>NC_090027.1:6127929-6727929 GCF_037176765.1 Anolis sagrei
AAATTCCTTCCTTTTCTGGTTAAAAACTGGCTTCTCTGGCTTGACCAGCAGTGAATAGCAAGCGGAGGACATTCCTTCCTTCTCTGGTTAAAAACTGACATCTCTGGCTTGACCCGAGGCCAGGGCAGAAGCGGGGAAAAGCAAGAGGAGGAAATTCCTTCTTTCTCTGGTTTAAAACTGGCTTCTCTGGCTTGACCAGCAGTGAAAAGCAAGCGGAGGAAATTCCTTCCTTCTCTGGTTAAAAACTGACTTCTCTGGCTTGACCCGAGGCCAGGGCAGAAGCGGGGAAAAGCAAGAGGAGGAAATTCCTTCCTTCTCTGGTTAAAAACTGGCTTCTCTGGCTTGAGCTGAGGCTAGGAAAGTCTTTCCTTTTCTGGTTTAAAACTGGCTTCTCTGGCTTGACCAGCAGTGAAAAGCAAGCGGAGGAAATTCCTTCCTTCTCTGGTTAAAAACTGACTTCTCTGGCTTCACTCGAGGCCAGGGCAGAGGCGGGGAAAAGCAAGAGGAGGAAATTCCTTCCTTCTCTGGTTTAAAACTGGCTTCTCTGGCTTGAGCTGAGGCTAGGAAAGTCTTTCCTTTTCTGGTTTAAAACTGGCTTCTCTGGCTTGACCAGCAGTGAAAAGCAAGCGGAGGAAATTCCTTCCTTCTCTGGTTAAAAACTGACTTCTCTGGCTTCACTCGAGGCCAGGGCAGAAGCGGGGAAAAGCAAGAGGAGGAAATTCCTTCCTTCTCTGGTTTAAAGCTGGCTTCTCTGGCTTGAACCGAGGCCAGAGACCAGAATCGGGTAAAAGCTGAATCATTTCCGACTCACTTCATGAGTCGTAACAAAAATGTCGGAAAAAGCTTCGGAAGGGCAAAAGTACCAGCCCCATTGAAAGAGGGAGACTGTTAGACACTTCCTTGGACAGTGGGTTATTTCTCAGGGCGCATCCTCCCAACCATTCCTTTGTGCAAGAGAACCTGCTCTGTTGTATCTAAACTACTCCATTCCGCTCAGGAACAGTCAAGGATCCTGTCACATTGTTGACGTGCAAGTGACGAGAAAAAATACCTTAGGCTTGCCTTGAAACAATGCCAATGCTGGAACTCAACTGGAAGAGAGCCTTCCAGAGATGTTCTACAGTCCACAAGATGTTGTTAAGTGTTGACGATGTCCCTTCTTACCTCCTCACTGTCTTGCATTATTGCTCCTATTGATCTACTGTTATTTTCAGTTGAGAATTTATTGCATCGGTCTCACGGCCTTATTTATTTTTATAACTGTAAATGGAGATATTAAACAATTGATTGTCCATTTGCTTTAATTGTTTGCCCCTTTTTGGGTGAGGGAGGGCAGGAGCTTTATTGCATGCTTTATTATTATTATTATTATTATTATTATTATTATTATTATTATTTATACCCCGCCAACATCTCCCCAAGGGGACTCGGGGCGGCTTACATGAGGCCAAACTCAACAATACAACAATGCATATGTACAACATTTATATGCTAAAATATAAAATAAAATACAAGAAACAGTATAAATAAACACATCAGACAATATAAAATTACAATATTTGAACACAGAAAATTGATCATATTGGGCAAGGCCGGTTGCAAGGATTAAAGGTTTAAAAACATCACAGAGAAAAACTGGAATGCCAAGTGGGTGTATGTGTGTGTGTGTGTGTGTGTATCCATGTGTGGATTCATTTTAGTTAATTTCTATATATGTGTGTGTGTGTGTGTGTGTGTATATACATACATACACACATATATATATATATTAGGGCTGGGCAACCACGGAAAAATTTGTTTCTAAACTCGATTCGTTTTTAGGGGTTTTTTTGCGTTTCGTTATTTAAAAGAATTCTGAAATTTTTCTGTACAAAAATTCGATATTTACAAAATTTCGGAAATCGTAAAATAATTACGAAACAATTACGAATCGATTACGAATCGATTCGTTAATGGCGGCCGCGATCGCGCAATACGCTAAAAAAACTTCTGAAGCTTCCCTCTCCCTCTGTTGTTGACTGTTGGTGTGATAATTATTTTTTTTCACTGAGAAAACAAACAGCAACCCTAAAACTTGCACCAGACATGCGGAAATAATAACGAATCAATAACGAAACAATTACGAAACAATTACGAAACAAATTGGAAAAATTCGTTTCGTTTTTTAGATGCTCCAGAATGGTTCGTTATCGATTCGTTATAAAAGAAATAACGAATTTTTAACGAATTACGAAATTAACGAACGAAACCGCACAGCCCTAATATATATATATATATATATATATATATATATATATATATATACACAGAGCATATATATTTGTGTATATATTGTGTATATATTAGTAAAAGATAAAGGTTTTCCCCTGACATTAAGTCCAGTCGTGTCCGAGTCTGGGGGTTGAATTGCCAACCTTCAGATTGGTAAGATCTATTGCTGCTGGTGATTAACCAGCTGTGCAAAAGCCCAGCCCGTTTTGCTTATTTTTTTCCCTAGAGAGAAAATGTGTATGCATTTAAAAGGTTTGCTAAAATGAAATTAATTCAACCATGAAAATTAGACTTCATTAAAAAAGAAAGAAATATGACACATGAGGCTGTTTTCAAAGGAATCAGAAAACTTTTTATTGGCACATGAGGAACCACACAGAGATTAGTCAATATTTTCTTCCAATATCGGAAATACAAACAAGATACTTTCCAAACCTTCGGGAACACAGTTAAGAGCCACACCAAACTTTGTGGCTAAATTTCATATGGATTTATTTGCTAAGGCCCCATTTCTGTCTTCCTTCTTCCTTTTCTGCAGATCTAATACTTGTTTCCCGTTCTCTCCTTCAATCGGGTTTGCCTGTAATGCACAATAAATATTTACAAAGCTTCACATTATAATCATTTGGAGTGCTGAAACTACTGCTTTCTTTGCCATCCATGATAGTCAAGAGGATGTTTAAACATTAAACATCAAGAAAACCAAAGTGCTGTTCCAGCAGTCACTGGCCATCCCCTCCCCAATGCCGGAAATACAGCTTAATGGTGTAACATTAGAAAATGTGGACCATTTCCACTCCCTTGGCAGCCACCTCTCCATCAAAGTCAACATTGACACTGAAATTCAACACCACCTGAGCTCTGCGAGTGCAGCATTTTTCCAAATGAAGCAGAGAGTGTTTGAGGACCGGGACATCCGTAGGCAGACCAAGGGGCTTATTTATAAAGCTATTATCCTCCCAAACCTGCTATACGCCTGCGAAACGTGGTCTACGGGCGTCACATGCAACTCCTGGAATGATTCCATCAGTGCTGCCTCCAAAAAATCCTACAAATGTCTTGGGAAGACAAGCGGACAAACATCAGCATGCTGGAAGACGCAAAGACCACCAGCATTGAAGCGATGGTCCTCCGCCATCAACTCCGTTGTCCGTTGTCCGGATGCCCGACCACCATCTCCCAAAGCAGTTGCTCTACTCCAAACTCAAGAATGGAAAACGGAATGTTGGTGGGCAGGAAAAGAGATTTAAAGATGGGCTCAAAACCAACCTTAAAAACTCTGGCATAGACACTGAGAACTGGGAAGCCCTGCCCCTTGAGCGCTCCAGTTGGAGGTCAGCTGTGACCAGCAGTGCTGTAGAATTTGAAGAGGCACAAATGGAGGGTGAAAGAGAGAAACATGCCAAGAGGAAGGCACATCAAGCCAACCCCGACCAAGACCACCTTCCACCTGGAAACCGATGCCCTCACTGCAGGAGAAGATGCAGATCAAGGATAGGGCTCCACAGTCACCTACGAACCCACCGCCAGGACACTACACTTGGAGGACCATCATCCTCAGACTATGAGGGATCGCCTAAGTAGTCAAGAGGAATCTGGTAAGTGACTCACTGGCAGAAAAAATACATTACAAAAAATACACAAGTCCCCTGGGGAGAGAGGGTGGGTTAAACATAAAGTTGTTTGTTGTTGTTGTTGTTGTTGTTATTATTATTATTATTATTATTATTATTATTATTATTATTATTATTGCAACACTTTCTATTGGGAAAACCAGGAATCTTCTCAGGCTTTTTGGAAGCGTGACCCTTTTGGCGATTAATTGGCATCCACAATATATATATAAATAAAAATGTAATGTTCGTTTGTGGGATTAACAGAACTCAAAAACCACTGGGCAAATTGGCACCAAATTTGGACACAAGACACCTATCACACTAACGAGTGATAATCACTCATAAAAACACTGAAAAACACAGCGGAAGAGACTTAAAAAGCCAAAAAAAAAAACCCCAAAAATGCATTACAATGCATGTGCAAAACCATATATATATATACACTAACACACATATATACACACACATATAGAGAAATATATACACACATATATGCGCACAGAAAACATATGCACAGAAAGGGGGAAAGAAGGAAGAAAAGAAGGAGAGAAGGAGGGAAAGAAAGAGGGAAAGAAGGAGAAAAGGAAGGAAGGAAAGAAAGAAAGAAAGGTAGAGAAGGAAGGAAGGAGAGAAGGAAATAAAAAAGTGAAAGAAGGAAGGAAAGATAGAGGGAAGGAAGAAGAGAAGGAATGAATGAAAGACAGAAAGAGGGAGGGAAGGAAGGAAAGAGACAAGGAAGGATGGAACCAAAGAGCAAAGAAAGTGAGGAAAGAAGGGAAAGAAAAAGAGGGAAGGAAGGAAAGAGAGAGGGAAGGAAGGAGAGAGAAAGGGAGGGAGGGTTGGCCACAGCAGCACGTGGCGGGTACAGCTAGTCTATATAAATAAAATGTAATGTTCATTTGTGGGATTAACAGAACTCAAAAACCACTGGACGGATAGACACCAAATGTGGACACAAGACACCTAACAGGCCAACAAGTGACCATCACTCATAAAAACACTGAAAAACACAGCATATGAGACTTCAAAAGCCAAAAAAGCAAAAAGACACTACAGCGCATGCGCAAAAATGACTCCCCCTGGCAAACAAAACACACAAAAGCATATCCACACTCTCTTCTGGACTACAACTCCCAGCATCCCCTAGACCAGGCCTTTTAGGAGAGGAGGATGATCCAAATGCACTGCAAGCTTTTTTTCTCCTTGGATTTCTTTGAGAGCATCCCAATCCCTGCATATTTCCCATTTCCTATTCCTGGACTGCAACTCCCGGCCATCCTCCAGATAGATAGATTAGATAGCGATAGATAGATAGATAGATAGACAGACAGACAGACAGACAGACAGACAGACAGATCAGGAGGACTGCTGGGAGTTGCAGTCCAAGGACAGGTAGAGAAGGAAGAAAGGGGAGAAAGAGGAAGGGAAAGAAAAGTTTGGGGGGGAAGGAAGGGAAGAGGAAGAGAAGGAAGAAAGGAAGGAGAGAAAGAAAGAAGGAGAGAAAGAGGGAGGGAAGGTTGGCCACAGCAATGCGTGGTGGGTAACGCTAGTTGAGAATTCTCATAACCTTTTGAAAAGGTGTGACCTTGATAGAGATCGTAACCTTTTTTAAAGTACGAATTTCCTGAGAAGAGTTAAAAACTCTCTTGAATCAATCTTCTCCTTAGTGGTAAATAAGGCAATATAGTCTGCTCAGTTGTTAGACTGATATACCTGGTTCTCTCTTTGAACTGTTAGGGACAAAGATGTTCTAATGCATAAAATCTATAGCAGGTCTTCAGAAATGTTGTTTCAGTTACCAAAAACAACAACAACAACAACAACAATAAACTCTCCCATAAAATATATTGCTTTTAAATCATGCTCTCAAGACACCAAAGATAAGTATTCCTCATTAAAAGTTAACATAGTTGATTTACGTCCATACTTCATGTATTTAGCATACAGGTACATTGCTTATTGGTTTCATGTTAACTGGATATATACTTAAAACTGTACTATATTGTACTATACTTCTACTGACTACTATACATCTGCTGCACACAGACTCATATATTAACTAAACATCTCACTGCAGTATACCGACTACACTCCTGCTCTAACTGACATCAACCGACTTCATTGACTTCTAACTTCCAACTGACTCAAACCTCAACTAACTTCTATGTGCCTTAACTGACTTCTGATTCAAATCAATGGAGTCTCACTCTGAACATTCTAAGATCAGGGTCACATGGTCTATAGTCCCTCCCACAACCTCTAACAACCTAGAGTTAAGGGGAAAACTGCATACCAATACATACACACTAGGCATTGCTAGGTCCAGTCGGAATCTTCGTTATTCGGAATAAAGTTGGAAATGTTATCCTTTTGAAGCGACGTTGAACCTTTTTAGGAAACTGGAAGTCCCCTTGCCCTTCCGAAGCTAGTCTCGCCATTTTTTTCCCCGATTCAGGAAGTGAGTCTGATATGGTTCAGCTCCCCCCCCCCCCCCCCGCTTCTGGTTCCTGGCCTCAGCTCAAGCCAAAGAAGCCAGTTATAAACCAGAGAAGGGTGAATTAAATTTCCTCCCGTTTGCTTCCCCCCTGCTTCTGGCTCAAGCCAGAGAAGTAAGTTATAAACCAGAGAAAGGTGAATTTCCTTCCGTTTGCTTTTCCCGCTTCTGACTCAAGCCAGAGAAGCCAGTTATAAACCAGAGAAGGCTGAATTAAATTTCCTCCCATTTACTTCCCCCCTGCTTCTGGCTCAAACCAGAGAAGTGAGTTATAAACCAGAAAAGGATGCATTTCCTCCTGTTTGCTTTTCCCGCTTCTGGATCAAACCAGAGAAGCAGTTATAAACCAGAGAAGGGTGAATTAAATTTCCTCCCATTTGCTTTCCCCCTGCTTCTGGCTTAAGCCAGAGAAGTGAGTTATAAACCAGAGAAGGGTGAATTTCTTCCCGTTTGCTTTTCCTGCTTCTGGCTCAAGCCAGAGAAGTGAGTTATAAACCAGAGAAGAGTGAATTTCCTCCCGTTTGCTTTTCCCTCTTCTGGCTCAAGCCAGAGAAACCAGTAATAAACCAGAGAAGGGTGAATTAAATTTCCTCCCATTTGCTTTCCCCCTGCTTCTGGCTCAAGCCAGAGAAGTGAGTTATAAACCAGAGAAGGGTGAATTTCCTCCTGTTTGCTTTTCCCTCTTCTGGCTCAAGCCAGAGAAGCCAGTTATAAACCAGAGAAGGGTGAATTAATTTTCCTCCCATTTGCTTTCCCCCTGCTTCTGGCTCAAGCCAGAGAACTGAGTTATAAACCAGAAAAGGGTGAATTTCCTCCCGTTTGCTTTTCCCACTTCTGGATCAAGCCAGAGAAGTGAGTTATAAACCAGAGAAGAGTGAATTTCCTCCCGTTTGCTTTTTGCTCTTCCCGCTTCTGGCTCAAGCCAGAGAAGCCAGTTTTAAACCAGAGAAGGGTGAATTTCCTCCGCTTGCTTTTCCCCGCTCCTGGAGTAAAACAACTACTTTTAATGTAGAGACCACCCAATGAAACAGGAAATAACACTTCCAAACCATTAACGAAAGGATTCAGAAGGTTTCGGAAAATTTTGAACATTTTTTCTGTGACTTTAGAATCGAACCACCGGTGCCTCCTATATCCTAAATGAGTTTTGAACCATTTTTGGGAGGGATCAAACAAGCCTAATATACACAATACAACAAGCAATCACAATTATATACATAACAAATAAATAGTATCAGAGGCCTGTAGAAGTTGTTATTTCCAACACCTTCTAAACAGAATTGACTTACAAGGATGCCTTTGGATCCCCTAAGAAGGGCAGGTTGGCATGGTCCATTGCACCTGAAATACTGCAATGGTCCAAGTCTGTCTAACTCCTTGGCAATCTGTGGGGGAGAAAAAGACATTGGAAACATATGTCAGATGTTAGGGCACAGATTTGCCTTAACATTTTGTCCATATAAATGGAGTCTTGTATATGTAGAAGTGTAAGTTGAGAATTTTCAGAGACATGACAAAGTGAGTTGATCTCCACAAAGAACTTCCACCCAAGTCTTCCCCTTTGTGTCATATCTGATGGCGACAGGAAAACTCGGATTTCTTTAACATATGTTTATTGCCTTCACTCATGAACACAATAGAATGGCTTGGCTGGCAAACCCCCAACCCGGATCACGCTAAGCCTCAGGGACAATCTTGTCATAATCCACTCCAGAATGCATTGTCTCCCTTCATCCCGCCTCCCTCCCTTCTGATTCGCTGGAGCGTCAAGGCAGCAGGGGCCTCCTGATAGGCTCTGGCACCCCACAAAAGCCCTGAGATTGGCCCTGATGCATGGGAGATGGCCAAGCTTCCTCCCAACTTTTTGCACGTCAGCCAATCCCCTTCGAGCTGGGCGGGAGGGGGGAGTGGGAATTTTGAAACTCACAACTCTGTATTTTCTATAAAAATGGCCTTTACTTCTGTAACCACATGGTCTGCTTGGCGAATGATTGCCGCTCTGCATCCTTTTCAGCTGAATCACTAATAAACCTCGGTGGCACTTCCTTCAACTTGGTGAGATCTTTTATTGGGAAAAATCAGGGATTGGGTGCTTCTCTGTCTCACCAGAGAAAAAGAACTCTTTAATGAGTCTAATTGGTCTCTGCCTCCTGGCAAAGACCCCTAAATTCCTGCTCTAAAACAATCTAAAGTTGTCCCTCCACTTTCTTCTCTCTCTCTCTCATACACAACATTGCCTAACAGACTGTAGCCTTCATATGGGAACATGTGGTTTGAACACATTCTTACCTCTTCAAAGGATTCTACCGGATTCTCCACTTCCCTCTTTCCTCCGGGTTGGAGGCCATAAGACCAGTGCTGGGCAGAGCAGAAGGACGCAGATACAGCCAACAGCAAGACGCTCACAAATAGCACTTGCATCCTCTTCGTTCCCAAAAGATCTAAGATATCAAATGGATCTCCTTGGGCAAAGTCTCAGGTAAAAGGCGTAAAATAAAACAGAGCAAACATCCTATAATAATTCTGAGATAAGCTTGGGAAAATGGCCATACTCAATAGAAAGGAAGAAAAAAGGAAAAAAGGGGAACTCTTCCAAACCACATATTGTCTTGGTTCTGCATTCTCCTTGCTCCCACCATATCCCACTCTATCCATCCGTATTTGCCTTTGTCGGTTGGAAAGGCTGCCACGGGGATTGGGAGGAGGCATATTTCCACAAGCCTGCTACCAACCTGCTGTATTTATATAATAATAATAATAATAATAATAATAATAATTTATTATATTGGGAAGTGTCCAACGTGTGATCCAATTCAACAGCCAGCAAAGTGTCTGCTGTTGACTCATCTTGTTGTGTTTCAAATAATAATAATAATAATAATAATAATAATAATAATAACAACAACAACATTGCTGTTGGTCAAAAGATATTTAGCCACCTGTGCTCCTTCTATTTTTATCGGTTTTGTGCTAATTTATGCAATGCTTTCGATACGACATAAATAAACAAACAAATAACAACAACACTTTATATTCTGCCCTATCTCCCTAAGGGGACTCACGGCGGATCACACTACACATACACAACAAATATTCAATGCTGTTTTGGACAGACAGGACAGAGACAGACAGAACAGAAAGGAGGGAAGTTGTGTTGACATCCAGCTTTTTGGTGCCCTGGAGGTTGTGCTCGAATCCAGCCGCAAGGGGGTGCTGTTGCTCCATCCTCTATGACGATGGTCGCAAGGCATTTTCAGATCTTTTCTTTATGGTGTTGTAAAATACCTCCCCTGCTTGTTTAGTAGTACCTAATTTCTCTACTTACAGCTCAAGCTGTTTTCGAACTGCTTAGGTAAACTGAGCTGGGCTGACAGTTGGGAGCTCATGCCAACCCAGGGCTTCAAACTGGCAACCTTTTGGTTGGTAGATCTTATCATTGCTGGTGATTTACAAGCTGTGCTAAAGCCCAGCCACCTGTGAGAAGCATGAGGCTCTTCTGCTTCTCACAGGAGATAGTATCGGACCAAAAATCCACACAGCTTTAGCTAGCCTAATGATCGGCATATAGACTGTTGATTTCCATTTTGCTGCTGTAAGTGCATTACCTGAGTGATGACAGAAGATGGGAAGAATGCTTTTTCTTGTCTCCTTAAGCACCTCTCATTGCAATCTTTTGGCTTTTTATACTCCTTCTGCATGACTAAAGACGACTCCCATGCTGGGTATAATTGTAGCCTTATTTGCGTCACAATACCTGTGGAAGGAAGGAGGAATCGGAACTCCTTCCTCTGTAATGGATAAACACAGATGATCACCCCAGTAAGATTTCTTAGTGGAAAAAAGTTGTACAAAGAGAGAGGTGTCATTTCCTTACAATAGTGTGCATTTGACTTTTATTTCCTAAATCTGTGCTAACACGTATCGTTTACCAGAAGCACAATATAAGCTAACCTTTATCCTCTACTGTCAACCTTAAAAACTCTGGCATAGACACTGAAAGCTGGGAAGCCCTGGCCCTTGAGTGCTCCAGCTGGAGGTCAGCTGTGACCAGCAGTGCTGCAGAATTTGAGGAGGCACGAATGGAGGGCGAAAGGGAGAAGTGTGCCAAGAGCAAGGCGCGTCAAGCCAACCCTGACCGAGTCCGCCTTCCACCTGGAAACCAATGCCTTCACTGCGGAAGAAGATGCAGAGCAAGAATAGAGCTCCACAGCCACATACGGACCCACAAGAATATTGGAAGACAATCATCCTTGGAAGGCGAGGGATCGCCTAAGTAAGTAAGTGGTGCACAACTAGGGTTGCCATACTTCTGATTTGCCTAAGTTTCCCTGGATTCTAGGTACAAGGAGCTTTCATTAAAGATTTCCCCTGACCCACTTTCTGTGGACTGGGAGCAATGAAACTTGGCACAGTGATGAGTCCTTCTCTCCATGGGTGCCACCTTGGGACACACACTTCTCCCATCTTTTTAAGCAACTGTAAACACTGTTGCATCGTAGAGCAGGAACAGGACCCTCTAATAATTAATTACACCACATCTTGAATGAAGGAAGAGACCTTTTTATCTGAAGAATAGCTGGAGCCAATAAAAGAGAAGAATATAAAATAAGCAGAAGTCCAAAAGCAAAAAGCCAAATAAATCAGCAACATAAGCAGTGTCCAAACAAAGGAATAATAACAATGTCCCAAAGCTTGCAGAAATAATCCAAATGCAGTATGCCGTCGCACGCTGGGCCTGTGCATATGACTGTAGACAGGACATAACTTCTGTCTCCCCAATAGGACGCCAGGGCTGCCTCAGATTGAAGGCCCTTGGACCTCCCCAAAACAGAGTCTTTAGATTGCTTAAAGGTTCAACAAAGTTCTTTATTGATGAAAACAAACAGGTACTTTAAAGCTTTCTTAACAGTCTATTGGCTCTTGCAATCTTGTTCACTGGGAACAGGCACTATCTTCATAACTGTATATTAACATCAGACTGGCAACAAAGATCCGTTGCCTAGTCAAAGCCATGGTATTCCCTGTAGTAACCTACGGATGTGAGAGCTGGACCTAAGGGAAGGCTGAACGAAGGAAGAGAGGCGCTTTTGAGCTGTGGTGCTGGAGGAAAGTTCTGAGAGTGCCTTGGACTGTGAGAAGATCCAACCAGTCCATCCTCCAGGAAATAAAGCCCGGCTGCTCACTGGAGGGAAGGATACTAGAGACCAAGTTGAAGTCCTTTGGCCACATCATGAGGAGACAGCAAAGCCTAGAGAAGACAATGATGCTGGGGAAAGTGGAAGGCAAAAGGAAGAGGGGCCGACCAAGGGCAAGATGGACGGATGGCATCCTTGAAGTGACTGGACTGACCTTGAAGGAGCTGGGGGTGGTGATGGCCGACAGGGAGCTCTGGCGTGGGCTGGTCCATGAGGTCACGAAGAGTCGGAGATGACTGAACGAATGAACAACAATATTAACTAATGGGGAAATCCTTAACTTCTAATCTGGGCAGTCTCTGCTTGCCTCTGTTGGCGAGGAGCCCCTGCACCCGGTACCAACTGTGTCTGGCTTCTGCGAGCGACCCTTACCAAGCAGAGCTTTGTAGACTTCCAGGGGAAAAGAAGGAGTTCAGGTTTCAGTGAAAGGAGCTGTAAGGCTGCAAAATCCTCAGCCAAGCTGTGGGGCCTTTTCTCCCTGGCCAAGCTGTAGGGCTGTATGATCCTCGGCCAAGCTGTAGGCTGTATATCTCCCCGGCCAAGCCATAGAATACAAAGCTTTCTACAGGAGCTCTTGGTATTATGTCCTGCATGGAAAGCTGCTCTGTGTGGACTGAACCCAAAAAGGCTCCTATTCCCTCCAAAAACCCAAAAAGGGGGCGGGACCAGGGAACCTAACTATAATTGACAGGCGGCTTGCCCTATGACTGCAGCCAAAAGAAGCCACCTATCTGCAGAGTCCCTGAAACTTAGGACTATAACAAACATTCAGTGCAAAGCAAACAAAATTGGAGCTCCTGGTACAGCTGGACCTGCACATGCCGTGAATAACCAAAAGCCTTCAAAAGAAAACCATGAACAGACTAGCCACTGCTAATCCACTTGAAAAGTCATGAATCCTTAGAGACGAGGCCACATGAAACAAGAATATCCAGGAGACTTGAGCTTGATTCCAAATGATGCCTGGTCTAAAGAAAATTCTTTAAGAGCTCAATTTAAGTCCCAAAAACTGGTTTCTACTCCCCCAGGTTTTGGCCTTAACTGCTCAATTTTTTCTGACCTGTGTAAACATTAGGCCTCTCGACGGTTCTGGCTGATTTCCAGACGGTGACTGGTTTTTTCTATCTCCTTATTAACTGCAGCAAGTGTGAAACTATCTTGCAAACTCAAGCTTGGAGAAGGGAGTGAACTTTTTTCCCTGGCTGTGACAGGAACTTTCTCATGAGAACTTAGCCTTTCCCCTGACCCTTCTCGATCAGAGTCTGCAGGAACCTTATTGTCCAAAGTGTCTCCATTTTGCACTTCATCCTCATCGATCACATCAGGTTTGCTATCCAAGTCAGACCCAGAAACATTAGAACACAATCACAGATTCAGGCTCAAACACAGGCTGAGTCCCAACAAACACCTCGCTTGTAAAAGTCAACAGATTGCTCCAAAAGTCATGTCGTGACTTTAGAAATCAGAGTCTTATCATCTGAGAAATGCTTGCCCTTCATTGTAGGAAAGAGGTGGAAGTCCGATGATGCGAAGTCGGGTGGATAAGGGGGTTGCGGTAGGATTACAAAGCCGGAGGAGCATGCTTCTTCCATTTGGTCAACAGGTGAGTTGTGAACTAGTGCACTGTCTTGCAGAAGGAGAACAACTTTGATGAGCATGCCGCATCTCTTGGTTGTGATAATCTTCTGTAATTTCCGGACTATGCCCCAGTGATCATGGGACCCTTTGCTAGGAAATCCATCAATCCTACTCCGTGCTAGTCCCAAAATCCTGTGAGCATGACCTTGCCTGCCGAGAGTTGGGCACGTGCCTTCTTCTGAGGCAGTGAGTCAGGATGCTTCCATTGCATTGACTGGACTTTAGGATCAGAGTGATGGGCCCAGCTTTCATCCTGTGTGATCAGCCTGTTGAAAAGGTCCTCCTGGTTTCCATGGCACATCATTGTCGTTACAGCCTGAGAGCATCCGACTTGTTCCTGCTTCTGGAAAGTTGCGAGCAGCCGGGGGACCCAGCAAGTGGATACTTTATGCATGTGAAGATGGTCTTAGGTGATTTTTTCCATGGACTCTACACTAATTTTGACATTTTGGGCCAGGTGCTGAATGGTTACGTGGCAATTTTACAAAATGGCAAGCTCTGCTTGCTGGATGGTGTGTTCATCAAGAGCAGAGTGAAGTCATCCTGGAATTGGAGCTGTTTCCACTGAAGTCCGACCACATTTGATTTTTTTTTTAAATAGTCTTTATTGGTTTTCAAAATTTAGAAAGAATACAGATATCACGAATATGGACAAATATAGACAAAACACTGAGCTACATCTGGGACTACAAATCCTAGTTAAAATACCCCAATGAGAGGTACCCGCATGGCAGACATCTGAATCGATTTGTCTTAATCTATTGTGTTCTCTTCTCTCTTCTTTGATTTTTTTTATCGTGTCAAGCAACCAGACAATTGTATTACATTTCTAACAGATCAAAACAAACAAACAAACAAACAGACAAAACACAAAATCTGCAAGCTTGGTAGTTGATTAAATGTCAAGATACAGCTTGGTGCATGTGGCAGGGCTTAGGGTGCATTGCAGCAGGTGGTCATGGGTTTGCTCTTCTCCACACTCACATGTCGTGGATTCCACTTTGTGGTCCCATTTCTTGAGATTACCTCTGCGTCCTATGGGACCAGAGTGCAGTCTGTTCAGTGCCTTCCAAGTCATTAAGTTTTATTGAATACAGCGAAAGAGGGGGAATATAATCAAGAAGATAGTAAAGTAGGAAATTGGTAGTGATAGGAGACTAAATACAAGTGAACAATTAGAAAAATATGTGCAAGAGAGAGAAAAAAAGAAAAAATATATCCAAAAATACCGAAAAAAATTCCAAAAAGAGGGGGACTTCCTTCTGATTCTGTCCGTATATGTTCTATTTAGTGTCTAATATTATATATTTCTTCTTTCCAGTTTGTTGTTATCTCAGTTCCATTAAATAATTTTGTACCCAATTTTGTACCCAAGTCGCCCAGTTTTCTGTATGCCCAGGGGGGAGTCTCTCATTTGGTATCAGCCATTGATTGAGGTTCTGGGTTTGAGCCTGCCACTTTTGGACTCTCGCTTGCTGGGGTGTTCCAGCGAGTGTCTCTGTAGATCTAAGAAAACTATTTTTTTATTTAAGTCGTTGACGTGCTGGCTGATACCCAAACAAGGGTTGAGCTGGGGATGTTACTGCCTTGGTCCTTCCACTATTGGCTGCTCCTTCCCGGCGGATGCCAGGTGGTGCAATACCGGCTAAGCAGTGTAATTTCTCCAGTGGTGTAGGGCGCAGACACCCTGTGATAATGCGGCATGTCTCATTAAGAGCCACATCCACTGTTTTAGCGTGTTGAGATGTGTTCCACACTGGGCATGCATACTCAGCAGCAGAGTAGCATAGCGCAAGGGCAGATGTCTTCACTGTGTCTTGTTGTGATCCCCAGGTTATGCTAGTCCACTTTCGTATAGAATCATAGAATCAAAGAGTTGGAAGAGACCTCATGGGCCATCCAGTCCAACCCCCTTCTGCCAAGAAGCAGGAATATTGCATTCAAATCACCCCTGACAAATGGCCATCCAGCCTCTGCTTAAAAGCTTCCAAAGAAGGAGCCTCCACCACACTCCGGGGCAGAGAGTTCCACTGCTGAACGGCTCTCACAGTCAGGAAGTTCTTCCTCATGTTCAGATGGAATCTCCTCTCTTGTAGTTTGAAGCCATTGTTCCGCGTCCTAGTCTCCAAGGAAGCAGAAAACAAGCTTGCTCCCTCCTCCCTGTGGCTTCCTCTCACATATTTATACATGGCTATCATGTCTCCTCTCATCCTTCTCTTCTTCAGGCTAAACATGCCCAGCTCCTTAAGCCGCTCCTCATAGGGCTTGTTCTCCAGACCCTTCATCATTTTAGTCACCCTCCTCTGGACACATTCCAGCTTGTCAATATCTCTCTTGAATTGTGGTGCCCAGAATTGGATACAATATTCCAGATGTGGTCTAACCAAAGCAGAATAGAGGGGTGATATTGTTTCCAGAGCCCACCTTTTGCTTGATATTCAGGCAGTGCTTCTTGTAGGTCAGAACACGGTCCAAAGTGACTCCCAGGTATTTGGGTGCGCTGCAATGCTCCAGTGGGATTCCTTCCCAGGTAATAATCCTCAGAGCTCAGGATGCTTGTCTGTTCTTAAGGTGAAAGGCACATGTCTGTGTTTTAGATGGATTAGGGATCAGCTGGTTTTCCCTGTAGTAGGCGGTTAAGGGCACCTAGAGCTTCGGAGAGCTTCTGTTCTACCATCTCAAAGCTCCCTGCTTGAGCGGTAATGGCACAGTAAAGGTCCATTCTCAAACCTCACTCCACTTCAGCACCTGTACAATCAAGACCACTATCAGTTCTGAGCTGTAAATTGGCAAGTATCCTATAGAGACTGATATCATTACACATGTGCAGTTTCAGCATCCAGTGACAAATAGAAGTGGGTCAGGGGAAATCTTTAATGAATGCCCCTCGTATACCATCCATGTCATTATCTGGCCCAAAGCCCATGCTTTTTAAGGATCTAGTCATTGTAGGAGCCACATTATGGAGCAAAATGTCGAGGTACGCTTCTATGAGATCATTCTATGAAAACAAGTCCATCCTTGCCTTTCAAATGTTGAAAAAGAGAAAGGAAGCTGTGCAAGCAGGAAATATAAGGATCAAATGGTGAGAAACGCAACAGCAGAGGACAAAATGAGGGAAGTAGGTTGAGGAATTTCGGCTTCCAATCATCTTCGCTGCGGTTGTGAATCTGCATTGAGTTGTCAATCATGTCGGCTGACCGCCTTGCATCGTCTTCGTTAAGAACGTTGTGTTCTGTTTTCATTGTATATTTATCATCCATTTAAGCTTTTCTTGAATTATAAAGTTCTTTACTGGGGACCAATCTGTTTTCATTTTCTTCATCTTTTGATTCACGCTCTGGTTACATCCCGTATAGACTACTGCAATGCTCTCTTCGTGGGGTTGCCTTTGAAGACTGCTTGGAAGCTTCAAATGGTCCAACGCTCGGCAGCCAGGATTCTAACAGGAGCGGCACTCAGGGAGCACATGACTCCCTTGTTGCGCCAGCTCCATTGGCTACCAATCTGCTACCGGGCACAATTCAAAGTGCTGGCATTGGCCTATAAAACCCTAAACGGTTCTGGCCCAACTTACCTGTCCAAACGCATCTCCTCCTATGAACCAGTTAGGACATTAAGATCATCTGGCGAGGCCTTGCTCTCACAGGTACGTCTGCTGGGGACGAGAGACAGGACCTTCTCAGTGGTGGCCTCTCGGCTGTGGAACGCTTTTCCTACAGAAATTAGATTGGCCCCCTCCCTGTTGGCATTTCGGAGGAAAGTGAAGACCTGGTTGTTCGAGCAGGCATTTGAATAGGCAGTGTAATGAACACAGAAATACAGAACAACGGATGATGAGATTGGATCATGATTTTACTTGAGATGCTAATGAGATAATATATTGATGTTTAACTGTTTATTATGTTGTTGTTTAATTGTTTTTTTAACTGCTTTTACATGTCAAGCATTGAATTTTTGCTATTGTTAACCGCTTTGAGTCGCCCGAGGGCTGAGAAAAGCGGTATATAAATGAAGCAAATAAATAAATAAATAAATAAATAAATTCATGTTAATCAATTGTGTTAATTTTGGGATCGAGCATTAGAAAATATTAGCCATTTCTGCTTTGGCAGCCACCTCTCCACAGAAGTCAACATTTATTTATTTATTCATTTACCGTATTTATATACTGCCTTTCTGAGCCCGAAGGCGACTGAAGGTGGTTTACATTGACACTGAAATACAACACCGCCTGAGCTCTGCGAGTGCAGCATTTTTCCGAATGAAGCAGAGAGTGTTTGAAGACCAGGACATCCGTAGGGAGACCAAGGCGCTTGTTTATAGAGCTACTGTCCTCCCAACGCTGCTATATGCCTGCGAAACGTGGACTGCCTACAGACATCTGACTCAACCCCTGGAACGATTCCATTTCTGAAAAATCCTGCAAATTTATTGGGAAGACAAGTGGACAAATGTCAGTATGCTGGAAGACGCAAAGACCACCAGCACTGAAGTTATGTAACAACACTCAGGCCCGTAGCGAGGGGGGGGGGGTTAGGGGTTCAACCCCCCCCCCCCAAATGTTTCAGTTTTTTTTTCAAAACCTGGTTTACTCATGAATTTTAACTGGTTAACCAAATCCCCATGTTAAGTCTATGAGATGCAACAAATCAAGAGTCCCTCCAGAACTGCAAGCACTATCTCAAGCAAATATTGGCAATTTATTCACACTGTCCTTACTTGCAGCAATAGCCGATGTAGTTGTTCTGGTACAGCTGTACCAGGAGCTCCAACTTTGTTTGCTTTGTATTAAATGTTTGCTTGCAGTCCTAGGTTTCAGGGACTCTGCAGATAGGTGGCTTCTTTGGTTGCAGTCATAGGGCAAGTCACCTGTCCATCATTGTTAAGTTTTGGTCCCGCCCCTTGCTCAGGGCAATTGGGAAGGGAAGGGAACCATTTTTAGTTAGTCTCAGCAAGGTAAGCTTACGTATAGGATGTGTGCAAGCTTCCCCTGTACAAAAGCTTCAACCCTTAAGACCTTACGGGGGAGAAAGGTCTTAAGAGTCTCCAAAGAATTTCCAGGAAAACAGCCCTAAAGACCAAAGAACTCCAGCTGGAGAACATCTACTGCCTTGCTGGTAGGTCCACTTGGCGTTCAAGACGCAGTTTGACCCGGTAGCGGAGCCCACATCAGTAAGGATTAGATTACAGTCAGCCTGGGAGAAGTTAAAACGGGGATTTTCCTTTAAAGAAGAAGTTATTGAAGACGGTTGCCTGTCCTTCGTGGGTAAGATTAGGAATTCACCAGTTGCCTAAAAGTTTGGAATCATTTGCTTAACTTTACTGAAGACAAGAGAAGTTTCTGTTTGATTGTTCATTAATAAAATACTTTGTTGTACTTCTCAAGCCATCTAAAGACTGTTTGTGGTGGAAACCTCTGAGAACTTCTCTTTAGGCCCCCTGGCTTCCCGTGGGCAAAGGTTGCACATCCTGTTCTAAAGGCAATTATTTACAGGCCCAGCGCACGACAGAACAGTAGTGAAGCAACGAAGTTGGGGGGGGGGGGGGGGTTGGGATGTTGAATGCTCTCATTAAGGAGGCCAGACTTGGTGGAGGTGGTTGACAAGGGCGGAGCTGCAGGCTATTGAAGGCTGCTCTGCCCCCTGCTGTGCTCTTTGCTTCAGCGTGAGCTAGGAGGCAGGTTTCAACTCCCCCGCGAAAATTTCAACCCCCCCCCCCCCCCCGAAATTTCAACCCCTTCTGAAAATTTTTTCTGGCTACGGCCCTGCCAACGCTATCTACTCCGCTGGACTGGTCCTTGAGCGCTCTAACTGGAGGTCAGCTATGACCAGCAGTGCTGCAGAATTTGAAGAGGCAAGAATGGAGAGTGAAAGGGAGAAATGTGCCAAGAGGAAGGCGCGTCCAGGCAATCCTGATTGGGACTGCCTTCCACCTGGAAACCGATGTCCTTACTACAGAAGAACATGCAGATGAAGAATAGGTCTCCACAGCCAGCTACGAATTCACCACCAAGACACTACACATGGAGGCTATCAACCTAGGACTGCAAGGGATCGCCTAAGTAAGCAAGCAAGAGGCAAAGGAGGGACTTGTAAAAGGAGAGGTTGGCCCATGGTCACAAGGTAAACCTTACAACCAAGCAATGCTTGAACTTGAGTCTACTTGTTTCAAGTCTAGCACTTTAAATGTTAATCTGGACCAGGTCTCTCAGACCAGCTACAACCACAACAAAGTCATATGGAAGTGGAAACAAAGTGGAAAAAGTGCAACACTTCTGGCTTTCTACAAATATGCAATTTGAGGATTTGGATTTGAGGAAGTGGAATACGACAACTAAATACAGCAGGCATGATTCATCTTTCCTGTTCTGTTCCTTCTGAGTATTAGTGGATTAAAGTAATTTTCTAAAGTGAAAAACATTTAAGGAGGATTTGAGTATCTATGGAAAGATGTATTCTGTTCACCATTCCAGGAAGGACTGATGTGGGCCTTTTGCAGAGAAACCATGCTGTGAAAACATTCGATGCACAAGTTGAAACAGAAAGGTGGTGCTAATAAAGATACGTGGCTGTTCTAAAATAGCAGATTATAGACATACGTCAGTTAACAAAATAACAGACAAATCCCTTTTTATATATATATTTTTTTTACAAGACTCTGTAATATTCCTGGTGCTGCAGTGGGTTAAACGGCCGAGCTGCTGAACTTGCTGACCGAAAGGTTGGCATTTTTTAATCTGTAGGAGCAGGGTGAGCTCCCGCTGTTAGGCCCAGCTTCTGCCAATGTAGCAGTTTGAAAACATACAAATGTGAGTATTTTTTTTTATTTGTCGTGTCAGAGCAACCAGTCAAATTATTTTACATTTCTAACAGAACAAAGCAAACAAACAGACAAAATACAAAACTTGTGAGTTTGATAGTTGGTTAAATGTCCTTTGACCAGTATCTAGCCACTTGGAGTGCTTCCGGTGTTGCTGCAAGGAGGTCCTCCATTGTGCGTAGCAGGGCTCAGGTTGCATTGCAGCAGGTGGTCAGTGGTTTGCTCCTCTCCACACTCGCATGTCGAGGATTCGTGCCCGATGGGCAGCGTGAGCCTGCCAAGGGAGGAGCAGCACCTCGCGAGGTGCTCTACACACGAGTAGGCCACGCGGAGCAGCTGCCCTCGGCTGGCTCACACTGTCCATTCGGCCCGATGGGCAGCGTGAGCCTCCCAAGGGAGGAGCACCACCGTGCAGCCTACTCGCGCATAAAGCACCTCGCGAGGTGCTCTATGCGCGAGTAGGCTACGCGGAGCAGCTGCCCTTGGCTGGCTCACACTGCCCATTGGGCCTGATGGGCAGCGTGAGCCTGCCAAGGGGGGGCACTGTGGGGGGGGGGCGCTCCTCCTCTGCGGGCCGGATAAGTGCCCTTGGCGGGCTGGAAGTGGCCCGCGGGCCGTAGTTTGAGGACCCCTGGTATAAAGAGACAAAGGTGGCTGAAGAAAAACATGGAGGTGTGATGTCTCAACCTCCATTTCTGGTTGTCACCATCACACTGTAGAAGATTGGAGTATTTTGCAGGCATATTCTCCTCTCCTTTGCCAAACTCTAATTTCTTATACAATTGATCACACTTTGAAGCATGTCATGCTGCTTTTTCTCAATACATAGGCAAGACTTCCTTGTAAATATGCAATATTCTTTATTGGTGCAGTTGTACAGCAGTGAGTGTGCCACCCTCTCTGACAAAGCCCATTAAGTCTGCTTTGTAACATTGAATCCGGTCTCTTATGCACGAGGTGAGCTGGGCTTCACTCAAGACAGCCGACTTCTGTGAAATGCACGAGGTTATACATGGTGAGCTAAGAAAATAGACTTCTTTAACACAGCCCCTTACACCTGTCTGATACAAACAAGGTAAGACAAAGAGATACATTGACTCCTTCAGGCCTGAAAATCCACAATGCGTCCTGAGGAGAGAGGTGTGGGTGTCTTGAAAGAAGGCACACCTTTAAATAAGGGAAACCTCCCCGCTCCAAACTTGGGTGGAATCACCCCTAGAGAGCATCGTTTACTGTTCTAAGCCAAAAGAATGACACTAATGTGACTGAAAGAAGATTGCTCAATACGCTTGGAAAAAGAATGTTAGTTCTGCAAGGGTAAACATATTTGCACTCACAATGGCAGGTGAAAATTCTGCATAAGGTGGGTTGGAGCTAGCAGTTACGCACTATGACACAGTACAGCGGGGTTTCGAAAATGCAAAGTCTGCACACTTATTGAAGCCAACTGTGCAGATCAATCCAAGAGTGCAATTTCATAAAGCAGTTCATATAGTTGCATAGGTTGGGGCCTCCTTAACATTCCTCTAGGATATTACTTAACATTAGGTACCCCAGTTGCTTCTGCAGACCTTGATACACCTATTTGTTGTGCTGACCAAAAAAATCTTCCATAGGAAGGCACCTAACAGGGCAGGTGGGAAGAAGAGTTTGCACATTAGCAGAACAGAATTCAGGAGTGGCTGAAACATCCATGTATCGAAAAATCAAGGGTCTATTGGACTTCGCTACCCGGGAACATTAATTCTGGAGTGTTTGTTTTTTGGAGTGTTCATTCTTCCTTTAATGATGCTAGAACTACATGAAGGACAAAAGTAACTGAGCAAGCTGGAGGAACAACAATTCCAATTCTGACTGCAGACTATTGAGAATTAGCTATTGCTTAGATTTCCGTTATAGTGTTTTCTATGCTTTCCTAAAAGTAATTCTTTCTGCTGCCATGAATAGTTGGAAATGGGTATTTTAGGCTGTGGCGCAGTGGGTTAAACCCTTGTGCCAGTAGGACTGAAGACCGACAGGTCATAGGTTCGAATCCAGGGAGAGCATGGATGAGCTCCCTCTATCAGCCCCAGCTCCTCATGCTGTTTTTTTTAGCACAAGTTTTAGTGGGCTCTAATTAAATCGTATGGAGCTCCCGGTGGCGCAGTGGGTTAAACCCTTATGCTGGCAGGACTGAAGACCAACAGGTTGTAGATTCAAATCCAGGGAGAACCCTGAAAAACCCCCCACAAATATGGCAATGTCCTTGCAGACGGCCAATTCTCTCACACCAGAAGCGACTTGCAGTTTCTCAAGTCACTTCCGACATGAAAAAAAAAAACCCACAAATATGGCTAGTCATCTCTTACTAGATAATTTATTCCCCAGACTAAGCCAGGTTTGAATCCTGGGAGAGCGTGGATGAGCTCCCTCTACAAGCTCCAGCTCCTCATGCGGGGACATGAGAGAAGCCTCCCACAAGGATGGTAAAACATCCGGGCATCCCCTGGGCAACGTCCTTGCAGACGGCCAATTCTCTCACACCAGAAGCGACTTGCAGTTTCTCAAGTCACTTCCGACATGAAAAACCCCCCACAGATATTGCTAGTCATCTCTTACTAGAGAATTTATTCCCCAGACTAAGCCAGGCTTGAATCCGGGGAGAGCACGGATGAGTTCCCTCAATCAGCTCCAGCTCCTCATACGGGGACATGAGAGAAGCCTCCCTCAAAGATGGTAAAAACATCCAGGCGTCCCCTGGGCAACGTCCTTGCAGACGGCCAATTCTCTCACACCAGAAGTGACTTGCAGTTTCTCAAGTCACTTCCGACATTAAAAAACCCCCCACAGATATTGCTAGTCATCTCTTACTAGAGAATTTATTCCCCAGTCTAAGCCAGGCTTGAATCCTGGGAGAGCGTGGATGAGCTCCCTCTATCAGCTCCAGCTCCTCATGCGGGGACATGAGAGAAGCCTCCCACAAGGATGGTAAAAACATCCAGGCATCCCCTGGGCAACGTCCTTGCAGACGGCCAATTCTCTCACACCAGAAGCGACTTGCAGTTTCTCAAGTCACTTCCGACATGAAAAAAAAACCCCACAAATATGGCTAGTCATCTCTTACTAGAGAATTTATTCCCCAGACTAAGCCAGGCTTGAATCCTGGGAGAGCGTGGATGAGCTCCCTCTACAAGCTCCAGCTCCTCATACGGGGACATGAGAGAAGCCTCCCTCAAAGATGGTAAAAACATCCAGGCGTCCCCTGGGCAACGTCCTTGCAGACGGCCAATTCTCTCACACCAGAAGCGACTTGCAGTTTCTCAAGTCACTTCCGACATGAAAAACCCCCCACAGATATTGCTAGTCATCTCTTACTAGAGAATTTATTCCCCAGACTAAGCCAGGTTTGAATCCTGGGAGAGCGTGGATGAGCTCCCTCTACAAGCTCCAGCTCCTCATGTGGGGACATGAGAGAAGCCTCCCACAAGGATGGTAAAAAAATTCAAAACATCTGGGCGTCCCCTGGGCAACGTCCTTGCAGACGGCCAATTCTCTCACACTAGAAGTGACCTGCAGTTTCTCAAGTCACTTCTGACAAAAATAAAAACGAAAACCCCCCCCACAGATATGGCTAGTCATCTCTTACTAGAGAATTTATTCCCCATACTAAGCCAGGTTTGAATCCTGGGAGAGCGTGGATGAGCTCCCTCTATCAGCTCCAGCTCCTCATGCAGGGACATAAGAGAAGCCTCTCACAAGGATGGTAAAAAAAATCAAAACATCTGGGCATCCCCTGGGCAACGTCCTTGCAGACGGCCAATTCTCTCACACTAGAAGCGATTTGCAGTTTCTCAAGTCACTTCCGACAAAAACAAAAACGAAAAAAAACCCCACAGATATGGCTAGTCATCTCTTACTATTATAAATGGCAGTTCCTAATTGTTTCTGTCATAAAAATCATCAATAATGAAAGAATAATGAAATTTTGAAATTTTTGTCAGAGTTCTGAAATTTTCACCACCAGAACTTTAGCAACACTGTACCACACCAGCGCCCCCTAGTTTTCACTGTATGTACTTTAGAACCATTTCGAGCCATGGATTGCACATGCCTAATAGATAGATACATCCCATTTGCCTACTTTCCAAAAGACCTCACAACCTCTGAGGATGCCTGTCATAGATGCAGGCAAAACATCAGGAGAGAATGCTTCTGGAACATGGCCATACGGCCCGGAAAACACACAACTCAGTGATGACTTGTGGTGACTATTTTCCCTCTTTGGAAAGATCTGATAAGTACACTCCAACCTTCCTTTCAATTTAGTATGTCAAAATGAACAAAACAATGCAAACTTTTGCCAATAGGCACAGCAGGAACTTCCCACTTTAAAAAGACCTATGTTGCAACTAGACATTTAATAAATATAAATTGCATATATTGTGCTTTTATAAATAATAATAGTAATAATAATAATAATATCCAAAGCAGAAGATGCATTCTGGAGTGAGGTGGTGCGGAAGAGTTGATGTATCCATCAAGAATAGCGACAGTTCCGAGTCCAAAGCTCCACTAGCCTTCTAAATATGGTTCAGCAGCTATTCCTATTACTATAAGTGGGATTTCCCCAAGCCCGCACCATAGAGGTAGTTCCTTAGAAGCGCAAGTCCTGGCAAAAGAGTTGGGCCTACAATAAAGAGAAAGGAGGGCCGACAGCAGGGTTCCTATTCCTCTCTGCACCTATCTGACACTCTGAGACATGTGGAGTGGTGTCAGCATCTCTTCAAATATGGCCCCTTTCACGTTGGATCCTCTCAAGTTGGCTTCTTGCAGATCACAACCAGACAGGTCACAGTTCTGAAGAGAGGAGAGAAATTGTTAGCTGAAGCTTAACATCTTGGCCAAAATTCAATATGGGACATATCTATTAGGCTTGGGCGATCCAGTTCGTTAATTTCATAATTCGTTATTAATTCGTATTTAAATTAGCTTACGATTCAATATCAAGCCATGCAGGAATAGTGTGAGGAGTAATTAAGAATTGAAACAATTTTTCCAATTTTCGTAATTATATTCGTAATTTCGTAATTATATTTTATAATATACAATTATAATATAATATAATATATAATAATAATATAATATACATTATATATTATATTATATTACATTATATTATTATAATACTATATTATAGTTTTGTATATTATATTATTATATTATATTACTATATTATTATTATATTATATTATAATTCTATATTATAATATAATATATGTAATATATTATAATATAATGTAATATATATAATATATTATAATATAATGTAATATAATATACAATTATAATATAATAGAATATATTATATATATTATATATAATAATATAATATAATAATATTATAATAAAATATACAACAATATAATATAATAATATTATAATAATATTATAATAATATTATAATAATATAATATAATATAATATAATATAATATAATATAATATAGTTGTTTGTTTTATCACACCAACAGTCAACAACAGAGGGCGAGGGAAGCTTCAGAAGTTCCCTCTGCCCCATTCGGAGGTTTTTTTAGCATATTGCGCAATCGCGTCCGCCATTAACGAATCGATTCGTAATTTTACGAAATTTCGTATATTTCGAAATTTTTTAAAGTAAAATTTTGGAATTCTTAAAAAAAACGAAATGCAAGGGCCCCCTAAAAACGAAACGAGTTTAGAACCAAATTTTTCTGTGGTTACCCAAGCCTAATATCTATATATATATAAAAACGCTCTGTGCATAATGAGTATCTTAAAAACAAAAAAAACAATGAACGAAATCACACCAAATTTGGCAACAAAATGTCTCATAACACAAGGAGTGACCATCACTCAAAAATTATGATTTTGTCATTTGGGAGTTGTAGTTGCTGGGATTTATAGTTCACCTACAATCAAAGAGCATTCTGAAATCCATCAACGATGGAATTGAACCAAACTTGGCACAGAGAACTCCCATGACCAACAGAAAATACTGGAAGGGTTTGGTGGGCATTGACCTTGAGTTTGGGAGTTGTAGTTCACCCACATCCAGAGAGCACTGTGGACTCAAACAATGATGGATCTAGACCAAACTTGGCACGAATATTCCATATGCCCAAATAGAAACACAGATGGAGTTTGGGGGAAATAGACCTTGCCATTTGGGAGTTGTAGTTACTGGGACTTATAGTTCACCTACAATCAAAGAGTGTTCTGAACCCCACCAATGACAGAATTGGGCCAAACTTCCCACACAGAACCCACATGACCAACAGAAAATACTCAAGGCCATCCAGTCCAACTCCCTTCACCAGGGCAAGAAAACGTAATCAAAGCCCTCCTGACAAAGAGCCATCCAACCATATATAGAGATAGATATGATTCACACACAGAGAGAGATATAGTATCATAGATTTGAAAGAGACCCCTGAAGAAGGACAATTATATGTTGCATGTTCCAGAGTAGGCAAACCAGACGATCTCCACATCACTGACAAAAAACAACAAGAAATACTGTTTACCCACAAACATAAAGACATTAGATATATTAGAAACCAACACTTTCTCATTACTTTATTTTCCAGATCAACAGACTGGGCCACAGCAACGCGTGGCAGGGGACAGCTAGTATCTATCTATATATAAATGCTCTGTGCATAATGAGTACCTTAAAAACAAAAAATAACAACAAATGAACGAAATCACACCAAATTTGGCAACAAAATGTCTCACAACACAAGGAGTGACCATCCCTCAAAAAATTATGATTTTGTCATTTGGGAGTTGTAGTTGCTGGGATTTATAGTTCACCTACAATCAAAGAGCATTCTGAACTACATCAACGATGGAATTGAACCAAACTTGGCACAGAGAACTCCCATGACCAACAGAAAATACTGGAAGGGTTTGGTGGGCATTGACCTTGAGTTTTGGAGTTGTAGTTCACCTACATCCAGAGAGCACTGTGGACTCAAACAATGACAGATCTGGTGTTGTAGTACAGCGTGATAGTAACGTTACTATTACCGGTAGAAGGGAGAAGAGGGCTGTGCAGGTGTTGGAGGAGGAGCAGCAGCGAAAGTGGATTAGAGACATATTCATGGCTCTAACTGATTCTGAATTCTTTGAGGGTTTCTCAGACTGTGAAATGGGGGAAGGAGAGGAAAGCAGGGGAGTTAAGCAGGCTATTCGCGAACAAGAATCTGATGAGGAGCTCCAAAGGAAGTGTATCCATGATATACTTAGCGCTCCAACAGAAAATGAAGATTTTATGGGTTTTGAAAGGAGTGATGGGACTGGGAGTGACATTGAGGAGGAGGGTGATTTGGGGAGCAGTTCATCCTCTGATGGATATGAGTTGGTTTGGTTTCAATGGGTCTTTGCAGAAGGCAAAGTGTTTTTTCAGGTGTGTATCTTTGTTCCTGCCATTACTCTCAAGCTTGGGTCCTTGGACTACAGATCTTCGTGTTTCCGTGACTTCTGGCTGATACTTCGTAAGTGTTGACTACAACTCTCCCTGTTTGACTATGGACCGTGTTTTGACTACGACTATGCTTTTTGGACTGCTTCTTCTTACTTTGGACATGCCTGGACTATGGACTGCCTTTGGACTCTGATTTTGCTTGCTCCCACATTGTTTTTGGTGCCTTTTGGACATTTTGAATTACAAGCAGTTTGCTGTATATTTTTGTTATCCCATATTATACTCCGGGATAATCCGGATTATATTTGAGTTTTTTACATAGCGGTTGGAAAGACTTTTAGTTTGTGCTAGAGACACTGAAGCAAGTGTCTCTAAAGCCTTTTTGTGTTCAATAAACCTGTGTTTGGACCTTTTATATTGTGTTTGGCGTTCTTGAGGCTTCTGGGTCTTGACATCTGGACCAAACTTGTCACAAATATTCAGTATGGCCAAATGTGAACACTGGTGGAGTTTGGGGAAATAGACCTTGACATTTGGGAGTTGTAGTTGCTGGGTTATAATTCACCTACAATTAAAGAGCATTCTGAACCCCATCAACGATAGAATTGGGCCAAACTTCCCATACAGAACCCCCATGTCTTCAAGGGACTCACTTACATGAGCCTCTCTCCAGCCTCACATGCTCTCCCTTGCCTGCACATGTGCACTATGCTGCCATGCGTCGAACACACTTGCTCTCCCTTCCCTTGCTTGGAGTTTCAGAAACAGTCCTCCCCTTGGCTGAGAGACCGGCCAATCACAGTGAAAGAGGGCTTTTGGTAGGAAGATTTGCCACCTATTTCCAAAAAGGAAGAGAAGGACAGGCAGAGAGATCTTCAGCCTTCTCCTCCCAAGGAGTTCGTAGGACTATCAGAAATATATGTTTTCTGATGGTTTTTGGTGACCCCTCTGAAACCCCCTCACGCCCCACCACCCAGGGTCCCAACCCCCAGGTTGAGAAATGCTCTTTATAGAGGAATCTGCAAAATAACTGGTGAGCAATGGGACACAGGAAAGGAACGATGTGCATTAGGACCCTCTTGCATCTTTGATATTCACAAACATTTTAATTTTCAGGCTGCCGATCAGAACCTGAAAGTAACTCACCTCCAAGTCAGTTCCTGCAAGGGTTGCTCCTCTTAGGTTGCAGTTTTTTAACTTTGCGTTCTTCAGAGTTGCAACTCGCAAATTAATTCCAGTCATCTGACTCCCTTCCATATCAACACCTTTCAGGTTGGCACCTTAAGCAAAAAATGCCATTTTAAATCCCTTTGAAACATGCACCAGTTTGCTGTCTCACTAACAAAAAGAATCAAGCGGAATTCTAAGGCTTTTTTTTCAATATTGCAGCTGCTTTGAATATCATTTGGGGTGCTGAATTCAAAACATCAAACAAAAACATCATACTACACACAATGACATAAATTGTCCCACTAATTCAATAAACTGCTGGTCTTAACTTTAGTAACCCTCCAGGACATTTCAGAATTTGTTTATTATCAAGTATATGCAACATAGAAAGAAATTAGACTGTCAAGTTGGGGTTTCATTTACCTTCTAGGTTAGCCTTAAGGCCAGAAGGATCCTCAAAGTTGCAGCCTTTCAACGATGCTCCCTCTGCATTGGAGCAAAGCATCTTCACCCCTTGGAGGTTGGCAGACTAGCAAAGACAGAGTCGAGTTCAGAATGGGTGCCGTTAGACCAAAATAAATATATCTATATAAATAAAAATGTAATGTTCGTTTGTAGGATTATCATAACTCAAAAACCACTGGGTGAATTGACACCAAATTTGGACACAATACATGTATCAGGCCAACAAGTGACCATTTATATATATAAAAATGCTCTGTGCATAATGAGTACCTTAAAAACAAAAGAACCAATGAATGAAATCACACCAAATTTGGCAACAAAGTGTCTCACAACACAAGGAGTGACCATCACTCACAAAATTAGGATTTTGTCATTTGGGAGTTGTAGTTGCTGGGATTTATAGTTTACCTACAAACAAAGAGCATTCTGAACTCCACCAATGATGGAATTGGACCAAACTTGGCACACAGGACTCCCCTGACCAACAGAAAACACTAGAAGGGTTTGGTGGGCATTGACCTTGAGTTTTGGAGTTGTAGTTCACCTACATCCAGAGAGCACTGTGGACTCAAACAATGATGGATCTGGACCACACTTGGCACAAATACTCAAAATGCCCAAATATAAACACAGATGGAGTTTGGGGAAAATAGATCTTGACATTTGGGAGTTGTAGTTACTGGAATTTATAGTCTCCTACAATCGAGCATTCTGAACCCCACCAACGACAGAATTGGGGCAAACTTCCCACACAGAACCCTTATGACCAACAGAAAATACTGTGGTCTTTTCTGGTGGTCTTTGGCGACTCGTCTGACACCCCCCTGGTGACCTGCCACGGGTCTTGACTTCCCAGGTTGAGAAAATGCTGCCTTAAGGCGATCCAGTCCAACTCCCTTGACCAGGGCAAGAAACCATAATCATCGCCCTTCTGACAAAGGGCCATCCAGCCATTCACACACATATGTATATGACAGATGCAGTATCATAGATTTGAAAGGGACCCCTAAAGAAGGACAATGATATGTTGCATGTTCCAGAGTCGGCAAACCAGACACTCTCCACATCAACTCTGGCAAAGAAACAGCAAGAAATACTGTTTACCCACAAGCAGAAAGACATTACATATATTAGAAATCAACACTTTCTCATTACTTTATTTTCCAGATCAACAGACTGGGCCACAGCAACGCCTGGCAGGGGACGAGTAGTCTATATAAATAAAAATGTAATGTTTGTTTGTGGGATTAAAATAATTCTAAAACCACTGGACGAATTGACACCAATTTTGGACACAAGACACCTATCAGGCCAATGTGTGACTCGTAAAATACTGAAAAACACAACAGAAGTGACTTAAAAAGCCAAAAAACAAAAATTACATTACAATGCATGCGCAAACCCACACTCACGTATATATGCAACCATACATATATACATATACACAAATATATACACACACATATGTACACACAAAATACATATACACCGACTGGGCCACAGCAACGTGTGGCAGGGGACGGCTAGTCACTCATAAAAACACTGAAAAACACAGCAGAAGAGACTTAAAAAGCCAAAAATAAAAAATTCATTACAATGCATGTGCAAAACAACCTATTTATTTACACATGTACACAAATATATATACACACATATATACACACACAAAATACATATACACAGAATGGGCCACAGCAATGCATGGCAGGGAGGTGGCTAGTAGATAAATAAAATAATAAACCGGCTCTAGCAATGAATATATTTTGTCTGAGGTAACCTCAAAAAAAAGTCTCCAAGGATAGAAATTCTACAGTCCTCAAATGGCAGCCTCTGTCCTTGCTGAACTGCTGTTATAAAGTGTTTCCTCCAGGCAGCAATCAGCCAGTCTTTGAAACTGCAAGGCCATTAAACACTAATTAAAGTGACCAATTGCAACATTCACACTTGCTTCAAGCAGAAAAGCGTTCTTTCTCCCACTTCGACATTATTTTACAAACATATAAACTCCACTTCTCTAGTTTCCAACAGACCTCACATCCTCTGAGGATGCTTGCCATAGATGTGGGTGAAACGTCAGGAGAGAATGCTTCTGGAACATGGCCAGACAGCCCAGAAAACTCACAGCAACCCAGAATGAGGGTGCACTTTGTCCAATTGCTCCCGCAAATGACTAAACAATTAGCAGATTTTCCACCTTGAGCTGTGAAATAACTTTCCCAACAAACTACAGCAATAGTCCATGATTCGTAATCGTCATTCTAAAAACAAGCCAATTAGTTGATTCAATCTGCATAGTCTGGCATGTGACAGTAAGGAAAACCATGTGCTCAAAAGAGGGAAAAAACCCTTTGCTCTTTGGTCTCTTCAAAGTACTCACATCAAGGACTGATCCAGAAAGGTCTGCTCGTTCAAGGTTTGCGCAGCAGAGGTTGGCATGGGCCAGGTTGCACCGGCTTAAGTTTGCCATCTTGAAGTTGATGTATCTGAGATCTAGTCGAGAGAGATCTGCCCCACTGAAATTTAAACCCTGAAGAAAGGCATAATAAGATTCTGAAACAGAAATAATCACACCAAGGCCTGCTAACTCTGAGGCCTACCTCACACTGAGGTTTGCCTCACATTGAAGCCTGTCTCAGACTGCCACCTTTCTCCCACTAAGGCAAACTAACACTGAGGCCTTTCATGCTGAGGCCTACCTAACACACTGAGGCCCTTCTCCCACAGAGACCTCTCACAGACTGAGGAACCAGTTTTCTGAAGGAATTCTCCACCTCAAAAAGAGGATTTTATTTATTTATTTATTTATTATTCAAATTTTATTATTTATTATTATTCTTTCTTTATTAATTAATTAATTTATTATTTTGTAACTATAGAAGACAGCTTTCTCTTTTGTAGCATCTTAGCTTTGGAATGTCAATCTGAACAACAACAATGGTTCGAACCGGACCTGAAACAAACTCTGCATTTTTGTTGGAGACAAACTGTGAAATATTTTTGTTTACCATTAAGTATCCCCTGTAACAATTAGACATATCACAGTATTTTGATATTTAGTGTGTTGAGTATTGTAATACACTGAATTGAAGTGTTTGTACCTTATAGTATGAGAATGGAGGCTGCAGTGTTAGGATAGGGTTGGGTTACAGAACAATGTATAGAACATTGAAAAAAAAAACACACACATGCGTGCAATATTCTCTCTGAATACCTGACACCGAAGTTCAGACTTGGTTGAGGTTGCAAGTAGGAACCTGACAAATTCCTTTCGAGAAATAGGAGAATGGTCTTCAGCTGGTTGTGAATTCTAATGAGAAAGCAAAACAGGCAAAAGTGAATCAGTGCGGGTATTTCTATCTTTAGCAACCTGACTCTGGGGAAAAACTGAATTGATGGTTTTCCTGATATCCATAGAAAATTGTTATATTATCCTTGTATTAGTGGCACGGAGACTCAATAGCATGAGCTTCCTTATATAAATTGTATTTAAAGAAAAATTGGCACATTTTATTTTTAGATTACCGTATATACTCGAGTATATACTCGAGTATAAGCTGACCTGAATATAACACGAGGCACCTAATTTTACCACAAAAACTGGGAAAACATATTGACTTGAGTATAAGCCGAGGGTGGGAAATGCAGCAGTTACTGGTAAATTTCAAAATAAAAATAGATCTCAATAAAATTAATAACTGAAGCAGCAGTAGGTTAAATGTTTTTGAATATTTACATAAATCTGTAATTTAAGATAAGACTGTTCAGCTCTGATTAAATCATTATTCTAATCTTCAGTGCAAATGTACTTATGTATCCTTCCAATAATAATAAAGATAGTAAAATAATAATAATAATAATAATAATAATAATAATAATGAAATCCAGCATATGTACCTTGTTTGCTGTGTCATACTGTGTTTTTATGTCAGGATAATAATAATAATAATAATAACAACAACAACAACAATAATAGAGTAAAATAATGGAAATGTAATAACAGTGATAACAGAGTAAAATTATAAATGCAGTAACAATAAAATAAAGTAAAATAATAAATGTAATAATAATAAATAGTAAATAAATAATAATACTAATAGAGTAAAATAATAAATGTAATAAAATAATAAGAGAGTAAAGAAATGTAAACTTAATAATTAATATATTAAAATAATTCATATAATAAAATGATATTAGTAACAAAGTAAAATAATAAATAACCTTGACTCGAGTATAAGCCGAGGGGAACTTTTTCAGCCTAAAAAGGGGGCTGAAAAACTAGGCTTATACTCGAGTATATACAGTAATTTTATTAAGATTTAGCTTTTGAGATTTTAAAGATTTTATTATACAGAGTTGGAAAGTAGTTCACAATAAATGTAAAACTGCCCAGTTTGACTTGTGTTATCTTTATTATCTTGCCAATCACAAGTTATGGCATAGACAGACAAATAGATAGACAAAAATATAAACAGGATGAATTCACAGAAAAGTATAAAATGTTTGGGTTGATATCACTGAAGAAATCAGGTTGACACAAAAATTATAATTACCTTAATGGCTACTTCAACGTGTTCAATTAGAGAGTCAATCCCAAAGAATCTGGCTTCTTCTAGAACCCCTAAAATGCAACCAAAGATATTTGAAATATAGTAATAACACTGTTCAACGGAGAAAAAGTTGCGGGCCTGAAAATAGTTGTTCTTTTATGATTTTGGGGTGCTGAAAATGAAAATGACATTTAAAAATGTATATTGGCTCTAGTTTTTATGATATAAGCAATCACTTGATCACGTATGGTTGAAAAAATGCATGTTGCGACTTACACTATGGAAGATTCTAGAATGTTCTAGAAAGTTTGATGACGCAGTATTAGTGCCGTGTGCAAAAGCCAGAAAGCCCTATATAAGGCCAGACTTTTGAATGGTGAGGGTCAGTCAGCTGAAGACTGAGACAGTATAATTAAACATCGTTTTACATTGTTCTTTTTACTGTAGTTATGCCTCCTCGCACGTGTGTAAATAAAGCATTATGGAAAAAAAGATATCAAGGTAAATGGACTCCGTCAATGCTGTCAGACTCCTGCTGGAGCATTGGAAGAGGGAATCCTTTCCTTGAATACAAAAGAAAAGTCAAGAGAAGCAAACAGGATATAAACTAAAGTCACGATTAAAGCGACATTTAAACTTTCAGACTTTTCAACTGCATTAGGCCTACTCATATATGTTTCTTGCTGCACAAACATAAACAATAGACTAATTCAATAAATATTTCTCATGTATAAACTATTGGCAATATAATTTGACTAAAATTTAGCAAATATTCACGGTTTATATACATGCAGTAAAGTTAGGCGCATTATCATAATATTAACGAATTACCTATTGTGGAGAAAATTGAAATAGCTGTTGCATAAAAACCAGAGCCAATTAACACATTTAATTATTATATTTGAATTCAGCATGTTAAATTTATTAAGAAACGGCACATTTCATTTCCGCAACTGAGAAAAACTGAAAATTTGTAGAACAGTGTAATCTAAAATAATGATTAGAATCACTAGAAGTAGGACAAACCGTTAATCTTCACACATGCTCAGCAACCTGAATCCTTAACCATGGTTTTCAGAGACTATTCCAGAATCATGTTTTCTTTTCAGCACAGCATATTCATCATTGGGAAGTGAAGGAAAGGAAGAAGGAAGGAAGGAAGGAAGGAAGGAAGGAAGGAAGGAGAAAAAGAAAGAAAAAGAGAAGGGGGCGAAAACAAAAGAAGTATAGAAGGAAGAAAGGGGGAAAAGAAATGATGAAAGCAGGGGTGTGTGGAGGGCAGTACACTGACACCAAGGCAATTCTGAGTAGATACACTATTTAGAAATATTTATAGATAGAACAATGCAAAGTAGAAATAAGTTAAAAAATCACACTACTTAAAATCATCAATATATAACTGTGGATGAAATTAACCGGATCAGAGTGCAAGGGCTGGACGAGAGTGGGACCAACACAGAAATCCTTAAGCCTGATTAATTTTCACCAAAATTAAGATTAGAGTCTGCCCTCCACATTTGCTGGTTTGATTTTTGCGGATTTAATTGTTCACGGATTTGATTAACATTTTCTCTGTAGGAATCTCTAGAACTTTCAGTACAGTTCTATAGTTAACTTCTGCTCATCATGCTGAAGGGCCTAGAGGTGTTCTATAGGAATTGGGCAAGTGGTCTTATAAACAAAAGACCCTCCTCATAAATGTACAGCAGAGTAACTTATCAGCAGCAATCTGACTCAGCACTAGTAGCCAAAAATGATAAAAAGAACAAAACCACCAATGTAATATTCGCTTATGAACCATCTAGGACGTTAAGATCGTTTGGGAAGGCCCTGCTCTTGATCCCGCCTGTGTCACAAATACGTTTGACAGGGACGAGAGACAGGGCCTTCTCAGTGGTGGCCCCTCGGAACACCCTTCCTAGAGACATTAGATAGCCCCCCTCCCTTTTAACATTTCCGAAAAAAATCAAAACTTGGCTTTTTGAGCAAGCGTATGAAAATACAGGGTAACAGACACAGGAATATGGAACAACTGGAAAATGAGATTGGACAACGTTTTAACTCGGAGATGCAAATGATTTATGTCTTATTGATCTTGTTATGGTTTTATAATATATGTTAATGTTTTAAAATGTTTTAATGGTGTTGTTGGGCAATGAATTGTTGCCTCTGCAAACCGCCTTGAGTTGCCTGCGGGCTGAGAAATAATATGGTTGCACTATTTACAACAACAAGGTTTCCATAACACAAATAAGCAAATGCATAATAGCTTTACATACAGCAGCACTCACACTGGAGCTTTCTTACAAGAAGCTTCTCTCACACAGAGGTTTACCTCACTCTCCTCAGGACAACACTAGTTTTAGCCCACTGACTCTAACAGGCTTCGGCCTACTAACTCTTTTAGTGCTTGACTCACTGTTGTAGTTCAGCGTGATTGTAACGGTGCTACTACTGGTAGGAGGGAGAAGCAGGCTGCGCAGGTGTTGGAAGAGGAGCAGCAGCGAAAGCGGATTAGGGAGATAATCATGGCCCCGAGTGATTCTGAAACCTTTGAAGGTTTCTCCGATTGTGAGATGGGGGATGGAGAGGAATGCAGGGGAGTCAAGCGGGTTACTCGTGACTCAGAGTCTGATGAGGACGCCCAAAGGAAGAATATCTGTGATATACTTACCGCTCCTAGAGAGGACGAAGATTTCATGGGCTTTGAAAGGAATGATGGGTCTGGGAGTGACATGGGGGAAGAGGATGGGATCGATTGGACCCGTGTACAGGAGATTAGGATATCTGTAACCAACCCACCTCCAGCGATGACTTTGAGGGGTTTACAGAGGAATGGCAACTGGGGAGCACTTGGCAAGATCTAAGTCTTGACAGACACTGGCAGAGGTGGAGGGATGGGCACTCGGGTTCAGCTGCAGGGAATGGGGCAGCTGAGAGCGATGATGAAAGGGTGGGGAGCACCTCATCTTCTGATGAGGAACTTTAGGATAAAAGTGAGTACTGTTTGCATGACTTTTGGGGTGTGAATCTTTGTTACTGCCAATTCTTGAGCTTGGGTCCTTGGACTACAGATTCCTGTGTTCCTGTGCTTACTTCTTGTGACTCTGCAAACTACAACTTCTACTCTCCGGCTTGACTCCGGACCGCTTTGGGACAACGCGCTTTTTGCCTCTTTGTTTACCTGCTTGCATCGTGCTACGACTTCGGACCGTTTTGAGAACTGTGTTTTTGCTTGCTCCTAGTTTGCTTTTGTATTTTCTGTGAACTGTGTGAGTTTAAAGCGGATTGCTGAATGCCTTAGTTAAACCGGATTATACGCCAGGATAATCCGGGTTATATTTCAGTTGCTTTTTTCACTTTGTTTTTGATATCAACTCTTTCTTTGCACTTTTAGCACTGAAGTAAGTGCTCCAAAGACTATTTTGTGAATAATAAAACTGTGTTTGAACTCTGCATTGTGTGTTGGGCTCCTTTAAGGCTTCTGGGTCTTGACATTCACACTTTTGTAATCAAAAACACCCAGTTAATTTTAATATTTCTGACTTCTCCAGTGTAATTCAATGGCTAGCTTCCAGGGGAAATCCACCATAGGATCATGCTGGAGAACCTAGAAATTCTTAAGAGTCCTCTCAGATAAAAATATTAGCCAGTAATTCATGGTTTTTCACTGAATGGGGGACCTGTGCCCCTAACCCCAGCAGATCCGGAGGGCTGGCTTTATATTGTTACCTTTCTTCTAGTGGTAACATAATATTACTACATTTCTTTCAGTGAGTTCATGGTAGTTTAGATGGATACAAATCATCCCACTTCGTTCTCACATCAATTCAATTCTCCCAGCACTTTGACCACTACACCTCTCTAAATCATCCCGTATGTTCCGGCTTCCAAGCCTGGCACAGCAGCCACAGAAATTCAGTGTGTTTCCATTTTGCACCCCTCCATGTCACCTCTTGGGGAGCACAGATGGTTCTAACCATTTCTAAGAACTTTGCACGAACCACACAATCTCGTAAAGCTGTCGGACATTTGTGGTCTATATTGGATGTAATTGGGGACTGAGAAAAGAGATTTAGGTCTTGGCTGAGCAGTCCCACAGCTCTCCAATTTAGGGTTGGTGTATTTCCAGTGCAAGTGCTGTTATTTGTCACTGGGGACATGAAGAGCTGAACGAAATTTAGGAGGACGGGATGTAAAGGTCGCCAATTACAGTTGGCGGACTCTTACGGGCAATCCGTTTTGCCTTTGATAAATGGGACTGCAAAAGTCCTGGGCTCATTTCAGCCCAGGGAAGTAATTCTCTTCCATGTCATAATTTTCCTCCAGCCATATTACATATAATGTGGGATTTTCCTAACCAGGTTTAATGTCTTTTTTCAAATAACAAAAATCCTTAATTGAGCAGTTGAAAGAAAAATATGGAAAGAAGAAAATAAAATTATTTTTATACTGTGCTAGCAAACTGACCCATCATTCAAAATATTTATTTTGAATATATTTGTTGTGGTAAATAGTTGGAAGAGATCTCGAGGGCCTTCCAGTCCAACCCCCCACCAAGAAGCAGGAAAATTTAATTTAAATCGCCCCTGACAGATGGCCATCCAGCCTCTGCTTAAAAGCCTCCAAAGAAGGAGCCTCCACCACACTCCAGAGCAGAGAGTTCCACTGCTGAACAGCTCTCACAGTCAGGAAATTCTTCCTAACATTCAGGTGGAATCTCCTTTCCTGTAGTTTGAAGCTATTGTTCCATTGCGTCCTAGTCTTCAGGGAAGCAGAAAGGAAGCTTGCTCCCTCCTCCCTAGGATTTTATGACTATTCATGTATTTTGGTATGAAGAGTAAACTAATGATTTTTTAAAGTTTGTTTACAATGACTATAAGCATATAAATCTAAAGCAAGTTTTATTATCATTATTACAATCGTACATACCCAGCAAATTGATGCCTTCATTAACAATGAGCTGTCCATGTCGCAAATAGTTCAAAATTGGCTCAAAGTACTCAGGACTACGGTCAACCAGGAAGGCTCCTCTGTGATCCCGTTTGTTTCCCCAGGCATCTGTTTCCAAAAAGAAAGGTCACACAAAAAATAGATGCATAATGAGGTTTATGTACTGTGTAAGCCAACATTAAGCTGTTCTAAATTATTTAACCCATGCTGAGTGCAATAGGGAAATTTTAAGTCAAAGATAAATAAAAATAAAGCATTAAAGCAAACAAAAATAAACAACTGAAAGGGTACAGGTGACAATGCAGACTTTCCATAATGCTGAAAAAGCACTGAGTCTTATCCATTGCTTAAATAATTACACGTATGCCACAGCAAGTCTCAGATTTGCAAATCCGATCAAAGAAAATAAAACTAACCAGTTGCTCAGCAGATTGCTAATATGCGCTAAAGATTCAGAGATAGGAAGCAAATCTTAATAGAGCTGTTTTGAGAATTAAAAAAAATTGCGAAACTGAGAACAACTGCATTCCAATTTTATAATCTGACAATGGGGAGCACAAATATTTGGGCCGCTAAAAGACTTGGTGCCTCTGAAAATACAGACTATTGTGACAATTAAGTTTGGCTGATAAATATATGTTACAATTAGTGTTAATCAGTTTATCAAGTAATGGCAGTAATCAAATAATAATAATAATAATAATAATAATAATAATGCAAAGACTCTAGCACAGTGGTTCTCAACCTGTGGGTCCCCAGATGTTTCGGCCTTCAACTCCCAGAAAGCTTAACAGCTGGTGGACTGGCTGGGATTTCTGGGAGTTGTAGGCCAAAACACCTGGGGATCCACAGGTTGAGAACCACTACTCTAGCACATGCCAGTAAAGGTGGTTCCAGTGGTGGCCAGCACACTGGGTGCAGTGCCTAAACACCTTGGCCTGCATCTAAACACAATCAGTGCTGACAAAATTGCCATCTGTCACCTGCAAAAGGCCATCCTACTGGGATCTGCACACATTATTCGCTGATACATCACACAATCCTAGACACTTGGGAAGTGTCCGACGTGTGATCCAATACAACAGCCAGCGTAGAGATCTTGTTTGCTATGTACTCATCTTATTGTGTTTCAAATAATAATAATAATAATAATAATAATAATAATGATAATAATAATATTTCTAACCCGCACCTCTCTCCCCGAAGAGACTCAGGGCAGCTTCCAAAATAACACAAAAGCATGGCAAACATTCAATGCCATAAAATCAATCACATTCAAAACATTTTAAAAACATTTTCATATAAATTAAAAACAGAGAAACAACTCTGGCAACTGTCAGGCATCACTCGTAATACTAAACAATTAAAATCTATGCAGGATATAAAATTAGACTTAAATAAATTAGAGTTAAATAGAACTAACTAGACTTAAACGGTCATTGTCAAACTTGGTCCACTAGGATAGTACCAATATTATTCATCCTCCTTTCCATAAGAATTGTTCAATACGCCTGCCATTATAGTCTATTAACTCTGAGAGTTGCTTCCCTTTTAAAAAGCACATTGATACAGACACACTTAGAATAATTTCAGTACATACTGACCTTTATCTTTAAACATACGAGACAGCATGCTGTCCGGTTCCTTACTAACTAATGTGCTCCTAGGAAAGAAACACAGAAAGCAAGAGTAAAATGAAGACTTTGATTTTGTTCTAGAACATGTAATGGCAAGATAGGTACATTATCGTGTCTACTTTTGTTTGAAGACCAGATTTCCCTATTTCTCCTTTTTTTTTTTTTTTGCATGGTAAAGGTCTAGTGGCAAAATAATATAGAAGAATAATATTTTTAAAATATTATATCCCGCCTTGAGTCCTCTTTGGGGTAGAGGAAGATGGGATATAAATAGAGTAAATAAATAATGAGAATTTGCTGGAAAGGATGAGAATGAAAAGAGTACAGCCACGGTGGTCCACGCTCTTGTTACATCCCGATTAGATTACTGCAATGCACTCTACGTGGGGTTGCCTTTGAAGACTGTTCGGAAACTCCAACTAGTCCAGTGGGAGACAGCCAGAGTACTTACAGGAGCATCATACAGGGAGCATACCACCCCTCTGTTATGTCAGTTCCACTGGCTGCTGATCCAATTCCGAGCACAATTCAAAGTGCTGGTTTTGACCTACAAAACCCTATACGGTTCTGGCCCAGTGTATCTGTCCGAACGGATCTCCCTCTACGTCCCACCTCGGAGTCTAAGATCTTCTGGGGAGGCCCTGCTCTCGACCCCGCCTCTATCACAAGTGAGGTTGGCGGGGACGAGGAGCAGGGCCTCCTCGGTAGTGGCCCCCCACCTGTGGAATTCACTCCCCGGGGAAATTAGATCAGTGACATCCCTCCTTTCCTTTAGGAAAAAATTGAAAACATGGATTTGGGACCAGGCATTCGGACAATCTGGCAGATAAAGAAAGGACTTTGATGATGGACAGGAATTGACCAAGTGGAATGGAATTATGGAACTCTGAAAGACGAACGCTGAGCATGAGATTAGTTTTATTGATAGCGTTATATACCGACTGTTTTAACTGTGATAATTGTTTTAACTGTGTTTTGTACATTGTGTGTATTTTGTGCAGGCATCAAATTGTGCCTTTTTGTAAGCCGCCCTGAGTCCCCCCTCAGGGGTTGAGAAGGGCAGGGTAGAAGTACTCGAAATAAATAAATAAATAAATAAATAAATAATACAGCTCTGAATGGTCAGTCTGCATTTTATAGGGACAGTCTGGTTTTCTGGAATGTTATCAGAGATTCTGTATGCTATTTCAGTGCAAACAATCTTGAAGTGCTTTGAAAAAAACAAAATAATTCTGTTTCACTCAAGTGTAAACTTAAGAATAATTTGGCATGTTCTTACCGAGTAGTTGTGAAATACCGCCCCCCAACATTGAGTGTGATCCAGTCTGAATGAGAGCCTGTTAATGCTTCTGGGGTGTTTACATCAGTCTGGAGATCTGCAGACATGTATATGCATAAACAGTTTTAAAGCCATTGTAAATGTTTGGTTACGTATTTTACATGACAAAAAAGGAAATGTTACCGTTTAGTTGTATACAAATGTTTCACAGTAGGTAGGTAGTCCCCTGACATTAAGTCCAGTCACGTCTGACTCTGGGGTGTGGTGCTCATCTCCATTTCTAAGCCGAAGAGCCAGAGTTGTCCATAGACACTTCCAAGGTCATGTGGCCGGCATGACTGCATGGAGCGCCGTTACGTTCCCGCCGGAGCGGTACCTATTGATCTACTCACATTTGCATGTTTTCGAACTGCTAGGTTGGCAGAAGCTAGGACTGACAGCGGAAGCTCACGCCGCTCCCCGGAATCGAACCTGCGACCTTTCGATCAACAAGCTCAGCAGCTCAGTGCTTTAAACCACTGCGCCACCGGGGGCTCCAATGTTTCACGACTGAGTACAAAAACTAATACAACAAATAAATTATATTAGGATACTATAACCATTTTTGAAATGCTTGCATGCTGGTCGCATTTCAAACATGGTTATAGTATCCTAATATAATTTATTTGTTGTATTAGTTTTTGTACTCAGTAGTGAAACATTTGTATACAACTAAACGGTAACATCCATATTCAACATCTACACAAAGGACCAGCCACTGCCAGAAGAGACAGAGTTTCATCTATGCTGATTATCATGCCATTACTGCTCAAGCAGGGAGCTTTGAGATGGTAGAACAGAAGCTTTCCGAAGCTCTAGGTGCTCTTACTGCCTATTACAGGGAAAACCAGCTGATCCCCAACTCATCTAAAACACAGACATGCGCCTTTCATCTCAAGAACAGAGAAGCATCCCGAGCTTTGAAGATCACCTGGGAAGGAATCCGACTGGAGCATTGCAGCGCACCCAAATCCCTGGGAGTCACTCTGGACTGTGCTCTTACCTACAGGAAGTGCTGCCTGAACATCAAGCAAAAAGTGGGTGCTAGAAAAAATATCATACAAAAGCTGACTGGCACAACCTGGGGATCACAACCAGACACAGCGAAGACATCTGCCCTTGCGCTGTGCTACTCTGCTGCTGAGTATGCATGCCCAGCGTGGAACACATCTCACCACGCTCAAACAGTGGATGTGGCTCTTAATGAGGCATGCTGCATTATCACGGGGTGTCTGCGCCCTACACCACTGGAGAAATTACATTGCACCACCTGCCATCCGCCGGGAAGTAGCAGCCAATAGGGAAAGGACCAAGGCAGAGACATCTCCAGCTCATCCCCTGTTTGGGTATCAGCCAGCACGTCAACGACTTAAATCTAGAAATAGTTTTCTAAGATCTACAGAGACACTCGCTGGAACACCTCAGCAAGTGAGAGTCCAAAAGTGGCAGGCTCAAACCTCAACCAATGGCTGATACCAAATGAGAGACTCCCCCCCCCCCGGGCACACAGAAGACTGGGCGACTTGGAAGGCGCTGAACAGACTGCGCTCTGGCACCACAAGATGCAGAGCCAACCTTGAGAAATGGGGCCACACAGTGAAGTCCGCGACATGCGAGTGTGGAGAAGAGCAAACCACTGACCACCTGCTGTAATGCAACCTGAGCCCTGCTACATACACAAGGGAGGCCCTTCTTGCAGCAACACCAGAGGCACTCCAAGTGGCCAGATACTGGTCAAAGGACATTTAATCAGCTACCAAACTCACAAATTTTGTATTTTGTCTGTTTGTTTGGTTTGTGCTGATAGAAATGTAATATAATTTGACTGGTTGTCCTGACACGACAAATAAAATACCAAATTTGAAATGATATACTGTATCATTTTCTATGCATTTCAATTGTTTATAATCAATATTATGTACACATTATGATAAAATATTACTATGTTTCTATTGCAAGTTACATTTAATAAAACATGATTGTACTACATGGTGAACTTTATTCCAATGAATAGCCATAATAATAAAGTGGAAGTGTACCTTTTTTTCAACTTATGCATATGAAACAAATGTCTCTGGGGGCTTACCTATAAAGGGTTCCCCTTCACATACAAAAAGGACATCATCATCCCTGCATTGGAAAGAAATACAGAATCTGTTTCCTTGTACTGAGAATGACAGGTTAGATACTTTCTGTGGAAATTTATTCAAGGAGAAATCCTTGAATTGGTTTGTAATCCAGGTTAGGCAAGACTCATTAGTAAACATCAGGTTAGTGTTAGACCCAGGCTTTTCCTTAGTTCTGTCTGTAACTAACCAAAACAAGGGAAGAAAATACTGGAAAGGTTCAAGTTAGATCCAGCTTTTAAGATGCAAATGCAAGTCAGGAGGACCCGTTTGAGATATGTTTCCCTCAGATTCATTCAGCTTCAAAGGTGTGAACAGAATACTTCACAGAACCTCTACAAGAATCCAAATACAGACTAGACAACCAGCTCTCCAATCATTGGGTTGGAAACCAAAAATAGTTGTCATTTCACATGAAAACACATGAAGCCACTGTCCCTGCAAATATCAGTTAAAATATTTATTTATGACATTTGTATGCCACCCTTCTAACCCCAAAGGGGACTCAGAGCGGCTTACAAGGTATATATTACATACAATATATTATGCATCGCTGGACAATCAGTAATGTGCTTGATATGTCAGTGCTTCCTCTGTCAGAAATATTGTGCTTCAGTAGTTATATTTATATTTTTAATGTACCAAACATACCAAGTTTGTATGAAAATGTGACTCTATTTCCTGTGCTGGACAATAACCAAAATAAATGATTTGATTTGAATATTAAAAATTAACTAGGCATTTTTAATTACAAATATGTGAATCAAGCACTGAAAGGGTTAAATTGACATAATGACTCAGCAAAAGCTGCAGTTCAACATAAGCAGGTATGGAGCCCCCGGTGGCGCAGTGGGTTAAACCCCTGTGCCGGCAGGACTGAAGACCGACAGGTTACAGGTTCGAATCTGGGGAGAGGCGGATGAGCTCCCTCTATCAGCTCCAGCTCCTCATGCGGGGACATGAGAGAAGCCTCCCACAAGGATGATAAAACATCAAATCATCCGGGCGTCCCCTGGGCAAAGTCCTTGCAGACGGCCAATTCTCTCACACCAGAAGCGACTTGCAGTTTTTCAAGTCACTCCTGACACGACAAAAAAAAAAAAAAAACCAAACAAAAAAAACCCAAACATAAGCAGGTGTACCTGTAACTTAGTAGCCCTCAATCTGTGGGAGAAAGACCTCAGTGAGAGAGGTCTCAGTGTGTTGGTAGGTCTCAATATGAGAAGGCCTCAGTGGTAGTTCACCTCAGTGGGAGAAGGTCTCAGTCTTAGAGAGGCTTTAAAGAAATAAATGTGAATAGGCCTCAGTGAGAGAAAGACTTATGTGAGGTAGGCCTCAGTATGAGAAGTCCTGGTGTCAGAAGCTTTGTTGAGAGGAAGCCCCAGGTTGAAGACCATTGTGTGTGGAGGTTGCTGTGTGTAAAAAGCTACTGTGTGAAGCTCCTGTGTAACTTCGGTGTGAGAAGAGACTTTCTGAGAGCGAAACTATTTATCTGCATGAGACATAAGGCCAGTGGGGAAGCAACAAGGAAGTATAAAGAATTTTGTTCATGTTATGGAAATCTTGTTTTGGTAAATAGTGCAACCATATTATTTTGCTATAAAGAAAAGCCTCCTATGGAAAAGATAACATTGATCTATGTGTTTTTATTGTTTTTATTACTTTGGGCTACTGGTGCTGGGTCACACTTCTGCTAATAATTTATTCTGCTGTACATTTATGAGGAGGGTCTTTTGTTAATAAGCCCACTCGCCCAACATCCTCTTCATGTCAAGCAACAAGAATTAACATTAAATATGTATATGAGCAAACCATGATTGCTGCAGTTACTGCAGATGGAGAAGAAACTGAGATAAAAGAAGCCCACGCCAAAGCATGGTTTGGTATTTCTATCACTTGAAAGCAGCCTGTGGTCACTCACCACAAAGTAACAGTCTATTCTGGTACAAGTTCTTTATTGCCTAATCAGAATTTTCATAGTCCCTTTCTAAAGGGGTTTGTCGCTGTTCTTGGTCTGTGCACAATAGTTTTGGTTTGCCAACACTCAGTTTGGTTCAAACTTACCTAACAAGAGCAATGTCATCAATGAGTCCCCCTCTCCCATTGTAGACACTTGTTGCTTTTATTCCAAGCTTTGTACTAGCCACAGAAAGCAAGTCTGAAAGAGTCCCATAAACAGCCACAACCTATAAAGAGAAGGTTAGTCTTTTAGCTCATTATACATGATTATCTTTTTTCAGGACTTTATCTCAAGTAACCTCATTTCCATGGTTATGTTCTCTTCTTGCTCCCTGCCCATTCTGTCCTTACCCAAGAACATCATTTTAAGATGTCTATCAAGCTTCTCTCCGAGTTAGCACCATTATTTGGGCAGGTGGAGGGAAGATAACAGTAGTAGGGCTGGGCGGTTTCGTTTCGTTAATTCGTAATTCGTTAATAATTCGTTAATTTTGTTGATTACGAAGCGATAGCGAACCATTCTGGAGCAATTTTTTTAAAAAACGAATTTTTAAAGACGTTTTGTAAATGCTTCGTATTTCGTTATTGTATTCGTTTCGTTATTGTTCCGAGGTCGTTTCGTTATTATTTCCGCATGTCTGGGCCAGTTTTATGGTTTAATTAGTGAAAAAAAATTATAATATCACACCAACAGTCAACAACAGAGGGAGAGGGAAGCTTCAGAAGGTTTTGGAGGTTTTTTAGCGTATTTCGCGGTCGCGTCCGCCATTAACGAATCAATTCGTTATTGTTTCGGAAATCGATTCGTTATTTTTTTACCATTTACGAAATTTCGTAAATATCGAACTTTTTAAAAGGAAAATTTTGTAATTATTTTAAATATCGAAATGCAAAACCCCCCAAAAAACAAATCGATTTTAGAAACAAATTTTTCCGTTGTTACCCAGGCCTAAACAGTAGGGCTATTCCACTGCCTTGCTAAAAAAAACAGACCTTGGACTACAATTTCAACAGTGATTGTGACTCTTGGGAAATTCTCTGCAAAAAAACAGTATAAGGCCCACCACAGTGATCTAACTTCCCCAGTTATTCCTGCTGAACTGAAGTGTAACACTCTCAATCTCTATTTTTCTTTCCCATTCCCTTCTGCATCTCCAAATTATGAAGACTGCAACAGAGTATGATATCCCAATACATTTTAGTCAGCTTAATAGATAGATATTGATGATGCAAATACCACTGCCACACTCAGACACAATAATAGACAAGAAATTCTGAGATTGATTTGTCTTTCTTTATCTTTAGCCTTGGGGGATCCCCGGCATGGTTTAAATCTCTCTACGTGGGGTTGCCTTTGAAGACTGCTCGGAAGCTTCAACTGGTTCAACGTTCGGCAGCCATGATACTAACAGGAGCAGCACTCAGGGAGCATACAACTCCTCTGTTGCGCCAGCTCCACTGGCTGCCAGTTTGCTACCGGGCACAATTCAAAGTGCTGGCGTTGGCCTATAAAGCCCTAAACGGTTCTGGCCCAAGTTACCTATCCGAACGCATCTCCACCTACGAACCCACTAGGACTTTAAGATCTTCTGGGGAGGCCCTGCTCTTGATCCCGCCTGCAACTCAGGCACGGTTGGTGGGGATGAGGGACAGGGCCTTCTCAGTGGTGGCCCCTCAGCTGTGGAACGCCCTTCCCACAGACATTAGATCGGCTCCCTCATTAATGGCATTTCGGAAGAAAGTGAAAACCTGGTTATTTGAACAGGCATTTGAATAGGCAGTGCAATGATTTACAATGAATTATAGGAAATCGGAACAACAGATGACGAGCTTGGATTATGATTTTAGTTATGAGACGCTAGTGAGTTGTTTACTGATGTGTATTGATAGTTATTGGTGTTAATTGCTTAGTGTATTATTGTGCTAATTGTTTTTAAATGATTTGTATGATGTTTGCATTGAATTTTTGCCGCTGTTTGTTGTTAACCGCTCTGAGTCGCCTAAGGGCTGAGAAGAACGGTACACAAATAAAGTAAATAAATAAATAAATAAATAAATCAGTCAACTCTGAGAATAAGGCTATTTGGTGTGATCGACTTGGGAATATGAACCAAACATCTCCCCTGTTGTGTCCACCGCTTTGAACTATTACACCATTCCTGCTCTCAGTTTACTATGCATTCCAATGTGTGTTCTGTGTGTTCTGTTTCCAATCCATTAAAGCACAGACATAAACTGCAGACAGATTCATAAGTCATATAGGAACCTTTATATAAAAAATAGCCTCTAACCTGCAGGTGTATGCTGTTCCAATGCATCAAAATTTAAAAAATGCTACTCATCTCCCCTAACCTTTATTATTTATGACTTCCTAAACTTTATGGACCTGTTCCTAATCAGAGCCCTGACAGCTGTTGTTACTATAAGCAGAAACAGCAAAGAGAAGAGCATCTGTTCACCGAAGCTTCACTCTATAATTTTCTATCCAGTCTCATAGTGAAAATGAATGAAGATCTGCTAGAGTTTTCTGGAAAATGTTGCAATGGAAAGGTTTTTTTATCCCTGCTCTAACTACAAATATAATTGAAAATGGATTTGATTTTGCATTGCTCTCTTGCAACAGTGCCTATTTCCAATTTAGTTTTAGAAGGAACTCAAAATAAAGGCTTCTTGTTAAACCAAGCATGGGCAAACATTAGCCCCCCAGGTGTTTTGATCTTCGGCTGTTAGGAATTGTGGCAGTTGAAGTTCAAAACACCCGAAGGGAAGACTGAAGTTGGCCCATGCCTGCATTAAACCATTAATCACACAAACACAAAAGCTTTGCCTGAACCTGCGAGAGAGGACATATCTCTCCTTAAAATAGTGTCCGCAGAAGACATGTCTGGAGATGAGGATAAAGATCAGGGATCTTGGAAAACATACTTTTATGAATAACAAGAAACCTGGGATCTTTGGGAGCTGTAGTCCACATAAGGTTTCTCTTATACTTGGGTTTTAACCTGCAGCTACATGGAGGATGGAGTATTATTCATCTCCAGATTCCATGGGATGCATTCATAGCTATTAAAGGAAAATATAATACTATAATTACATAGTATGGAAAGGCTCTGGAGTTTCCTAATGTGCCTAACAGAAACTATCACACACTTTATGGCTCCTCCTTTGAGCAATTCCTATTCAAGTCACACCTAAAAGCCTTGTTTGAAATGGCCAGGGTATCCGACTGTATGTGTAGGGACAAAACTCCACACTTTTAGTCATGCTGAACACTTCAATCAATACAGATGATAAATGCAATGAATGTTTCCATTTTTGTGTGCATGTCTAATAGGAAAAGGCTCGTGGGGTTAAAGACTGTAATTTACTGGAGGGAAAACTTAAACCCACTTACTCTAGAAATTTTTCTCAAGTGTCAGCATATGCATGTCTGCTGAAAGCATCAATAGTAATAATAATAATAATAATAATAATACAAATAATAATAATAAACTTTATTTGTTACCCCGCCACCATTTTCCCCAATGGGGACTCGGAGCGGCTTTCATGAGGCCAAGCCCAAATGACAATTACAATAAAGAAAACCAAAAACACAAACCGAAAATGTGAACAATAAACAATAGCATCATAGTTAAACAAAACACATGAATACATAACAATATGAAAAATAAAGAATATGCACAGGCACAATAATAATAGGCAGGCAACATGTAGTAATTAAGAGGACAAACTGATTAAAACTAATTAAAAAGTTGGGCGAGATAAAAGAGGGAAGCAGATAATTTACGGAGAAGGGCTCATTCCAGCAGGAGTTGTAGAAGCAAGCTTTCCCATGAGGGGGGACGTATACTCTAATGACAGAACTTTGAGCAATCATGTGGGATTATACAAACAGAAACAAAATATATCTACATGCCCAATGATCATCTATTACCAAATACTCTGCTACTCTGATTAGGTTGTGATCCTAACAGGTCATGATCCATTATCCCCAATACGTTGGCCCTCCAGGTGTTTTGGACTATCAGCTGTTAGGAATTGTGGGAGTTGAAGTCCAAAATACCTAGAGGCCTGAACTTTGCGGGTGCCTGGTCTACTGTTTATGTTTTAATGTGATTTCCACAGACTTGTTTTAATAACTATATGTTTACTTCTCTTTTAAATGTGATGTTGTGTAGAATTTAAATTGTATTGCTTTTAGAGTGGTGAGCCATTTTGGCTCTTGATCCTTAGAAAAAATGAAATACAAATAAATAAATAGCACCCACAAACTATACGTCTGTGGTCATTGCACTACAACTGTCCAACTTACTTTTTGTCTGCCTTGTTCTTTTCTGCACTATTTTAGGTTATACGTTCCCTGACCGAGGCAGTATAGTTATATTTATTTACTTACAATATTTATATGCTACCCTCACTCAGAAGAGGACTCAAAGCGGCTTACAAGTTGTATGTACATACATTACATTATATTATTAGCATACCACAATATTAGTATTATATATTACTATATTGTACTATACGACTATATTGTAATATTATTAGTAATATTATATGTAATATGAAATATAACATTATCTTGTATTACTATTGGCATTATATTGTATTACACTATAACATTTATATGTGTATACAATATATTATATTATTAGCACAGCACAATATTAATGCTATATATTACTACTAGCTGTACCTGCCACGTGTTGCTGTGGCCAACCTTCCCTCCCACTTTCTCTTCTTTCTTTCTCTCCTTCCTTCCCTCCCTTTTTTGTTTCTGTCTCTTCTTCTTCACTTTCTTCTGCCCCGCCCACCTTTTTTTTCAATTCCTCTTTCTCTCCTTTCTTCCTTCTCAACCTATTCTTGGACTGCAACTCCCAGCACTCCTCCTGATTGATTGATCTATCTACCTACCTATCTAGCTCTATCTAATCTATCTATCTGGAGGATTGCTGGGAGTTGTAGTCCAGGAATAGGAAATTGGAAATATGCAGGGATTGGGATGCTCTCAAAGAAATCCAAGGAGAAGAAAGCTTGCAACCTGGAAGCAGTGCATTTGGATCATCCTCCTCTCCTAAAGGGCCTGGTCTAGGGGATGCTGGGAACTGTAGTCCAGAAGAGAATGTGGCTATTGTGCATTTTGTTTGCCAGGGGAGTCATTTTTGCGCATGTGGTATAGCATTTTTGCTTTTTAAGTCCCTTCTTCTGTGTTTTTCAGTGTTTTTATGATAGTCACTCGTTGGCCTGATAGGCGTATTGTATCCAAATTATGTTAATCCCACAAAGGAACATTACATTTTTATTTATATACTAGCTGTACCCGCCACATGTTTCTGTGGCCGACCTTCTCTCCCTCTTTCTCTCCTTTCTTCCTTCCCTCCCTCCCTCTCTCCTTTTCTTTCCCTTCTTCTTTCTTCCTTCTCTACCTGTTTCTTTTCTCACTTCCTTTGCTCTTTGGTTCCATCCTTGTCTCTTTCCTTCCTTCCTTTCCTTCCTCTTTCTCTCTTTTGTTCCTTCTCGCCTTCCTTCTCTTTTACTTTTTTATTTCCTTCTCTCCTTCCTTCCTTCTCTACCTTTCTTTCCTTCTCTCCTTCTTTCTCTCCCTCCTTCTCTCTCTACCATTCTTTCCTTCCTTCCTTCTCTTCTTCTCTCCCTCTATCCCTCCTTCTCTACCCTTCTTTCTTTCCTTCCTTCTCTCCTTCCTTCCCCCTTTCTGTGTATGTGCTTTGTGTGTATATGCATATATGCGTGTGTATATATATCTGTGTGCATATATAGTGTGTGGATCATAATAAATTGTGGCAAGTTCTTGGTGGGATGGGCATACCAAGCCACCTTGTGTCTCTCCTGAGGAATCTGTACAAGGAACGAGTCGCAACAGTAAGAACTGACCACAGAACGACAGACTGATTCTAGATTGGGAAAGGCATACGGCAAGGCTACATCCTCTCACCCAACCTTTTTAACTTGTATGCAGAACACATCATGCGAGGATGTGCGGGGCTTGAGGAATGCAAAGCTGGGGTGAAAATTGCTGGAAGAAACATTAACAACCTCAGATATGCAGATGACACCACTCTGATGGCCGAAAGCGAGGAGGAGCTGAGGAGCCTTCTAATCAAGGTGAAAGAAGAAAGCACAAAAGCCGAGTTGCAGCTAAACATCAAAAAAACCAAGATTATGGCAACAAGAATGATTGACAACTGGGAAATAGAGGGAGAAAACGTGGAGGCCGTGACAGACTTTGTATTTCTAGGTGCAAAGATGACTGCAGATGCAGACTGTGGCCAGGAAATCAGAAGACGCTTCCTTCTTGGGAGGAGAGCAATGTCCAGTCTCGACAAAATAGTAAAGAGTAGAGACATCACACTGGCAACAAAGATCCGCCTAGTCAAAGCCATGGTCTTCCCTGTAGTCACCTACGGATGTGAGAGCTGGACCGTAGGGAAGGCTGAGCCAAGGAAGAGAGATGCTTTTGAGCTGTGGTGTTGGAGGAAAGTCCTGAGAGTGTCTTGGACTGCGAGAAGATCCAACCAGTCCATCCTCCAGGAAAGAAAGCCCGACTGCTCATTGGAGGGAAGGAGACTAGAGACAAAGCTGAAGTCCTTTGGCTACATCATGAGGAGACAGCAAAGCTTAGAGAAGACAATGATGCTGGGGAAAGTGGAAGGCAAAAGGAAGAGGGGCCGACCAAGGGCAAGATGGATGAATGGCATCCTTGAAGTGACTGGACTGACCTTGAAGGAGCTGGGGGTGGTGACGGCCAACAGGGAGCTCTGGCGTGGACTGGTCCATGAGGTCACGAAGAGTCGGAGACGACTGAACAAATGAACAACAACAACAATGGTTGTTTAGAGGCATTTTCTCCTGACGTTTTGCCTGCATCTATGGCAAGCATCCTCAGAGGTAGTGAGGTGTGGTGTATCTATATCGTACTATACCACTATACTGTAATATTAGTAATATTACATGTAATGTAAATATACATGACTATATTGTATTATTATTATTAGTATTATTATATTGTATACTGGTGATACAGGAATGAAAGTTGAGAGAGGAAAAGGGTTGAGGTCTCCATTGGATGACCTTGCCATTCCTTGAGACCTGGGCCTTCCTCACAGGGCTGTTGTGAAGTGAGGGAGACTCGTGCCTGCCACCTTAGGAGGAGGAAAGTCAGGATTAACCATGCCATTAGCAGATAACATTCCTGAAAGCAGAGCCATCACCCGCAGTTCTTGTTGAGCTCACCTTCCCATTCCTGGGGCTGCCATTCACAAACAGGGTGACTCTCTTCATCTCTTCTCCTTCTTCCCTCAGAGTGACATGCTCTTCCCCGCCTGGGTTGCAAACCCGGAAGCCGAAGTTCTTTCCCTGACTCAGCCTATTCACCAATCCGCAGCAAGCCTCGTTCTCCTTCGCCCAATAGGAACTGCGATGCACATTGTAGGCGGGACTTTCGCCTTAGAACAGCTCCAGCGGGAGCCTATCAGAGCGCAATGTTTTTCCAGCTGAGGGAGGGGCTACTTTGCATAGGGAAGAGGAGCGCCGCTTCTGATTGGTTGTTGATCCTATGACGTTGAATTACCAACGGTCGTTTGTCGGTTAACGATGTCGACGCTTCCGCGTGGCCGGCTCTCCTTGAAAAGTAGTCCCTGGGATGTGGGCGGTGCCTCTTCTCATTGGAGGAAAGACGTGGGAGAGTTTTGGTCACGTGAGACACAAAACTGGCCAGAATTCAAGGGAAGTCGGGAATAAGAATAACAAAGAGTCTTATTGGAGAAAAGGCGGAGGGATACGTAATTGCATCGCGAGGGAAGAGGCTTGTTTGAATGGAAAGCGCGAGGAAAAGGCAGTCGCTCTGAGGCGAGTGAAGGGAGAAGGTGTTTGTGTTGAAGAAGCTTTAATGAGGCCTGTTGTTGTTGTTGGCGGCTAAAGGCCACAATGGCAAGTGTGTCTACACAGCAGACAGGCGCCTCCCCGAAGGGCCCCAACGCCGTGGAAAGGCCCACTTATTGGACCCCTCGCAAGAGTGGATTAGGACCAAAACCAGGCCTTGAAAGCCCCGCGACGCCGCTAGATTTCTCTACCTTGAAAGCAGCTGATTTTGGCATTACCCCGGAGTCGTTTACAAAACAAACGGAAGGTAATGTTCCAAGAAATCTGGGTTGTTGTAGGTTTTTTCCGGGCTATATGGCCATGGTCTAGAGGCATTCTCTCCTGACGTTTCACCTGCATCTATGGCAAGCATCCTCAGAGGTAGTGAGGTCTGTTGGAACTAGGAAAAAGGGTTTATATATCTGTGGAATGACCAGGGTGGGACAAAGGACTCTTGTCTGCTGGAGCTAGGTGTGAATGTACCAGGTTTTTTTTTTTTTGGTCGTGTCAGGAGTGACTCCTGTTGTGAGAAAATTGGCCGTCTGCAAGGATGTTGCCCAGGGGACGCCTGCATGATTTTTGATGTTTTTATCACCCTTTTGGGAGGCTTCTCTCATGTCCCCGCATTAGGAGTTGGAGCTGATAGAGGGAGCTCATCCGCCTCTCCCCGGATTCAAACCTGCGACATGTCGGTCTTCAGCCCTGCCGGCACAGGGGTTTAACCCACTGCGCCACCGGGGGCTCCATAATGTTTCAATTGACCACCTTGATTAGCATATAATGGCCAGACAGTGCCTGGAGCAATCTTTTGTTGAGAGGTGATTAGATGTCCTTGTTTGTTTCCTCTCTGCTGTTGTGCTGTTGTAATTTTTGAGTTTTTTTAATACTGGTAGCCAGATTTTGTTCATTTTGATGGTTTCCTCCTTTCTGTTGAAATTGTTGAAATTGCCCAGACACGAATCAAGGAACATGAAAGGCACTGCAGACTACTTCAACCAGAGAAGTCAGCCATAGCAGAGCACCTGATGAACCAGCCTGGACACAGCAGATTATTTGAGAACACAGAAGTGCTGGACCACTCTCACAACCACCATGTCAAGCTACACAGAGAAGACATTGAAATGCACAAGCATGTGGACAATTTTAACAGAAAGGAGGAAACCATGAAAATGAACAAAATCTGGGTACCAGTACTAAAAAACTAAAATTACAACAGCACAACAACAGAGGAAACAAACAAGGACATCTAATCACCTCTCAACAAAAGTTTGCTCTAGGCACTGTCAGACCATTATGTGCTAATCACGGTGGTCAGTTGAAACATTCACACCTAGCTCCAACAGACAAGAGTTCTTTGTCCCATCCTGGTCATTCCACAGATATATAAACCTGTTTTCCTAGTTCCAACAGACCTCACAACCTCTGAGGATGTTTGCCATAGATGCAGGCGAAGCATCAGGAGGGAATGCCTCTAGAACATGGCCATACAGCCCGAGAAAACCTACAACAACCCAGTGATTCCGGCCATGAAAGCCTTCGACAATACTTTAAAGAAATCATATGGCAGTCTGTGTCGTGTGTGTTTAAGGCAGTGTTTCCCAACCTGGGGGACCTGAAGGAGTTGTCAAAGATGATTAGAAAACATTATTTTCTGTTGGTCGTTCTGTGTGGGAAGTTTGGCCCAATTCTATCGTTGGTGAGGTTCAGAATGCTCTGATTGTAGGTGAACTATAAATCCCAGCAACTACAGCTCTCAAATGTCAAGATCTATTTTACCCAAACTCCACCAGTGTTCACATTTGGGCATATTGATTATTAGTACCAAATTTGGTCCAGATCCATTTTTGAGTCCTCAATGCTCTCTGGATGTAGATGAACTATAACTCCAAAACTCAAGGTCAATGCCCACCAAACCCATCCAGTATTTTCTGTTGGTCATGGGAGTTCTATATGCCAAGTTTGGTTCATTTCCATCATTGGTGGAGTTCAGAATGCTTTTTGATTGTAGGTGAATTATAAATCCCAGCAACTACAACTCCTAAATGTAAAGTCTATTTTCCCCAAACTCCGCCAGTGTTCACATTTGGACATATTGAGTATCCATGAAAGTTTGGTTCAGATCCATCATTGTTTGAGTCCACAGTGCTCTCTGGATGAATTTGCACAACTAAAACTTGTGCGCCAGCTGCGCCCGTATCTTGGGAAGGCTGACTTGGTCACGGTATTCCACGCTTTGGTTACATCCTGTTTAGACTACTGCAACGCTTTCTACGTGGGGTTGCCTCTGAAGACTACCCGGAAGCTGCAGCAAGTACAACGTGCGGCAGCCAGATTACTAACGGGTGCTGGGTATAGGGAGCACACCACTCCGCTGTTACACCAGCTCCACTAGCTGCCAATTAGTTTCTGAGCACAATTCAAAGTGCTGGTGTTAACCTATAAAGCCCTAAACGACTCCGGCCCGGTTTACCTCTCTGAATGTATTCTCCCCTACAAACCATCAAGATTACTAAGATCGTCTGGAGGGGCCCTGCTCTCGGTCCTGCCGACTTCACATGCGTGGCTGGTGGGGACGAGGGACAGGGCCTTCTCGGTAGTGGCCCGGCAACTCTGGAACTCTCTCCCGTCAGAGGTTAGAACTGCCCCAACAATCCTGACATTCAGGAAACAGGTGAAGTCGTGGTTATGGAGGCAGGCTTTCGAAGAATGAAACAATGATCTGCATGGAAGACGGTGTATATTCGATTTTAGTATGACGACTGACCACTGTAGTTTTAAATATATGTGCTTTTTAAATGTTTTATTGCAATGTGTATTTTGATATTTTACCGATTGTATGTGTTTTTATGGTTGGAAACCGGGCTGAGTCCGTCTTATGAGGTGAGAAGCTCGGTATATAAAACTTTTAAATAAATAAACAAATATTTATTTAAAACTCAAGGTCAATGCTCACCAAACCCTTCCAGTATTTTCTGTTGGTCATGGGAGTTCTTTGTGCCAAGAGTGGTTCAATTCCATCATTGGTAGAGCTCAGAATGCTCTTTGATTGTAGATGAATTATAAATCCTATCAACTACCAAATGACAAAAACACACACACACGCAAACACACCTCTAGATTTCTGTCAGCAAATGTGAAAGCAAGACAACAAAAAGAAAGGAAAAAACAGGACAGACAGGTGGTCTGTCAAATTTGGGTGTATCAGGTATTTCTGCAATTACAACTCCCAAATGACAAAATCAATCCCCACCAGTATTCAACTTTGGGCGTATCGGGTATTTATACCAAGTTTGGTCCAGTGAATGAAAATACATCCTGCATATCAGATATTTACATTACAGTTCATAACAGTAGCAAAATGACAGTTATGTCGTAGCAACAAAAATAATGTTATGGTTGGAGGTCAACACAACATAATGAACTGTATTAAAAAAAGGCTGTGGCATTAGGAAGGTTGAGAACCACGGTTTAAGGGGTAGCCATGAATGATTTTGGAGGCATGTGTGAGTAAGCCACATAATGTTGAGTTGTAAGTTTTCTGGGCTGTATGGCCATGTTCCAGAAGCATTCTCTCCTGATGTTTCATCCATATCTAGTGCAGGAATCCTCAGGTTGTGAGGCCTGATGGAAACTAGGCAAGTGAGGTTTATATATCTATGGAACAATTTCAAAGGTTGGAAAAAGAACTGTTATCTGTTGGAGGCAAGTGTGAATGTTGCAATTGATCACCTTGATTAGCATTAAATGGCCTTGCAGTTTCAAAGCCTGGTTCCTTCCTGCCTGGGGGGATCCTTTGTTGGAAGGTAAAGATAAAATTTCATACCACAAAAATTAAAAATGAAGGTTAAAATAGACCAGCTATTACACAATCCCAAGCTACTTCAGATATCTGCGTCACCCCTAGTTTACTCCAATCGCCTCCAGATACTGTTGGAAGGTGATTAGCTTGCCTTGATGGTTTCTTGTCTGGAATTCCCCTGTTTCTGAGTGTTGTTCTTTATTTACTGTCCTGATTTTAGAGATTTTTAATCCAATATAGCCAGTGGTGAAGGAAAATGGGATTTCAAGTATAGTATAACAATCTGGAGGGCCAAACAGTCTTCTTCTTTGGTTTGGGTTGTAAAATACCTTATTATTACATTGGCCACCTTTTATCTTAAGCTTCTGTTACATTAACATTCACTGCATCAACAGTGTTAACTGAAAATTTTGGGTCTAGAAATGCGTGTTCCCTTTAGATAACACTGAATGTTCAATATAGCATGCTTTTTTGTTTTAGGACAATCTAAGAATGTTTTAAACAAATTTAGACGTCGATCAACAATTGGAATTCGGGGTTCACCAGAAAATAATTCTCTAATCCGATATGTTGCTTACCGACGGCGAGCAAGGAAGCAAGATGCCTTGGCGCAGGTAGATATACCATAATGTGCTGGTGATTGTACACCAACCATTAGCAGGAATGATGCAGCACTCCATATGTTGTTGAACTGTAGCCTTAACTTGTGAGGACTGCTGGGAATTGCAGTCCAGCAATATTGGGAGTGCTGTATGATCTTTTACAGAGTATACATACTGAAAATGTGCAGGTAAATAGTGTTACTAAGACCAGAGAAAAAGGCTTTTTGGTCAAACATGAAATTAAGTTCTAATTTAGCAGTAGTCCACAATTTAAGTGTGGCCTTTGTGGTTAGTTAAAAACTTAGGCTCATGATTGTTCTTTCCTTTATTATTGAACATTAGAAATAAATTGTTCAGAAACTTTCTTGTGTTGTCTTTGGACAGGCTAGCCCTTTTACACATCGGAACACTTTTCTAAAAGATAAAATTGCTGCCTTCCAGTTGTCTTTTAACCCACCTGAGGAAACTGTGGAAAGACAAATCCATGTAGCTGAAACCTGTACGTAAACCTGGTGTTTTTCTGTTGAAATTTGTTGTTGAGTTCTAAAAGAGTGCAACTTAATTTTTGAAAATTTTGTTTGCATTAGTTTTGAATATGACATTGTCTAATATTTAAGGCAAGATCTCTAATTGTTTTGCCTTCATTTTGGTGGTAGGGCATAAAAAGTGATTTTACCTGAGAGGACATCTTTTAAATCTTGGTAAATTTATTTGGGAAATTCTGCACTTGAAATGTAAATAATAAATAAACAATAGAAATATTTTATAGTGAAATCCAGGATCCAGTTGAGTGTTTGCTGTATCATATTGTTTCCATTAGAATCAGCATTCATTTGGTTTGCCATGCGCATCCTGCACTGGAGAGCTAAGAATAGAAATGTAAAATTCTCCAGAAAATTTGAAGACTTAGAGGATTTTTTTCTAGATTTTTGAGAAAATAAAGTTGCTGTGTGAATGGGAAAAAATGCAATATTGGGTAGAAGTATGCTTTGGGAATGTGTTATAACTATTAGAATAGATTATATTACAAGGTATTCAGAATATAATTACATATTGAACTTGCTGGTTTAAGATTTGTCTTTCATTATAAGTGCAACTATAGGCAAACCTTAGTGAGCAAATTAGCTCCTTTTTTGCAAAATAATTTCATGACTTACCAAGTTCAGCTTTTACTTCTTTATTCTGTGTCAGAGCTTTCTAGACCTTCCTGTGTGCATCTGAGATCTTTTTGACAGCATGAAACACTATAGTTGTAGTGTTCATAAGAAAAACCTGGATTCTGCTAGTCTTAAATACTGAACTCTTTTATTTGTCAACATAATTGATGTTATAGTAAGGCATGTATTTCTGCGTTTATTGCATATAGCTAAAGAAATCAATGTAGGACCACATGAAGAATCAGAACAGGAGCAGAACTTGCCATCAGTGTTTGGAACACTTGCTTTTGAGGAAAATACAGCTATGAAATCTTTAAATGGAGGGAAATCTTCCCTTGATATACAGGAACACAATATTGTATCTCCATCATCAAAGCCTTTCCACACTGACACAGGTGAAACTGCAGAGGTATGATGTACATTGAGACTTGTAGAATTAAATTGCCTTACATGCTGTGCCATAATGCAAAACAAATGCCACGGGCTAGGGATATTGTGCTTGTAGTATTAACTGAAGCATAACCAATATCATATAAATGTATCAGAATTATTCTTTATGAAGGTTATAAATCTGTTTTAACAATTCTCTGGTTTTCAACGTATGCTTATGAGATTAGTTCTGGCTAAGCTCCTACATTGATCTTTCAGAGCATAAAGCTCTGCCAGGCATAACTGAGTCCTCCTTGCTTTCTGAGCTATTGCATTACCTCTCCTGGCCCTGGAGCACTCTCAGTTCCACGGCCATTTGGTGACAAGGGGATAATAAAAAAGGCCAAGGATGTGGGAGGATACACAGTAGCCGATGGTCAGGGACTGTCTATCCACCTTTGTTATCCTCTTGTCATCAAATAGGTATGGAAAGAGGTGAAGTTCAGAGTGTCATAAACACATGCTTGTATTAGATTGGTGTATACAATTTGTCACAGTCAGGATCTTTACCCCCACCTTTTAAACTATTTTCTAAATAGTTGTTAATGGGATTATTTCTCTGTCGGTGGAAGGGAGCTGTTGTATACAACTGATGCTACTGTTTTGCCATCCCCCCCCCCCCCCAAGAGAAAAGTGCTTTTGTGAAACAGCTGTGGGTATTATTTTCATATTTCTTTCACCTGCCCAAAACAAACAGAAGATGATGGAGATTTGGTTTTCATAGCGGTTCAGAAACAATACACTTCAGAGAGCCTTCTAGGCTTTGGTGCTGTATCATTGCAGGCTTCCATTTCTCTTATGGGAACTTACAAAAAAAGTGAAATCACTTATCTCTTGCATTTGTTTTTCGACTTAGACAACAGCACTCAGTTCAAATTGGCTGCCTCATTATCAGAAGATACTCAAGGAATGTCTTGGTTATTCTCCAGAGGAATGGCAAATGCATCTGAGCTTCCTATTTTCTTCAGTCAGGAGCTCTGCAAGGTGCTATAGCAGATTCTTTCTATGGTCTGATTGCCAAACCTCTTTAATCTCTGTCCTTTCCCAACCTGAACTTTTCTACTTTATGTGTTTCGCATGACTATAGTGCAAGGATTTGAACTGGTCAGTTTTCTGTCATGTAAACTAAACTGATGTGTCTTCTGAAAAATGATTTGAATATGCTTCATATATAATAATGGGTTTCTTTAGGCACTCCCTGGCTTGCTAGCAAGTAGTGCAAAATCTGGATACACGAGTTTGAAAACTACTCCTTGTAAGGGTGTATTGAGGACTCCATGTGGTAAGAAATAATTTCCTATGTATTGTCTTTATGTAAGCTGTATTTTAAGTATGATTTTTGAAAATAAAACAAGTCAAGAAATGCAGTGATTGTTTTTTTATGACCAGCCGATTTCATACTGTACTTGAAGACTTGAATATAAGGCTTAATAAAATGTATAGTTTTAGATAATCTTCAATTCTAAGATGTACCTTTTCCCCATATAAACATTTGTACAAATGGGTGTTTCTTAGAATTGCAGGTGTATCATGTGTTTTTTATCGTGCTGGTACTGAAATTAGGATGCATCTTACAATCGATGGCATCTCATGATTGAAGAAATATGGTAGTAAAACATTTAAGATAAAGTATATAAATCCTATTCAAGGGCAACCCTCTGTGTCTTCATGCCTTCTTAAGAAATGATAGCTATCAATAGGAAAGTTCTGTAAAGAAAACTCTGGGTAATCATTGAAAGCATGTAATAAGAATAAAGCGTATCCCATAGCTATTTCCTGGATCTTTCTCCAGGCCATAGCTATGAAGTGCTTTGTTCTACTTAAACAGTCCAGTGTCCCTTTCAAACATAAACTGTGATTATTTGTAACTATAACAAACATAGCTGCCAGCTTTAGTCATTCAGTCAGCATGACAAACAAAATTAAGGAAAATGGAAGGTTCTGAAGACCTTATAAAACTATTAAGGGAAGGTGGAGATGATGAGGAAGCCTATGATTTTGAAGCTTATTTACCTCATGTGAAACACTGGTTTAGTACATTAAATAGATTATTTGCAGGTTATAAATTGTAAACTATATAAAAAGTGGTAATTCAGCAATGACAGAGAACAAAATGCTTGCAGTAGTGAAGCAACACTTCTATCTTTAAAAAATCACAAAAGAAGTTCCTTTCTTTGTCCCCCATTTTGTTAACTTGCCATCTCCTTGTATCTCTGATATATGTACACATTGAAAAATTAGAATTGCCTTTTTGTTTTTGCTTTTTATTTTGAAGATAAGCAGTTCTCACATGCCAGTGAAGAAGTAAACTGGAGTGCTACAATTCAGAAGAGCTGTAAGAAAGTTAGATTTGCAGAACAACAAAGTTTGCAACTATTTGATGAAACCAAGCCTCCTGTCACACCTGTTCAAAGAGATTGTTTGTCTTCCTCTTCTGCTCGTCCTGTTTTGAAGAAAAGACAAGTAGAAACTGGAGATAAGAAAGTTGGCATTGAACACCATCTTGTAAGTTTGGGATTAATAGGAAAACATTTTTAAAAGTGGGGAAAGTTCATTTGAGAAGTTTCTGTGGTGGCACTGAGATTGTTGGAATATGGACAAAATCTCCTGTTTATATTAAGAGGGTAGATTCTGCATCAGATGTGTTCTGTAGTTTTCTTGTTACTGAGGAGCAGACTTGATTAGCAGAGACTAAATACTGTTATCCCAGTATACACAGAAAGGTCATTCTGTGATTTTTCGTAATGATGTTGCATATCATTTCTGATAGCCACTAATGGATACATTTGATGCCATTTGATGTGCATATTAAGCTTTACTGTACAAGTAATTGTTTTCCCGATGAAAGATTCAATATTCCGTAAGAAACGTAGTGAAAATTGTCAATCAAAAAACTCAGTGCATTCTTGTATTCCAGCCTGAAGTAAGCAAGTTGTTATAATCAAACCATGTAATCCATTAAGAACTAATTAAGACATTTGTTTTCATAGGAGCCCATTGATGATACAAAGGAGGAATTTTCAGCAGACTCTGGCAATACAACTAATGGTGAGGAATTATGGGAGTCATGATCCAAGAGAATCTGAAGGGCCAAGCCTTCTGTCATCATGGTTAAAGAGGTTGCCAAAGCCTTATTAATTGAGAAAATGGGGTGATAATTATTGAGAGGGGTGGGAAGAACATAATTTTCCTTGGAGTACCTAGTGAATCTTTTAGTTAATTTTATTTTGGTTATGGACTTGCCTTCCCATTACCAGTATGTTGGTCTTTGGGGTATCATAACTCATTTTCCTTTGGCTCTTTAATATTTTATATATTTGGGACTGCTGTCAGTTTTGCTTTTTATTGTCATTTGATTTAACTTTTTTTACATACATTGTTTTTTGTTTACCACTCATAAAATCTTATGGAATGCAGAAAGAACTACCAGATCAGTAGAAGAAGTAATTATAAAAAATGAAGATCTCGTCTCTGTTGATATTCCATTACATCTAAAAAGAGTTCTGCTCAGTTCATCAGTTTCAAGAGAAAGTTCTCCAAACATGATTCCTGACAAGAAATCATTTTCCCAATCAGACCTTGATCGCAATGATGTAAGTCAGATTCACATTTTGTGGGTTTCATATACTTGGGATTAATGTTCTGTTCAGATCCTGAACAAAATTCAGAAACTCCCCTTCCCAATATAGAAATTTTAGTTTACCAAAGGAACTCATTCATATTCTGGTCTTTATAAGTATGTATAGCTTAGTTGAAACTTGTACTCCTTAATATATCTTGATATCTCAAATTTGATGACTACATAACCTATTTCATAATGTCTTGTACAGTATATCAGTTTGCAATTCAATATCTATAGTCATGGTCGCATTCTGAACCTAATTTTTGTTAAATCTTTGGTTTCACTGTACTGTTGCAATAGTTTGTTCTTGAAACAACATGCTTGCATTGTTACTTTCTTGCTACAGGAACAAGAATCATCAAAAGGTGCTGAATGTGCTGCAAACTATAATCTGGAAGGTAAAGCTAGGTTTCTGTGTTTTTACAGTTTGCATTCCTTTTTGCATCAAGGTGCAAATACTTAGGTAATATATGCAATTTATTCAATCTTGTTCCCCTTTTAGAAACAAGCAAAAATTCTCTTCATGTCCAAGCTCCTGCACGTAGAATAACAAGATTGTCTATAATAAATCAGGTAAAAGTATGAATTTTTTGAGCACTGAATTTCAGTAAATGGATAAGTGCATTTCCAAATTGGATCTTCACAATCAATTAACATTATATAGTTTACTGGAGACAACACTCAACTATTTATCGTGTGATAGTGTTATAACTATTGATAAATGGAAAAGAATTGCAAAGAAAGCATTTTAAACCTGTGTGATGCAGTGTTCTTAGTCTATATTTTATGTGAGATAAATTTAGACTTCTGGCAAATAGTGTCTGTTTTTATACACTGACTTCATAATATGAATAATTCTTAACAGCATTGCAGCAAAGTAGAAGAAACAGATTCTACCCTTGCAAGCAAAGTGCCAATCAAGAATTCCAAAGACAAAGCGAATAAAATTCAAAAAACTAAACCTGAAGCAAAATCTGTTCAGAAAAAGAAACCAGTGAGTAATATTTTACATTGCAGATGATGTTTTGGTGGGTTGTCATTGTGTAGTTCTGCTTTTAATTGTAGATTACACAGTGCATCGTTGAGATGTCAATTGGTGAAAGAGGTTAATAGTTAATAGTTATCTTGGCTTAGCCATAAATCGACTTGCTTACAGAGCAACTAAGAGGTCTGTTATTCATAGGATTGTCATAAGTCAGGATTGATTTGCTGGCAGTTAACAGCAATAACAAAATTGAAAAATGAAAGTTTTAGGTACTGTTATTGGAGAGACTGTTGGAAATAGCAACCTTCCCAAGCCTCCGCTAGTTATTTGTTATGTATATAATTGCTTACTGTATTGTATATGTGTATATTGGTTTGCCGTTTTCTTTAACTTCTTTGTTGTAGGAGGGGCTGCAGCCCATGTGATCAGGTCTGGGCTTATTCAATTTTCGTTGTGGTGACTTGATACATCATATGACTGAATTGATTTGCCTACATTTAAAACATAGTTCTCTTTACTAAATACAATGTCTTTGAATGTAATGTATTATAAGAACTGTATTAAGGTATTCTATGAGGGAGTCGCTAACTCACAAGGCTTCTTGTATGGACTGGTACATGCTTGAACTTGCTTCCCAATCCAATAGACTAAATCTCAATCAGCAAGGAACAAATATTTAGCTTATATATACCAACTGCAAGTTATAAATGTAATTTTAACAGAGTACATAATGATATCCTCTATATATTTTATAGGCTGCTAAATGCAAAGTTTTTGGAAAGAGGAGAAAGAAAAAAAAGAATCAAAAAGCGTTGTATGGACAGCGAGAAATCGCATCAAAGACACCTCTCTTGAGTCCAATTCTTGAGGTGACAGAAGAAATCTCATTTGGGTCTTCTTATCAGCACACCCCAGAGTCACACGTTTCAAGCTTTGGTATGTAAACCTATGGTCTGCTTTTCTGATCCTCATAATACAGTGGCAAATTCCTTGTGTTGTTAATGGGGGTATCATTAACACAAACAGTATAACCTTTTTCTATTACGAAACTTTCAAACTATTATATCTATTTTCATCAGCAGTTTTGCTTGAGACTTGAGCTGGATCTGCACTACCATATCATTCCATTTTATAATGCAGTTTAACTACATTTAATTGGATTACATGAGTCTAATCTGCATTCTGAAATTGCATTTTATGGTAGTGTAGATCCAGTCCCAGACAGAGTTAATACACTGCGATGGCACTGCGGGTTAAACCGCTGAGCTGCTGAACTTGCTAACCGAAAGGTCACAGGTTCGAATCTGGGAGGTGGGGTGAGCTCCCGCTGTTCACCTCAGCTTCTGCCAACCTAGCACTGCGAAAACATGCAAATTTGAGTAGATTTGGTACTGCTCTGGTGTTAAGGTAACAGTGCTTCATGCAGTCATGCAGGCCACATTACCTTAGAGTGTCTACGGACAACGCTGGCTCTTCAGTTTAGAAATGGAGATGAGCACCAGCCCCCAGAGTCGGACATGACAGTTGAAAATCTTTACCTTTACCTATAACAAATTATTTATGGATTGAGAATTTAATCCTAAGGGCTCCCAACCCGTCTTCCTTTGGTGCTTAGTAGTCTTACTCAGGGTCTCTGCAGGAACTAGGAGTAAGTGTGGGGTAAGTAGAGGAGAGGTCTAAGGAGAGGGGGGCAGAAAACAAGGGGAGTGTTGTGGAATGCCAAAAATACAGTTTGTTAAAATGATCTGAAATGTTATTTTATTATAATGGGCATCTGTTTAGAGTTTGCTACGGGCTTCTTTTTAGAATTTGAATCTTTCACCTAACTAGCAAAATCTAGTTAGATATTCGATTCAAACACTGAACAGAAGTGTGGTGTGTCGCCTGGGCCTTTTCTAATTAAGATTCTTTCTTAGATTATTCCATTTTGAGTGACCTTTGTGGGGAATCTGAGAATGGAAGAAATGAAAACAGTTGCAGCCTGTGGGATAATAAGGAAGATGGTGACTGCCTGCATTCTAGTCTGGGTCTTTTCAAGAAATTGGACATGCCAGCCTCATTCTCACCGCTTGCAGATGATTCTGCAGATGTTTTGAAGGATATGCTTCCCTTAGAGTCTCCTAAACAAAATTCTCCCAAGAAATTGAATACTATCTTAAAGGAAAAGGTACAGGTATTGAATAGTGACTGTACCTCAGGAAAAGCCAAGAAACAGGAGAAACTTGAGATCCCACACTCACCAAGAGCTGAACGGACTGCACTTGTTAGTGTAGAATCTGCAGCCCAATTAGGGGGTGAAAGTGACAGCATGAACCTCAACAAGTTTCCAAGGAGAAAATCCAGAAGACAAACCTTTCATCTTCCAAATTGTTCTGAAACACCTGAAAACATTCACAGTATCCCTGAAGGCAATGTGGAAGAGCTTTCCCTTGCACCCGTGGATTCTGAACACTTACATAGCCTACAATGCAGTATAGAGGCCTCCTTCAGTAGTACTTCCAGAAGGGTGAGGCGCAGCATGAGAGGGCATAAAGATGCAGAAAAGGAGGGCCTGGCCTGGATTGAGATACCCGATTCTGCCTGCAGCATCAAGAGAAGACTGTCCTCCCGCATTCCTCAAGAATCGGAGCTGCTTCATCAAAAGGAAGCCAATGGCATCCAGTTGCCCTTCCTAATGAGCGAAGAGCAGGAGAATGCTCATGTTCCAACTGGCCCTTACAAGGTAAAGAAAAGGAAGAGCATTGCCGTGCTAAGTGCCAAAGAAAACAACAGCTTTCAGGCCCAGAGAATCAGAAGAGCGAGTCTTGGATACAAAAGTGATTACTGCTATAGAAAGGAAATGAGCACATTCATTAAAAATCATCCTACAATTTAATTTAAGACTATTCCTATTTGAAAGGGAAGGTTAGCCAGTTTGCTTGAGATATAATACCAGAATAATTTGGATTTTTGAAAAAGGTTAAGAAATTATTATCAATGCTACACAGAGGAAATGTTGACAAAAAGTACATGCACTAAGAATGAAAATACAGAAGAGAAATAAAAGAAATAATGGAAGTATAAAATATATTGTTTATTGCATATCTATCTATGTATATAATAAAAGTCAGTGTTTGTATGCGGAGGGAGGGAGGGGAGTGTATGTGGCAGCTTTCTGATTGGCTGCCACTTTCACAGGCCACTGTGACCTGCATGGGTGATGGACCTGGATCAAACTTGGCACACATAACCCCCATGACCCCCATGAAGTGGACCACGGATTATGGGATTGGTAGTACTTTCAAACACTTTGGTTCCCACTGACCATTGTGGCCCCCAACAAACTCCGATAAAGACCAAACTTGGCACACAGAGCTCCCATAACCCACTCTACATCCTACTGCAGATTAGAGGGAGACCGACCACACATAATGGGATTTGTAGTACTTCCCCTCCCTTCGGTTCCCATAGACCATGGTGGCCCCCAACAAAGACCAATAAGGACCAAACTTGGCAGACAGAGCCCCCATGACCCACTCTACATCCTACTGCAGTTTGGAGGAGGGTGGAACATGGATGATGGGACTTGAAGTAACTCCACTCACTTCCCGAGACCGCTGCGACCCTCATCTAATGAGCGATCAAGACCAAACTTGGCACACATAACCCCCATGACCCATTCTGCATCCTGGTGCAGTTTGGAGGAGGATGAACCACAGATGATGGGACTTTAAGTACCTTCACTCACTTCCCAAGACCGCTACAACCCTCATCCATTGAGTGATCAAGACCAAACTTGGCACACAGAGCCCCCATGACCCACTCTACATCCTGGTGCTGTTTGGAGGAGGATGGACCACAGATGATGGGACTCGCAGTACCTTCACTAACTTCCAGAGACCCCTGTGAGCCACAGAAATAACTGATAAAGACCAACCTTGGCACACAATGCCTTTCTCAAATAACCCGGGCACAACTGGGTCCCCAAGCTAGTAGCTAATAAAATTCAGGCTTAAGTTTTTGAACTGGTTTCTAATGTGTCCTTATTCAGGCGGTCAGAAGAATAGTGTCAGAGAACTGATATTGTCAGCTGGTAATAGCAAAGAAATGACAATGGGAAAGTTTAAGCTAACATAGGTTTCATATGACATGCACAAAATTCTGTGCACATTTAATTTTGGGGTAAATTGCTCTCTTTTAAAAGAGCTTGTTCAACCTAAGAAGCAAGCATTTAAATTAGGTTGGTGAATTTATCTCTCAAATATACACACCTCTGGAGAGTTGTTGGTTTTTTAAAAAATGTTCCAAATTAGTCTTTACTATTGGGAGAGTTAAAATATGTAGGTTTTGAAATTATTGTAAAAGTGGTTAAAACGCTTAATGAGATGACATTCTTCATACACCAACCCAACCTGCTACATTTTTTACAGTTTAAAGTTGCATGTTAACCTACTGATTAGGCCTGGGTAACAACGGAAAAATTTGTTTCTAAAATCGATTTGTATTTGGGGGTTTTTTTTGTTTCGATATTTAAAATAATTACAAAATTTTCCTTTTAAAAAGTTCGATATTTACGAAATTTCGTAAATGTGAAAAAAATTACAAAACATTAACGAATCGATTTCTGAAACAATAACGAATCAATTCGTTAATGGCGGACGCGACCGCGAAATACGCTAAAAAACCTCCAAAAACTTCTGAAGCTTCCCTCTCCCTCTGTTGTTGACTGTTGGTGTGATACTATAATTTTTTTTCACTAATTAAACAAAAAACTTGCCCCAGACATGCGGAAATAATAACGAAACGACCTCAGAACAATAACAAAACGAATACAATAACGAAATACGAAGCATTTACAAAACGTGTTTAAAAATTCGTTTTTTAAAAAAATTGCTCCAGAATGGTTCGTTATCGTTTTGTAATTGGAAAAATTAACGAATTACTAATTAACGAAACGAAACCGCCCAGCCCTACTACTGATGTGTATACCACAGTTGCCAGAAAATTGGTTTCCTGTTCCTATTATGGATCACTACAAAAGCTTACAAGGAAATTTTATTGTATACATAGTAGAGTTAAAATTTCATTTTCATTTCAAAAGTCTTGGCTTTTTTTAATGGCCCATTGAATACTGTATATACTCAAGTATAAGCCGACCCGAATATAGTTCGAGGCACCTAATTTTACCACAAAAAACTGAGAAATGGATTGACTCGAATATAAGCCAAAGGTGGGAAATGCAGCAGCTAGTGGTCAATTTCAACATAAAAATAGGATACAAATAAAATTGCATTAATTGAATCATAAGTTGGTTAAATATTTTTGAATATTTACATAAAACTAATTCAACATAAGACTGTCCAACTCTGATTCAACCATTATTCTAACCTTCTTCAATGTAAATATGCTTACGTATCCTTCCAATAATAATAAATAGAGTAAAATAATAAATGTAACAATAACAATAATATTATTATTTATTATTTCGAACATTTCTACCCCGCCCTTCTCAACCCCCGAAGGGGGACTCAGGGCGGCTTACAAAAGGCACAATTAAATGCCAACAATACACATAGTAAGATAAAATACATAGCAGCGACAGTTATAAATAGTTAAAACAGTCCAATTATACAATAACAACTAATAAAAGCCAATCCAGTGATCAACGTTCGCCAAGTTCAAAATCTGTAAGTTCATTCCGCATTGTCATAATCCTATCCAACTCTTGTCGTCATTGTTCTTTGTCTGTCTGCCAGATTACCCAAAGGCCTGGTCCTATATCCATGTTTTTAGTTGCCTTCTGAAACAGGAGGGATGTCGATGACCTAATTTCCCCGGGGAGAGAATTCCACAGGCGAGGGGCCACCACCGAGAAGGCCCTGCTCCTCGTCCCCACCAACCTCACTTGTGATAAAGGCGGGGCCGAGAGCAGGGCCTCCCCAGAGGATCTTAAACTCCGAGGTGGGACGTAGAGGAAGATGGGTTCGGACAGGTACACTGGGCCGGAGCCGTATAGGGTTTTGTAGGTCAAAACCAGCACTTTGAATTGTGCTCGGAACTGGATCGGCAGCCAGTGGAGCTGACATAGCAGAGGGGTGATATGTTCCCGGTATGATGCTCCGGTGAGTAATCTGGCTGCCATCCGTTGGGCTAACTGAAGTTTCCGAACAGTCTTCAAAGGCAACCCCACATAGAGTGAATTGCAGTGATCTATTCAGGATGTAACAAGAGCGTGGACCACTGGCCAGACGACACTTCCCAAGGTACGGGCGCAACTGGCGTACAAGTTAATAGAGTAAAATAATAAATGTAACACTAACAATAATAAATAAAATAAAATAATAAATGTAATAACAATAATAATAAAGTAAAACAACAATAACAACAACAGAGTAAAATAATAAATAACCTTGACTCGAGTATAAGCCGGGGGAAACTTTCAGCCTAAAAAAAGGACTGAAAAACTAGGTTTATACTTGAGTATATACAGTATATTTTCTTTGTTGTATTTGTTCAGTCTTACTATTTTATGGTCTATTTTTAACACAGGCAATCTATATCTTTCTAAACTTGGTTTAAAAGTCAGACAGTTTAGTTTCAAGTTACAGTTTTCTTTCTTTTCAAGGCTTGTATCCTCAGTGTATCAGAAGAGGGCAGTATGGCATGACTTTTTAAAAGGTGTGTGGGATTTTAAAAAATGTCTTCTGGTTTTTTTTAAGCACTACATATCTAAATCCTTTTAGTTGGAGTTAAAATAAAGTAACAACTGGATGTAAAAGCATTAGTTTGGAAATCAATCCATCAAATGTTAGTTTTTATTTTAACTCTATTGAAATAAATGAGACTTACCGTATATACTTGAGTATAAGCCGACCTGAATATAAGCCGAGGCACCTAATTTTACCACGAAAATCGGAAAAATGTATTGACTCGAGTATAAACCGAGAGTGGGAAATGCAGCAGCTACTAGTAAATTTCAAAATAAAAATAGATACCAATAAAATTATATTAATTTAGGCATTAGTAGGTTGAATGTTTTTGAATATTTACATAAAACGGTAATTCAAGATAAGACTGTCCAACTCTGATTAAACCATTAGTCTAACCTCCTTCAATGTAAATATGCTTACTGACAATTCTGTCATATTTTTATCTCAATGCTTAATCCTTCGTGGTAAACAGGACCAATTGGATTTGATGCGGATGGCTAGGACGGTTTTAAATTGTGTTATTTTAATATTTAGATAAATGTTTTTTAATATTTATATATTGTACCCAGGCATTGAATGTTGGCCATGTATATGTTGTGCTCCGCTCTGAGTCCCCTTCGGGGTGAGAAGGGCAGAATATAAGTGTTTTAAATAATAATAATAATAATAATAATAATAATAATAATAAACTCACTGTTATTACTGTGTTCTGTCGTGTATTTTGATATGTTTTAATATGTTTTGTACTCACTTAGGCATTGAATGTCTGCCTTCTTATGTGTAAATCGCCCTGAGTCCTCTCAGGGAGAGTGCGGTATAGAAATACATAATTACTATTATTATTTTACTGACACAAAAGCACAGTATGTCACAGCAAACGAGATATATATGCTGGATTTCGTATCACAAAACCACAAGTCGAACACTTCCCAAACATTTAGGACTGTGTGATGTATTTTCGAATGATGCGTGCAGATCCAAGTAAGGTGGCCTTTTGCAGTTGACAGATCGTGATTTTGTTGATGTTTATTGTTTTCAAATGCCGGCTGAGATCTTTCGACACGGCACCCAGTGTGCCGATGACCACTGGGACCACCCGTACTGGTTTATGCCAGAGCCTTTGCAGTTCGATTTTGAGGTCCTGATAGCGGCTGAGTTTTTCCTGTTGTTTTTCCACAATGCGACTGTTACCTGGTATGGCAACATCAATAATCTGAACTTTTTTCTATTATTATTATTATTATTATTATTATTATTATTAAAAAGTACCACCTGCCTTTCTTTGTGTGAATACTGCTGTTATTTCTAATTTATAATGTCTCTTTCAGAGGGTTTTCATGGCCAAGGAGGAATTTGAACCCTGCTCTCTAGTGTCATAGCCCAAAAATCATTAAGTCACTATACTGGCTAGGGAAATGACTCCAGATATTACATATTCACAAATCTTATTTGCAGTAACATACATATTTTTCCAATTATGTATTACATATAGAGTTAACTGCAATTTATGTGTGAATACAGACATATGAGGGACTAAAACGCCTAAAACATAAATGAAGTGTGTTCAGAATGTTGGAGAGATTAGGCCTGCAAGCAGCTTAAAAGTGCAATTGTTGAGCCAATCCCTGCCTTTCAAAATAAAAACCCAGTCTTTTAAAATCCACAATGTTCTTCTGGATAAAACGAGAGCCCCCTCGAGAGCAATGTGCTGGAAAATCAAATCAAAGGACAAGGCCAGTAACATCATTCCATGGTGATCCCATCAAGCATGCTGACACTGGAGACATCTCACCCATGACTAGCAAAAATGCTCCGTTGAAAAACCCTTCATGTTTCCATCACTTCTATTTCAGTCATGGATAGGCAACTTCAGCTTTGTTTTGCGTCGTCTGGAGTACAATTAAGTCAAATTAAGCCCTTTTAAATGACCAATAAGAATATACTTATACATTTTTATTTCCAACTAGTGGTCCCCTGCCACGTGTTGCTGTAGCCCAGTCTGCTGATCTAGAAGATAAAGTAACGAGAAAGTGTTGGTTTCTAATATATGTAATGTCTTGATGCTTATGGGTAAACAGTATTTCTTGCTGTTTCTGTCAGTGTTGATGTGGAGGTTATCTGGTTTTCCTACTCTGGAACATATAACATATCATTGTTCTTCTTTAGATGTCCCTTTCAAATCTTCGATACTGCATCTGTCATATACATATATGTGTGTGTGTGAATGGCTGGATGGCTCGCTGTCAGGAGGACTTTGATTACGTTTTCTTGCCCTGATGAAGGGAGTTGGACTGGATGGCCTTAAGTATTTTCTGTTGGTCATGGGGGTTCTGTGTGGGAAGTTTGCCCCAATTCTGTCGTTGGTGGGGTTCAAAATGCTCCTTGATTGTAGGTGAACTATAAATTCCAGCAACTACAACTCCCAAATGTCAAGGTCTATTTTCTCCAAACTCCACCAGTGTTCACATTTGGGCATATGGAGTATTCCTGCCAGGTTTGGTCCAGATCCATCATTGTTTGAGTCCACAGTGCTCTCTGGATGTAAGTGAACTGCAACCCCAAAATTCAGGGTCAATTCCCACCAAACCCTTCCAATATTATCTGTTGGCCATGGGAGTTCTGTGTGCCAAGTTTGGTTCAATTCCATCGTTGGTGGAGTTCAGAATGCTCTTTGATTGTAGGTGAACTATAAATCCCAGCAACTACAACTCCCAACTGACAAAATCATAATGTTTTGAGTGATGGTCACTCCTTGTGTTGTGAGACGTTTTGTTGCCAAATTTGGTGTGATTTCGTTCACTGGTTCTTTTGTATTTAAGGTACTCATTATGCACAGAGCATTTATATATATATATATATATATATATATATATATATATATATATATATCACTCAAGTTAATTAACAAACACCTAATTGAAACTGTTTAAGTAATAAAGCAAAAAAATTATCACAATCAAAAAATTTAAAGCCATCACAATAATCAATTTTTTTAAAAATAGCATGACCACAAGGAATCACATTTTTCAAAAATACAAGAAAAACACACAGATTAAATACAGGGGTCATTCCATGCCAAGTGGTCCAAAATTTTAAAAAGTTTCCACCATCATGTTTTCCAATTTTGCTCAAATGTTAGCTGTAGCACCAGTCAGGTGTTAAACTAAGTTTCCCAAAATTTGAGGTCTTGAACTGCAATAGTTGCTGATCAAGACACCCTTATCTGAAGGGTAGTCAGTCCGCGTGCACACCACATTTAACAAAATGCAGGTGGCGGTTGAGGAGTGTCCTGAGGGCACTCTTCCTACCTGCGTGACCGCATCTCCGTTTATGAACCCGCACGCTCCCTTCGTTCATCCGGAGAGGCCCTGCTCATGATCCCACCTGCGTCGCAAGCGCGGTTGGTGGGGACAAGGGACAGGGCCTTCTCTGTGGTAGCCCCCCAACTCTGGAACACCCTCCCCAAGGACAGCAGACAAGCCCCTATGTTGGCAGTCTTTAGGAAGAGCTTGAAGACCTGGCTATTCCGGTGTGCCTTTCCAGAATAGGAAACTCCAGCAACACATCCCAGTAGCACTTTATTAGAGATTAAGATTGTCCGCACATTGCACTTATCCAAAAATCCTTATATCTCACTCAGCATACTCAGCACTTTTTAATCTGTACCCATCACATTTGGCCCGGCCTAGCTTTTATTGTGTTATGGTGTACTGTTTTTATTGCTTACTGTTATTGCTTAATGTTTTGGAGTAGACCACGCTCGATCACCGTTATTGCTTAATGTTTTGATTTGCTTTTTGTTTATGTGTATTTGTTATATTGTTGTTTTATCGAGGCCTTGGCCTTTGTAAGCCGCATCGAGTCCTTCGGGAGATGTTAGCGGGGTACAAATAAAGATAATAATAATAATAATAATAATAATAATAATAATAATAATAACTAGCTGTGCCCTGCCACGTGTTGCTGTGGCCTATAGTAAAACTTATCAAAGTTGAGGTAGATATCTGGACTATTATGAAAGAGAGGTCCCTACCTATTCCTTCCCCTCTTTCCTCCCCCTTTCTCTCCTTCTTCCTTCCCTACCTCTTTATTTCTTTCACTACTTGGTTTCATCCTTCTCTCTTTCCTTCATTCCCTCCTCCTTTCTTCCTTTGCCTTTCTTCCCTCCCTGTTTGCTTCCTTCTTTCACTTTTTATTTCCTTTTATTTTACCACCATCATAACAATAACAATAATGCAATGCATTGCCTCCGGGACCTGACACCTCTCCCATTCCCCCTAAAAGGGTCTCAGAGGAACAATAGCATAATAATAATAATAATAATAGAAATAACAACCTTTACCCGCCACGTGTTGCTGTGGCCAATCTTCCCTCTTTCTCTCCTTCTTTCCCTCCTTCCTTCCTTCCTTCCTTCCCTCCCATCTTTCCTTCTCCTCTTCTTTCTCTATCTCTTTCGTTCCTTCCCCCTTTTTCTTTCTTTTCTGCTGTCTCTCTTTTCTTTCCTTCCATCTTTCCTTTTCTTCTTCCTTCTTTTTCTAACTTTCCTTCCTTCCCCCTTTTTCTTTACCTCCCTTTCTCTTTCTTCCTTCTTTCCTTCCTTCCTGTCTTTCCTAGATTTTGACAGGGCGGGAAGGGGCGGGGTGGGGTTTGGAGGTGGCGTGAAGTAAAAGGAGGTAAGATTGGGGCGGGGGAGTGATGGAGCGTGGGGTTGCGTGTGTGTGTGCGGCGGCGGGGGGAGTGATGGAGCCTGGTGTTGCGTGTGTGTGTGCGGCAGCGGGGGGAGTGGGGTTGCGTGTGTGTGCGGCGGTGGGGGGAGTGATGGAGCGTGGGGTTGCGTGTGTGTGTGCGGCGGCAGGAGGAGTGATGGAGCGTGGGGTTACGTGTGTGTGTGCGGCAGGGGGTGTGTGTGTGCGGGAAGCGGTGCGGCGGGGCTTGGAGTGGGCATGGTTTCCGCAGAGGGAACGTTGGCTGGAAGGCCATGTGCACGCGCGATGGAACTTGCGGCTGGGCGCCAATGCGCATGCTCAGTTGTTTTGCCGTTTTGTGAGTGTGTTGTGTTGTTTTTCATTTTGAGTAGATATGTTTGTACCTTGTGGGTTGTGTTATGGGCACAGGGATTTTGGTTAATTTTCGTTGGGGGATTTTTGAGTTTTGTTGTTTTGCCGTTTTGTGAGTGTGTTGTTGTGTTGTTTTTCATTTTGAGTAGATATGTTTGTACCTTGTGGGTTGTGTTATGGGCACAGGGATTTTGGTTAATTTTCGTTGGGGGATTTTTGAGTTTTGTTGTTTTGCCGTTTTGTGAGTGTGTTGTTGTGTTGTTTTTCATTTTGAGTAGATATGTTTGTACCTTGTGGGTTGTGTTATGGGCATGGGAATTTTGGTTAAGTTTCGTTGGGGGATTTTTGAGTTTTGTTGTTTTGCCGTTTTGTGAGTGTGTTGTGTTGTTTTTCATTTTGAGTAGATATGTTTGTACCTTGTGGGTTGTGTTATAGGCATGGGAATTTTGGTTAAGTTTCGTTGGGGGGTTTTTGAGTTTTGTTTCTCCGTTGGATGCCCCTAACAAATTTATATGTATATATTTGTACAGCAAAAATGAAAGACAAAGAAAATGCTCCTGGATCAACATGCATTCTGGGAGAAAATATAGTTAAAGACTGTTCCAGTGCTAATAATTATGTTCATGCAACAAAAAAACTTCCTGTACCTAAAATTGAAATTTAGCAGGGCCCGCTTCTCAGGCTTATAGGGACGGTGTCAACTTCAAAATCATTTAACAAAAGGGAAACACTTCCGGCAACATCTTCACAAATGAAAAGGACTCAGCTGGCTGAGTGGCATATGTTGAAAGGTATCAAGAAACCATCTGCTCCAATATCTGCAGATACTCAGCCTAAAACAGAAACAGCTGAGCAAATTGTAAAAGAACCAACTAAGTCCTTTTGGGCTGCCATAGCCGAAGAAGAGGAGCACAGACTCGTCACTGACAAAGCCAACAAGACACTTACAGAATGTTTGTTCTTAATGGAGATGGGTTCTCCTGAAACAGAGGATCGCACTCTGGAAATGCTCAAAATTGTCGCGATGAGTTGCAACACATTTTGATGCACACTTTGAGTCAACTTGTTTGACTGGATTTTGCATCCATAATGTTAAAATTAATTTCACTGGGTTCAGCAGAAAAAAAGGGTACAAGATTTCAATTTGCTAGACGTTCTTATACATTTAGTTTCAGTTGTATTGTTGTTGTTGTTCATTCGTTCAGTCGTCTCCGACTCTTCGTGACCTCATGGACCAGCCCACGCCAGAGCTCCCTGTCGGCCGTTACCACCCCCAGCTCCCTCAAGGTCAGTCCAGTCACTTCAAGGATGCCATCCATCCATCTTGCCCTTGGTCGGCCCCTCTTCCTTTTGCCTTCCACTTTCCCCAGCATCATTGTCTTCTCTAGGCTTTCCTGTCTCCTCATGATGTGGCCAAAGGACTTCAACTTTGTCTCTAGTATCTTTCCCTCCAGTGAGCAGTCGGGCTTTATTTCCTGGAGGATGGACTGGTTGGATCTTCTCACAGTCCAAGGCACTCTCAGAACTTTCCTCCAACACCACAGCTCAAAAGCATCTCTCTTCCTTCGCTCAGCCTTCCCTAAGGTCCAGCTCTCACATCCGTAGGTTACTACAGGGAAGACCATGGCTTTGACTAGGCGGATCTTTGTTGCCAGTCTGATGTCTCTACTCTTCACTATTTTATCGAGACTGGACATTGCTCTCAGTTGTATTACACCCGCCAAAATAGCATATTATGTGGAAGGGCCCTTATTTATTATTATTATTATTATTTTATTTACTACTTTTATATTCCACCCTTCTCACCCCGCAGGGGACTCAGGGCGGATTACAGTGTACACATATATGGCAAACATTCAATGCCAATTTTAACATACAACATATACAGACATACACAGAATCTATTTAAATTTTTCTGGCCGCCAGGGAAGCTGTCGCTTTAATCGTCCATCTGCGACGCTGATGAAGCACTTCCGCATTCCCACATGCTTCCCCACTGGAATGCTTTGTTGGAGTCTTTTTTATGGCCTCATAAATCAGTTAATTTAGCCTACTTGACAGATGCAACTATCTTTTCCAACTTATTTTCCTACTTGACAGATGCAACTATCTTTCGGGTTGCAAAGGTCGACAACAGGCTACACACAATTGGTTGGAAACCCACTCCAACACGGGCTGGCTTCGAACTCATGACCTTTTGGTTAGAGTGATCTTAATGCAGCTGACACTCAGCCAGCTTCGCCACAATCCCGGTGCACAACCCCTTACTTTAACACCTGACTGGCACTACAGCTAAAATTTGAACAAAATTGGAGACATGATGGTGAGAAAGTTTAGATCACTAGGCATGGAATGACCCACAGGTTTTCTTTCATCAAGGATAGAATATTGCTAAACAAATCTCCTGCCACAAAATAAGATGTGGATAGTTTGAAAACAAGTAAGACACACAAAAAAGTGTATTTTGTCATGATCAGAGTACTGATAATAGTTTGTACCATCATAGTTCTCAATGAGAGGTAAGATCGATAAAGTTTCTGCCTCTGGAACTAAAAGAGATGGGTGGAGTTTAGCATTTGCTGAAAATTCAGTTGAAATTATTATTACTGTATATACTCGAGTATAAGCCTAGTTTTTCAGTCCTTTTTTTAGGCTGAAAGTCTCCCCCGGCTTCTACTCGAGTCAATGTTATTTATTATTTTACTTTGTTGTTATTATTATTATTACATTTATTATTTTATTATTGTTGTTATTACATTTATTATTTTACTCTATTATTGTTATTGTTACATTTATTACTTTATTATTGTTGTTCATTCGTTCAGTCGTCTCCGACTCTTCGTGACCTAATGGACCAGCCCACGCCAGAGCTCCCTGTCGGCCGTCACCATCCCCAGCTCCTTCAAGGTCAGTCCAGTCACTTCAAGGATGCCATCCATCCATCTTGCCCTTGGTCGGCCCCTCTTCCTTTTGCCTTCCACTTTATTCTATTATTATTATTATCATTATTTATTCTATTATTATTATTATTATTATTATTTATTCTATTGGTTATTATTATTATTATTATTATTAATTCTATTATTATTATTTATTCTATTATTATTATTATTTCACTCTATTATTATTGGAGGACATGTAAGACATAATTAACTAAAACATAAATAAACATTACAACAAATAACCTCAAAACAGTTTAAAATACAGTTAAATTAGAAATGGCTGATGACGATGTTCCTTTAAGATGTATTGTGGCAGCCATATAGGGCAAGTGGAGCATTCCAAATTGGTAACATGTTTTTAGTCCTCCTCTCTGTATGCTAATGTGCATAAGTGCGTTTTTAGAAGTGTCTTAAAGGAGTGGAGGGTAGGGGTCGTTTTTGCTTCTTTAGAAAGAGAGTTCCAGAGATGGGGAGCAATCATGGAGAAGGCCCCCTCTCTTGTTCCAACCCACAGAGCTTGTGACGGGGGTTGGACCGAGAGGTGGGCCTCCTCCCTTGACCACAGTGCCCAGGATGGTCTGTATGGGGAGATGTGATTAGATAGATAGTAGGCTTGGGCGATCCATGGTTCTAAATGGTTCTAAAGTACTTACAAAACTAAAGTTCTGATGGTGAAAATTTCAGAACTCTAACAAAACTCTCAAAATTTCATAATAAATGGCAGTTCCTAATTGGTTCTGTCGTTAAAATCATCACCAATAATGAAATAATAATTAAATTTTGAAAGTTTTGTTAGAGTTCTGAAATTTTCACCACCAGAACTTTAGTTTTGTAAGTACTTTAGAACCATGGATTGCCCAAGCCTAATAAATAGTTTGCATCATCAGGTTTGCAGACGACACCAAATTGGGAGGGATAGCCAATAGTCCAGAGGACAGGAGCAGAATTCAAAACGATCTTGACAGATTAGAGAGATGGGCCAAAACTAACAAAATGAAGTTCAACAGTGACAAATGCAAGATATTCCACTTTGGCAGAAAACATGAAATGCAAAGATACAGAATGGGGGACAATGCCTGGCTCGAGAGCAGGACGTGTGAAAAAGATCTTGGAGTCCTCGTGGACAACAAGTTAAACATGAGCCAGGAATGTGATGTGGCGGCAAAAAAAGCCAATGGGATTTTGGCCTGCATCAATAGGAGCATAGTGTCTAGTAGGGCTGGGCGGTTTCATTTCGATAATTCGTAATTCATTAATAATTCGTTAATTTTTTCAATTACAAAACGATAACAAACCATTCTGGAGCAATTTTTTTAAAAAACGAATTTTTAAACACGTTTTGTAAATGCTTCGTATTTCGTTATTGTATTTGTTTCGTTATTGTTCTGAGGTCGTTTCGTTATTATTTCCGCATGTCTGGGGCAAGTTTTTTGTTTAATTAGTGAAAAAAAATTATAATATCACACCAACAGTCAAGAACAGAGGGAGAGGGAAGCTTCAGAAGTTTTTGGAGGTTTTTTAGCGTATTTCGCGGTCGCGTCCGCCATTAACGAATCGATTCGTTATTGTTTCGAAAATCGATTCGTTAATGTTTTGTAATTTTTTTCACATTTACGAAATTTCGTAAATATCGAACTTTTTAAAAGGAAAATTTTGTAATTATTTTAAATATCGAAACACAAAACCCCCCCAAATACAAATCGATTTTAGAAACAAATTTTTGCGTTGTTACCCAGGCCTAGTGTCTAGATCTAAGGAAGTAATGCTACCCCTCTATTCTGCTTTGGTTAGACCACATCTGGAATAGTGTGTCCAATTCTGGGCACCACAATTCAAGAGAGATATTGACAAGCTGGAATGTGTCCAGAGGAGAGCGACTAAAATGATCAAGGGTCTAGAGAACAAGCCCTATGAGGAGTGGCTTAGGGAACTGGGCATGTTTAGCCTGAAGAAGAGAAGGCTGAGAGGAGACATGATAGCCATGTATAAATATGTGAGAGGAAGCCACAGGGAGGAGGGAGCAAGCTTGTTTTCTGCTTCCTTGGAGACTAGGACGCGGAACAATGGCTTCAAACTACAAGAGAGGAGATTCCATCTGAACATGAGGAAGAACTTCCTGACTGTGAGAGCTGTTCAGCAGTGGAACTCTCTGCCCCGGAGTGTGGTGGAGGCTCCTTCTTTGGAAGCTTTTAAGCAGAGGCTGGATGGCCATCTGTCAGGGGTGATTTGAATGCAATATTCCTGCTTCTTGGCAGAATGGGGTTGGACTGGATGGCCCATGAGGTCTCTTCCAACTCTTTGATTCTATGATTCTATGAAATAGCCTGGAAACCAAACTGTTTAGGGTTTCATAGGTCTCAACCTTTTTCATGAATTAAACTCACCCCCGTGGGTCCTGTTTGTCTCTCCAACCATTGAGAAGTACAACATAAATGTCACAGTTCTATAGGGTTTAGCATATACTTGATTCTGGAAAAAATAATATGGAGAATTAGTATAATATCCTACATATTTTAAAATACCATACAAAATACTCCCCCCCCCCCCCAAGCCAGAGATTTTTTTCTGTGGTCTTTTTTTCCTCCAGTAGAGAATAATTTGGAGCAAATCTCTTTTGGGGTGAAGAGGTCACTATAATTTCTATGTGTTTTAGTTGTATGAAAAGGTGCCTTTGTTTTATAGTCTTGATGTGTTTGTATGCTATCTACAGCATTTTATTGGTACTTTGGGTTAGATGTAAATACCTTACATTTTTCGTAATGGGTTTGCATTCCTGTCTTTACGATCTGAAGCTCATAATACTTTCCGCTCTGTGTATCTGTGTTTTTTGGACCTGCCTTTTTAGACTGCTTTCCTATTTGAAAGCAATGAAATGGAAACCGGGGATAAGAAGGCAAATGTTCTCTGTATGATGGATTGGGGTTCAAATGTTGATCAGAATCGAGTCGCTTGGTACAAAAAGGTTTCATTTGCTGTCACATGTTCATTTGTTACGATTTGGTATCTTACATACTTACTTACTTACTTAGGCGATCCCTCGTTGGACGAGTAAGATGGTCTTCCATTATGCGTTTCCTTGTGAGTTCGTAGGTGGCTGTGGAGCCCTATTCTTGACCCGCATCTTCTCCAACAGTGAAGGCATTGGTTTCCAGGTGGAAGGCGGTCCCGGTCGGGGTTGGCTTGACATGCCTTCCTCCTGGCACGTTTCTCTCTTTCACCCTCCACTCGTGCCTCCTCTAATTCTGCAGCACTGCTGGTCACAGCTGACCTCCAGCTGGAGCGCTCAAGGGCCAGGGCTTCCCAGTTCTCAGTGTCTATTCCAGAGTTTTTAAGGTTGGCTTTGAGCCCATCTTTCAATCTCTTTTCCTGTCCACCAACATTCCGTTTTCCGTTCTTAAGTTCAGAGTAGAGCAACTGCTTTGGGAGACTGTGGTCAGGCATCCGGACAACGTGGCCGGCCCAGCGGAGTTGATGTTGGAGGACCATCGCTTCAATGCTGGTGGTCTTTGCTTCTTCCAGCACACTGACGTTTGTCCGCTTGTCTTCCCAGGAGATTTGCAGGATTTTCCGGAGGCAGCGCTGATGGAATCGTTCCAGGAGTTGCATGTGACGTCTGTAGACAGTCCACGTCTCACAGGCATATAGCAGGGTTGGGAGGACAATAGCTTTATAAACAAGCACCTTGGTATCCCTATGGATGTCCCAGTCCTCAAACACTCTCTGCTTCATTCGGGAAAATGCTGCACTCGCAGAGCTCAGGCGGTGTTGTATTTCGGCGTCAATGTTGACTTTGGTGAAGAGTGGCTGCCAAGGTAGCCACTTGTATCTCTGGCATTGGGGAGGGGATTGCTGGTGACTGCTGGAACAGCACTTTGGTTTTCTCGATGTTCAGTGACCGGCCAAGCTTCGTGTATGCTTCTGCGAAGGTGTTTAGAGTGGCTTGTAGATCTTCTTCTGTATGCGCACAGACGACATTGTCATCAGCATACTGGAGTTCTATAAGATTTGGTATCTAGTCTCCATCCAGCTCTGGTCATAATCCCAAAGTAGAAGCTGCAACTTGAACAAGTTTCAATCTGGACTGAAGGCTTGAAGAGTAAATAGTGAGTGAATTGAGACTCCTGGAGCACTTATGGCGAAATGTGGAATTTGGGACTATTGTACATGAGAGGGAAGAGGAATTGGCAAGGGGCTCCTCACTTTGAAACTGTGTAAAGTCAAATACTTCATCCAGTGACAATACATCTCTGTGAAACTTCTCCTTTGAGGAATGAAGAAATGCTTGCTTTGTGCCTTCTGCATAGGTCTGAACTCTAAAGGTTATTGTATAGCTGGTTTGGGTTAAGAACCAGGACTCTGGAAACATCTGGACAGTTGCCAATGCAGAACAATGGAGTTTATAGGTTGGCTTTTCTATAGACTGCTTCACTTGTGACACATCCCTAGATGAGAGCAATGTAGCATGATGGGAGAGGTGTGCGCCATTGTTTATAAAGCACAGCATGTTTTCTCTTTGCCACAAATTTATGTATTTATTTTTTTTGTGTATTTCTACCCCGCCCTTCTCAACCCCCGAGGGGGACTCAGGGTGGCTTACAAAGGCACAATTCGATGCCAGGCGCGTTTGGTGGGGACGCGAGACAGGGCCTTTTCTGTGGTGGCCCCCGACTTTGGAACATCCTCCCCAAAGATCTTAGGCCCCTACGTTGGCAGTCTTTAGAAAGAACTTGAAGACCTGGCTGTTCCAATGTGCCTTTCCAGAATTCAGTTTTATTGTGTCCTGGTGTATTATTTTATTGCGAGTTGTTTAATATTGCTTTAACTGTTTTTAATTTGCTTTAGGTTGTGTATTGTTATGTTGTGTGTTGAGGCCTTGGCCTTTGTAAGCCGCATCGAGTCCTTCGGGAGATGCTAGCGGGGTACAAATAAAGATAATAATAATAATAATAATAATAATAATAATAATAATAATAATAACAACAACAACAACAATGGATAAAACATGTAAACAGCAATTATAACAATTAAGACAGTTAGTATATACATCAAAATCAATAAAAACAATCTAATGCTCAGCATTCGCCATCTCGGAGTCCGTAAATTCATTCCACATTGTCAAGTACTATCGATTCTGGTCGTCATTGTCCTTATCTAACCGCCGGATTGCCTGAAAGCCTGGTCCCACATCAATGCTTTTAATTTCCTTCTGAAAGAGAGGAGGGATGTCGATGACCTAATTTCCCCGGGGAGTGAATTCCACAGGTGAGGGGCCACCACCGAGATGGCCCTGCTCCTCGTCCCCACCAATCTCACTTTTGATAGAGGTGGGATCGAGAGCAGGGCCTCCCCAGAAGATCTCAAATCCCGAGGTGGGACGTAGAGGGAGATGCGTTCGAACAGGTACGCTGGGCCGGAACCGTATAGGGTTTGGTGTTCCAGTCTGTCTCTTTTTTTCTAACATACATTTCGTTCCTTATAGAATGCGTGAAGTAATATGTGAACTAGTTCTACTGAAGCGATTCTGAAAAGAGGTATAATCTTGCAGTTACTTAACTGTAATCTAGAGAGGCTCAATGTATATGGCTATTGCATACATAGAAGATTCTATTGACTTAGTTGATCTTTTAAATTTGGAGATGACAAAGGTAGTATCTTAGACAGTCTCCTTATAAAGCATGATGATGTTTTAACTGTTGGCTCCTTCCATTTGTAACAGTTTTTTTTTCAAATGTCCTGCCTAGCCAGTAGGACATGTTCTCCCATGGATCAAACATCTATCAAATAGGGAAAAGGGGGGTGGGGAGCAAATGAAGAATGGAAAAGCAAGAACATGAACATGCAGATTTCAAAAGACAACATGCCTGTTAAATGTTCAGGGGTAGTAGCTGTGTTGGCCGAGACAGCCTTGGTCGCCTTGGTAGATGATCTACGCAGGGAGCTAGACAGGGGGAGTGTGTCCCTGTTAGTTCTGCTGGACCTCTCAGCGGCCTTCGATACCGTCGATCACGGTATCCTTCTGGGCCGCCTCATGGATATGGGGCTCGGAGGCACTGCTCTGCGGTGGCTTCGATCCTTCCTTGAGGGACGGACCCAGAAGGTGTTACTGGGTGACACCTGTTCGGCCCCACAACCGTTGTTGTGTGGAGTCCCACAGGGTTCTATCTTGTCCCCGATGTTATTTAACATCTACATGAAGCCGCTGGGAGAGATCATTCGGAGTTTCGGACTAAGATGCTCTCTCTACGCAGATGACGTCCAAATCTGTCACTCCTTCTCACCTGTCACCAAGGAGGCTGTCCAGACCTTGAACCGGTGTTTAGCCGCTGTATCGGACTGGATGAGAGCTAACAAATTGAAATTGAATCCAGACAAGACAGAGGTCCTACTGGTCAGTCGGAAGGCCGAACAGGGTATAGGGTTACAGCCTGTGTTAGACGGGCTTACACTCCCCCTGAAGACGCAGGTTCGCAGCTTGGGAGTGATCCTGGACTCATCACTGAGCCTGGAACCCCAGGTCTCAGCGGTGGCCCGGAGAGCTTTCGCACAGTTAAAACTTGTGCGCCAGCTGCGCTCGTACCTTGGGAAGTCTGATCTGGCCACGGTGGTCCACGCTCTTGTCACATCCCGGTTGGATTACTGCAACGCACTCTACGTGGGGTTGCCTTTGAAGACTGCTCGGAAACTTCAACTAGTCCAGCGAGAAGCAGCCAGATTGCTCACCGGAGTGGCGTACAGGGAGCACACCACCCCCCTGTTGCGTCAGCTCCACTGGCTGCCGATCCAATTCCGAGCACAATTCAAAGTGCTGGTTTTGACCTACAAAACCCTATACGGTTCCGGCCCAGTGTATCTGTCCGAACGGATCTCCCTCTACATCCCACCTCGAAGTTTAAGATCTTCGGGGGAGGCCCTGCTCTCGACCCCGCCAGTGGCACAAGTGAGACTGGCGGGGACGAGGAGCAGGGCCTTCTCAGTCGTGACCCCCCACCTGTGGAACTCACTCCCCGGGGAGATCAGATCGACGACTTCCCTTCTAGCGTTTAGGAAAAAACTAAAGACCTGGATGTGGGACCAAGCTTTTGGCCATGCTGACAACTGATTAAAGGACCTATCGATAGACAAGGACAATGGAATGGAATGGATATATGGTCTCTGATATATGGACTCTGACATGAGATAGTTTTTATGATTTTAATAGGTATTGATGTTTCATTTTAATTGTTGAACTGTTATATTTTGTATTGTTTGTTGTGTGATTTGGGCATCTAATTGTGCCTCCTTTGTAAGCCGCCCTGAATCCCCCCCGGGGAGAGAAGGGCGGGGTATAAGTAGATGAAATAAATAAATAAATAAAATACAGCAAAATACAACAATACCTCCCCTCCCCTCAAGTGATACCTTTCTTGGGCCAGCTAAAATTGCACAAAATACACCCCTTAGGTAGAGAATGTGGAGTTTCTCAGCATGCCTCTGTATTGTTACATCTGGAAAAACCTTTAAATTCTGTATAGATAAAACCTGCCAAATCCAGTCCCAATGAATAAAAATTACCTTTGTTGGAGGTAGAAACCGCCAACATTTTTTGTTGGCCCAATAAATGCTGAATTAGTGATCATAAAGAAAGGATTACTTGAACAGATACAAAATTCAGCAAGGAAAGGGGTCTCTGTTAAAAGGTGTTTCAGCAGTTAGACACCTACTTCGGTCCATTCCAAGAAAATTTGGGCATGAATTAGAAGCTAAACAGATACTTTTCACTTGATGGAAACAGAGAAACTTGATAATTTAGCTGTATCCTGCCCATACCGTCCCAATTTATTATTATTTATTTATTTGGGGTGCTTCTACCCCGCCCTTCTCAACCCCCTAGGGGGGACTCAGGGCGGCTTACAAAAGGCACAATTCAATGCCTAACAAACTTGTGCGCCAGTTGCGCCCGTACCTTGGGAAGTCTGACTTGGCCACGGTACTCCATGCTCTGGTTACATCCCGGATTGATTACTGCAACGCGCTCTACGTGGGGTTGCCCTTGAAGACTGCCTGGAAGCTTCAGATGGTCCAGCGCTCAGTGGCCAGGTTGCTAACGGGAGCGGCACTCAGGGAGCATACCACTCCTCTGCTGAACCAGCTCCACTGGCTGCCAATCCGCTACCGGGCACAATTCAAGGTGCTGGCCTTAGCCTATAAAGCCCTAAACGGTTCTGGCCCTGCTTACCTCTCCGAACGCATCTCCACCTATGAACCGACCAGAACATTAAGATCGTCTGGGGAGGCCCTGTTCTCGATCCCGCCTGCGTCACAGGCGCGCTTGGCGGGGACGAGAGACAGGGCCTTCTCAGTGGTGGCCCCTCGGCTATGGAATGCTTTGCCGGCAGACATCAGACAGGCACCTTCGTTGCTGACGTTTCGGAGAATGGTTAAGACCTGGCTTTATGAACAAGCGTTTGGTTAAGCAGTGCAACCAATCATAGGAAGACGGTAAATGGAACATAGGAATGGCACAAGGATTATGAGAACGGATCTGATTTCAACTGAGGCGTTATGTTATGTCTGTTTTGTTGATCTGTCTTGTTGATTGTTAACTGTTGTGGATTGATGCTGTTGATCCTGTTTGTTGCATTGTTATGTTTTAATTGCACTGACACTGATAATTGTACCATGTAAACCGCATTGAGTCGCCTGTTAAGGGCTGAAAAATGCGGTATAGAAATAAAGCAAATAAAATAAAATAATAATAAATAAACAATTACAACACACAATGCAATATATAATACACAAAATTTACCACATAATATCACAGTTATAACTAATTAAAACAATCAGGCAGTATGCTAGCAGCAATAAAAACATCTTGTGGTCAGTGTTCACCAAATCCAAGTCTGTAAACCATTTAGCATTGTCATTGTCCTTTCCTACTCTGGTCATTATTGGTTGTTTTTGTCCATCTGCCAGCTTAGCCGAATGCCTGGTCCCACATCCAGGTTTTTAGCTTCTTCCTGAAGGAGAGGAGGGATGTTGATGTCCTAATTTCCCCGGGAAGTGCATTCCACAGGCGAGGGGCCAACACCGAGAAGGCCCTGTCCCTCGTCTCCACCAGTCTCGCTTGTGATAAAGGTGGAGCGGAGAGCAGGGCCCCCTCAGCAGATCTTAAACTCCGAGGTGGGACGTAGAAGGAGATACGTTCGGACAGGTACGCTGGGCCGGAACCGTATAGGGTTTTGTAGGTCAAAACCAGCACTTTGAATTGTGCTCGGAACTGGATCGGCAGCCAGTGGAGCTGACATAGCAGGGGGGTGGTATGCTCCCTGTATGACGCTCCGGTGATTAATCTAGCCGCCGCCCGTTGGACTAATTGAAGTTTCTGAACAGTCTTCAAAGGCAACCCCACGTAGAGCGCGTTGCAGTAATCTATTCGGGATGTAACAAGAGCGTGGACCACTGTGGCCAGATCAGACTTCCCAAGGTACGGGCGCAGGATATTGATAATGCAAAAGATACTAATGATTCATTTGGAGAAAGCAATGGTAGTGCTAATTAGGATATTGGTCATTTCTTAGTGCAAATGTCAATCAAAAGACACGTGTCTGCTAAATAGACCATGTCTGGGCCATCAAGACCAGTTCTTCGCCACAATCTGAGTTGCTTAAGACTAACTGCATGAAAAGCAATACCTGACTTAAAGGTATTCTGACTTGATGAACACCATGCTAGCATCAACAAAAACCTGTGCAAAAAGGATTTACTGCATGTTATAGCAAGTTTTAGCTGTTGCCAGTCTCATGAAGTATATGAAACTTTAATCCTGTGCTGAACAGATTGACAAGTCCACCATTTGAGTATCTAATTAAAGCTTTATTGAGACTGCTAACTTTCAAAATGTTTTTTCTTGCATCAATGACATCTGCTAGAAAAGTGTTGGAATTAGTAGCAATTTATACCCAAGTTTACATATGTACATGGGATCAGAAGCTAACTTTGACTCTTGATCCATCTGTGCATTTCTTAAACTTTAGCCCTAATTCATCTCATCCACTTGAAAGGCCGTGACATGTTGAATGAGACATCAGCACTGAGGAAAGCCATTAGAAGAACCAGACAAGGCACACAGAAGTGTTGCTTGTCTCATTCAACTCAAAAGACTTTGGGAAGCAAGGCATCATAAATCTTGATTGCCTGTTGGTTAAAAGTGCATATATCGATGTTACAACTTGGCAAAGGTACCAAAATGACTAAATGTATGGCCACCTTCTGTACGTACTGCCTATGTTGTTTCAACGTCCAGAGGATGTTTGTAATGTGACGATAGAAGTAACCAAACACATTTATATATTATAAAACAGATAAAAAAATAAACCAGAATAGGCACACTTCAGGTTTACAGTTCTGCAGTCATGAGTATAGTGATAGGCAACCACAACATCCCTCATACAGCAAGATTGGGAATGTCCCAATACATGGTTTCCCCCAAGAATGAGGAGTTGGTGCTTATTGCAAAGGTTCACTCTTAAATGGCCTAGGGGACCATTCTTATCACCTCAGACTCTGGCTGCGTAATAGAATGAGATAAAGTAATATATAAATTACAACAAAAATGGCATATCTACCTGTTGTTTAAAGCGTGGTTTATATTGTTACTGTCAATAACTTTGGACCCCTGCATCATGAGAAACACATTGGATTACCCAACAGAGAGCCAGCATGATGTAGTGCAGTGGTTTTCAACCTGTGGCTCCCCAGATGTTTTGGCCTTCCACTCCCAGATATCCTAACAGCTGGAAAACCAGGTGGGATTTCTGGAAGTTGTAGGCCAAATCACCTGGGGACCCACAGGTTCAGAACCACTGATGTAGTGGATGAAGTCTTGGACTACGGGTCTGGAAACCCACTGGATGACCTTATGTTAGTCTCCCGGCCTCAATGGAAGGCAAAGGTAAACTTCCTTCTTAATTTATTTTATTTATTTCGTATACTTCTACCCCGCCCTTCTCAACCCCCAAGGGGGGACTCAGGGCGGCTTACAAAAAGGCACATCTTGGTGCCTACACAAATACAATAACATATAAAACCAGCAATTAAATGGTCAACAATTAAAACAAAACAACAATATATCACACAAATCAATAGCCAATCTCAGACACAGCGTTCGCCAACTCAGAGTCCATATTTCGTTCCACCTTGTCCAATTCCTATCCATCATCACAGTCCTTTTTTCATCTGCCAGATTGCCCAAATGCCTGGTCCCACATCCATGTTTTTCGTTTCTTTCTGAAGGAAAGGAGGGATGTTGCTGATCTAATTTCCCCGGGGAGTGAATTCCATAGGTGAGGGGCCACCACTGAGAAGGCCCTGCTCCTCGTCCCCGCCAATCTCACTTGTGACAGAGGGCCGAGAGCAGGGCCTCCCCAGAGGATCTCAGACTCCGAGATGGGACGTAAAGGGAGATGCGTTCGGACAGATATGCTGGGCCGGAACCATATAGGATTTTGTAGGTCAAAACCAGCACTTTGAATTGTGCTCGGAACTGGATTGGCAGCCAGTGGAGCTGGCATAACAGGGGGGGTGGTATGCTGTAGGACGCTCCAGTGAGCAATCTGGCTGCTCCCGCTGGACTAATTGAAGTTTCCGAACAGTCTTCAAAGGCAACCCCATGTAGAGTGCATTGCAGTAATCTATCCGGGATGTAACAAGAGCATGTTAATGCATCTTGCAAGAAAAAAAAATATTTATTTATTTATTGCAGTTACTTATACCCCGCCCTTCTCACCCCCGAGGGGGGACTCAGGGCGGCTTACAAACAAAGGCACAAATTCGATGCCTGTCATATATAAAACAGTATATATAAAACAGTATAAACATTTAGCAGCATTAAAACATATCACTACATAATATAATAAAACAATTTCATGCACAGTGAAATTCAGAGTTCCGAAATGTCCATTCATTCCAACAATTCCTGCTCATCAATGGGTCCTTATTTTAGCTGCCAGAATGTCCAAAAGCTTGGTCCCAGATCCAGGTCTTCAGTTTTTTTCTGAACGACAGAAGGGAGGTCGCTGATCTGATCTCCCCGGGGAGTGAGTTCCATAGGTGAGGGGCCACCACCGAGAAGGCCCTGCTCCTCGTCCCCGCCAGCCTCGCTTGAGATAGAGGCGGGGTCGAGAGCAGGGCCTCCCCAGATGATCTTAAACTCCGAGGTGGGACATAGAGGGAGATCCGTTCGGACAAATACACTGGGCCGGAACCGTATAGGGTTTGTAGGTTAAAACCAGCACTTTGAATTGTGCTCGGAATTGGATCGGCAGCCAGTGGAGCTGGAATAACAGGGGGGTGGTATGCTCCCTGTATGACGCCCCAGTGAGCAATCTGGCTGCTTCTCGCTGGACTAATTGTAGTTTCCGAGCAGTCTTCAAAGGCAACCCCACGTAGAGTGCGTTGCAGTAATCCAACCGGGATGTGACAAGAGCGTGGACCACCGTGGCCAGATCTGACTTCCCAAGGTACGGCGCAGCTGGCGCACAAGTTTTAATTGTGCGAAAGCTCTCCCGGCCACCGCTGAGACCTGGGGTTCCAGGCTCAGCGATGAGTCCAGGATCACTCCCAAGCTGCGAACCTGCGTCTTCAGGGGGAGTGTCACCCCGTCTAACACAGGCTGTAACCCTATGCCCTGTTCGGCCTTACGACTGACCAGTAGGACCTCTGTCTTGTCTGGATTCAATTTCAATTTGTTAGCTCTCATCCAGTCCGATACAGCGGCCAAACACCGGTTCAAGGTCTGGACAGCCTCCTTGGTGACAGGTGAGAAGGAGTGACAGATTTGGACATCATCTGCGTAGAGATAACATCTCATTCCGAAACTCTGAATGATCTCTCCCAACGGCTTCATGTAGATGTTAAATAACATCGGGGACAGAATTGAACCCTGTGGGACTCCACACAACAATGGTTGTGGGGTCGAACAGGTGTCACCCAGTAACACCTTCTGGGTCCGTCCCTCAAGGAAGGATCGGAGCCACTGCAAAGCAGTGCCCCCGAGCCCCATGTCCATGAGGCGACCCAGAAGGATACCGTGATCGACGGTATCGAAAGCCGCTGAGAGGTCCAGCAGAACTAACAGGGACACACTCCCCCTGTCCAGTTCCCTGCGAAGATCATCTGCCAAGGCGACCAAGGCCTTGGTAGATGATCTTCCCATGGTAGCTCCTCCTTAGGATTTCAATAGGTTTGAAATGACTTCAAGATACATGTAACAATGTCAATGGTTCCTCTTGGCCATCCAAGAATGAATCTATATGGTATGTACCAACCTTTCATTCTTTTACATAGCTGTAGCCCCATTAAAAACTGCACAAGAGTCTTCTGAGAGTTGAATAACTGATCTCTCTTGTAAATGGGAACTTCCAAGCAGCTGCAGAATTCTATGTGATCAGATAATTAGGAGACAGAATCCCAGTTTGTCAAGGAAGGGTTTGGCAAAGGTCAGTTTGGCCATAAGTTCCTTCTCTTCACAGGAACTAAGACGAATCCAAAGAACTGGACTCCATCCTGATGTTTTTATAGCTGTCCTTCAACAAGTCTTATTCTGCCAAAATTCTTTGAGGGATATTAAAATTAGATCAGAAGTTTTGCTTTGCTTTTTTAAAAACTGAAAAGTGATGTTTGTACAACTGTTTCATTGTCCTGATAAAGTCAATGTCATAGCAACACAGTCCTTAGCTGTGTTGTATATGTTTGGAGGGCAAAAAGTGCTTTCTTTCTAACCTGCAACTGGGTGGGACTTCCCTTTCTCAGAAGATAGCATCTAAATCAGCATTTCTCAACCTGGGGGTCGGGACCCCTAGGGGGGTCGTGAGGGGGTGTCAGAGGGGTCACCACAGACCATCAGAAAACACAGTATTTTGTAAGTGAACTATAAATCCCAGCAACTACAACTCCCAAATATCAAAGTCTGTTTTCTCCAAAATCCACCAGTGTTCACATTTGGGCGTATTGGGTATTCAATGCAAGTTTGATCCAGATCTATCATTGTTGGAATCCACAGTGCTCTCTGGATATAGGTGAACTACAACTCCAAAACTCAAGGTCAGTGCCCACCAAGCCAAACATGGGAGTTCTGTGTGCCAAGTTTGGTTCAATTCCATTGTTGGTGTAGTTCAGAATGCTCTTTGATTGTAGCTGAACTATTAATCCCAGCAACTACAACTCCCAAATGACAAAATCAATCCAACCCTACCAGTAATCAAATTTGGGCTTATTGGGTATTTCTGCCAAATTTGGTCCAGTGAATGAAGGAAGATACATCCCGCTTATCAGATATTTACTTTATTTATTTATTTATTTGCGACATTTGTATGCCACCCTTCTCACCCCGAAGGGGACTCAGAATGGCTTACAAGATATATATACATACAATATGTTATATTATTAACATAGTACAATATCAGTATTAAATATTACTATACTGTAATATTATTAGTAATATTACATGTAATATAAAATATATAATTATAATATCAGTAGCAAAATCACAGTTCTGAAGTAGCAACAAAAATAAGTTTATGGTTGGAGGGTCAACACAACATGAGGAACTGTATTAAGGGGTTGCAGTATCAGGAAGGTTGAGAATCTGTGCTGTCACACGCTGGGCCTGTGCATAAGACTGTAGACAGGACATAAATTCTGTGTGCCCAACAGGATGCCAGGGCTGCTTCAGATTAAAGGCCCTTGGATTTCCTTAAAACAGAGTCTTTAGATTGCTTAAAGGTTCAACAAAGTTCTTTATTATGGAAACAAACAGGTACTTTAAGGCTTTCTTAACAGTCTATTGGCTCTCTCTCAATCTTGTCCACAGGGAACAGGCACTATCTTCATAACTGTATACTAACTAATGGGGAAATCCTTAACTTCTAATCTGGGCAGTCTGTCTTTGCCTCTGTTGGCGTGGAGCCCCTGCACCCAGTACCAACTGCTTCAGGCTTCCGCAAGTGACCCTTACCAAGCAGAGCTTTGTAGACTTCCAGGGGAAAAGGAGTTCAGGTTTCAGTGATGGCTGACTGAAGTCCTTCAGCAAAGGAGCTGTAGGGCTGTATAACCCCCCGGCCAAGCCGTAGAAGATGAAGCTTTCTACAGGAGCTCTTGGTATTATGTCCTGCATGGAAAGCTTCTCTGTGTGGACTGAACCCAAACTGGCTCCTATTCCCTCCAAAACCCAAAAAGGGGGCGGGACCAGGGAACCTAACTATAATTGACAGGTGGCTTGCCCTATGATCAGAGGTGGCCCTACGTAATTTTCAACAGTAAGCAAACAGTATTTTGGCACCCCCCCCCCCAACCAATCATTGATATTTTCTGTTTGTCGTGGGAGTTCTGTGTGCCATATTTGGTTCAATTCCATCATTGGTGGAGTTCAGAATGCTCTTTGATTGTAGGTGAACTATACATCCCAGTAACTACACTTCCCGCATTTGCTCCCTTGCCTGGCCCGCTTTGAGTCCGGAGGCGTGCCTGAAGACCCCGGCATGTGCACCAAAAGTCACCTCTTCTCCTGACTTTCTCCTCAGCCATGGGGACCAAGAGAGAGAGAGAGAGAGAGAGAGAGAGAGAGAGAGAGAGGTGGAGATGCCTACCTTTCCTGAAGGTAGACGCAAAAACAAAGGAGGGAGCGGAGATGGGAGATACCTCTAGCCGGAGGGGCTCTCTCTGTCTCTCTCTTGGTCCCAATGGCTGAAGAGAAAGTCAGGAGAAGAGGAGACTTTTTGTGCGCACGCTGGGTTCTTCAGACACGCCTCCAGACCCGAAGCGGGCCAGGCGCGGCGGCTCCGCCCCCTTGGCCCACCCGCAGATTGGGGAGAGGAGAAGAGGCGGGTAGAACGCCGGTGGATTGGGAAAGGGAGCCGGTTATGGGGAAGGGATCGAACGCGGAGAACGATTGAGCACCGGCTCTGCTCACGCACCCGGTGGCCGGGTGGAGCAGGAACGAGAGGGGCTGGGCGAGGCTGGGCGAGTCCCCTTTGGGAAGAGGATCGCCCGGCAGCGAGGCAAGAAAGCCGAGGCTCCCCCCGGACCGCTAGGGCTGTTGTGAACTGAAGGGGCGCTCCTCAAGTGGCGGTCGAGGGGCATTTACAGAGGCGCTTCTGCGCCCCTGGCAAAAAAAAGGGGTTCTGCGACCGCTTACTTCGCGTAATGGACGAGCCACCCCTGCCTATGATTGCAGCCAAATAAGCCACCTATCTGCAGAGTCCCTGAAACTTAGGACTACAACAAACATTCAATGCAAAGCAAACAAAATTGGAGCTCCTGGTACAGCTGTACCTGCACAGAATCACTGATGTAAATCACACTGCAACGTGTGTCTCTGCCCTCTGAAGAAGTTGTTGAGATAGTGTTAAGTTATCTCTACCTGCTACAGAAAAAATGGAACGTTGGGGTAAGTCGAATTCCAATGTTGCTTGAAAGCACAAAGAAAGACGTAATTGTGCCCGAGATCTGATGTGTGGTGGAGGGGCATAACTTTGACGTTGACACTTAGACAAGAAGTCTAATGTATTAGTTTTGTAATTAAGCCTTGTAAATCGTGCATAACAGAGCAATTAACTACTTGAACCGGTCTTTGGAGAATGAAGAGCTGTAACCCAGTGTGCAATGGAAATGAAGGCATGGAACATATTCCCTAACTGTAAGCTGAAAAACTTGGTGTTAGTCTTGGGTTATTTCCAGTGACCTCTTGACTCTCCACTTCCTGCCCCCTGCGCAGAGTTGGAATTGGTCAGTCCTAGTTTTGTTTTGTTTCTGGAAGGCCAAGGAGACAGTTATAATGAATGGCTTTTATTGTGCAATATTTCAAAACCATTTGACTGTGTTCGGATGGAATGGAAACTGTTCTGCCCGGTATCCGTTGCCAAAACAAACACAACATATTCCCAGAACCTGGATGTGTGCTTCACTCAAACTGGCAGGAGTTACAACTATGCGTTCAAACTAGAGTTTAGGCTGACAATTTTCAGCCCCAAGTAGTTGGTATATTATAGCCATGGAAAACAAGGAGAAAATATTAATATTTATATTATTCAGGTGAAAACTTTTTTTAAAGAAAAACTAGCGGTCCCCTGCCACGCGTTGCTGTGGCCCAGTCTAGTGATTTGGAAAATAAAATAATGCGAAAGTGTTGGTTTCTAATATATATAATTTCTTTATGCTTGTGAGTAAACAATTTTCTTGTTGTTTCTTTGTCATTGTTGATGTGGAGATTGTCTGGTTTGCCTACTCTGGGATATGCAACATATCATTGTCCTTCTTTAGGGGTCCCTTTTAAATCTATGATACTATATCTGTGTGTGTGTAAATCATATCTCTTATCTATCTATATCTATGGCTGGATGGCTCTTTGTCAGGAGGGCTTTGATGATGTTTTCTTGCCCTGGTGAAGGGAGTTGGACTGGGTGGCCTTAAGTATTTTCTGTTGGTCATGGGGGTTCTGTGTGGGAAGTTTGCCCCAATTCTGTCGTTGGTGGGGTTTAGAATGCTCCTTGATTGTAGGTGAACTATAAATCCCAGTAACTACAGCTCCCAAATATCAAAGTCTATTTCCCCAAAATTCCACCAGTTTTCACATTTGGGCATATGTAGTATTCCTGCCAGGTTTGGTCCAGAAGAAAAATGGGTTCCCCTTAGGATCCACCCCACCAGAAGACTCAGCCCAAAAGTTTAGCCCAATTCTATCACTGGTGAGATTCAAAATACTCTTTGATTGAGGGTGAACTGTAAATCCCAGTAGCTACAACTCCCAAATGTCAAGGTCTATTTTCCTCAAACTCCATCTGTGTTCATATTTGGGTGTATTGAGTATTTGTGCCACGTTTGGTCCAGTTCCATCACTGTTTGAGTCCATGGTGCTCTCTGGATGTAGGTGAACTACAACTCCCAAACTCAAGGTCAATGCCCACCAAACCCTTCCAGTATTTTCTCTTGGTCATGGGAGTTCTGTGTGCCAAGTTTGGTTCAATTCCATCGTTGATGGAGTTCAGAATACCGATAGGTCGCACGTTCGAATCCGGGTGGGAGGCTTCTCTCATGTCCCCACATGAGAGGCGGATGAGCTCCTTCTATCAGCTCCAGCTCCTCATGTGGGGACATGAGAGAAGCCTCCCACAAGGATGATAAAAACATCAAAATCATCCAGGCGTCCTCTGGGCAACATCTTTGCAGACGGCCAATTCTCTCACACCAGAAACGACTTGCAGTTTCTCAAGTCGCTCCTGACACGACCAAAAAAAAAAAAAAAGAATACTCTTTGGTTGTAGGTGAACTATAAATCCCAGCAACCACAACTCCCAAATGACAAAAACACAGTCAAATGGTCACTCCTTGTGTTGTGAGACGTTTTGTTGCCAAATTTGGTGTGATTTCGTTCATTGGTTCTTTTGTTTTTAAGGAACTCATTATGCACAGAGCATTTTTTATATAAATAGATAATGAGGCCTTACCCCACATTTTAGAATATTTCCAAATTAATAATAATTTTCTTTCGCCTTCTCTAAATAGCTACCTCTTCTCTAATGCATTTTCTACATAAATGCTTGTTTAGGGCTATTCCCCCATGGGTAATAAAACACCGAGCAGAGAAGAGAGGATTTAAAGTTGAGAGGCTACCATGCTGGTTAAAATCCTACAAGGGTTCAACTTGGGCGGACTTTGTAGCCAGCATCTCCTAGACAGGACATTTCCCTTGACCATTTTCCAATCCCACTAAGGCTTGTTTTTAAATACCCTCTTTGTGATCATCTTAACTGCTGTTTTCTGCCACTATAAATCAATTCAATGAAGGGCCGGTAGTGTTCAGTTTAAAAAGCATAACAATTCTATTCATAATTGCTTATAATCCATTGACCCAAAGCCTCAGAGGGAAGATGTGAGCCCATGAATAGTTGAGAGTGGGGGGATCCTGTGCCTGACCTCCCATGTTCCCATTAAGATTCTGAACAAATAAAATGTGAAACATCAAAATTGGGTGGTCAAAAACACTGTTCTACAAATTTTCAGTTTTTCTCAGTTACAGAAACGAAATGTGCCGTTTCTTAATAAATTTAACATGCTGAATTCAAATATAATAATTAAATGTGTTAATTGGCTCTGGTTTTTATGCAACAGCTATTTCAATTTTCTCCACAATAGGTCATTCGTTAATATTACGATAATGCGCCTAACCTTACTGCATGTATATAAACCGTGAATATTTACTAAATTTTAGTCAAATTATATTGCCAATAGTTTATACATGAGAAATATTTATTTAATTAGCCTATTGTTTATGTTTGTGAGGCAAGAAACTATATTAGTAGGCCTAATGCAGTTGAAAAGTCTGAAAGTTTAAATGTCGCTTTAATCGTGACTTTAGTTTCTATCCTGTTTGCTTCTCTTGACTTTTCTTTTGTATTCAAGGAAAGGATTCCCTCTTGCAATGCTCCAGCAGGAGTCTGACAGCATTGACGGAGTCCATTTACCTTGATATCTTTTTTCCAGAGTGCTTTATTTACACACGTGCGAGGCATAACGACAGTAAAAAGAACAATGTAAAACGATGTTTAACGATACTGTCTCAGTCTTCAACTGACTGACCCTCACCGTTCAAAAGTCTGGCCTTATATAGGGCTTTCTGGCTTTTGCACACAGCACTAATACTGCGTCATCAAACTTTCTAGAGTATTCTAGAATCTTCCATAATGTAAGTCGCAACATGCATTTTCACGGGCGGCTCATCCATTACGCAAAGTAAGCGGTCGCAGAACACTTTTTTTTTGCCAGGGGCGTAGAGGCACCTCTGTAAATGCCTCTCGACTGCCACTTGAGGAGCGCCCCCTCAAAAAAAAGAAATCCGAGGCTCCCCCTGGACTGCTAGGTGACTTTTGGTGCACACGCCGGCCTCCGGACCCAAAGCGGGCCAGGCAAGGGAGCAAATGCGGCAAGTGTAGTTACTGGGATGTATAGTTCACCTACAATCAAAGAGCATTCTGAACTCCACCAATGATGAAATTGAACCAAATATGGCACACAGAACTCCCACGACAAACAGAAAATATATATCAATGATTGGTGGGGGGGGGGGATACTGTTTGCTTACTGTTGAAAATTACCTAGGGCCGCCTCTGTGCATTTTTTCAACCATACGTGATCACCTGATTGCTTATATCATAAAAACTAGAGCCAATATACATTTTTAAATGTCATTTTCGTTTTCAGCACCCCAAAATCATAGAAGAACAACTATTTTCAGGCCCGAAACTTTTTCTCCATTGAACAGTGTAATTATTATGTGCAACTGCTAATGTAGGTCAACTAGTAAGTTTGGACCACACCCGGTGGGGTATAACTGTATGGTTTTTAAAATACAGTTCAGCTTTTGCTGTGAGGAGCCTTTGCTCAGGCATTTTGGTCAGCCATTTCTACTGCTCTCTCATTTGGATGAAGAAGACTTATTCTGTATTGCTTACAAAGACTATGTAAGTTTGTTGCACTGTTTAACTCTGCTGATAAGAGTAAAGTTTTTCGGTTCTTTTCCCTCTTGCCTGGGTGCAATGTTATTGTGTTTTTTGCATTGGACTTAACTGAGATATGCTTAGTGCAACACATGTGGGTTAGAATTCAGTAGTTCTACATGTTACAGTAAGTCATAAAAGGATCAAGTATGTGTGTGTGTTAAAGAAAACCTTATGCTGTTAATTATTATGTGCAGCTGCTAATGTAGGTCAACTAGTAAGTTTGGACCACACCCGGTGGGGTATAACTATGGTTTTTAAAATACAGTTCAGCTTTTGCTCTGAGGAGCCTTTGCTCAGGCACTTTCCTCAACCATTTCTACTGCTCTCTCATTTGGATGAAGAAGACTTATTCTGTATTGCTTACAATGACCATGTAAGTTTGTTGCACTCAGGCCTGTAGCGAGGGGGGGGGGGCGTTTAGGGGTTCAACCCCCCCCCCCCGAAATGTTTCAGATTTTTTTTTTAAACCCAGTTTACTCATGAATTTTAACTGGTTAACCAAATCCCCATGCTAAGTCTATGAGATGCAAAAAATTAAGAGTCCCTCCAGAGCTACAAGCACTATCTCAAACAAATATTTATTTATTTATTTATTATTTGAACTTATATGCTGCCACTCCCTTGGGGCTTGGAGCGGCTTACAAGAACAGGCTAAAATCGAACACAATTTAAAAACAATTTAAAACAATTTAAAAACAGCAATATCAGAGATCCAAGGCCCGTCGAAACAGATATGTCTTACATGCCCTGCGGAAAGCTGATAAGTCCCGCAAGGCATGGACTTCAGGTGGCAGAGTATTCCAGAGTGATGGTGCCACTGCTGTGAAGGCTCTGCGTCTGGTTGCTGTTAGACGCAAGGTCTTGACACTGGGAATTTCCAACAAATCTTGGTCGTCAGAATGGAGGGATCTCTGGGGTTGGGAGGGGGTGAGGCGGTCCCTCAGGTACATCGGCCCCAGACCATGCAAGGCCTTAAATATTGACAATTTATTCACACTGTCATTACTTGCAGCAATAGCCAATGTAGTGAAGCAACCAAGTTGGGTTTGTGTGTGTTGAATGCTCTCATAAAGGAGGCCAGACTTGGTGGAGGTGGTTGACAGGGGCGGAGCTACAGGCTATTGAAGGATGCTCTTCTCCCTGCTGTGCTCTTTGCTTCAGCGTGAGCTAGAAGGCAGTTTTCAACCTCCCCCCCCCCAAAATGTTCAACCCCCCCCCCCCCGAAAATTTCAACCCCTCCCGAAATTTTTTTCTGGCTACGGCCCTGGTTGCACTGTTTAACTCTGCTGATAAGAGTAAAGTTTTTCTGTTCTTTTCCCTCTTGCCTGGGTGCAATGTTATTGTGTCTTTTGCATTGGACTTGACTGAAATACGCTTAGCGCAACACATGTGGGTTGGAATTCAGTAGCAATTCACCCTGACTTAATGGCAGGAGTTCTCCTCTCTCCTTACCACCCTTTAATAAGTCTGACAGAGACATATGCCTTGATATTTCCTGCATTTTTACTCCCTTTCTTCTTTGAGTATCTAAATTAGCGAGCCAGCGAACACCCAGGTCCCTTTAAACAATATTAAGATGTTTCCCCCAGCCGTCTCCCGAGGAAGACACACTTTGGAGAGGGCTGTTTCCCCCCGAGCATTACATCATGAACTGGTTCAGTTCTCAGAGTACGAAATTGGACCAAATGGTGGGGAAGATCTCCTGGGGAAACATACTTCGGCTGTTAAGTATTCCCACCAGAAAACTTAGGAACCGCTTACAGATTACTATTCTGTCCACATTTAGCCTTCCACATTACCGCAGCTGAAGATGTAATTCCTTTTTCTCTTTGAAGGAAATTTGAGATCTTCTCGTTGTCATCGCTGCTTTCTCCCCTTCTCGCATCTTGGTGAAGGAAACCTAAATGAAAATAAAACTTTCACACTTACCACAAAGTGTGTGCATTCGGAGAGTCGGATGGCTAATGAAATCACAACTGTGAAACGTTCATGCCTTATGAATACGGAATTGACTCAAACATGTATGTGTGTGTGTTCATTCGTTCGTTCTCCAAAAGCCTTAAATTAGAGTGAACTGGACCTCAGAGGAGCTATGGTTGGGGTGAAATATGGTCAGCCAACATATACAAAATGTACTGAAAGTTACTCAATCTCCATTTTCTAAACAGTTCCACAGGATTTCCCCCCCCCCCCCCCCAAAAAAAAATATCTCATCAGATGAAAGACTGCACTCACATAAAATACAGTATTGGGAGCATGATGGAAATACTCTCACTATAGGCATGATCAAGAGTAAGTTGGATATAGCTTGAGAGCTACCCACAGAATTGTCGAACAATTTCTCAGGCATGTACTCAGTTCGCAGATCTTGCAGGTATTGATCTATAATGCTGGATCTCAATACCTGCTAGATCTCGCAGATGTTCAGATCTAGCAGTATAGCAGAGCCTAAGAGTTCCCAAGGAGCCCCCAGTGGCGCAGTGGGTTAAAGCACTGAGCTGCTGAGCTTGTTGATCAAAAGGTTCGATTCCGGGGAGCGGCGCGAGCTTCCGCTGTCAGCCCTAGCTTCTGCCAACCTAGCAGTTCGAAAACATGCAAATGTGAGTAGATCAATAGGCGGGAAGGTAACGGCGCTCCATGCAGTTATGCCGGCCACATGACCTTGGAGGTGTCTATGGACAACGCTGGCTCTTTGGCTTAGAAATGGAGATGAGCACCACACCCCAGAGTCAGACATGACTGGACTTAATGTCAGGGGACTATCTTTATCTAAGAGATCTCAGGGACAATGCTATGACACCTTAGCTCAGCATTTCTCAACCTGCAGGTCGGGACCCCCGCGGGGGTTGTGAGGAGGGTCTCAAAGGGGTCTCTAAAGACCATCAGAAAACACATATTTCTGACGGTCTTAGGAACCCCTTTGGCAGAGAAGGCTGAATATCTCTCTGCTTGTCCTTCTCTTCCTTTTTGGAAACAGAAGGTGAATGCTCCCACCAAAAGCCTTTCTCCTACTGTTATTGGCTGACCTCTCAGCCAAGGGGAGGGTTGTTTCTGAGAGTCCAAGTAGGGAAGGGAGCGCAGGTGTGCTCTCCCCAAAATTCCTCCCAAGTTCCTCCAGTATTTCTGTTGGTCATGGGGGTTCTGTGTGGGAAGTTTGGCTCCATTCTATATCATTGGAGATGTTCAGAATGCTCTTTGACTGTAGGTGAACTATAAATCCCAACAACTACAACTCCCAACTATCAAGGTCTATTTTCCCCAGACTCCACCAGTGTTCATATTCGGGCATATTGAGTATTCGTGCCAAGTTTGGTCCAGATCCATCATTGTTTGAGTCCACAGTGCTCTCTGGATGCAGGTGAACTACAACTCCAAAACTCAAATGCCCACCAAACCCTTCCAGTATTTTCTGTTGTTCGTGGGAGTTCTGTGTACCTAGACTGGTTCAATTCCATCATTGGTGGAGTTTAGAATGCTCTTTGATTGCAGGTGAACTATAAATCCCAGCAAATACAACCCCCAAATGCCACCAGTGTTCACATTTGGGCATATTGAGTATCAGTGCCAATTTTGGTCCAGATCCACCATTGTTTGAGTCCACAGTGCTCTCTGGATGCAGGTGAACTACAACTCCAAAACTCAAATGCCCACCAAACCCTTCCAGTATTTTCTGTTGGCCATAGGAATTCTGTGTCTGAAGATCAAGTTGGTCTTTTGTCCTTGGGAAACTACAGCTCTCGAGAGAGGCAGAGACCCCAAGGTCTAGCCGTTCCCGAAGTCTCGTGGGGTCCTCTTTGTTAGTGTCTTGGCAAATAGACCAAGACTTAATCCCTATTGTGCAGTCTGGTACCCTTGTCCTTTGCAGAACTCTAAGTTACCATCCCTTGTTGGGGGTGGGTGGGGGCGAAACATGCTCGACTTCAACCCAATGGATGGGATGCTAGGCCACCCAAAAAGGAGGGCATTGTTTTCTTCTCCTGCCCCTTATATGCCCACAGATGTTTAGGATGCACGTGACATGTTCAAGCCCTGCAGGTCCTTCAGGTGAAGCCTATTGTGGCTTTGATGGATTTTTTCCCCCGACCGGTGTCCAATTGGCAGCAGGATCTGAAATATAACATAAGCACTTCCTGAGATGTCAGGGCTCCGCCACGAGTGGCCCGAAGAATGACGTAATTCATATCTGCAGGTGCTTGTTCTGGTATCAAACGCTGCAATCACATCATGCTTGTGGAATTTGGAGCTCCCTTGTGTCCCATTTGTATCCTGATATGCCCACATCTTTCCTATGTGTGTTTTTCTTTCTTAAGGAGCTCTCATTTCCTTCAATAGGATATGTTTTATTTCATCCTTTTTCCTGCATTTACTCATATTAATGTCACCACGTTCATTGGTAATGGCTAGGCTCGGAAATCGCCCGTATATCCACAAAAACACTAGAGCTGAAACTTAATCCTGGGGGGTGGTTTAGGAAAAGAGAGTGGGGTTGCTGAAGGGAGAGAGGCAGTCACTTCTTCTTGGGCCTCTGAGAAGACACAGCCATAAAAACCAGATTGCGTAGGTCTTTCTTTACAGCTCCACATACAGTCCCCTCGAGCAGCGGTTTCCAAACTGTGTTCCATGGAACCCTAGGAAACCCTTGAGGAACCCTTATAATGCAAAAAGGTTTAAAGTCTGTGCCAGAATAGAAATTTAGTGGGCTTATGCTTCATAAAGAAAATTTGAATTTGTGCCACTGAATGAATATTGGGTGGGACTGATACCCATTCTTGCAACTGATAACTTTATTTATTTATTTATGTATTTATTTACAAGCTGTACCTGCCACACATTGCTATGGCCAACCTTCCCTTCCTCTTTCTCTCCTTCCTTCCTTTCTTTTTTTCTTTCATTCTCTCCTTCCTTCCTTCCTTCTCTTCCTCTTCCCTTCCCCCCCCCCCTTTTATTTCCCTCTTTCGCACCACAAACGAACATTCTTCCTTCTCTACCTATTCTTGGATTGCAACTCCCAACAGTCCTCCTGAGCTATCTATCTGTCTGTCCGTCTGTCTATCTATCTATCTATCTATCTATCTATCTATCTACCTACCTATCTCTATCCATCTATCTATCTGGAGGATTGCTGGGAGTTGCAGTCCAGGAATAGGAAATTGGAAATATGCAGGGATTGGCATGCTCTCAAAGAAATCCAAGGAGAAAAAAGCTTGCATCTTGGAAGCAGTGCATTTGGATCGTCCTCCTCTCCTAAAGGGCCTGGTGTAAGGGATGCTGGGAGCTGTAGTCTGGATATGAGTGTGGATATCCTATTGTGTGTTTTGTTTGCCAGGGGAGTCATTTTTGTGCATGTGCTGTAGCGTCTTTTTGCTTTTTGGGGGGATTTTTAAGTCCCTTCCACTGTGTTTGCAATGTTTTTTTATGAGTGACTCATCGCCCACTGCCACGTGTTGCTGTGGCCCAGTCTATGTGATTTGTGTGTGTATATATTTGTGTATATGTGTATATATGTGTGTTTGTGTATATGTGATTTTGCACATGCATTGTAATGTATTTTTTTGTTTTTTGGCTTTGTAAGTCTCTTCCGCTGTGTTTTTCAGTGTTTTTATGAGTGATGGTCACTCGTTGGCCTGATAGGTGTCTTGTGTCCAAATTTGGTGTCAACCGTCCAGTGGTTTTTGAGTAATGTCAATCCCACAAACGAACATTGCATTTTTATTTATAGAGATGGTCACTTGTTGGCCTGATACGTGTCTTGTGTCCAAATTTGGTGTCAATTTGTCCAGTGGTTTTGGAGTTATGTTAATCCCACAAACGAACATTGCATTTTTATTTATATAGATGGTCGCTCATTGCCCTGATAGGTGTATTGTGACCAAATTTGGTGTCAATTCGTCCAGTGGTTTTTGAGTTATGTTAATCCCACAAACGAACATTGCATTTTTATTTATATAGATAGTCACTCGTTGGCCTGATAGGTGTATTGTGACCAAATTTGGTGTCAATTCGTCCAGTGGTTTTTGAGTTATGTCAATCCCACAAACAAACATTACCTTTTTATTTATAGAGATTGTCACTCATTGCCCTGATAGGTGTATTGTGTCCAAATTTGGTGTCAATTCAGCAGTGGTTTTTGAGTTATGTCAATCCCACAAACGAACATTACATTTTTATTTATATAGATGGTCACTCGTTCGCCTGATAGGTGTCTTGTGTCCAAATTTGGTGTCAATTCGTCCAGTGGTTTTTGAGTTATGTCAATCCCACAAACGAATATTGCATTTTTATTTATATAGATTGTCACTCATTGCTGTATTTTTCAGTGTTTTTATGAGTGAAGGTCACTTGTTGGACTGTTAGGTATATTGTGTCCCATTTTGGTGTCAATTCATCCAGTAGTTTTGGAGTTATGTCAATCCCACAAACGAACATTACATTTTTATTTATAGAGATGATCACTCATTGGTCTGATAGGTCTATTGTGTCCAAATTTGGTGTCAAGTAGTCCAGTGGTTTTTGAGTTACGTCAATCCCACAAATGAACATTACATTTTTATTTCTAGAGATGTTTTCCCTTTATTTCCAAGCCTACTACATTATTGAAAACACGCAGGGAATGGGAGTAGATGAAAGAGGGAAGAACTTTGTGGATTCATGATGCTTTGGGTTCCATGGCTGAAAGGTTTGGAAACCACTGCTGTAGATATACCACAATTTTTGATTTTTTACCCCTTCATTTTTTTCTCAGATTTCAGCACAATCGTAGACTTTTCTCTCCTCTCTCCCTTCCATGTGTTTTAAAATAACCCAGACTCTGTGTGTATGTATGACAGCAGAATGAACCGAACTGCTTGCTACTGTAAAGCAGACAGAAGAAATGCATGACCTCACCAGCCCTTCTGTAATAAGGACCTCTTTCCAAGAGAAGAATCTAATTCATTTCCTCCCTTTAGCAGGTGATCTTTAATCAGATCCAGCATCCATCTCCCCACTTCTTCTCTGTTCCTTCTTTGGCCGTCTTCTGTTTGTATTCTTCCTTTTGGACCTTGCCAGGAACGTTGTCATTTTAGCCAGTGAAATATATGGGCGTATGCAAACACTTTCAAGATCCTGATGCAATCCTCAAATCACATCATGAGAAACCCCATCTGTTCCAGGGAGAGAAGGATGACACAGAGTTATTATTATTATTATTATTATTATTATTATTATTACTTTATTTGTACCCCGCTAGCATCTCCCGAAGGACTCAATGCAGCTTACAAAGGCCAAGGCCTCAACACACAACATAACAATACAACACCTAAAGCAAATTAAAAACAGTTAAAGCAATATTAAACAACAAACAATAAACAATACATCAAGACACTATAAAAACTGGGCTGGGCCAGGGTAATGGGTACAAGATTAAAAGTGCTGATGTGACAGGTGATACGTAAGGATTATGGGGTAAGTGCAGTGTGCAGTGTGCAGCAATCTTAATTTCTAATAAAGTGCTTCTGGGACTTGTTATTGGAGATTCCTATTCTGGAAAGGCACATCGGAACAGCCAGGTCTTCAAGTTCTTTCTGAAGACTGCCAATGTAGGGTCCTGTCTAAGATCTTTGGGGAGGGTGTTCCAGAGTCGGGGGACCACCACAGAAAAGGACCTGTCTCGCGTCCCCACCAAGTGCGTCTGCGACACAGGCGGAATCACGAGCAGGGCCTCTCCAGATGAACGAAGTGAACGTGTGGGTTCATAAACGGAGATGCGGTCACGCAGATAGGATGGTCCCAAACCGTTCAGGGCTTTGTAGGTAAGCACCTGCACCTTAAATTGGGCTCGGAAGATAAACAGCAGCCAGTGGAGCTCCTTGAACAGGAGGGTTGACCTCTCTCTGTAAGGAGCCCCAGTTAACATCCTGGCTGCTGCCCGTTGGACCAGTTGGAATTTCCGAGCCGTTTTCAAGGGCAGCCCCACGTAGAGCGCATTACAGTAGTCCAATCTAGAGGTGACCAAGGCATGGACCACCCTGGCCAGGTCAGCCTTTGCGAGGTACGGTCACAGTTGGCGCACGAGTCTCAATTGTGCAAAAGCCCTCCCGGACACCGCAGACGCCTGAGCCTCAAGCGTAAGTGATGAATCCAAGAGGACACCCAAACTGCGGACCTGTGGCTTCAGGGGGAGTGTAACCCCGTCCAACACAGGTTGCCACCCTATACCCCGATCCGGTTTGCGATCGACCAGGATTTTACAGCCTTACAGCTCCTTTGCTGAGGGAATCTGGTCCCACAGCACTTCAGCCAGCCATCACGGAAACCTGAACACCTTCTTTTCCCCTGGAAGTCTACAAAGTAAGACAACATCTCCAACACTGATTTGAGTATTTTTTATCAATCTGATTTAATCTAGTGGGAGTTAGATACCACCTCCATATCGTTTTATAGTAATTTTTCTTGATTCTTATAGACATATTTTTAGTAATCTCATACTCCATATCTTTACCCATTCCTGATTATTCACTTTTCCCCCCAAGTCTGTTTCCCATACTTCCTTCAAATAATCTTGTTCCTGTTCGTTCTTTAATAATAGTTGATATTACTTACAGTACCGTTTAATGTTATATTATCTTCTTTAGTCTCCCTTTGAGTTATCATCTTTTCTATTTTTGTATATTCCCTACTCCCATTATACTTTTTCCTTATATCACTTGACCATTTACCCAATTGTAGATACTTGTACCAATCTAAGTCTCTTAATTCCTCTTTTATCCTTTCCATATTTACCATCTTCAAGTCCCAGTCTTTTACTTTCATTAGACCTCTTCCATTAAATTCTGCTTCAAGGTAAAAGGAAATGGTATAAAAATTTAAACAACCCCTTTTAAAAAAATATTTTGGAGATTTGGGGAAAGTATAAAAAAATCCTAATGTCAGGTATTTCTCCAATCATGCCAGTTCTAATGACAGAAAACTTTCCAGCAAATTTGGCGTGTTGCGTTCCAAAACTTTGTCAGTCTGGATTTGAAAGTCCCACAGTATATTTGCATGTTCATTTTCCATGACCTTTGCGGGTTTATGATCCCACCAATTCTTTACTGCTGGCAGGTGGTCCTTGTGACATAAGTTCCAGTGAATCATCTGGGCTACAGAGTTGTGACTTTGTTTGTAGTCCATCTGTGCGATTTTCTTGCAACAGCTGAGGATATGGTCCATGGTTTCATCAGCTTCCTTGCACAGTCTGCATTTTGGGTCATCCACTGATTTTTCAATCCTGGCCTTTAATGGCATTGGTTCTGATGGCTTGCTCCTCGGCTGCAAGAACCAAGCCGTCTGTCTACTTCTTCAAGGCTCCATTCGTGAGCCATCACCATTTCTTCTCCTTGTTAACTTTTCCTTCAGTCTTCTCAAGGAACTGCCCATGTAAGGCTTTTTTGGGCCAGCTGTCACCCCCCGATGCCACCTTGTCATGGTGAGGGGCTTAACTGCTCCAAGGATGCTTGGAGTTGTGCTGGCAGTAGTGTAACTACCAGCAGGTCCAACCAAGCCAGAGAGGTCTCAGCTGAGGAGTGGAACCAAGAGCACCTAACCCATTAGTCAATGTGTGGAGTACATGGATCAAGTCTCAGATAGATCCCCTCTCCTATGTGGGGTCCCCCAAGGTGCAATTCTCTCTCCTCTCCTCTTCAATATCTACGTTAGACCCCTTGCTAGTTTGGCTCAGAGTTTCAGCCTGGACTGCTACCAATATGCAGACGATACCCAACTCCTTCTGCGCCTGGAGCCTGGAGCAACGTCAATTCCAGACAATTTCACCCTATGTCTGGAAGCTCTGTCGAACTGGCTACGTGCTAGCAGACTGAAGGTGAACCCGGCGAAGACTGAGATTCTCTGGCATGGCCGCCCGGCAGGTCTGACTCATCAGTTACCCACCTTAGATGGTGCCGCCCTATCTCCATCGACCACTTTTAAGAGCTTAGGTGTCGTCCTGGATTCGCAGCTCACAATGGAGGCTCAGGTCGCTGCTGTCAGCAAACAGGCCTTTTCCCACCTACGACAAGCGAGGCAACTGGCACGCTACCTATCTGATGAGGCTCTGGCAACTGTCATCCATGCCACGGTCACGTCTAGGCTGGACTCTTGCAACGCCCTGGATGTTGGCCTTCCGATGTCTACGACCCAAAAGCCCTGTATTGTTCAGAATGCGGCAGCCAGGTTACTCACAAGAACGCCCATGAAATGCCATAGAACACCAATGCTGCAACATTTACATTGGCTTCCAACTGAATACCGTGGCCTGTATAAGATGCTAGTTCTGACCTTTAAAGTTCTTTACGGCCAGGGTCCATCGTACCTTAGGGACTGCCTCTCCTTCTCCCATCATCGGAGGTCACAACGACCATCCCAACATGACTTACTCTCTATACCAGGTCCTAGAGAAGTGCACTTGGAAAGCACCAGGCGCAGGTGGGCTTTTTCTATTTCTGCCCCTGCCTTGTGGGATTCCTTGCCGCCCTACATGAGAGCCATGAGTGACTTGGGGCCTTTTACTCTAGCACTTAAGACCTGGCTTTTTACTAGAGCAGTGGTTCTCAACCTTCCTAATGCCACGACCCCTTAATACAGTTCCTCATGTTGTGGTGACCCACAACCATAACCCTAACATTATGAATCGCCATGTAAATAATGATCTGCAGGATATATTTTCATTCACGGGAACAAATTTGGCACAAATATCCGGTATGCCCAAATTTGAATACTGGTGCGGTTGGCAGGGGGATTGATTTTGTCATTTGGGAGTTGTAGTTGCTGGGATTTATAGTTAACATGTAAACAAAGAGGATTCTGAACCCCACCAACAATGGAATTGAACCAAAGTTGGCACAGAAAACTCCCATGATCAACAGAAAATACTGGAAGGGCTTGGTGGGCATTGACCTTGAGTATGGGAGTTGTAGTTCACCTACATCCAGAGAGCACTATGGGCTCAAACAATGATGGATCTGGACCAAACTTGGCACGGATACTCAATATGCCCAAATGTGAACACTGATGGGGTTTGGGGAAAATAGACTTTAACATTTGGGAGTTGTAGATACTGGAATTTATAGTTCACCTACAATCAAGGAGCCTTCTGAATCCCACCAATGATAGAATTGGGCCAGACTTCCCACACAGAACCCCCATGACCAACAGAAAATACTATGTTTTCTGATGGTCTTTGGCAACCCTTCTGACACCCCTTCGTGACCCCCTCAGGGGTCCCAACCCCCAGGTTGAGAAACACTGTACTAGAGCATGCGATCTCTGTTAATTTTTAATTTCTGTATGTATGTAATTTATCTTTTACAATTTAGCTGTAAATCAAAAAGAGCATTCTTGGATGGAGGGCGATTAATAAGTAATTAAATATGATGATGATGATGATGATTACTGATTAGCACTATGGAGAAGCAAACCAAAACGAAGTCTATACTGGCTCGGTTGACACCCAGGATAAAAAGGACGCGGTGGATGATGCTGATTCTGGACATCCATCGACCAGTGGGATACAGAATCAAAATACAAATGAACCATCACAGAAGCGGCAGAAATATACAATGCCAGAAAACCGCACAATAGTAATAATAATAATAATAATAATAATAATAATAATAAGATGGCAAACCCCATCTTGTTAATTTTGCTACTGCCTACAACTGGGCTCTGAACCCTGCCATGATCTCTGTGTTGGACCACTAATTGTAGATGAAAGCCATTAACTGTTCAAGATCAGTCCGAATCATGTTCTATCCCCAGACCAGTAAGTCTGCAATCCCAAATTAGGGAATTTACTAGGGAAGTACATTCCAGGGAACACGGTGGGACTTGCTTCATAGTAAACCAGCAATGCACCGGGGAGTCCGGAAAAGGTGGCACAAATCCAAGCGCCACTCTCTCTCTCTCTCTCTTCGAAAGCCCCTCGTTCCTTGTGCTAGATTTATTTGGCCTGCAATTGGGAGCAAATATTAATGAAAGAGGGAGGGAGGGAGCATGCCGTTTACTTTATAGCTCTTTCAGTTCCTTAATATCTCGCTAGAGGTCTCTGGAGTAAAAACTAATTATGAAAGTTCTTGAATTAATTTGGGTTGGAAAATTGGATGAAGGCTTTTTTCCCCTTCTCTCCCGTTACCTCTTTTCCCTCGCTTCCTCCATTATATGCATTATGTTTTGTGATGTCTCCGATTGACGTTTCCTTGCCTTTCGATACAAAGAGAGCCTACATCAGATCCAGGCAAAGAAAGAAGCTGGTATGTTGGCATATGCCAAAGCAAAGATCCATTCCGGCAAGCTAGAACCCATTTTTTCAGGCAGGCATTAAAAGAAAAATGTTTTAAAGACTGATGGCCATCTGTCAGGGGTGATTTGAATGCGGTGTTCCTGCTTCTTGGCAGGGGGTTGGACTGGATGGCCCATGAGGTCTCTTCCAACTCTTTGATTCTATGATTCTATGATTCTATGAGCCGGGAGTGCCATATGTTAGTTTAATTGGATTTTTTGTGGTAATAATAATAATAATAATAATAATAATAAGGTACCCCCGGTGGCTCAGTGGGTTAAAGCGCTGAGCTGCTGAGCTTGTTGGCCAAAAGGTCACAGGTTCGATTCTGGGGAGCAGCATGAGCTTCCGCTGTCAGCCCTAGCTTCTGCCAGCAGTTCGAAAACATGCAAATGTGAGTAGATCAATAGGTACCGCTCCGGTGGGAAGGTAATGGCGCTCCATGCAGTCATGCCGGCCACATGACCTTGGAGGTGTCTAAAGACAACTCCGGCTCTTCGGCTTAGAAATGGAGATGAGCACCACACCCCAGAGTCGGACACAATTGGACTTAATGTCAGGGGACAACCTTAACCTTTACCTAATAATAATAACACTTTATTTATATTCTGTCCTTCTCTCCAAGGGGACTCAGAGCAGATTACAGTGTATAAGAGACATAGGCAAACACTAAATGCCTTATTACAATGACATACAATGAGACACAAACACACAGGCAAAGGCAAAGGCTTCTCCTTTCATTTCTGGCTCTGGAGGCGGTGCTCTTTCTCCTTTTCCAAGCTGAGGAGCCTTTGTCCGTAGACACCTTCTAGTTGTGTGGCAGGCATGACTACTTGCAGTGGTTCTCAACCTGGGGTCCCCAGATGTTTTTGGCCTACAACTCCCAGAAATCCCAGCTGTTAGGATTTCTGGGAGTTGAAGGCCAAAAAATCTGGGGAACCTAGGTTGAGAACCACTAGCTTAGACCATCCTTTTGCCTTTTTCTGCTGAAATGGTACCTATTGATCTACTCATATTTGCATATATTTGAACTGCTGGGTTGGCAGGAGCTAGGGCTAATAGCAGGAGCTCACCCCATCCCACGGTTTTGAACTGCCAAGACTTAGGTCAGCAGTTCAGCAGCACAAGGTTTTAACCTAGCGTTTCTCAACCTGGGGGTAGGGGCCCCTGGGGGGGGGGGGGGTTGCCAAAGATCATTAGAAAACACAGTATTTTCTGTTAGTCGTGGGGGTTCTGTGTGGGAAGTTTGGCCCAATTCTATCATTGCTGGGGTTCAGAATGCTCTTTGATTGTAGGTGAACTATAAATCCCAGCGGCTACAACTCTCAAATGCCAAGGTCTATTTTCCCCAAACTCCACCAGTGTTCCCATTTGGGCATATTGAGTATTCATGCCAAGTTTGGTCCAGATCTGTCATTGTTTGACTCCACAGTGCTCTCTGGATGTAGGCGAACTACAACACCAAAATTTAGGGTCAATGCCCACCAAACCCTTCCAGTATTTTCTGTTGGTCATGGAAGTTCTGTTTGCCAAATTTGGTTCAGTTCCATCCTTGGTGGAGTTCAGAATGCCCTTTGATTGTAGATGAACTATAAATCCCAGCAACTACAGCTTCCAAATGTCAAAGTCTATTTCCCCCAAACTCCACCAGTGTTCACATTTGGGCATATTGAGTATTCATGCCACGTTTGATCCAGATCCAAATGCTAACCAAGGTGGCTAATAGCAACATTCTCACTTGCCTCCAACAGACAAGAGTTATTTCTCCCACCTTGCACATCATTCCACAGATATATAAACCCCATTTTCTAGTTTCCAACAGACCTCACAACCTCTGAGGATGCCTGCCATTAATGTGGGTGAAATGTCAGGAGAGAATGCTTCTGGAACATGGCCAGACAGCCCGGAAAACTCACAGCAAGAATTGAGTTGGCCTCCTGCTTCCGCTACTTCTGAAAGCGGGATGAGTTATAGCCACAACTTCCCAAGAATCGTAAAACTTTTAGAACTAAGTCGGAGCTGTAAATCATCTGCACCCTTGACATTGGGAGGGATTTGGATACCTGGTTTTTGTTCTGGAGCTTTCAATCTGTCCCAGGTTAGAGCAGAAAACTGAATTCCAAACTTTGCAAAAGTCACAATTTAATCTTGGATTTTGTTTAAGACCCATCTCTGATTGCTAAAAAGTCCTGGAGTTGTAATTGGTTTGACCAGAGCTTGGGGAAGGGAGGGTGGGGGAGACGACCCTATATATATATACTAGCCGTCCCCTGCCACGCGTTGCTGTGGCCCAGTCTAGTGATCTTTCTGCTTGTGGGTAAACAGTATGTCTTGTTGTTTCTTTGTCAGTGTTGATGTGGAGAGTGTCTGGTTTGCCCACCCTGGAAAATTGCTACATATCATTGTCCTTATTTACAGGTCCCTTTCAAATCTATGATACTATACCTGTGTGTGTGTAAATCATATCTATCTACCTATATCTATGGCTGGATGGCTCTTTGTCAGGAGGGCTTTGATTAGATTTTCTTGCCTTGTTGAAGAGAGTTAGACTGGATGGGCTTAAGTATTTTCTGTTGGTCATGGGGGTTCTGTATGGAAAATTTGCCGCAATTCTGTTGTTTGTGGGGTTCAGAATGCTCTTTGATTGTAGGTGAACTATAAATACAGGTAACTACAACTCCCAAATGTCAAGGTCTATTTCCCCCAAAGTCCATCTGTGTTCATATTTGGGCATATGGAATATTTGTGCCAAGTTTGGTCCAGATCCATCATTGTTTGAGTCCACAGTGGTCTCTGGATGTAGGTGAACTACAACTCCCAAACTCAAGGTCAACGCCCACCAAACCCTTCTAATGTTTTCTGTTGGTCATGGGAGTTTGTGTGCCACATTTAGTTCAATTCCATCAATGGTGTTCAGAATACTCTTTAATTGTAGGTGAACTATAAGTCCCAGCAACGACAACTCCCAAATGTCAAGATTCTATTCTCCCCAAACTCCACCAGTGTACACATTTGGGCATATTGAGTATTTGTGCCAAGTTTGATCTAGATCTATCATTGTTTGAGTCCACAGTGCTCTCTGGATGTAGGTGAACTACAACTCCTAAAGGTCAATGCCCACCAAACCCAGCATTTTTTGTTGGTCATGGGTGTTCTGTGTGCCAAGTTTGCTTCAATTCCATCATTGGTGGAGTTCAGAATGCTCTTTGATTGTAGGTGAACTATAAATCCCAGCAACTAAAACTCCCAATTGTCAAGGTCTGTTTTCCCCAAACTCCACCAGCGTTCACATTTGGGCATATTGAGTATTCATGCCAAGATTCCCCTCAAACTCTACCAGTGCTTAGGCATATTGAGTATTTGTGCCAAGTTTGGTCCAGATCCATCATTGTTTGAGTCCACAGTGGTCTCTGGATGTAGGTGAACTACAACTGCAAAACTCAAAGTCAATGCCCAACAAAGCCTTCCAGTATTTTCTGTTGATCATGGGTGTTCTGTGTGCCAAGTTTGGCTCAATTCTATCATTGGTGGAGTTCAGAATGCTATTTGATTATAGGTGAACTATAAATCCAAGCAACTACAACTCCCAAATGACAAAATCATAGTTTTTTGAGTGATGGTCACTCCTTGTGTTGTGAGATGTTTTGTTGCCAAATTTGGTGTGATTTCATTCATGGGTTCTTTGGTTTTTAAGGAACTCATTATGCACAGAGCATTTATATATAGAGAGATATATGGGTTCATTGGTGGAGTTCATTGGTATATATGGGTTCATTGGTATTGGTGGGTTCATTGGTATATATGGGTTCATTGGTGGAGTTCAGAGTGCTATTTGATAATAGGTGAACTATAAATCCCAGCAACTACAACTCCCAAATGACAAAATCATAGTTTTTTGAGTGATGGTCACTCCTTGTGTTGTGAGATGTTTTGTTGCCAAATTTGGTGCGATTTCGTTCATGGGTTCTTTGATTTTTAAGGAACTCATTATGTACAGATGTATATATATAGAGATATATGGGTTCATTGGTAGAGTTCATTGGTATATATGGGTTTATTGGTATATATGGGTTCATTGGTATTGGTGGGTTCATTGGTATATATGGGTTCATTGGTGGAGTTCAGAGTGCTATTTGATAATAGGTGAACTATAAATCCCAGCAACTACAACTCCCAAATGACAAAATCATAGTTTTTTGAGTGATGGTCACTCCTTGTGTTGTGAGATGTTTTGTTGCCAAATTTGGTGCGATTTCGTTCATGGGTTCTTTGGTTTTTAAGGAACTCATTATGTACAGATGTATATATATAGAGATATATGGGTTCATTGGTGGAGTTCAGAGTGCTATTTCATAATAGGCGAACTATAAATCCAAGCAACTACAACTCCCAAATGACAAAATCATAGTTTTTTGAGTGATGGTCACTCCTTGTGTTGTGAGATGTTTTGTTGTCAAATGTGGTGTGATTTCGTTCATGTGTTCTTTGGTTTTTAAGGAACTCATTATGCACAGAGCATTTATATATAGAGAGATATTTGGGTTCATTGGTGGAGTTCATTGGTATATATGGGTTCATTGGTGGAGTTCAGAATGCTATTTCATAATAGGCGAACTATAAATCCAAGCAACTACAACTCCCAAATGACAAAATCATAGTTTTTTGAGTGATGGTCACCCCTTGTGTTGTGAGAAGTTTTGTTGTCAAATTTGGTGTGATTTTGTTCATGGGTTCTTTGGTTTTTAAGGAACTCATTATGTACAGATGTATATATATCGAGATATATGGGTTCATTGGTAGAGTTCATTGGTATATATGGGTTCATTGGTATTGGTGGGTTCATTGGTATATATGGGTTCATTGGTGGAGTTCAGAGTGCTATTTGATAATAGGCGAACTATAAATCCAAGCAACTACAACTCCCAAATGACAAAATCATAGTTTTTTGAGTGATGGTCACTCCTTGTGTTGTGAGATGTTTTGTTGCCAAATTTGGTGTGATTTCGTTCATGGGTTCTTTGGTTTTTAAGGAACTTATTATGCACAGAGCATTTATATATATATATATAGAGAGAGAGAGAGAGAGCTTTCAGTTCCACCGAAGATGTCAGCATTATTAAAGGAGACACTCTTGACCTCAGCGAAAAAGTCTCTTCTTAATTTCCATCTTTACTGCGAGTCAGAAAGATATATATTCTCCAAATAATAGCGGTTTCCTTATGGCGAAGTTCAGAGTGGCTTTGCGATACAATAAACAGCCCCGTGTCATAAGTCTTGTGTAAAAAATGGCCTGACATTTCTTTAAAAGTAAAGAGAAACATGATTACGGGGCTGACCTCTGCGCGAGGTCACAGATGTTTTGCATGGCTGCGGGAAAGTGCGTTACATATTCCTGGGCTGCGAGATATATATATATATATATATATATATATATATATATATATATATATATATATGGGTCCCTTTTCACAGAGTGTTTCCCTGAGAAATTACAGTACAGGCTTTGGGAGGAAAATAAATAAATAAAAGGATCTTGGGGACTGCTGTCCCATTTTTTATTGTTAGTTTTTTCTCTCTCTCTCTCTTTTCAAAAAAAAATGATATAAACCAGAAAAAGATGGCTATGCGGAGTACATGTTTGCGCATAAGTAATATATTTGGGCTTTCCACTTCTTTTTAAATCTATTTTTTTCCCCAAACACATAGACATTTCAAAGTGTGTCCAGACTAGGTTGTTGTGAGTTTTTTTTTTTGGTATGGCCATTAGGGCTGGGCAACCACGGAAAAATTTCTTTCGAAACTCGATTCGTTTTTAGGGGGTTTTTGCGTTTCGATTTTTAAAAGAATTCCGAAATTTTTCTTTAAAAAAGTTCGAAATTTACGAAATTTCGGAAATTACGAAACAATTACAAAACATATGTATTGTCGAAGGCTTTCATGGCCGGAATCACTCAGTTCTTGTGGGTTTTTTCGGGCTATATGGCCATGTTCCAGAGACATTTCTCCTGACGTTTCTCCTGCATCTATGGCAAGCTTCCTCAGAGGTGAGACCTCACCTCTGAGGAAGCTTGCCATAGATGCAGGCGAAACGTCAGGAGAAATGCCTCTGGAACATGGCCATATAGCCCGAAAAAACCCACAAGAACTGAATTACAAAACAATTACAAATCGATTCGTTAATGGCGGACGCGACCGCACAATACGCTAAAAAACCCTCCAAATGGGAGAGGGGGAACTTCTGAAGCTTCCCTCTCCCTCTGTTGTTGACTGTTGGTGTGATAATTATATATTTTTTTCACTGATAAAACAAACAACAACTATAAAACTTGCACCAGACATGCGGAAATAATAACGAAACGATTTCGAAACAATTTCGAAACGATTTCGAATCGATTTCGAAACAATTACGAAACAATTACGAAATGCATTGAAAAATTCGTTTCGATTTTTAGTTGCTCCTGAATGGTTCAATATCGCTTCGTTATCAAAAAAAAAAAAAAACGAATTAATAACGAGTTACGAAATTAACGAACGAAACCTCCCAGCCCTAATGGCCATGTTCCAGAAACATTCTCTTCTGATGGGTTGTTGTAGGTTTTCCAGTCTATATGGCCATGGTCTAGAGGCATTCTCTCCTGACGTTTCGCCTGCATCTATGGCAAGCATCCTCAGAGGTAGTGAGGTCTCTTAGAAGTAGGAAAATTGGTTTATATATCTGTGGAATGACCAGGGTGAGACAAAGGACTCTTGTCTGCTGGAGCTAGGTGTGAATGTTTCAACTGACCACCTTGATTAGCATATAATGGCCTGACAGTGCCTGGAACAAACTTTTGTTGGGAGGTGATTAGATGTCCTTGTTTGTTTCCTCTCTGTTGTTGTCCTGTTGCAATTTTAGAGTTTTTTTAATACTGATCCTCATCATCATTATTTATTAAATAACATCATTATTTATTATTATTTAATAATAATAGCTTTGGCATAGTTTTAACTTTGTGCAATCCATACTTTGTTTGAAATTCCAGAAGTTTTGCTCCATATATCTGTGGAATGACCAAGGTGGGACAAAGGACTCTTCTCTGCTGGAGCTAGGTGTGAATGTTTCAACTGACCACCTTGATTAGCATTTGATTGCCTGGAAGTGCCTGGAGCAATCTTTAGTTGAGAGGTGATTAGATGCCCCTGATTGTTTCCTCTCTGTTTGTTTTGCTGTTGTAATTTTAGAGTTTTTAAATACTGGTAGCCAGATTTTGTTCATTTTCAAGGTTTCTTCCTTTCTGTTGAAATTGTCCACATGCTTGTGGATTTCAGTGGCTTCTCTGTGTAGTCTGACATGGTGATCGTTAGAATGGTCCAGCATTTCTGTGTTCTCAAATAATATGTTGGTTCCAGAAATGCTGTACCACTCTCACAACCACCACTCTCCCAAAGTACTGAATTCAGCACTCGGATCTAGTATGCATGTGTATGTGTATCAATCTGTATATCATCTATCTTTCTCTATTTATTTATTTATTTATTTATCGTGTCAGGAGCAACCAGACAGTTGTATTACATTTTACAAAACAAACAAACAGACAAAACACAACTTTGCAAGCTTGGTATTCTATTAAATGTCCTTTGACCAGTATCTGGCCACTTGGGGTGCCTCTGGTGTTGCCGCAAGGAGGTCCTCCCTGGTGCATGTGGCAGGGCTCAGGTTGCATTGTAGCAGGTGGTCAGTGGTTTGCTCTTCTTCACACTCGCATGTCGTGGATTCCACTTTGTAGCCCCATTTCTGAAGGTTGGCTCTGCATCTCGTGGTGCCAGATCGCAGTCTGTTCAGCGCCTTCCAAGTCGCCCAGTCTTCTGTGTGCCCAGGGGGGAGTCTCTCATTTGGTATCAGCCATTGATTGAGGTTGTGGGTTTGAGCCTGCCACTTTTGGACTCTTGCTTGCTGAGGTGTTCCAGTGAGTGTCTCTGTAGATCTTAGAAAACTATTTCTAAATTTAAGTCATTGGCATGCTGGCTGATACCCAAACAGGGGATGAACTGGAGATGTCTCTGCCTTGGTCCTTTCACTATTGGCTGCTACTTCCCGGCGGATGTGAGGTGGTGCAATACCGGCTAAGCAGTGTAATTTCTCCAGTGGTGTGGGGCGCAGACACCCCGTGAGAATGCGGCATGTCTCATTAAGAGCCATATCCACTGTTTTAGTGTGGTGAGATGTGTTCCACACTGGGCATGCATACTCAGCAGCAGAGTAGCATAGTGCAAGGGCAGATGTCTTCACTGTATCTGGTTCTAAGAGAAAGAGAATGCAATGTACAAGTTGTCTGTTAAGAAAAGTTACTGAAACTTGCAAAAAAGCCCAAACAACTTGTCATATAACCCTGCAAGCAAAAAACATGTGAAATTATTTTTTTCTTGCATGTGAACATAGAATGAGGGAATGTTTGCATCTCTAGTTTTGCTACAGACAAGCACTGCTGGATCATGTATCCCAAAATATCCATCGACTTTTGCCAGTGGGACCAGAAAAGTCCTTTTATGTGAAACAGGACTCCAATAAGCAGAATAGACATGCTGTGGCGGTTCGCTGGTTGGCCTCATTTTGTGAAAGATTGGGATTCTCAGTAGGTTTGGGAAAGACATTAAACCCTTTCCTTAACTCTAAACTAACCACAACGTTAACCCTATTTGGGCTGAGAAAATACTTAATAAGAATCCGTCCTCTATTTCATGAGAGTTCAACCACGTCTTTCTGCATGTCTATTGCTAAATAATGACTTTAGGATCCTTAGAGCTGCTGTTCCAAAAAATATGTTTCTGGGAGCACTATTTGGGAACACAATTTTTCCATTCCAAGTAACATTGCATCTGTAATGGCCTTCCATCAGATCTGTGACATAAAAAAACTTCTAAAGAGCTGGAGTAACGAATAGGTCACTGGTGTAGGTGCTTGTTACCTGGTGAACACTAGGCTTGTGCAATTCAGGTAAACCTTAATCCGTTTTGGTGTCCTGGCTTTTGGTGGGGTCCCTGATCCATTTTTTGGGAGCCTCTCAAATTCAGGAGGGTAATAATAATAATAATAATAATAATAATAATAATAATAATAATAATTCAGCTGCTGCAAGAAGATCGTGCAGACGGACTACAAGCAGAGGTACAACACCATTGCTCAGATGATTCATTGGAACCTGTGCCACAAATCCCATCTGCCTGCGACAAAGAATGGGTGGGATCATAAGCCTGAAAAAGTTACAGAAAATGAACACGTCAAACCACTCTGGAACTTCCAGATTCAGACAGAGTTTTGGAGCACAATACCCCTGACCTCACGATTGTGTTAAAAAACAAAGTATGGATCATCTATGTTGCAATCAGCAGGACTGAAGAGAAACAACTGGAAAAGCTGACACAATATGAGGATTTAAAGATCGAACTGCAAAGACTCTGGCACAAGCCAGTCAAGGTGGTTCCAGTGGTGATCGGCACACTGGGTGCAGTGCCTAAAGACCTTGGCCTGCACTTAAACACAATTGGCACTGAAAAAATTACCATCTGCCAGCTGCAAAAGGCTACCCCACTGGGATTTGCACGCATTATTCGCCAATACATCACACAGTCCTAGACACTTGGGAAGTGTCCGACGTGTGACCCAATACAACAGCCAGCAAAGTGATCTTGTCTGCTGTGGACTCAATTTGTTGTGTTTCAAATAATAATAATAATAATAATAATAATAATAATAATAATAATAATAACAACAACATCACACAGTCCTAGACACTTGGGAAGTGTCCGACGTGTGACCCAATACAACAGCCAGCAAAGTGATCTTGTCTGCTGTGGACTCAATTTGTTGTGTTTCAAATAATAATAATAATAATAATAATAATAATAATAATAATAATAACTTTATTATTATACCCTGCCTTCATCTCCCTGAAGGATTACAAATAAAACAAACTCAGTAAAAACAATCAATAACAACAAATAATAAAAAACATTAAAATCAATTAACATAATAAAACCAATAACCTGGCTGGCCAATTTGAACTGGGTTTGGGCTCAGAGTAAATGCAATGATTTCTTAGGGGGGCAAAGGGAAAGTGCAATAGTCAGAGAGCTAGGTTGCCAGCAGGCGCAGCTCGTCCATTATGTGAAGTAAGCAGTCGCAGAACACTTTTTTTTGCCAGGGGCGCAGAGGCGCCTCTGTAAATATCCCTCGACTTTCACTTGAGGAGCGCCCCCTCAGCTCACAACAGCCCTAGCAGTCCGGGGGGAGCCTCGGCTTTCTTGCCTCACTGCCGGGCGATCCTCTTCCCAAAGGGGCCGGGCCCTTGAGCCTTGCCTAGCCCCTCTCATTCCTGCTCCACCCGGCCACCGGGTGCACGAGCAGAGCCGGCGCTCAATCGTTCTCCACGTTCGATCCCTTCCCCATGACTGGCTCCCTCTCCTCTCCCCAATCCGCGGGTGGGCCAAGGGGCGGAGCCATTGCGTCTGGCCCGCTTCGGGTCTGGAGGTGTGTCTGAAGACCCCAGCGTGCGCACCAAAAGCCGCCTCTTCTCCTGACTTTCTCTTCAGCCATTGGGACCAAGCGAGAGAGAGAGAGCCCCTCCGGCTGGAGGCATCTCCCACCTCTGCTCCCTCTGTTTTTGCGCCTACCTTCAGGAAAGCTGGGCATCTCCACCTCTCTCTCTCTCTCTCTCTCTCTTTCTTGGTCCCAATAGCTGAGGAGAAAGTCAGGAGTGCACACACCGCGGTCTTCAGGCACGCCTCCGGACCCAAAGCGGGCCAGGCAAGGGAGCAAGTGCGGCAAGTGTAGTTACTGGGATGTATAGTTCACCTAAAATCAAAGAGCATTCTGAACTCCACCAATGATGGAATTGAACCAAATATGGCACACAGAACTCCCACGACGAATAGAAAATATATATCAATGATTGGTTGGGGGGGGGGGTGGAGGCGCGCCAAAATACTGTTTGCTTACCTTTGAAAATTACCTAGGGGCGCCTCTGGTTGCCATGGTAGTGCCCTTGGCCTTTCAAGTGTCATAAGTACAGAGAAGGGGCCAAATAAAGTGCTGGAGCTCAGATAAGGTTAGGATACTTCTCAAGTGAACCACTTAGTCAAAAGTACAATGGAACAACCAAGTTTTTCATTCCTTGCAGAAAATTGAGAGAGTAGGGACCTGTCTGATCTCCCTAGGAAGGGAGTTCCAGTGCTGAGGGTCCACCACAGAGAAGGCTCTCTCCCTCGTCCCCACCACACTACATTTGCGCCTCGAATCCAGTTTGGAGCAATTGAAGTTGATGAAAAATGATGGGAGGAGGACTGAAAAATTGGGACGTTTCAAATGCAAAACAAGTGGGACAACAGAAGATTAATCTGGATTGCCTCTGCCTAGTTGGGGAATATAACTACATATTTTTAAGAGACAAAATCACATAGGTATATGCTTTTTTTCTATTATGTCGGTTTCATTACTGGAATGAATAGTGGACATTACAAGGTTTCTGATGCTTGTGACATCTCTCCACAAGGAGGCAACAGAGAGCCACACACTGAGCTTTCCATTCTCCGAAAGGATGCTTTAGCCAAAATCTGAATGTGAACCTTTGTGGTCTGCCATCAGCTTTCTCGCTGCAAATTGGGCAAAGTGAAGTTTGCCTTGTAGAATGTGATCTGTCGTGTAAGAGATCGTTAATTTCAGTTCCTTCTTAAATTCCAAGATTACCGGATTACATCAGAGGCAAGGAAAAATATCCACAAATGTGTGGGGAAATCCCAAACAGAAGACACTGCAAATCAACACATTTTTCTTGTTTTGGAGCTCCAACCAGCTTTGGAAATGGGTCCCCTCACCACCCTTTTCTTGCAAAATAGCTGTTCCTGGAAAGGTCTTGTAATGGGGACTGGGCATAAGAGGGAATGAGAGAGAGCCTTGAATGTTTAGACTGAGATCTATACATCCACCATCTACCCGTCCACCTAGAACAAAACCTGCTGTTTCTTGTCTGTGCCTATGTTGCCTGTATTCACTCATAACTCTGTTGTGTCCAGTTTCAACACTGGTATGTGAATAATCATAGTTCACATTTATTTGGTCGAAACAACTTCCCCTGACACGAAATTTGCATGAAGTTTGGATTTGCATACATTCAAATTCCCCTGCTGTTTGTGCTTTTAAATACAATTTTGACAATATAATGAACCATGATTTGGGAAGCATGTTATTAAAATGCTATTTTTAAAAATGAGAACGGCATCACCCAACTTGGAAAAGTTCAAAGAATCAGTATTAGTATAAACATGCAAATCAGACCTGTTTATTTTCAATTATAAACCAAACCAAATGGCATTCTCCTCCTGCCCCAAAATGATTATTGAAATTCACCACACTGTAGGATGTTAGGAATTGTGGGAGTTGAAGTCCAAAACACCTGGAGGGCCAAAGTTTGCCCTGGCCTGCTTTAGGGTATTCAATCCAATTTCCTAAAGTGGACCTCAACTCCCATTAACAAATGGGAACAAGCCCTATGAGGAGCAGCTTAAAGAGTTGGGCATGTTTAGCCTGAAGAAGAGAAGGCTGAGGAGATATGATAGCCATGTATAAATATGTGAGAGGAAGGCACAGGGAGGAGGAGGGAGCAAGCTTCCTTTCTGCTTCCCTGGAGACTAGGACACGGAACAATGGCTTCAAACTACAAGAAAGGGGATTCCATCTGAACATGAGGAAGAACTTCCTGACTGTGAGAGCCGTTCAGCAGTGGAACTCTATGCCCTGGAGTGTGGTGGAGGCAGGGCCGTAGCCAGAAAAAAATTTCGGGAGGGGTTGAAATTTGGGGGGGGGGGGGGTTGAAACCTGCCTCCTTTTTTAGGAGTTCAACCCCCCCCCCCCACGAAATGTTTCAGATTTTTTTTAAAACACCCAGTTTACTCATGAATTTTAACTGGTTAACCAAATCCCCTTGCTAAGTCTATGAGATGCAAAAAATTAAGAGTCCCTCCAGAACTGCAAGCACTAATTCAGGCAAATATTTATTTATTTACTATTTGAACTTATATGCCGCCACTCCCCTGAGGCTCGGAGCGGCTTGCAAGAACAGGCTAAAATCGAACACAATTTAATAACAATTTAAAACAATTTAAAAACAGCAATATCAGAGATCAAAGTCCCATTGAAACAGATATGTCTTGCATGCCCTGTGGAAAGCTGATAAGTCCCGCAAGGCACGGACTTCAGGTGGCAGAGTATTCCAGAGAATAAATTGTCAATATTTCAGGCCTTGCATGGTCTGGGGCCGATGTACCTGAGGGACCGCCTCTCCCCTTACCAACCCGAGATCCCTCCATTCTGAGGACCAAGATCTATTGGAAATTCCCAGTGTCAAGACCTTGCGTCTAACAGCAACCAAACGCAGAGCCTTAACAGCAGTGGCACCATCACTCTGGAATACTCTGCCACCTGAAGACAAAAAACAATGGCTTCAAACTAGAAGAAAGGAGATTCCATCTGAACATGAGGAAGAACTTCCTGACTGTGAGAGCCGTTCAGCAGTGGAACTCTCTGCCCCGGCGTGTGGTGGAGGCTCCTTTTTTGGAAGCTTTTAAACAGAGGCTGGATGCCCATCTGTCAGGGGTGCTTTGAATGCAATTTTCCTGCTCCTTGGCAGAATGGGGTTGGACTGGATGGCCCAGGAGGTCTCTTCCAACTCTTTGATTCTATGATTCTATGAGCTGTATTGATATCGAGCTCTTTGGAGGGTCTCTCCCAGCGGGAGAGATCCCTGAAGACCGCTAAAGGGGTCTTTAAACCTCGGTGAGCAGCCAGCGAAAGCCAATCCAAAGAACAAAAAAATATTAAGAATTAATCCCACCGGAGGCTGAAGAGGTTCAGTGACCAAGGCGTTTATTGTGATTCAGCTGAGATCAGATGCATTGCAGGAATCATTCCACTGCAAGCATATTTTTACAGAATTTCCAAGCATTTTTATAGTACACAGACAAAGGAAAACAGTTTCAAAAATCCCGCCCGCCCTCTGCCAGCCGGCTTCGTGCTGATTGGCTGGCCGCAGAACAGCTGGGAGGAGGCTTGGCAGCATGCCTCGCCTCTGGACCAATCAGCGGGCTCCGCTGCCTCTGGGAGGCCAATCAGTGCCTTTCTAGCGCCTCTGAAGATGGACCAATCGGCAGCTAGGAGGCGGGATGAAGCCTGACAAAGACTGAGGAAATGACAGCCTTTGGGGCATCTGTGTGGCTTTGTTTTCTACACGGCGGGGTGCTAGGTAGGAGAACAATGAGTTTCCTGGTCTGTGATGGGATTTGGGAGGAAGTATGAAAAGGGGCTGTTGATGGTATTTGGACCTCAGAACCTTGTAAAAAGGGGGATCAACAAATACCAAAAAAATGGTTCAATCAGCCTTTTATCCCTGAGTTTCTGTTGAGCCTTCTCTCATCTTACTGTCTGCTCTGAAAGTAAGTTTGAAGGAAGGATCAACTACATAGCCCATGCAAATGTAAATATGAACCGTTTCGGGAGGACAAAGGATTTCCTCCCTGTCACAGTAATCCTTAGGTCACATTCCTTTTGGGGCAAGGGTCAAAGAGGAGAGGCGGGGAGGGGGACCAGAGTACATTTCATAGAATATTTTCATTACATACATTTCATATATTTTCACATTTCATGAGGCAATCCCACCCGCATCCCAAGCAAAGTTTATTACAATATTGGATCTTTATTATAACGCAAACTGAAGATCTCATAGTCCTTTGGCAAAGGTGCGTGGAAACGGAGGCTGCTTGCATTTCAAGGCAAGCACCAGAAGGAAGTTCGTGGCCAGGGATGTGCCAAACAGTTCAGTTCATGAAGCAGAGAGTCAATAAGAAAAAGGCAGAAGCCCAGTGATGGGCGCTGGGTTGGGTAGTAGCAGAGTCTATAGTCCAGTGCATAAGTCAGAGAGTTCACAAAGAGGAAACAGGAACCCAGTTATGTGCGCTGGGTCAGGAAGCAGCAGAATCCATTGTCCGGCCCTTGGCGAACTACAAATACTTGGGGGGGGGGGGGGGGAGATGCTCGGCATCAGTATCACACCTTTGATGACCGCCATCTTGTAATCCCTATAAAGCCCAACCCAAAGCAACAACACTTCTATTTATTTTTCCCATTGGATTCACTGCCAGCAAAGCCACATCCCCATCTTCCTGCTTCTGGTCTCTTTCTCTCCCTTCTTTCCTGGCCGGTGGTGCCACTGTCGTGGTTGCACGGGAGGCCGCGCACCGCTCACTAGGCTTTGTCACTTCTTTGGCACAGAGTTTTGCCTCTCACATGCCGTTTGCATTATTGCAACCGACAAACCGAAGACACTGTCTGATGTTAATTCTGCGCCTTGCTGCCAATTACAATCAGAGCCAGTCAAAATAAACAAATTAAACAAATATACATGTCAAAACAGCTCAGATGTAGCAAAGCAAGAAGCTGAGACAGAACGCAATGGGTGTAGCGGGAGGGCCGAGGGGGGTGCGCAGTGTAAAACGATCCGCCGCATTCTTCACCTTTGCTGGGAAGTGGGAAGAAAGGTGATTTGGGGGTAGAGCTACAGTCCAGGTCAACCTGGGTCTGCGAAGGAGGCCAAATGAAACCCAAATGTTGTCTACCTTCCTTCTTTTCTCTATTACTTACACTTTCCTGAAGTGCAAAGGCAATTTGGTTTTCTAAAACTGTGGGAGCAGAAAGGATCAAAGCTGTTCTGAAGCAGAGGCTGGATGGCCATCTATCGGGAGTGCTTTGATTGTGCTTTTCCTGCATAGCAGGGGTTAGACTGGATGCCCCTTGTGGTCAGGTCTCTTCCAACTCTATGATTCTGTTATTCCAGTGGTTATCAACCTTCCTAATGCCGCGACCCCTTAATACAGTTCCTCATGCTGTGGTGACCCCCAACCATAACATTATTTTCATTGCTACTTCATAAATGTGATTTTACTACTGTTATGAATCGTAGTGTAAATATCTGATTTTTTATTTATCATATCAGGAGCAAATTAAACAGTTGTATTGCATTTAAAAACACACACACACAAAGGGTTGTTGTAGGTTTTTCCGGGCTATATGGTCATGTTCTGGAGGCAATTTTTCTCCTGACGTTTCGCCTGCATCTATGGCAAGCATCCTCAGAGGTAGTGAGGTCTGTTGGAAGTAGGAAAACACGCACACACAAAGTTTGCAAACTTGGTATTCTATTAAATGCCCTTAGACCAGTGACTGGCCACTTGGAGTGCCTCTGGTGTTGCCGCAAGAAGGTCCTCCATTGTGCATATGGTTGAATTGTAGTAAGTGGTCAGTGGTTTGCTCTTCTCCACACTCGCATGTCGTGGACTCCACTTTGTGGCCCCATTTCACAAGGTTGGCTCTGCATCTCGTGGTGCCAGAGCGCAGCCTGTTAAGTGCCTTTCAAGTCGCCCAGTTTTTTGTGTGCCCAGGAGGGAGTCTCTCATTTGGTATCATTTGGTTCTGGGTTTTAGCCTGCCACTTTTGGGCTCTCGTTTGCTGAGATGTTCCGGCTAGTGTCTCTGTAGATCTTAGGAAACTATTTCTTGATTTAAGTCGCTGGCGTGCTGGCTGATATCCAAACAGGGGATGAGCTGGAGATGTCACTGCCTTCGTCCTTTCACTATTAGTTGCTGCTTCCTGGAGGATGTCAAGTAGTGCAATACTGACTAAACAGTGTAACTTCTCCAGTGGTGTAGGGCACAGACACTCCGTGATAATCCGGCATCCTCTGTTTTGACATAGTGAGATGTGTTTCACATGGCATACGTACTCAGCAACAGATGTCTTCACTGTGTCTGGTTGTGATCCCCAGGTTGTGCCAGTCAGCTTTCGTATGATATTATTTCTACCACTTACTTTTTGCTTGATATTAAAGCAGTGCTTCTTGTAGGTCAGAGTACGGTCCAGAGTGACTCCCAGGTATTTGGATGCGCTGCAATGCTCCAGTGGTATTCCTTCCCAGGTGATCCTCAGGGCTCGGGATGCTTGTCTGTTCTTAAGATGAAAAGCACATGTCTGTGTTTTAGATGGATTAGGGATCAGCTGGTTTTCCCTGTAATAGGCAGTTAGAGCACCTAGAGCTTCAGAGTGCTTCTGTTCAACCATCTCAAAGCTCCCTGCTTGAGCAGCTTTTTTTTGAGCAAGAGCATGTAGAGCTTCGGAAAGTTTCTGTTCAATATCTGGTAAGCAGGATGCATTTCATTCACTGGACCAAATTTGGTACAAATACCCGATACACCCAAATGTGAACTTTGGTGGAGTTTGGGGAAACTAGATCTTGACATTTGGGAGTTGCAGTTGCTGGGATTTTATAGTTAACCTACAATCAAATCGCATTCTGAACTCCACCAGTGATTAAATTGAACCAAACTTGGCTCACAGAACTCCCATGACCAACAAAAAATACCGGAAGAGTTTGGTGGGTATTGACCTTGAGTTTTGGAGTTGTAGTTCACCTACTTCCAGAGAGCACTGTGGACTCAAGCTGTGATGAATCTGATGGACCAAACTAGTGAGAACATTGCAAAACCAAAACCGAACAACAAAGAGTACAAGAGAACAACAAAATATATTGTTGGATAACATCTCCAGATGTGAAGTGTCTAGCTTATTAAAGCTGAACAGTCCTCTTTCCAAATCTTTTTGGAACCATATTAATGTGTCTCAAGAACTCTCTCACCAAAGAGCAGTAAGTTCATTGGATAGCAATGCTCTTTCTATACTTTCATTTACAATATATATGGAAGATGTTCCAAAAAAGAAGCGATGGCACTCTTCAAACCCCTTCCAAGTCTTGAACAAGCAATAGTCTGCCTGCAACCTGTGATACAAGCAGGGATCAATCCTCCGAGCTATGTTTAGATATCAACCAGAAGGTTGGTGTCTATTTCAGTGCAGACATCTTCCCCGCTCTTCAGTTCAGTCTGTTCATCCAACATATGGCAAGTTCTCTGCCAGAGACGAGCAGGAAATGAATAGGAAAGGAATCAGAAATAATGTCTGGATAGGAATTTGTGCCGTAGCGATACACTTGGAATATAATTGCATATACTTCTCGACAGGCAGAGGCGGCCCTAGGTAATTTTCAACGATAAGCAAACAGTATTTTGGTGGCCCCCCCCCAACCAATCCTTGATATATATTTTCTGTTCGTCGTGGAAGTTCTGTGTGCCATATTTGGTTCAATTCCATCATTGGTGGAGTTCAGAATGCGCTTTGATTGTAGGTGAACTATACATCCCAGTAACTACGCTTGCCGCACTTGCTCCATTGCCTGGCTTGCTTTGTGTCCGGAGGCGTGCCTGAAGACCCCGGCGTGTGCACCAAAAGTCACCTCTTCTCCTGACTTTCTCCTCAGCCATTGGGACCGAGAGAGAGAGAGAGAAAGAGAGGTGGAGATGCCCACCTTTCCTGAAGGTAGGCGCAAAAACAAAGGAGGGAGCAGAGGTGGGAGATACCTCCAGCCGGAGGGGCGCTCTCTCTCTCTCTCTCTCTTGGTCCCAATGGCTGAAGAGAAAGTCAGGAGAAGAGGTGACTTTTGGTGCTCCCGCTGGGGTCTTCAGACACACCTCCGGACCCGAAGCGGGCCAGGTGCGGCGGCTCCGCCCTTTGGCCCACCCGCAGATTGGGGAGAGGAGAGGAGGCGGGTGGAGCGCTGGGGGATCGGGAAAGGGAGCTGGTCATGGGGAAGGGATAGAACGTGGAGAACGATTGAGCGCTGGCTCTGCTTGCGCACCCGGTGGCCGGGTGGAGCAGGAACGAGAGGGGCTCGGCTCGGCTCAAGGGCCCGGCCCCTTTGGGAAGAGGATCGCCCGGCAGCGAGGCAAGAAAGCCGAGGCTTCCCCCGGACTGCTAGGGCTGTTGTGAGCTGAGGGGGCACTCCTCAAGTGGCGGACGAGGGGCATTTACAGAGGCGCCTCTGCGCCCCTGGCAAAAAAAAGTGTTCTGCGACCGCTTACTTCGCGTAATGGACAAGCCGCCTCTGTCGACAGGGTACTTTAGATGTGATATTGTAGAAGTCAGGTGGAAATGTGGGAGTCCAAGATGTGCAGGCGGGCAATATTTTCCTTGGGATCAATAATGCACTTACAAAATACACAAGCCTTTGGGTTCACCATAAATCCTCATCTAGCTAGATGGGATACATCAAGAAAAAGGATGCTGGGTTGTTGTGTCTTGGAACAGTTTCTCCCTGTAAAGCCTTCGGCAATACATCAAAAAGGATGCTTAAACATATGTAGATGTTTCAAACCATCCTGGATCTTGCTATGGTGTCGTACCTCTTTCTGATTTTACACCAATTGTAAAATACATGCTTTTCCACAAATGCTTTTGATCACTTAGAGTACATATTCCAGCATATAAGACGACTGCGCATATAAGACGACCCCAACTTTTCCAGTTAAAATATAGAGTTTGGGAAATACTCGGCGTATAAGACTACCCCTCTTCCAACACACACCAAATAAATTTTTTTAAAGCATCCGATTTGATTTCAACCTAGCAGTTCGAAAACATGCAAATGTGAGTAGATCAAAAGGTACTGCTACTGCGGGAAGATAATGACGTTCCATGTAGTCATGCTAGCCACATGACCTTGGAGGTGTCAATGGACAATACTGGTTCTTCAGCTTAGATATGGAGATGAGCACCAACCCCCAGAGTCAAACACGACTGGATTTAATGTCAAGGGAAAACCTTTACTTTTACCTTTGTGTAGCCTCAGTTTCGTTATCTTTGGTTCCAGGGAGAATTCAGCTGTCTTTTTAGCAGTTCATGGTATCCATGGAATTCTTCTCCAGCACCACATTTCAAATGACTTGGTTTTCTTCCTTCCAGCTTTCTTCACTGTCCATTTTTGAGCTCCCCCCACCATATGCAGCAACCACAGAGTCTCCAATCCGGATTGGAAGTTTCAGTACCCACTCTATTAGACAACTCCCGGCGTATAAGACTACTCCCGCACATAACTGCAGACCTCATATTCGTCCAGATTTGGTGGGGAATTGATGTTCCAGTTTGTCTCTGGATATCAGAGGGCAAACATATTGAGTTGCTACTAGTTTTCCAGCCTGAATCACTATGGCAAGTATTGTCAAAGGCTTTCATGGCCAGAATCACTGGGTTATTGTGTGTTTTCTGGGCGGTATGGCCATGTTCCAGAAGCATTCTCTCCTGACATTTCATCTGCATCAATGGCAGGCATCCTCAGAGGTTGTGAGGTCTGTTGGAAACTCGGAAAGTGGGATTTATATATTTGTGGAATGTCCAGGGTGGGAGAAAGAACTCTTGTCTGTTGGAGGCAAGTATGAATATTGCAATCAGCCACTTTGATTAGCATTTAATGGCCTTGCAGTCTCAAAGCCTGGCTGCTTCCTGTCTGGGGGAATCCTTTGTTGGGAGGTATTAGCTGGCCCTGATTGACTCTTGTCTGAAATTCCCCGTTTTTTAGTTCTCAACCCATGAAAAACCATGAAAATGAACAAAATCTGGCTACCAGTATTTTAAAAACTCTAAAATTAGGATAGTGAGTAAAGAGCAACACTCGACAAACAGGGGAATTCCAGACAAGAATCAATCAGGGCCAGTTAACACCTCCCAACAAAGGATCTCCTTAGGCAGCAACCAGCCAGGCTTTGAAGTTGCAAGGTCATTAAATGCTAATCAAGGTGGCCAATTGAAATAGTAATAATATTATATTATTATTATAAATAGTAATAATATAAAATAATAATATCATAGTATTATTAAAATTATAATAAATAATCCAACACTTGCAACACTCTCGCTTGCGTCAAGCAGACAAGAGGTTTTTCTCCCACCCTGGACATTCCACAGATATACAATCCTCACTTGTTTAGTTTCCAACAAACCTCACATCCTCTGAGGATGCCTGCCATAGATGTGGGTGAAACGTCAGGAGAGAATGCTTCTGGGACATGGCCAGATAGTCTGGAAAACTCACAACAACCCAGTGATTCCGACCATGAAAGCCTTCGACAACATGGAAAATATATTTCCCACATAACTCAGTAGGAGAAAGAGGAGAGGATGGAGCTTGGTTTTGCCCTTCCCAGTAGACTCAGGCAAAAGCAAACTGCTCCACCATTTCCTGGTTTGTGTGTCATTCCAAGCTTGTCCTCTTGACTGCACTCTCACGCTGCTTGGTCACGTTTGTCCCAATTCTTGCAGTGTCTCTCCAGGACAGAAACCCCACTAATTCCCTGCTCCCTTAAAATCTTGGATCCGACCCTTGGAAAGGCCCTGAAAAAGAGCAGGAGAAACGGCACAATCACCTGCCTTGTAGCTTTATCTCCGCAGAGACGGGCGGCTTTGACATTGCAAGACTTGGCTGTAAAAGATCGACTCTTTACGAGAACCACCTGTCTAAAATGACAGCTTGTTCCTTTAACTTCAGAACATATTTTTAAGGTTAACATACCACTAGGAAAGCAGAAGGTGGGAGGGAGAAGGGGGAAACCTCCATCCCTTTCCTTTTCCCAGTTCCGAACAATGAAAGCTGCGATGCTCTCTCTATGCAACGGAACGGCTCTAAATCGACTCATACTCCCTTTGCTTTATTCCTTCGGCTGATTCTGCGCTTTCACTTAATTATGTAATATTTTAAGACTTCAGATTGATTCGTTTACAACACTGGTGTGGTTTATATCACGACTTCCCGATGTTGGCTATTTGATCCATGAGCAGAGGTTGGATCCAGGGCAGATATGTTAGAGGCTTACATTTGTGCCACTCGACTTCTGTTTTTTGCATTGGGCAAACAAGGAATGTATGAAATCAAAGATAGATAGATCTCTGTGTTTCAGCCAGTGGCCATCCAACACATATTGCAAAGTATAGTGAAGTATCATATTATGATGCACAAGGCAGAGAATTATTTTTTCTTTCTAATACAACGAAGATCCACATTGTTAAAGAGATGGTATTCCTCATAGTAGGCTAGCTTACTTGTCCGAACGTATCTCCCTCTACATTCTGCCTCGTAGTTTAAGATCCATTGGGGAGGCCCTGCTCTCAGTCCCACTGGCCTCGCAAACATGTCTGGTGGGGAAGAGGGACAGGGCCTTCTTGGTGGTGACCCCTCGCTTGTGGAATTTGCTCCCCAGTGAGATTAGATCAGCATCCTCCCTCTTTTCCTTTAGGAAAAAACTGAAATCGTGGTTTTGGAACCAGGCTTTTTGGCTAGTAGGCACAATGGCACTTTGGACATTGAACGAGACCGTATGATTGTTATGATAATGGAAACGGCCTTGACAGTATAAGTAATGTTATTGTTTTTAATCTACTGTGTATTTATGGTTTTATATTGTTATTATACTGTGATAGCCATTTCATTATCATAACAATCAAAAGGAAAGGAGAGAGGACACCGATCTAATTTGACTGGGGAGCGAATTCCACAAGCGGGGGGGGGGGGGGGGTGTCACCACTAAGAAGGCCCTGTCTAATGGGATCAAGAGCAGGGTCTCCCCGGTGGATCTTAAATGACGAGGTGGAATGTAGAGGGAGATACATTTGGACAAGTAAGCTGGGCCGGAGCCATATAGGGATTTATAGTCCAAGACCAACACTTTGAATTGTGCTCGGAAATGGACTAGTGGGAATGCCCTGAAGGCACACAGCAACAAAACGAGATATCTTTGCATCCAAAGCAGCCTTGTTGCCCCATTTTATTCCTTTTTCTGAAGGTAGATAGTCTCAGCCACTTCCCCCTTGAGGATTCTTATAGTTCAGCTTGGCTTTTCTTTCTCTTTCCCTATTGTTTTGAATTTACACGGGACGCAAGAAACAGTGTGCTTTTGAAACGTTGTTTGCCGAAGACAGTATATAGAGTCTCGGTTATTAACAGGGTTTCACAAGACAGTTATTTTTGGAGCGGCCTCCAAGGAGGCAACCTCTTGGAATCGAACTCATTTATTCTGCATTTCACTGTCCTGCCATTTCCTGCAGAGAGAGGGGGAAAGTGAAACCACATGTTTGGAGGAGCGAGGGTAGGAAACCCTACCGAAGACAAATCACTGCTCCTCTCCCCTGGCAATTAGTCAAAGCCGGGCCGCTTGCCAGCCCAGGTGTTCCTGACTGTGTATAAATTTGCCAAAGAACAATGAAAATAGCAGTTGATTGTGCTGACAGACTCTTTGGGTAATTTCCTGTTGTTTGGCATCCTTGGGTTACTTTCCCACCATGGCCGCGCTCTGACAATGTCCGGGGTCCTTGGAATCGAGCCACTTGGACACAGCGGCGGCCTTGTATGCACATGCATGTAAGTATGTGCACTTCTCTTTGCGCACACATCTCTGCGTCTATTTTGCTACCTACCCCCAAACCCAGATTCCCAGATGTTTGAACCGAATCCCCCCTTTCCAAAATTCATATTTTAATGAGCCAGAGTCGGAAAACTATTTGCACCTGCGGCAGCTAAAGTTTCTTGGCAACAAGGGGAAACAAGCTCTGCTGCCAGGATCCATGCTCATGCATACTTTGCTTCCTCCGTCTTGGACACATCAAGGTTTTCTTCACATATCTTCCACTGTCTCCTCAGTTGAATGTATAGCCAACTGGCAGCTTGTGAGCTGCATCTGGAAGCTGACATGTTTTGGGTGTGTGGTTTCCAACCTCTCTCTACAAAAAAAGTCCAGAGTTTCAGTTATGAAATACTTAATTTCATACATACTGGCCCGTGGAAGAGGATAGGAGTCAGGTCAAAACTGGGTGGGCAGTAATGTGGAACGCACAAAGGCACATTTATTTGTTTGTTGGAGGAGCCCTTCTTCTCCTCTTCCGCCTCCATGTCCTTTGTGTTGCCACAGCTGCCTGTTTACTAAGGACTTTATTGCACTACTCTGCAGTCTTGTGGCAGTCGAATTGCTTAAGTCAAAGTTTCTTAAACTCTGGGTTGCCATCCCATTTGGGGTCCCCTATCTGAATTTGGGGGCCACGAAAAAATAGTGTAGTGTAAAGGAATAATTTATTTATTATTTATTTCAAAGTTTTATATACCGACCTTCTCACCTCTTTTGAGGGACTCAGACCGGTTTCCAACCATAAAAACACATACAATCGGTAAAACATCATAGTTCATATTACAATAACACATTAAAACAACAAATATATTCAAAACTACAGTGGTCAGTCGTCATACTAAAATCAATTATACATCATCTTCCATCCATATCTTAGGGTGTTGTCTCACTCATCGAAAGCCCGTCTCCATAACCACGTCTTCATCTGTTTCCTAAATGTCAGGATAGAAGGTGCGGTTCTGATCTCCGGTGGGAGAGAGTTCCAGAGTCGTGAGGCCACCACCAAGAAGGCTCTGTCCCTCGTCCCCACCAGACGCGCTTGTGAGGCCGGTAGGACCGAGAGCAGGGCCTCTCCAGACGATCTTAATAATCTTGATGGTTCATAGGGGAAAATACGTTCAGAGAGGTTTCAAAAAAAGGCAGGGAGTTTCAAGAAAACATCTATTTCTGTTTCATTGAATATTCTAAAGCCTTTGACTGTGTGGATCATAATAAATTGTGGCAAGTTCTTGGTGGGATGGGCATACCAAATCACCTTGTCTCTCTCCTGAGGAATCTGTATAAGGACCAAGTAGCAACAGGAAGAACTGACCACAGAACAACAGACTGGTTCAAGATTGGGAAAGGCGTCCGGCAGGGTTGCATCCTCTCACCCAACCTATTGAACTTGTGCGCAGAACACATCATGCGATGTGCGCAGCTTGAGGAATGCAAGGCTGGGGGGTAAATTGCTGGAAGAAACATTAACAACCTTAGATATGCAGATGACACCACTTTGGTGGCCGAAAGTGAGAAGGAACTGAGGAGCCTTCTAATCAAGGTGAAAGAAGAAAGCACAAAAGCTGAATTGCAGCTAAACATTAAAAAAAAAAACAAGATTATGGCAACAAGAATGATTGACAACTGGGAAATGTTGTTGCTGTTCATTCGTTCAGTCATCTCCGACTCTTTGTGACCTCATGGACCAGCCCATGCCAGAGCTCCCTGTCAGCCATCACCACCCCCAGCTCCTTCAAGGTCAGTCCAGTCGCTTCAAGGATGCCATCCATCCATCTTGCCCTTGGTCGGCCCCTCTTCCTTTTGCCTTCCACTTTCCCCAGCATAATTGTCTTCTCTAGGCTTTGCTGTCTCCTCATGATGTGGCCAAAGTACTTCAACTTTGTCTCTAGTCTCCTTCCCTCCAGTGAGAAGTCGGGCTTTATTTCCTGGAGGATGGGCTGGTTGGATCTTCTCACAGTCCAAGGCACTCTCAGGACTTTCCTCCAACACCACAGCTCAAAAGCATCTCTCTTCCTTCGCTCAGCCTTCCCTAAGGTCCAGCTCTCACATCCGTAGGTGACTACAGGGAAGACCATGGCTTTGACTAGGCAATGGATCTTGGTTGCCAGTCTGATGTCTCTACTCTTTACTATTTTATCGAGATTGGACATTGCTCTCCTCCCAAGAAGGAAGCATCTTTTGATTTCCTGGCCACAGTCTGCATCTGCAGTAATCTTTCACCTAGAAATACAAAGAATAGAGACATCACACTGGCAATGAAGATCTTCATAGTTAAAGCAATGGTATTCCCCATAGTCATCTACTGATGTGAGAACTGGACCATAAGGAAGGCTGAGCGAAGGAAGAGAGATGCTTTTGAACTGTTGTGTTGGAGGAAAGTTCTGAGAGTGCCTTCAACCTCCAGAAGGTCCAACCAGTCCATACTTCAGGAAATAAAGCCCGACTGCTAATTGGAGGGAAGGATAATAGGGGCTAAGATGAAGTCCTTTGGCCACATCATGAGAAGAAAGGAAAACTTAGAGAAGACAATTATGGAAGGAAAAAGGAAGAGGGGCCGACCAAGGGCAAGATGGATGGATGGCATCCTTGAAGTGTCTGGATTGACCTTGAAGGAGCTGGGGATGGTGACGGCCGAAAGGGATCTCTGGCGCGAACATTACATTTTTATTTATATAGATACTATGTACAGCAAAGGCAATTTGAAAGTTTCTGTAATTTTTATATACTGACTCCTTTTTCCAGTGTGTTTTGCTCTCAAGAAGTATAGACACACCTGTACAGATGCCTTCAGATGCCTGCCAGCCATTCTGGCTCTGTGGGCTCCTGAGGATTGTGAAGTTCGGTTCTCTCTGGAGAGAAAGGATCTAGAGAAGAGAACTGGCTGTTACGTTCATATGATCATAAAGCAGCCAAGGAAACATTTGCAGAAGAACTTTCATTCTAGCAGGAGAGTTACACGGAGTGCATTATTCATGTGCAGTTCTGGTTTAAACATTTTGACACTATAGAAAAAAATAATTTAAGAAGATACACCACCTTCCTTTAAAAGAATCCAGCTACTGGAACAGACCAAAGTGAGAGGAAGAATTTCAATTTTTTTAATCTGAAGTATTATCTGGGATCTGCACATTTCTTCAGAAATCCTTAAAAAACTCATTTATTTTAACTGAATGAAAGACAGAATGACACAGACAGTTTTTCCCACTGTCCAAATGATTGACACCTGTCAAAAATAATTGATGTCCCACCCTTTCCTGGAAGTACCAAGGTGGGACATTCAGAAAGCATCGTATGATTTGCCCATCATCAAAAATTACCAAAAATAATCCATGTTCCTTCCTCTCCTGGATGTAGCAGCACGGGGCATCTGGAATTGTTATTATGACTGGGCCATTGTCAAAATGATTGACACCTGTCAAAAGAAATGTTGACCATTTCCACCACCTTGGCAGTCACCTCTCCACAAAAGTCAACATTGACACTGAAATACAACACCGCCAGAGCTCTGCGAGTGCAGCATTTTTCCAAATGAAGCAGAGAGTGTTTGAGGACATCCGTAGGGAGACCAAGGTGCTTGTTTATAAAGCCATTCCCCTCCCAACCCTGCTCTACGCCTGCGAAACGTGGACTGTCTACAGACATCACATTCAACTGCTGGAATGATTCTATCAGTGTTGCTTCCGAAAAATCCTGCAAATCCATTGGGAAGACAGGAGGACAAATGTCAGCATGCTGGAAGAAGCAAAGATCACCAGCATTGAAGCAATGCTCCTACGCCATCAGCTCCACTGGACTGGCCATGTTGTCTGAATGCCCGATCATCATCTCCCAAATACTATACTATACTCCCAACTCAAGAATGGACAATGTAATGTTGGTGGACAAGAAATGTGATTGAAAGATGGGCTTAAAGCCAACCTTAAAAACTGTGGCATAGACACTGAGAACTGGGAATCCCTGGCCCTTGAGCACTCCAGTTGGAGGTCAGCTGTGACCAGCAGTGCTGAGGAATTCAAAGATGCATAAACAGAGGTTGAAAGGGAGAAATGTGCCAAGAGGAAGGCACATCAAGATAACCCTGACCGGGACCATCTTCCAATGGGAAATGGATGTCCTCACTGTGGAAGAACATGCAGATCAGGAATAGATCTCCACAGCCACCTATGGACACTACATACTCAGGCTACGAAGGATCGCCTAAGTTCAAAAGTAGTAGCATGGGGCATCTAGAGTGATTGTTATGATTGGGCCATTGTCAAAGTGATTGACATTTGTCAAAAGAAACTGAGTTCCCATCCCTTCTGGAACTACTAGGATGGGACATCTGTAACGATTGGCCCATCATCAAAGTGATTGACACTTGTCAAAATGATAAATGTCACAGATAAATATCGCAGCTGGCTGGGAGTCAGCTGCATTAAGATCACTACTGACTGAAAGGTCATGAGTTTGAAGCTAGCCCGGGTCGGAGCGAGCTTCTGACCCATTTGTGTTGCTTGCTGTCAACCTTTGCACCCTGAAAGACAAGTAGGAAATTTAGGTACTGCTTATGCAGGGAGGCTAATTTATGATGCCATAAAAATCTCCAGCAAGCATGCAAAGAATGAGGAAGTACTTCATCAGTGTCACAAATGGACAGTGAAGCAACAGCTCCCCTGGTGGCCAGAATACCCTCATGAAAAAGCTGGAATGTTAAATAGCCTCTGTGTCTGTCTATATATGTTGTGTATCTATGGCATTGAATGTTTGCCATGTATATGTACATTGTAATCCGCCCTCAGTCCCCTGCGGGGTGAGAAGGGATTGTGGCGCAGCTGGCTGAGTGTCAGCTGCATTAAGATCACTCTGACCAAAAGGTCATGAGTTCGAAGCCAGCCCAGGTCGGAGTGGATTACCAACCAATTGTGTAGCCTGTTGTCGACCTTTGCAACCTGAAAGACAGTTGCATCTGTCAAGTAGGAAAATTAGGTATCACCTTAAAAAAAGTGTGGAGAGGCTAAATTAACTGATTTCTGAGGCCATAAAGAAGACTCCAGCAAAGCATTCCAGCGGGGAAGCATGTGGGGAATGCGGAAGTGCTTCATCAGCGTCGCAGATGGACGATGAAAGCGACAGCTCCCCTGACGGCCAGAAAAAAGTTAAATAGCCTCTGTGTATTGTCTGTATATGTTTGTATGTCAAAAATTGGCATTGAATGTTTGCCATATATGTGTACACTGTAATCCACCCTGAATCCCCTGCGGGGTGAGAAGGGCGGAATAGAAAAGCTGTAAATAAATAAATAAATAAATAAACGTGATTGACACTTGTCAAAAGAAACTGAGGTCCCATCTCCTCTGGAGCTACTAGGGTGGGACATCTGGAACAGGGTCGTATGATTGGCCCATCATCAAAGTGATTGACACTTGTCAAAAATGATAAATGTCACAGATATGCAAACTACCAACTACCACTGGTTGAGTTTAGGGAGGAGTTGGAGGATTCAGAAGGCCAAAGTGCCTTTGGATACCTTTTACCTCTCTGCCCAAATCCCGTTTCGCTCTGCAAAGAATACTAGGCGATTTACAAGTCTTGGGGGAAATCTGAGATCATTACAACCTGATAATGAAGTTATTTGAAGGCGTCCCCCCATTTTATTCAGTCCTGCTATTTTGCCGTTTTAATCTTCCATAGTATAGCGCGTCTCTCATTCTCTCTCTCTCCTTCCCTGATTTAAATAGCTCTTAAACTTCATTATTTTTGCTAGCGACTCTCTTTCCTTGGCGGATGGCGTGACAATGCTGCAGTGAGAAATGGTGAGAACAATCTGTTTTCCCTGGTGGAATCAACAGTCTTGTGTTAACATGAGTATTTTTTTTTTAAAAAAGCCACCAGTTTTCCTGATAGATTTGATTGAGAAAGTTAGTAACACTTTTAACAGATGCTTCTGCATGGGGACATTCTCTTTGTTGTTGTTGCTCGCACGGCCTCACAAACCACACAATACCTATGTACCGTTTTCCCTGGTCTCTCTCCATTCAGCAGGACAGACAAAGGGAATTTCAAGTTGGGAAGTCAATGAAGGTCTTCCAAACCAGGATCAGAGGTGAAATTTGGGGGCTCTTACAAGGGTTGAATGAAAAGTAATGCCTCCACCTTCATTACTTGGGTTTGGATGGGAATATTTTAATAAATCAAACGCAGAAATAATCCTTACAATGTGCTCTATAACTAAGGCTGGGCAACCACGGAAAAATTTCTTTCTAAACTCAATTCGTTTTTAGGGGGTTTTTGCGTTTCGATTTTTAAAAGAATTCCGAAATTTTTCTTTAAAAAAGTTCAAAATTTACAAAATTTCGGAAATCATGAAACAATTACAAAACAATTACGAATCGATTCGTTAATGGTGGACGCGATTGCGCAATACGCTAAAAAAACCTCCAAATGGGACAGGGGGAACTTCTGAAGCTTCCCTCTCCCTCTGTTGTTGACTGTTGGTGTGATAATTATATATTTTTTTCACTGATAAAACAAACAACAACTATAAAACTTGCACCAGACATGCGGAAATAATAACGAAACGATTTCGAAACGATTACGAAACAATTACGAAACGAATTGAAAAATTCGTTTTGAGTTTTAGTTGCTCCTGAATGGTTCAATATCGCTTCGTTATAAAAAAAAATAATGAATTAATAACGAATTACGAAATTAACGAACGAAACTGCCCAGCCCTATCTATAACTACTGCTATTCGCTTTCCACATAATCACCAGACAATTGGATACATTTCTGCCAACGATGAACAAGTTTTCTGAAGCCATCACGGAAGAAGTCGACACTCTGTTTCCACAACCCATCATGCACAGATCTTCCGATAGCCAAGCAAAGCAATAATGTGACCCACACGTTCTTGTGAAATGCTGATTACACTGTTCAACAGAGAAAAAGTTGCGGGCTTGAAAATAGTTGTTCTTTTATGATTTTAGGGTGCCGAAAATGAAAATGACATTTCAAAATGTATATTGGCTCTAGTTTTTATGATATAAGCAATCACGTGATCACGTATGGTTGAAAAAATGCATGTTGCGACTTACACTATGGAAGATTCTAGAATACTCTAGAAAGTTTGATGATGCTATATTAGTGCCATGTGCAAAAGCCAGAAAGCCCTCTATAAGGCCAGACTTTTGAACGGTGAGGGTCAGTCAGTTGAAGACTGAGACAGTATCGTTAAACATCGTTTTACATTGTTCTTTTTACTGTAGTTCTGCCTCCTCGCACATGTGTAAATAAAGCATTATGGAAAAAAGATATCAAGGCCAATGGACTCCGTCAATGCTGTCAGACTCCTGCTGAAGCATTGCAAGAGGGAATCCTTTCCTTGAATACCAAAGAAAAGTCAAGAGAAGCAAACAGGATATAAACTAAAGTCATGATTAAAGCAACATTTAAACTTTCAGACTTTTCAACTGCATTAGGCCTACTAATAGAGTTTCTTGCCACACAAACATAAACAATAGACTAATTAAATAAATATTTCTCATGTATAAACTATTGGCAATAGAATTTGACTAAAATTTAGTAAATATTCATGGTTTATATACATGCAGTTAGGCGCATTATCATAATATTAACGAATTACCTATTGTGGAGAAAATTGAAATAGCTGTTGCATAAAAACCAAAGCCAATTAACACATTTAATTATTATATTTGAATTCAGCATGTTAAATTTATTAAGAAACGGCACATTTTGTTTCCACAACTGAGAAAAACTGAAAATTTGTAGAACAGTGTTATGCTTGAAATTTGAGTGATACAACGATCGTCCTGAATTAATCTGTCAACATTTTGCCTGTGAAACTCGGTGGTTGCTGTCACAGGACGTCCAATTCTTTGTCGTGCAAGTCAGATGTTCCCACCTCAACATCTTTAACTTACTTGCCCAACGATGCACAGTATTCACATTAACACAATCACCATAAATAAACAGCTTTCATTCTCTGATGAATCTCTTTTGGGGTGACTTCTGCTGTCAAGAATTCAATGACTGCATGTTGTTTAAGTCGCATTGACCAACCATCTGTTCAGGGTTCTATACTTTGCACTTTAACAACACAACCATTCAACGCTAAGGCTGCCCGCCAAAATGGAACTGTAGAGGAGTGACTACTGAACAAGCCAGTACCTGCCGCATATCAGTACTGCCATCTCTTGAGGAGTTACGAGGTGGAGGCATTACTTTTCATTCAATCCTCGTAGAAGCCCATTTTGAAACAAGAGTCAAACTGGGTTGCTAGTTAAGCTAGTTAGCTCCAAGACCTTTTCTATCTAGAATGGATAAATATTATGAACCTAAAGATTTGTCTCTGCAATTCTGTATTATCCTGTTCGATGGAAGCTAATCCTGACTCACCACATGTAAGTTTCTGCTGGTTATGAAGTCTGCTTTGAGCCCTCTGCTATATTTTGGTGGAATCACCCCCAAGTGATTTTGAGCCTAACAGCTCCGATTCCCAACAAAACCTGCCATAAATGTTGGTGAAACTTCAGGAGGAAATGCTTCTAGAACATGGCCATACAGTCTGGAAAACTCACAGCAACCCTGGGATTCCGGACATGAAAACCTTCAACAGCACATAGAAAACTATTTGCACATCATCCAAGCTTCAAGTTATATACAAGGAGCTGTATTTATCTATTTTATGTCGTTGCTGCAGTTAATAAACTCAAGTCCTCTATGCAGGCATGCATTCTCATATATGTAGAGGAAGCTCTGAAGGAATATGTGCTTGTAACTGTTTTTGTTTTCTTCTTTTTTGAGGGTCTCTTAGAAACAAACAAGAGTTGTTTGAAATGGTTAAAAATCCTCTTTCAAAAGAAATTATTGTATTTTCATTACAGCTTTGGTCACTATAATACTGCACCTTGTTGATGGGAATCTTCCCAGCTGAGTGGAAATCATCTATCGGACAGATGGCAAGCTATTCAACCTCAGCAGGCTGAAAGCCAAAACCAAGGTTACAACAACATTTGTTATAGAACTCCAGTATGCTGATGACAACGTCATCTGTGCGCTTTCAGAAGAAGATCTACAAGCCACTCTAAACACCTTCGCAGAAGCATACACGAAGCTTGGCCTGTCATTGAACATCGAGAAAACCAAAGTGCTGTTCCAGCGGTCACCAGCCAATCCCTCTCCAAATGCCAGAAATATAGCTTAATGGTGTGACATTAGAAAATGTTGACCATTTCCACTCCCTTGGCAGCCACCTCCCCACCAAAGTCAACATTGACACTGAAATACAACACTGCCTGAGCTCTGCGAGTGCAGCATTTTTTTCCGAATGAAGCAGAAAGTGTTTGAGGACCGGGACATCCGTAGGGAGACCAAGGGGCTTGTTTATAAAGCTATTGTCCTCCCAGCCCTGCTATACGCCTGCAAGATGTGGACTATCTACAGACATCAACATTGAGACTGAAATACAACACCGCCTGAGCTCTGCGAGTGCAGCTTTTTTCCGAATGAAGCAGAGAATGTTTGAGGACCACGACATCCGGAGGGAGACCAAGGTGCTTGTTTATAGAGCTATTGTCCTCCCAACTCTGCTATACGCCTGCGAAACATGGACATTACATCATATGCAACTCCTGGAATGATTCCATCGGCGCTGCCTTCGGAAAATCCAGTTCCGAGCTGCCGATCCAGTTCCGAGCACAATTCAAAGTGCTGGTTTTGACCTACAAAACCCTATACGGCTCCGGCCCAGCATACCTGTCCGAACGCATCTCCTTCTACATCCCGCCTTGGAGTTTAAGATCTTCCGGGGAGGCCCTGCTCTTGGCCCTGCCTCTATCACAAGTGAGGTTGGTGGGAATGAGGAGCAGAGCCTTCTTGGTGGTGGCCCCTCACCTGTGGAATTCACTTCCCAGGGAAATTAGGTCATTGACATCCCTCCTCTCTTTCAGAAGGAAACTAAAAACATGGATATGGGACCAGGCCTTTGGGTAATCTGGCAGATAGACAAAGGACAATGACGACTAGAATTGATAGGATTTCACAATGTGGAATGAACTTACGGATTCTGAGCTGTCGAACGTTGAGCATTACACTGGTTTTATTGATTGTGATATATAACTTGCTTGTTTTAATTGTTTATAATTGCTATTGATACATGTTTTATCTTATTGTTTGTTCCTGACATCAAATTGTGCCTTTTGTAAGCCGCCCTGAGTCCCCCCTTGGGGGTTGAGAAGGACGGGGTAGAAATGCGTGAGATAAATAAATAAATAAATAAATAAATAAATAAAAATACTGCATATATCTTGGGAAGACAGGCAGACAAATGTCAGCATGCTGGAAGAAGCATTGAAGCGATGGTCCTCTACCATCAGCTCCGCTGGACTGGTCATGTTGTCCGGATGCCTGACCACCGTCTCTCAAAGCAGTTGCTCTACTCCAAACTCAAGAATGGAAAAAGGAATGTTAGTGGGCAGGAAAAGAGATTGAAAGATGGACTCAAACCAACCTTAAAAACTCTGGCATAGACACTGAGAACTGGGAAGCCCTGGCCCTTGAGCGCTCCAGCTGGAGATCAGCTGTGACCAGCAGTGCTGCAGAATTTGAAGAGGCACGAATGGAGGGCGAAAGAGAGAAACATGCCAAGAGGAAGGCACGTCAAGCCAACCCTGACTGGGACTACCTTCCGCCTGGAAAACAATGCCCTCACTGTGGGAGAAGATGCAGATCAAGAATAGGGTTCCACAGTCACCGATGGACCCACCAGAATACTGACCCTGGAAGACTATCCTACTCGGCCAAATGGAGGGCAAAAGCAAGAAATGTGCCAAGAGGAAGGTGCGTCAAGCCAACCCTGACCGGGATCACATTCCACCTGGAAACCAATGCCCTCACTGCGGATCAAAAATAGGGCTCCACAGTCACCTACGGACCCACCAGAATACTGACCCTGGAAGACTATCCTATTCGGCCAATGAGGGATCACCTAAGTAAGTAAGTAAGTAAGTAAGATCACTTTGGAAATATCTAAGTACACATTCTTATTTCTCCAAAGTGTATTGTTACTTCAATTCTCTCCAACTTGTTTCTGCTCCTTCTTGCTCCCGTCAGCTGTTTTCAATCATATCTAGGACTGTGCTATTTATCACATGTGTGTGTAGGTCAGCCTTAAAAGCTCTTAACCATTCTCTGTGGCACATCAGCAGCCCAGGGGTACTGAATCACTCCAACAGGTAAGCAAGTGGGAATCTATTTTTTAGCTCAGCAATTGAGACCAAAAATTATCCATATCTGGCATCTTTCTCTGGGAGCAAGATTAGAAAATGTCACTGCGTGGAAGAAGAATCCCAAGTGAAATCCCCAAGGTGAGTTGGCACTTCGTGTGCTTGTGGAGAAAAGATGTTGCAAAACATACCATGCCAAGTTGACCCTTTTCTGTGTTTTTTTCTATTCCATCTTGGATAACTGAAATATGGTTCAAAGCATACAGTCTTCCTTAGTTGGACAAAATGAAAGTCTATCTTCTGGCAAGTTCGTTTTTCAAAACTTGAGATTTTATTTATTGTATCACAAGCAAATTGAGAATACAGTCATAATGTGTTTCAACTTCTTCTGGATGCTGACCATTGAATCACATTAAAGGACCTAGACCAGGCATGGGCAAACTTTGGCCCTCCAGATATTTTGGATTTCAACTCCCACCACTCCTAACAGCCTCAGGCCCTTTCCTTTTCCCTGTTAGGAATGGTGGGAGTTGAAGTCCAAGACACCTGGAGGGCCCAACTTTGCCCATGCCTGGTCTAAACATTCCTATAGAGGTGTTCTGTGGAAGCAGCACTTTGGAAAACCTAAAGATACTTAGAATATTTTTAAACAAATCAATCTCACACCAGAAGCGACTTGCAGTTTCTCAAGTCGCTCCTGATGCAACCGGCTGTTAGGAATTGTGGGAGTTAAAGCCCAAACACTTGGAGGGCCAAAGTTCGCCCATGCCTGTAGACTCATATAATGCACTTTAACTGCTTTATATGAGTCTGCACTGAGTTCTGTTGCCAAATATGACCTCAAAGCACATGAACAAACTCATACATGTCCTTGGACTGGAAAATAAGGAACTGCTTAACTTAGAAGGACATAATCTAAGATATGGCTGGCATGCCTATCTATGGGATGAAAAGGACAGGGTGAATAAAGAATTCAATAGACATAAAATAAGAGCCAGCCTTTTGGCAACGTGGAAAAGGTACAAGAAGGGGATATAGCCAAAAATCCCCTTATGGCTGCGTCCACTGGAAGCTGTGCAGAGACCGGCCACACATACTGAATCTAGAACCTATGAAGAATATTTAGTTAAAGAGAAAGGGCAATGGACACTTAAAGGTAGAGAATAATTGGGGATAAAAGATTGGTTTTGCTTCTTTCAATTGCATGTTAGGTTTAGGAAGGACGTAAAGGTAGGAATTGCCTCTAAAAAGTCAGAGTTAGAGCTTATCTTTGAGAAGGGCAACAAAGACCTCATATCCAGGCTCTATAATTTTATTTTAGAATACAATTTAATAGATGTATTGTCGAAGGCTTTCATGGCCGGAATCACTCAGTTCTTGTGGGTTTTTTTCGGGCTATATGGCCATGTTCTAGAGGCATTTCTCCTGACGTTTCGCCTGCATCTATGGCAAGCTTCCTCAGAGGTCTGTTGGAATTAGGACAATGGGTTTATATATCTGTGGAATGGTTGGGGTGGGGCAAGGAGCTCTTCCCTGCTGTAGTTAGGTGTGAATGTTTAGCTAATCACCTTCATTAGCATTTGAAGGCCTGCCTGAGTCTGGGAAAATCTGTTGCTGGGAGGTGTTAATCTGTGCCTGGTTTCTTCCTCTCTGTTGTTTAGCTGTTAAAATTTTAGAGTTTTTTAATACTGGTAGCCAGATTTTGTTCATTTTCATGGTCTCTTCCTTTCTGTTGAAATTGTCCACATGCTTGTGGATTTCAATGGCTTCTCTGTGTAGTCTGACGTAGTGGTTGTTGGAGTGGTCCAGCATTTCTGTGTTCTCAAATAATATGCTGTGTCCAGGCTGGTTCATCAGGTGCTCTGCTATGGCTGACTTCTCTGGTTGAAGGAGTCTGCAGTGCCTTTCATGTTCCTTGATGCGTGTCTGGGCAATGCTGCGTTTGGTGGTCCCTCTGTAGACTTGTCCACAGCTGCATGGTATACGGTAGACTCCTGCAGAGGTGAGAGGATCCCTCTTGTCCTTTGCTGAACGTAGCATTTGTTGGATTTTCTTGGTGGGTTTGTAGATTGTTTGTATGTTGTGTTTCCTCATCAGCCTCCCTATGCGATCAGTGGTTCCCTTGATGTATGGGAGGAACACTTTTCCTCTGGGTGGATCTTCACCTTTCCTCTCGTGGCTTGTTCTTGTTCTTGGACAAGTCTAGCTGTGGACAAGTCTACATAGGGACCACCAAACGCAGCATTGCCCAGACACGCATCAAGGAACATGAAAGGCACTGCAGACTACTTCAACCAGAGAAGTCAGCCATAGCAGAGCACCTGATGAACCAGCCTGGACACAGCATATTATTTGAGAACACAGAAGTGCTGGACCACTCCAACCACCACCATGTCAGACTACACCGAGAAGCCATTGAAATCCACAAGCATGTGGACAATTTCAACAGAAAGGAAGAAACCATGAAAATGAACAAAATCTGGCTACCAGTATTAAAAAACTCTAAAATTTTAACAGCTAAACAACAGAGAGGAAGAAACCAGGCACAGATTAACACCTCCCAGCAACAGATTTTCCCAGACTCAGGCAGGCCTTCAAATGCTAATGAAGGTGATTAGCTAAACATTCACACCTAACTACAGCAGGGAAGAGCTCCTTGCCCCACCCCAACCATTCCACAGATATATAAACCCATTGTCCTAATTCCAACAGACCTCTGAGGAAGCTTGCCATAGATGCAGGCGAAACGTCAGGAGAAATGCCTCTAGAACATGGCCATATAGCCCGAAAAAACCCACAAGAACGGAATTTAATAGATAACCAGATAAAAACTGTTATGATTACATGGTCCAAAGATTTAGGTAGAAATATTGATTTGGAAGAATGGGAACATTTGTGGAAAAAGGGGTTTAAATTTTCAGTGGCCAGCTCAGTTAGAGAAAATACGTTTAAAATGTTTTATAGAACCTACATAACTCCAGAATTAATGGCTAAAATAGAGAAAACAGGACAAGGAACTTGCTGGAGATGTAAGAAGGCGAAGGGTTCATTTTTCCATGTATGGTGGATGTGTAATATAGTTAAAGAATTTTGGGGGAAAGTGGTGAAGGAAACAAACAATATGATTAACAAAAAAGTTAAGAAAAACCCGGAAATGTGCCTTTTAGGATTATTTAGAATGCGTATCAGTGCAGGAGATGAAGAAATTTGTCAATATTGCTTTGTTGCGGCAAGACTAATAATAGCCAAAACTTGGAAAGGGGAAAAAGAGTTATCTATTAATGATTGGAGAGATAAATTAGCAGACTATATCCAAATGGCCAAGCTGACTAATAGCAGCAGAGGAGGAGATAATGAAGAATTTGCAAACAAATGGAGGCTGGCACTTGGGCATTTGGAAAAGAAGACAAAGGTAAACTTGAAGATTGCCATAAAGGGGATTCAGTGAAAGAAGATATTTGGGTCGTTGTTGTTTAGGAATGCGATCCTGTTTTGAGGGGTGTCGGAGGTCAGGGGGTGGGGTTCACGGGTGGGGGATAGAGGGTTATGCAATGTTGTTGTTCATTCGTTCAGTCGTCTCCGACTCTTCGTGACCTCATGGACCAGCCCACGCCAGAGCTCCCTGTCGGCCGTTACCACCCCCAGCTCCCTCAAGGTTAGTCCAGTCACTTCAAGGATGCCATCCATCCATCTTGCCCTTGGCCGGCCCCTCTTCCTTTTGCCTTCCACTTTCCCCAGCATAATTGTCTTCTCTAGGCTTTCCTGTCTCCTCATGATGTGGCCAAAGTACTTCAACTTTGTCTCTAGTATCTTTCCCTCCAGTGAGCAGTCGGGCTTTATTTCCTGGAGGATGGACTGGTTGGATCTTCTCGCCGTCCAAGGCACTCTCAGCACTTTCCTCCAACACCACAGCTCAAAAGCATCAATCTTCCTTCGCTCAGCCTTCCCTAAGGTCCAGCTCTCACATCCGTAGGTGACTACAGGGAATACCATGGCTTTGACTAGGCGGATCTTTGTTGCCAGTCTGATGTCTCTACTCTTCACTATTTTATCGAGGCTGGACATTGCTCTCCTCCCAAGAAGTAAGCGTCTTCTGATTTCCTGGCCACAGTCTGCATCTGCAGTAATCTTTGCACCTAGAAATACAAAGTCTGTCACGGCCTCCACATTTTCTCCCTCTATTTTCCAGTTGTCAATCATTCTTGTTGCCATAATCTTGGTTTTTTTGACGTTTAGCTGCAACCCGGCTTTTGCGCTTTCTTCTTTCACCTTGATTAGAAGGCTCTTCAGCTCCTCCTCGCTTTCGGCCATCAGAGTGGTGTCATCTGCATATCTGAGGTTGTTAATGTTTCTTCCAGCAATTTTCACCCCAGCTTTGCATTCATCCAGCCCCGCACATCGCATGATGTGTTCTGCATACAAGTTAAAAAGGTTGGGTGAGAGGATGCAGCCTTGCCGGACGCCTTTCCCAATCTTGAACCAGTCTGTTGTTCCGTGGTCAGTTCTGACTGTTGCTCCTTGGTCCTTGTACAGATTCCTCAGGAGAGAGACAAGGTGGCTTGGGATGCCCATCCCACTAAGAACTTGCCACAATTTATTATGATCCACACAGTCAAAGGCTTTAGAGTAGTCAATGAAGCAGAAGTAGATGTTTTTCTGAAACTCCCTGCCTTTCTCCATTATCCAGCGGATATTGGCAATCTGGTCTCTTGTTCCTCTGCCTTATGCAATGTTAAGGTATAAATAATTGTACAACCAAATCTGATTGTACAAGTGTTTGATGAGCGCTGAATGTTGACTCTTTTGTAATTTTTTTTTGCATATGTTTTCTTTGTTTATTTTTTTTCTTTTGTTCGTTTGTTTAGTTTTCTGCATACACTATGAAACAATAAAAAATTATTTTTTAAAAAAAGTATGCATAATTACAAGTACTCTTGCGACCTTGGCCAAATCGAAGGTAATTTGGAATAAGAAAGCCCCATCTTCCAATAGAACTCAAAAAGGGGGAATTTATTTAGCAGCCAATCAAGCTGATACCTCACAATTGTTCTGGAGAGCAGCAAATGTTGTAGTGGAGCTCAATAAAAGGCAAACAATACGTGCAAAATACAAATAAATGCCTGAATAGAGTTGCTTTAGGATGGGGAAATGAAAACATAAAATGTGCAAACTTGGAAGACAGTGAAGGTTTGGAATCGAGCAATGTCATGCTGTAAGGTTGCCAAGGGGAGGAAGGGATTGGAAATAGAGGTTCAAAGGTGACAATTATTACACCTTCCCCCTGATAAACACACAGAATTGCTTTTGGGGAGCTGCAATATGCAGGAAAAAATACTCCTTGAAAGATGGAGTTTATTTGTTTGTTTATTTATTTCGCACACTTTTCTATCCAAAGTCTTAATTGTCTAGTTGTAATTGCTCTTTATCCATTTGCTGCTTTATCACCTATTCGCTTTACTCATTAGACCTACCTTTAAATTGTTGTGCACCAGACAGTCCTCCTACAATGAGACTTGAATTAGACTATTGGTGGTTGCTCCTGATGCTTGTTTTGTTGTTGTTTATAATGTTTTTATTGTTGTTATAATGTTGCTTATGTTGTCTTTATATTGATTACTAGCTGTACCCGCCAAGCGTTGCTGTGACCAACCTTCCCTCCCTCTCCTTCCTTCCTTCCTTCCTTCCTTCCTTCCTTCCTTCCTTCCTTCCTTCCTTCCTTTCTCTTCCTTCCTTCCCTCTTTCCTTCCTTCCTTCCTTCCTCTTCCTTCCTTCCCTCCCTCTTTCCTTCCCTCTTTCTCTTCTTTCTTCCTTCTCTACTTGTTTCTTTCCTCCCTTCCTTTGCTCTTTGGTTCCATCTTTCCTTGTCTCTTTTCTTCCTTCCTTCCCTCCCTCTTTCTCTCTTTTGTTCCTTCTCTCCTTCCTTCGCTCTCTCTCTTTCCTTCCTTCTTTCACTTTTTTATTTTCTTCTCTCCTTCTTTCCTTCTCTATCTTTCTTTCTTTCCTTCATTCTCTCCTTCCCTCCTTCTTTCCCTCCCTCTCTCCCTCCCTCCCTCTCTCCCTCCCTCCCTCCCTCCCTCCCTCCTTCCTTCCTTCCTTTCTCTTCCTTCCCTCTTTCCTTCCTTCCCTCCTTCCTTCCTTCCTCTTCCTTCCCTCCCTCCCTCTTTCCTTCCTTCCCTCTTTTTCTTTCTCTTCTTTCTTCCTTCTCTACCTGTTTCTTTCCTCCCTTCCTTTGCTCTTTGGTTCCATCTTTCCTTGTCTCTTTTCTTCCTTCCTTCCCTCCCTCTTTCTCTCTTTCGTTCCTTCTCTCCTTCCTTCGCTCTCTCTTTCCTTCCTTCTTTCACTTTTTTATTTTCTTCTCTCCTTCCTTCCTTCTCTATCTTTCTTTCTTTCCTTCATTCTCTCCTTCCCTCCTTCTTTCCCTCCCTCCCTCCCTCCCCCTTTCTGTGTATATGTGTTTTGTGTGTGTGTATATATGCATATATGTGCGTATATATTTATATATATATGCACATATATATATACACACACACACACACATATATATGTGTTTGTGTATATATGTGGTTTTGCACATGCATTGTAATGTATTTTTTTGTTTTTGGCTTTTAAAGTCTCTTCTGTGTTTTTCAATGTTTTGATGAGTGATGGTCACTCGTTGGCCTGATAGGTGTCTTGTGCCCAAATTTGATGCCAATTCGTCCAGTGGTTTTTGAATTATGTTAATCCCACAAACGAACATTACATTTTTATTTATATAGATTGCATTTTGTACATGTTAAGTTTTAACTGTTTACTGAGCTTGGCCCTAAAGCTACCCCGAGTCCCTTCGGAGAGATGGAGGTGGGGTATAAAAATAAAATTATTATTATTATTATTATTATTATTATTATTTCTTGTTGGAAACTTGGGAGCTTTGGAGTCCTGCCTGGAATGTCAGGAGCAACTTGAGAAACTGCAAGTCACTTCTGATGTGAGAGAATTGGCCATCTGCAAGGACGTTGCCCAGGGGGCGCCCGGATGTTTTACCACTCTGTGGGAGGCTTCTCTCATGTCCCTGCATGAGAAGCTGGAGCTGACAGACAGGAGCTTACCCTATTGTCCGGATACGAACCGCCAACCTTTTGGTCACCAATCCTGCTGGCACAAGGGTTGAACCCATTGCATCACCAGGGGTAAAGATGAGGAGGATGGACAAAGAATGTATTTGCATATGCAAATTAGTGACTATTATTTAGGGTCCATTCACACGGCTGTTTTATCAATCACATATGGTCTGAAGCATTTCACAGGAGCAGTGGAATTGCTCCATCACCAGCACTGGGGATCGTGCCAAGTCTCTGCACGGAGAATTGAGATCTGCCATATTTCATGTTTCTTCCCTCCTTTTCACATGCTTCGTAAAATACGGTGCAGCAGTGTTGTGTTCTGCTTTGTGTTATTTCTCCGCTAAATACATCCCTGCAATGCCTTGGAGAGACTGTTGAGTGCCCTGATTTTCTAGGAAGCCTTCAAAGAAGTAGTCTTGGCAGCCTAAAAAAGACAAATGGAAAAAAATGTGGCCGTACCTTTTTAATTTTTGCATGAGTTTTTGTGGATGTAAACTCCCTTTTTTTGGATACAGCACAGAGTAAAGAAATGTTTGGGTATAAGACGTATTTATACAATTGTGGGAGTGCGATGGAAGGTAATAGGATCCAAATGGATGCAAATCGTGACCCTTGCCCTCCGTTTCAAAGGGCTTGAGTAAGGTGATCCTGGGTTTTCAGATCTTTACAGCGATCCGGTAGTGTTGATGTGTGAAAGTAATAAATCTGCTTACCAAAAATTAGTTTCTCAAGGTTCAGGACTCTCTTTCTCTCTCTCTCTGAGAAGATTCTTCTTTATATATGTGTATTAGTAAGGATTCTTGTATTAATGGCACTGCCACGAAGCTGTTGACTTTGTTCATACCTCAGCTAATAAGATTGTAATTTGTACTATAATTCAATTCAGCACTTTGTCTTTCTGAAATGTTCTGCAACTGGTTTTGGGGTTTTGCCATTTCTGGTGTCAGATTTGTTCCAGACAAGGCAGAGGTATTCCTAGTCAGTCAAAAGGCCGAATAGGGTATAGCAGCGTTTCTCAACCAGGGGTTTGACACCAGGGGGTGTCAGAGGAGTCGCCAAAGACACAGTATTTTCTGTTAGCAGAGGCGGCCCTAGGTAATTTTCAATGGTAAGCAAACAGTATTTTGGCGTGCGTCCCCCCAACCAATCACTGATATATATTTTCTGTTCGTCGTGGGAGTTCTGTGTGCCATATTTGGTGGAGTTCAGAATGCTCTTTGATTGTAGGTGAACTATACATCCCAGTAACTACACTTGCCGCACTTGCTACCTTGCCTGGCCCGCTTTGGGTCCGGAGGCGTGCCTGAAGACCCCGGCGTGTGCACCAAAAGTCACCTCTTCTCCTGACTTTCTCCTCAGCCATTGGGACCAAGAGAGAGAGAGACAGACAGACAGACAGACAGACAGAGGTGGAGATGCCCACCTTTCCTGAAGGTAGGCGCAAAAACAAAGGTGGGAGCGGAGGTGGGAGATACCTCCAGCCGGAGGGGCTCTCTCTCTCTCTCGGAACCAATGGCTGAAGAGAAAGTCAGGAGAAGAGACGACTTTTGGTGTGCACGCTGGGGTCTTCAGACATGCCTCCGCACCCGAAGCGGGCCAGGCATTGCGGCTCCGCCCCTTGGCCCACCCGCAGATTGGGTAGAGGAGAGGAGGCGGGTGGAGCGCCAGGGGATCGGGAAAGGGAGCCAGTCATGGGGAAGGGATCGAACGCAGAGAACGATTGAGCGCTGGCTCTGCTCGCGCACCCAGTGGCCGGGTGGAGCAGGAACGAGAGGGGCTAGGTGAGGCTCAAGGGCCCGGCCCCTTTGGGAAGAGGATCGCCCGGAAGCGAGGCAAGAAAGCCGAGACTCTCCCCGGACTGCTAGGACTGTTGTGAGTTGAGGGGGCGCTCCTCAAGTGGCGGTCGAGGGGCATTTACAGAGGCGCCTCTGCACCCCTGGCAAAAAAAAGTGTTCTGCGGCCGCTTACTTCTCATAATGGACGAGCCGCCCCTGTCTGTTAGTCATGGGGTTCTGTGTGGGAAGTTTGGCCCAATTCTAACCTTGGTGGGGTTCAGAATGCTCTTTAGAATCATAGAATCAAAGAGTTGGAAGAGACCTCATGGGCCATCCAGTCCAACCCCATTCTGCCAAGAAACAGGAATATTGCATTCAAATCACCCCTGACAGATGGCCATCCAGCCTCTGTTTAAAAGCTTCCAAAGAAGGAGCCTCCACCACACTCCGGGGCAGAGAGTTCCACTGCTGAACAGCTCTCACAGTCAGGAAGTTCTTCCTCATGTTCAGGTGGAATCTCCTCTCTTGTAGTTTGAAGCCATTGTTCTGCGTCCTAATCTCCATGGAAGCAGAAAACAAGCTTGCTCCCTCCTCCCTGTGGCTTCCTCTCACATATTTATACATGGCTATCATGTCTCCTCTCATCCTTCTCTTCTTCAGGCTAAACATGCTCAGCTCCTTAAGCCACTCCTCATAGGGCTTGTTCTCCAGACCCTTGATCATTTTAGTCGCCTTCCACTGGACACATTCCAGCTTGTCAATATCTCTCTTGAATTGTGGTGCCCAGAATTGGACACAATATTCCAGGTGTGGTCTAACCAAAACAGAATAGAGCATGGGGAGCATGACTTCCCTAGATCTGAAAGGGTTAACAGAACTTAGAAGTGTTTAAATGCTGAAATGCAAACCTAAAGAGAGGCTTGTCCCTCTCCTCTGGCCTGCAGAAGACCAAAAGCCAAGAGGAGATAATGTATGTAGAAGACACAAGATGCTCTATTGTCAAGATGCCCAGGGAGTACCCAGGGTGGGTTAACACCCAAAATGCTTATCTGTAACAAACCACTCTAAACACCTTCGCAGAAGCATACGAGAAGCTCGGCCTGTCACTGAACATTGAGAAAACCAAGGTGCTGTTCCAGCAGTCACCAGCCAATCCCTCTCCAATGCCAGTAATACAGCTTAATGGTGTAACATTAGAAAATGTTGACCATTTCCGCTACCTTGGCAGGCACCTCTCCACCAAAGTCAACATCGACGCCGAAATACAACACCGCCTGAGCTCTGCAAGTGCAGCATTTTCCCGAATGAAGCAGAGAATGTTTGAGGACCGGGACATCCGTAGGGAGACATCCGCATTGAGTCGCCGATTTAGGCTGAAAAATGCGGTATAAAAATAAAGCAAATAAAATAAAATAAATAAATAAGGTGCTTGTCTATAAAGCTATTGTCCTCCCAACCCTGCTATATGCCTGTGAGACGTGGACTGTCTACAGACGTCACATGCAACTCCTGGAACGTTTCCATCAGTGCTGCCTCCGGAAAATCCTGCAAATCTCCTGGGAAGACAAACGGACAAACGTCAGTGTGCTGGAAGAAGCAAAGACCACCAGCATTGAAGTGATGGTCCTCCAACATCAACTCCGCTGGGCCGGCCACGTTGTCCGAATGCCTGACCACCATCTCCCAAAGCAGTTGCTCTACTCCGAACTTAAGAATGGAAAACGGAACGTTGGTGGACAGGAAAAGAGATTGAAAGATGGGCTCAAAGCCAACCTTAAAAACTGTGGCATAGACACTGAGAACTGGGAAGCCCTGGCCCTTGAGCGCTCCAGCTGGAGGTCAGCTGTGACCAGCAGCGCTGCAGAATTTGAGGAGGCACGAGTGGAGGGTGAAAGAGAGAAATGTGCCAGGAGGAAGGCGCGTCAAGCCAACCCCAACTGGGACCGCCTTCCACCTGGAAACCAATGCCCTCACTGCGGAAGAAGATGCAGAGCAAGAATAGGGCTCCACAACCACATACGGACCCACAAGGAAATCCATAATGGAAGACCATCTTACTCGTCCAACGAGGGATCGCCTAAGTAAGTAAGTAAGTAAGTAAGTAACACCCAAAATGCTTATCTGTAACAATAATGTGTGTGTTTACGTAGTTTGTAGAGGGTTATCAGTTAGAGACACTGAAGTACCAAAATATGAGAAAAACATGTTTTTGAATGGTTGATCCGATAAGAGAGGTGTGTGCCCATGACACAGCGAAAAGACATGTATATAAGGTGACTGAAAAATCCAAATGTCAGAGACAGCCTTCTTTGAAGACACTGGTCTTGGCTGTTTCTCCCTGTGTGGCCACACTTGAATAAAGATTTTGCTTCACCTACGGAGACTGCTTGCTTTCTGTCACCAGCCTTGGGGTGCCTAACTAAAGGGGTACCCTTCAGATCGAGACACTATGCTCCTATTGATGCAGGCCAAAATCCCATTGGCTTTTTTGCCACCACATCACATTCCTGGCTCATGTTTAACTTGTTGTCCACGAGGACTCCAAGATCTTTTTCACACGTACTGCTCTCAAGCCAGGCCTCACTACCTCTGAGGATGTTTGCCATAGATGCAGGCGAAACATCAGGAGAAAATGCCTCTAGAACATGGCCCTATAGCCCAGAAAAACCTACAACAACCCAGTTTGTGAGTAGTTTTTTAAAGATCCAGAGAAAGCTTGTTGCTGCTTTGTTGTTGTGTTAATAATCATAAAAATCTGCTTTGTGTATTTTGAGTTGTGTGTATGTGTGGCAGGTTGAGAAAGGGATGAGACTGTGTGGTCTAGAAAACAATTTCCGAAAGGATCAAAACAAAGAAGACTGCATTGTTCAAAAATGTTTGGTACATGTTTTCTGTGCGCACTCATTTCATCCTATTGAGTCTCCCTTTCATACAGTATCTGCCAATTTATCATTAATCTATTTAAACATGCACATTGTTTTTTTCCCCCCCAAGAGGAAAGAGACAGAAAACATCTGCATATTGAGTAATATTAGCTATACTTTGAGTCTCCAGCGAGAGTAACTGACAACCCTCATTTATTACAATGGCATTGGCTTAATTGGTTTGACATCCAGCTTGGACTTTGTGTGGTAGAGAGGTGGTAGTAGTCCTGGGGTCCTCATTGAGGGGAGGACAATTATTGAATGAGGAAGGTGCGAGGAAGAGGAGAAGATTCCAATATTTTGAATATGGAGGTTAACACGGAGGACCTGTTTTAACTCAGTGGCTTAAAGGAGGCATTAGCTATTAAAAGCCATATGGTTTGCATTACAGTCCTCATCTTTTCTTTCCTGCTTACTCTGTCAAGCTTTAATGTGATTGTTTTGCTTCTTAATGCCTTAATGCATCACTCCTCTCTATGCATTAGGCTAATAACGCGAGTCCTCTTACAGGGCGGTGTTTGCCATCCATTACTTTTCTCGAGTTGCTTGACCACAATACGGAGTGGGGGGAAAAGTCTTCATAATCCGGTGTTCGAGACCAAAACATTGACATTACAGACTAATGACCTCAATTGCAAATATCTCTGGTATGTGGAACTTGTGCCTATGTTTCCTCTTGGGAAGGAAAGAATGGATGGGTTAACTTTCTAGGATGCTTACTTAGGAGATCCCTCGTTGTCTGAGTAAGATTGTCTTCCAAGATCGGTGGCCTGGCGGTGGGTCCGTAGGTGACACTGGAGCCCTATTCTTGATCTACACGTTCTCCTGCAGTGAGGGAATCGGTTTCTGGGTGGAAGGCGGTCCCGGTTGGGGTTGGCTTGGATCGTTTCTCTCTTTCGCCCTCCATTCGTGCCTCTTCAAATTCTACAGCACTACTGGTCACAACTCACCTCCAGCTGGAACGCTCAAGAGCCAGGGCTTCCCAGTTCTCTGTGTCTATGCCAGAGTTTTTTGTAATGTTTATTTATTTATTTCAAAAACTTTTACCTAGTCCTTCTCAACCTCTGGGGGGATAATTCGATGCCGCATAATAAAATACAAAACACCAATAATTATAATAGTTAAAAACATTAAAACAACATACTTACAGTCTACTATTTATTTATCGTGTCAGGAGCAAACCAAACAGTTGTATTGCATTTTTAAACAAACAAACAAAACACAAAGTTTGTAAGCTTGGTAGTTGGTTAGATGTCCTTTGACCAGTATCTGGCCACTTGGAGTGCCTCTGGTGTTGCTGCAAGGAGGTCCTCCCTTGTGCATGTGGCAGGGCTCAGGGTGCATTGCAGCAGGTGGTCAGTGGTTGGCTCTCCTCCACACTTGCATGTCATGGATTCCACTCTGTGGCCCCATTTCTTGAGGTTGGCTCTGCATCTCGTGGTGCCAGAACGCAGTCTGTTCAGCGCCTTCCAAGTCACCCAGTCTTCTGTGAGCCCAGGGGGGAGTCTCTCATTTGGTATCAGCCATTGGTTGAGGTTGTGCGTTTGAGCCTGCCACTTTTGGACTCTCGTTTGCTGAGGTGTTCCAGCGAGTGTCTCTGTAGATCTTAGGAAACTATTTCTTGATTTAAGTCATTGGCGTGCTGGCTGGTACCCAAACAGCGGATGAGCTGGAGATGTCACTGCCTTGGTCCTCTCACTATTGGCTGCTACTTCCTGTCTGATGTCAGGTGGCGCAATACCAGCTAGACAGTGTGCGCCCAGGAGAGAGTCTCTCATTTGGTATCAGCCATCTACTGAACTATTACCAGTCTTGTGGTCATTATCTAGCCAAATTCTATGATTGAGTACTCCATTTAACTTATCCATAATCCATTTCCAACCATTGCCAACATTGTCATTGTCAAGGGTGGCTTTGAGCCCATCTTTAAATCTCTTTTCCTGTCCACCAACATTCTGTTTTCTGTTCTTGAGTTTGGAGTACAGCAACTGCTTTGGGAGACGGTGGTCAGGCATTTGGACAACGTGGCAGGTTCAGCAGAGTTGATGGCGGAGGACCATTGTTTCAATGCTGGTGGTCTTTGCTTCTTCCAGCATGGTGACATTTGTTCGCTTGTCTTCCCAAGAGATTTGCCAGATTTTTCAACAGCAACGATGATGGAATCGTTCTAGAAGTTGCATGTGATGTCTGTAGGCAGTCCACGTCTTGCAGGCTTATAGCAGGGTTGAGAGGACAAGGGCTTTATAAACAAGCACCTTGGTCTCCCTATGGATGTCCAGCTCCTCAACACTTTCTGCTTCATTTGGAAAAATGCTGCACTCGCAGAGCTCAGGTGGTGTTGTATTTCAGTCTCAATGTTGAATTCTGTAGATAGTCCACATCTTGCAGGCGTATAATAGGGTTGGGAGGACAATGGCTTTATAAATAAGCCCCTTGGTCTCCCTATGGATGTCCCGGTCCTCAAACACTCTCTGTTTCATTCGGAAAAAAGCTGCACTCTCAGAGCTCAGGCGGTGTTGTATTTCAGTGTCAATGTTGACTTTTGTGGGAAAGGGAGAGGAAATGGTCACCATTTTCTAATGTTACACCATTAAGCTGTATTTCTGGCACTGGAAAGGGGTTGGCTGGTGACTGCTGGAAGAGCACTTTGGTTTTCTCGATGTTCAATGAGAGGCCGAGCTTCTCGTATGCTTCTGTGAAGGTGTTTAGAGTTGAGTAGGGAAAAAAGAGTCTACATAATCCGGTGTTTCAGACCAAAACATTCAAATTACAGACTAATGACCTGAAATGCAAATATCTCTGATATCTGAACTTGTGCTTATGTTTCCTCTTGGGAAGAAAAGCATGGGCAGGTTAATTTCCTAGGATGCTATCATAGCCACTTTATTGTTATTCCATGGCAGTCACACTAGCAGTGAAAACAGATCTGTACTGGCACGAGCACCCTTTTTATCGCCCTCAAGGCATGGGCAACTCAATGTGATGCCGTACTAATATGCCTCCAGGCTGCCCCACTGACTGTATTCCCAGGCACAGCAATGTGCCCACTTCTGGTCGAGACAGTTTATTTATTTATTTCTCGTGCCAGGGCAGCCAGTCAGTTATATTACATTTCTAACAGAACAAAGCAAACAAACAAAGAAAATACAAAATGTGTGAGTTTGGTAGTTAATTAAATGTCCTTTGAGCAGTATCTGGCCACTTGGAGTGCCTCTAGTGTTGCCGCAACGAGGTCCTCCATCGTGCATGTGGCAGGGCTCAGGGTGCATTGCAGCAGGTGGTCAGTGGTTTTCTCTTCTCCACACTCGCATGTCGAGGATTCCACTTTGTGGCCCCATTTCTTGAGGTGGGCTCTGTATCTCGTGGTGCCAGAGCGCAGTCTGTTCAGTGCCTTCCAAGTCGCCCAATCCTCTGTGTGCCCAGGGGGGAGTCTCTCCTTTGGTATCAGCCATTGGTTGAGGTTCTGGGTTTGAGCCTGCCACTTCTGGACTCTCGCTTGCTGAGGCGTTCCAGCAAGTGTCTCTGTAGATCTTAGAAAACTATGTCTGGATTTAAGTCGTTGACGTGCTGGGTGATACCCAAACGGGATGAGCTGGAGATGTCTCGGCCTTGGTTCTTTCACTATTGGCTGCTACTTCCTGGCGGATGTCAGGTGGTGCGATACTGGCTAGACAGTGTAATTTCTCCAGTGGTGTAGGGTGCAGGCACCCTGTGATAATGCGGCATGTCTCATTAAGAGCCACATCCACTGTTTTAGCGTGGTGAGATGTGTTCCACACTGGGCATGCATACTCAGCAGCAGAGTAGCACAGCGCAAGGGCAAATGTCTTCGCTGTATCTGGTTGTGATCCCCAGGTTGTGCCGGTCAGCTTTCGTATGATATTGTTTCTAGCACCCACTTTTTGCTTGATGTTCAAGCAGTGCTTCTTGTAGGTCAGAGCACGGTCCAGAGTGACTCCCAGGGATTTGGGTGCGCTGCAATGCTCCAGTGGGATTCCTTCCCAGGTCATCCTCAGAGCTCGGGATGCTTCTCTGTTCTTGAGATGAAAGGCATCTCAAGACAGTTGGAGTCCCTTGTTAAATCAGAACAGAAATAATCATATTTTGGCCCTCAAACACCACATCTGCTCAAATTATTTTAGCCGTTTTAGTTACTAATTTCTCAAAAGCAGAAGAGAGACTCGTACCATGACTCAAACTGGGGATAGTTGTTCTGGATTTTAATAAATCCCCAAAATGCATCTCAATATATTTTGAGCACAGAAAAAGAAGGCGTGGAGCAAAAGAAAGCGATAACCCAGCACCCTTGTCTTTACTTCACTTGCTCAATTATTTATCTTTCCTTGCCGAATTCTAGCTGTTTTCCCACAAGTGAATTGATTGAAATTGATTTCTCTGTACTTGGGTTCCCCCAGTCTATATACCCATGGAGAGAAATAGAGAGACTTGTCTAGCAGGAGGACATAATTAACCTAACGTCCTAAGTTCAAAGTGCGGACAATATAATAAAATTTTCAGGAGTCAAATACATTTGTTAACCCCACCTAGAGACATCATAGAATCTTAGAACTGGAAGGGTGTGCAAGGGCCATCAATTTTACTCCCTTACCATGTAGGATTACACAACTAAAGCACTCCTGAAGATAGCCATCCAACCTCCATTTATAGACTTCCAAAAGAGAATCTTGGACACTATGTGACAGTATATTTCAGCATTTTTAACCTGGGGGTTGGGACCCCTGGGGGAGGGGTCACAAGAGGGGTGTCAGAGGGGTCACCAAAGACCATCAGAAAACACAGTATTTTCTGTTGGTCAGTGGGTTCTGTGTGGGAAGTTTGGCCCAATTCTATCATTAGTGGGGTTCAGAATGCTCTTTGATTGTAGGTGAACTATAAATTCCAACAGCTGCAATTCCCAAATGTCAAGTTTATTTTCCCCAAACTCCACCAGTGTTCACATTTGGCAATATTAAGAATTCCTGCCAAGTTTGGTCCGGATCCATCATTGTTTAAGTCCACAGTGCTCTCTGAATGTAGGTCAACTACAACTCCAAAACTCAAGGGTTTTTTTTTTTTTGTCGTGTCAGGAGCGACCTGAGAAAACTGCAAGTCGTTTCTGGTGTGAGAGAATTGGCTGTCTGCAAAGACATTGCCCAGAGGATGCCAGGATTGATTTGATGTTTTATCATCCTTGTGGGAGGCTTCTCTCATGTCCCCGCATGAGGAGCTGGAGCTGATAGAGAGAGCTCATCTGCCTCTCCCCGGATTCGAACCTGCAACCTGTTGGTCTTCAGTCCTGTCGGCACAGGGTTTTAACCCACTGCGCCACCAGGAGCTCCAAAACTCAAGGTGAATGCCCACCAAATCCTGCCAGTATTTTCTGTTGGTCATGGGAGTTCTGTTTGCCAAGTTTGATTCAATTCCATCATTGATGGAGTTCAGAATGCTCTTTGATTGTAGGTGAACTATGAATCCCAGCAGCTACAATTCCCAAATGTCAAGTCTATTTTCCCCAAACTCCACCAGTGTTCACATTTGGGTATATTGAGTATTCCTGTCATGTTTGGTCCAGATCCATCATTGTTTGACTCCACAGTGCTCACTGGATGTAAGTGAACTACAACTCCAAAACTCAAGGTCAATGCCCACCAAACCCTTCCAGTATTTCATGTTGATCATTGGAGTTATTTGTGCCAAGTTTGGTTCAATTCCATCACTGATGGAATTCAGAATGCTCTTTGATTGTAGGTGAACTATAAATCCCAGCAACTACAACTCCCAAATGGGAAATTCCTTTGTTGAGAGGTAATAAAGTGTTTCTGATTGCTTCTTGTCTGGATTTCCCCTGTGTTGAGGTTTGTTTTTTTATTTACTGTTATAATTTTAGAGGTTTTTTTTTTTAATACTGGTAGCCAGATTTTGTTCATTTTCATGGTTTCCTCCTTTCTGTTGAAATTGTCCACATGCTTGTGGATTTCAATGGCTTCTCTGTGTAGTCTGACATGGTGGTTGTGAGAGTGGTCCAGCACTTCTGTGTTCTCAAATCATATGCTGTGTCCAGGTTGGTTCATCAGGTGCCCAGCTAATCACCTCTCAACAAAGGATTCCTCCAGGCAGTAACAAGCCACACCTAAAAACTGTCAGGCTATCAAATGCTAATCAAGGAGGCCAAGTGAAACATTCACACCTAGCTCCAACAGACAAGAGTTCTTTCTCCCACCCTGGACCTTACACAGATATGAGGGTTGAATGAAAAGTGATGCCTCCACCTTCGTAACTCCTCAATAGATGGCAGTAGTGGTATGCGGCAGGTACTGGCTTGTTCAGTAGACTCTCCTCTACAGTTCCATTTTGATGGGAAGCCTTAGTATTGAACGGCTGTGTTGTTAAAGTGCAAAATATGGAACCCTGCGAAGATGGCCAGTCAATGTGACTTAAGCAATGTGCAGTCATTTAATTCTTGACAACAGAAGGTGTCACCCCAAAAGAGATTCATCAGAGAATGCAAGCTGTTTATGGTGATTGTGTTGATATGAAAACTGTGCATCATTGGGCGAGAAAGTTTAAAGATGTTGAGGTGGGAACATCAAACTTACATGACAAAGAGTTGGACGTCCTATAACAGCAACCATTGAGTTTCACAAGCAAAAGGTTGACACAAGCAAAAGATTGACAGATTGACGATCGTTGTATCACTCAGAGAAATTTCAAGCATAATCGGCATTTCAAAAGAACATGTGGGTCACATTATTGCTTTGCTTGGTTAGCGGAAGATCTGTGCACGATGGGTTGCGGAAACAGAGTGTTGACTTCTTCCATGACGGCTTCAGAAAACTTGTTCATCATTGGAAGAAATGTATCCCATTGTCTGGTGATTGTGTGGAAAAGTGAATAGTGGTAGTTAAAGAGCACATTCTAAGGATTATTTCTGCGTTTGATTTATTAAAATATTCCCACCCAAACCCAAGTATTTATTTATTTATTTATTGTGTCATCAGCAACCATACCATTGTATTACATTTCTAACAGAACAAAACAAACACACAATTTTTTTTTTAAAAAAAAAACAAAAACACAGATTTTGCAAAGTTGGTAGTTGGTTAAATGTCCTTTGACCAGTATCTGGCCCCTTGGAGTGCCTCTGGTGTTGCTGCAAGAAGGACCTCCATTGTGCATGTGGCAGGGCTCAGGGTGCATTGCAGCAGGTGGTCAGTGGTTTGCTCCTCTCCACACTCGCATGTCAAGGATTCCACCCTGTAGCCCCATTTCTTAAGATTGGCTCTGCATCACGTGGTGCCAGAGCGCAGTCTGTTCAGCGCCTTCCAAGTCGCCCAGTCTTCTGTGTGCCCAGGGGGGAGTCTCTCATCTGGTATCACCCATGGATTGAGGTGCTGGGTTTGGGCCTGCCACTTTTGGACTCTCGCTTGCTGGGGTGTTCCAGCGAGTGTCTCTGTAGATCTAAGAAAACTATGTCTTGATTTAAGTCATTGACTTGCTGACTGATACCCAAACCGGGGATGAGCTGGAGATGTCTCTGCCTTTGTTGGCTGCTACTTCCCGGCGGATGTCAGGTGGTGCAATACCGGCTAAGCAGTGTAATTTCTCCAGTGGTGTGGGGCACAGACACCCTGTGATAATGCGGCATGTCTCATTAAGAGCCACATCTACTGTTTTAGTGTGGTGAGATGTGTTCCACACTGGGCATGCATACTCAGCAGCAGAGTAGCATAGCGCAAAGGCAGATGTCTTCACTGTGTCTGGTTGTGATCCCCAGGTTGAACCCAAGTAAAGAAGGTGGAGGTGTGCTGCTACGGCTGTACCAGGAGCTTCAACTTTATTTTCTTTCTGTTATCTGTTCTGCGGTCATAGGGCAGGTCTCCTGTCCATCATAATTAAGCTTTGGTTCCGCCCCTTATTCTGGGCTCTGGGAGGGAAAGGAGCCATTTTTGGGCAGTCTCACACAAGGTAGCTAAGCTATAAGATGTAGACCAGCTTGTCCCATAGAAAAGCTTCCTTTCTCAATAACCATCCAGGGAAAAAGTAACATTCGTGGATACAGAAGCAGAAATTCCAGGAGAAAGGTCCCAAAAGCTCTGGCTGAGAGCTCACAGCCTCTCAGCCTCACAGCATTAGAGGGAACAGCCCTGAAGTTTCTAAGAATTCTCGAAGTGAGAACAGCATTACAGATCCACGGAACTCTAACTGAAATATCTTCAAGCCTCGGCTGGTAGGTCTACTCGATACTCAGACGCATTTGGAATCAGTAGTAGGTCCCACACCGATGAGGCATAGGTAGAAAGCAGCCTGGGAGAGGTTCAAAAGGGGTTTTTCTTACAGAGAAAGTACAGTTAATCAAAGTCAGGTGCCAGTCCATTGAAGACTAGACTAAGAAAGCCTTGAAGTGTTGTTTGAACCACTGAAGATTTGTTGTTTGTTCCATAATAAAGACTTTGTTGCATCATTAAAAACTCTAAAGACCATCACTTCAGAAAAATCCCTGAGAACCTCTCTTTGAGGCCCCCTGGCTTCCCGCTGGGCTTAAAGTATACGTCCTATAGAAAAGTACAGCTGTTACAGGCCCAGCGCGTGACAGAACAGGAGGCATTACTTTTCATTCAACCCAATTTTCCTAGCTTCCAACAAACCTCAGAACCTCTGAGCATACCTGCCATTATTTATTTGTCGTGTCAGAGCAACCAGTCCATTATATTACATTTCTAACAGAACAAAGCAAACAAACAGACAAAATACAAAACTTGTGAGTTTGGTAGTTGGTTAAATGTCCTTTGACCAGTATCTGGCCACTTGGAGTGCTTCTGGTGTTGCCGCAAGGAGGTCCTCCCTTGTGCATCATGTGGCAGGGCTCAGAGTGCATTGCAGCAGGTGGTCAGTGGTTTGCTCCTCTCCACACTCACATGTCGAGGATTCCACTTTGTAGCCCCATTTCTGAAGGTTGGCTCTGCATCTCGCGGTGCCAGAGCACAGTCTGTTCAGCGCCTTCCAAGTCGCCCAGTCTTCTGTGTGTCCAGGGGGGAGTCTCTCATTTGGTATTAGCCATTGGTTGAGGTTCTGGGTTTGAGCCTGCCACTTTTGGACTCTCACTTGCTGAGGTGTTCCAGCGAGTGTCTCTGTAGATCTTAGAAAACTATTTCTTGATTTAAATCTGGCTGATACCCAAACAGGGGATGAGCTGGAGATGTCTCTGCCTTGGTCCTTTCACTATTGGCTGCTACTTCCCAGCGGATGTCAGGTGGTGCAATACCGGCTAAGCAGTGTAATTTCTCCAGTGGTGTAGGGCGCAGACACCCCGTGATACCTGCCATAGATGTAGGTGAAACGTCAGGAGGGAATGCTTCTAGAACATGGCCAGACAGCACGAAAAACCTACAGCAACCCAGTGTTTCTGGCCATGAAAGCCTTCGACAATACATTTCTTACTATGGCTTGATGGGCCTTGCTGCATCTTCCCCACAAGGAAATCTCTCCCCTGCCTCTATTTCTGCTGCAATCTGAAATGATTCCCCCAAAGACTGACCTGCTCGTCCATAGATCCGATCCCCTTGGGCACCGCCTCTGATTTCTGACACATTGATGTGAAAAATCAGAAGGTTCTTGCTTACCTGAGCTGGGAGTCTCAGCTGGCGAGAGGAGAGTTGTCACATTTCCCAGCACGATAATTGTCACACTTTCCCAATTACATTAACAGAGAGATGCAAATGAGGCATCCGCCTCCTGGCTCCTGCTAGGCTTCCATTGTGGCCTTGGGTGATGAACCACTCCCTTGGCCCTGACTGTGAGCGATCTGCGCACTTGTATCTGATCACATCAAGGGCCCCGATGTTCCTTTCCTGCCCTTGTTCTGTCACTCCACACGGAGCATGGAATTTGGCTTCCTGCGCCGACACCGAAAACGATGATGAACATGAAGCAGTCTCTGCTACTTGATGCCACATGTGTACACGGGGGGCCTTGAAGGGAAACGTCTCCGTTCTCTGGTGACCTAGGAATTAAACAGTGAGGAGTACATGGCGACTCTCCATTTTCTTACTAATAGGTTTTGTGTATTGGGCTCCAAAGGGGATTCTCCTCCCTTTGAATTGCTATAGGGAAAGCATTCAAGCATTACTGGATGCAAGTGGAAGAAAACGCAGAGATTAATGGATAATGCGCCCCTCCCCATGTGCATGTGTAAGCCCTGTTGCACAGCAAGCGGATCTTAGCCACGTCCCATGCACAAGACACAGAGACAAGAGTTGTTGTTGTTGTTCATTTGTTCAGTCGTCTCCGACTCTTCGTGACCTCATGGACCAGTCCACGCCAGAGCTCCCTGTCGGCCGTCACCACCCCCAGCTCCTTCAAGGTCAGTCCAGTCACTTCAAGGATGCCATCCATCCATCTTGCCCTTGGTCGGCCCCTCTTCCTTTTGCCTTCCACTTTCCCCAGCATAATTGTCTTCTCTAGGCTTTCCTGTCTCCTCATGATGTGGCCAAAGTACTTCAACTTTGTCTCTAGTATCCTTCCCTCCAATGAGCAGTCGGGCTTTATTTCCTGGAGGATGGACTGATTGGATCTTCTCGCAGTCCAAGGCACTCTCAGAACTTTCCTCCAACACCATAGCTCAAAAGCATCGATCTTCCTTCACTCAGCCTTCCCTAAGGTCCAGCTCTCACATCCGTAGGTTACTACAGGGAATACCATGGCTCTGACTAGGCAATGGATCTTGGTTGCCAGTCTGATGTCTCTACTCTTTATTATTTTATCGAGACTGGACATTGCTCTCCTCCCAAGAAGGAAGCGTCTTCTGCTTTCCTGGCCACAGTCTGCACCTGCAGTCATCTTTGCGCCTAGAAATAAAAAGTCTGTCACGGCCTCCACGTTTTCTCCCTCTATTTCCCAGTTGTCAATCATTCTTGTTGCCATAATCTTGGTTTTTTTGATGTTTAGCTGCAACCCAGCTTTTGCGCTTTCTTCTTTCACCTTGATTAGAAGGCTCCTCAGCTCCTCCTCAGCTCCTTCTACAAGAGTAGAAATGAACAATCTTTACTCTTATTAGCAGAGATGAAATACAAACTTGCAAAGTTGCGTACAAAAAACAAGCAGTGCAAGAAACTTACATAGTCTTTGTAAGTAACACAAAATAAGGTATCTTCATCTTAAGTCAAATGAGAAAGCAAAACATGAACCTTGAGCAAACAGCTATCCCACCATAGCCTACTGAAGAGCAGCATAATGGTGTCTCTCCAACCTGCTCCTCAGAGCAGAGCCTTTGAGCATAGATCTCCTCAGAGAAAAAGCTCTCCAGAACTGGATTCTAAAAACCCATAAAGTTATACCCTATCGGGTGTGGACCAAGATTGCTGGTTGACCTACATTACCAGCTGCACATAATAATTACCACCATAAGGTTTTTCTTCAACACACACACTAGTCTTGTTTGATCCAAAAAAAGGTTCAAAATTAGTTTCGGATGTAGGGGTTGCTGGTGGTTCGATTCAGAGATCAATTCTTATTTATTTATTTATTTATTTAGAGCTTTTATAACCCTGTCTTCTCGACCTTCGATGAGGGACTCAGGCTGGATCACAACAAAAGATTCATAAACAATAGTATAAAACATCACACCTCATAATACACTAATACATAAAATACATTAAAATGCAATCATATAATTACATAAAGCCAAGTCGTCAGAATGAAATCACAATTCATCACCATCCGTCCGTGTGGTCAAGAGTTATTGACTCACTCATCAAATGTTAAATTCCAAAGCCAAGTTTACACCAGCTTTCTAAAAGTCAGGAGAGACGGGACAGTTCTAATCTCCAGTGGGAGAGAGTTCCAGAGCTGAGGGGCCACCACCGAGAAGGCCCTGTCCCTTGTCCCCACCAGACGCAATTGTGAGGGTGGTGGGACTGAGAGCAGGGCCCCTCCAGAAGATCTTAACAACCTTGATGGTTCATAGGGGAGAATCCGTTCGGACAAGTAAACTGGGCCGGAGTCGTTTAGGGATTTATAGGTCAACACCAGCACTTTGAATTGTGCTCGGAAGCTAATCAGCAGCCAGTGGAGCTGGCGCAACAGAGGAGTAGTATGCTCCCTGTACCCCGCTCCTGTTAGTAATCTGGCTGCCACTCGTGGGACTAATTGCAGCTTCTGGGTGGTCTTCAGAGGCAACCCGACATAGAGAGCGTTGCAGTAGTCTATACGGGATGTAACTAGAGCGTGGATCACCTTGGCCAAGTCAGACTTCCCAAGGTACGGGTGCAGCTGGCACACAAGTTTTAATTGTGCAAAAGCTCCCCTGACCATCGCATAGAAAAAAAAATGTTCAAGACTTTTTGAAGCTTCAGACACTTCCAAATAATGGTTTGAAAGTGTTATTTCCTGTTTCATTGGGTGGCCTTTACTTTGAAAGTAGTTGCTTTATTCCAGAAAGGGGGGGAGCAAAACTCGGCACAGAGACCCATCATGGCCAGGCGAGCATACTAGAGGGCTTTGGGGAGGATTGACCCAGAATGATGAGAGTTGCAGTCCACTTATATCCAGAGACCACTTGTGACGGCGCAAGTGGCACCACCACTTCTGTGTAGAACTTATTTGCAAGATTTAAACTGTTGTATCATGCTTAATCCTGCCTTTTTACCCTGCTTATGTATAGTTGGATTGATTGGTTATTTATAGCTGTCAATCAGTGTTGTTTGCACCAGTTAAATTGCTTCCTCAAGCTAAACTGTTTGGCTCCACCTCTTCCTGGAGGAGGGGAGTGCTTCCCTTCCTTTTTCATTCTGTCATCAGAGTTTCTATCAGATGGACGTGAGTAAGAGACTTGGCTCTAAATGCCCCTGATTAAATTACCTCTCAGCACCAATTCTAAGGTTTTTTTAACCCTTGGGACTCATGCTTTATGTCCAGATCGTCCTGGACAACATTGAGGAGACCCAAGCACCTTCAAACCAGTTCTTTTGTCTCTTCAACATAGGCCATTGGACTGCGGTTGTGTTTATTCCGATATTCACAGCCATTGAGGAAAGAGGAAACAGGAAAAGCTTCTCAGCTGCAAACTCCTTGGACGACAGAGATTGTAAAGTATATTTCCTTTATCCCTGTTGAAACATCAAGCTTATGCCTGAGAAAGATAACTCATTGTGAACAATAAATACCATTTTGAGTTATCTGTTGTGTTTTGGTCTTTGGGAGTTCCAGTTTCCTATAGGAGGGCAAGAAGCAATCCCCTGGGCAAAGATGCCATGTCCATGCCTCTTTCACTAAGAGTTATAGCCCCCAGGCGCGACGTCACGCTACTGCAACCCCCACCAATGACGCATGTGGCCCAAACTTGGCACACTGATCAGTCTTGGCGAACTTTAAATACTGGCAGGGTTTGGGAAGGCAATGACAGAGAAGGATGGGAACTGCAGTCACCAACATCCATAGAACCCTGTAGACAAGGCATGGGTAAACTTGGGCCTTCCAGGTGTTCCAGACCTTAACTCCCACAATCCTCAACAGCCCCAGTCCCCCTCCTTTTCCCCCTCAGCCATAACTGAGGATTTCTCCATAAAATGTCCACATGTACTCTACAAACAGCCTCCTGATCGGATCAAATAACCTTCAATGTTGTTTTTGCACTTGGTCTCCAAAGCTCAGTGGTTCCCAATTTATATTTGCTTGTGACTTGTAACCGACACTTGAAGGCTGGTAGCAGTGTACGCTGTCCACATGGCGTCTATTGTTTTGTCTTAGCAAAGCAGTCCTCTCCAACCAAACAGGAAAGGAGGGGAACCCAAGCCAGTGAGTTAATTAAGGACGAATCTCGTCTATGATTTCTGTTTACCTTGCATGCCTTCCCTCTCTCCCCACATCAGTCTATACAGTGCAGCTGCCTCTTGCCCCTTGTGCCAAAATGATTAATGGGGGGACCACAATGAGGTCAATTAGCTGGGGTCAGTTGGAAGCTGAAAGGTGGAGCGTGGTGCTTTATTGAGCTCTGCATTTGCACTCCAAACCATGTCGTGGGGTATGGTGATTTATTACCACAATGGCGGTCTGATCACTCTATAGCTTCGGCCCCTTACCTTGGCTTGGCCTCCTTGTCAATTAAAGTTTCAGGGCGGGGGAATACGGAATTGTACAGTCAAGCCAAGCTGTTGTGTGTCTGTTTATGGAGGGGCCTGGAAGTGGGCACGGACACTTTTTTATTTTCTCATGCAAAGGGATGGCTTCCTTTGCATGTTTTGTCGCTCTTGCTGATGTTCGGATCTGTAGCATTTCAAGAAAAAGATACATTTGACTGTATTTTGCAATATCACAATTTTTGTGTAGCAAACGGATCTTAGCCACGTCCCATGAACAAGAGTAGAAATGAATACAAACATCTTTTAATAGCAGAGATGAAATACAAACTTGCAATGTAGCATACAAAAAACAAACAGTGCAAGAAACTTACATAGTCTTTGTAAGTAACAAAAAATAAGGTGTCTTCATGTTACTTAGGTGATCCCTCATAGTCCGAGGATGATGGTCCTCCAAGTGTAGTATCCTAGCGTTGGGGCTGTAGGTGACTGTGGAACCCTATTTTTGATCTTCATCTTCTCCCACAGTGAGGCCATCGGTTTCCAGGTGGAAGGCGGTCCTTCCTCTTGTCATGTTTCTCTCTTTTGCCCTCCATCCGTGCCTCTTCAAATTCTACAGCACTGCTGGTCACATCTGACCTCCAGCTGGAGCGCTCAAGGGCCAGGGCTTCCCAGTTCTCAGTGTCTATGCCACAGTTTTTAAGGTTGGCTTTGAGCCCATCTTTAAATCCCTTTTCCTGCCCACCGACATTCCATTTTCCATTCTTGAGTTCAGAGAATGGAGACAGTGGTTGGGCATCCAGACAATTTGGCCGGTCCAGCAGAGTTGATGGCGGAGGACCATCGCTTCAATGCTGGTGGTCTTTGCTTTATCCAGCACGCTGACGTTTGTCCACTTGTCTTCCCAAGAGATTTGCAGGATTTTTCAAAGGCAGTGCTGATGGAATCATTCCAGGCAGACCCGTAGCCAGGATTTCGATTCGGGGGGGGGGGGGGGCTGAGTTTTTTTCAGGGGTGGGAGGTTTGGGGGAGGCTGAGTTTTGGGGGTGGGCTGAGTCTGAGTGAAAGAGGGTGTAGCCTAGCAAACCTTTTGTATCATTACCCCAATACCCCCATGCATATGGGATATATTGAGTATGGTGATCAGATCATGATGTGAATAAACATAACAGTTCAAATAATGCACCAGTAAGGCCTTTTTACGAACCACCATGAGAATTTCGGGGGGGGGGGCTGAAGCCCCCCCCCAGCTAAATGCCTGATTCCAGGAGTTGCATGTGACATCTGTAGACTGTCCACATCTCGCAGGCATATAGCAGGGTTGGGAGGACAATAGCTTTATAAACAAGTACCTTGGTCTCTCTACGGATGTCCCAGTTCTCAAGCACTCTATGCTTCATTTGGAAAAATACTGCACTCGCAGAGCTCAGGCGGTGTTGTATTTCGGTGTCAATGTTGACTTTGGTGGAGAGGTGGCTGCCAAGGGAGCGGAAATGGTCAACATTTTCTAATGTTACACCATTAAGCTGTATCTCAGGCATTGGAGAGGTATTGGCTGGTGACTGCTGGAAGAGCAATTTGGTTTTCTCGATGTTCAATGACTGGCCGAGCTTCCCGTATGCTTCTGCGAAGGTATTTAGAGTGGCTTGTAGGTCGTCTTCTGAATGCTCACAGACAACGTCTTCATCCTAAGTCAAATGAGAAAGCAAAGCATAAACCTTGAGCAAACAGCTATTCCACTATAGCCTCCTTTAGAGCAGCCTAACAGCTTCTCTCCAACCTGCTCTTCAGAGCAGAGCCTTTGAGCATAGATCTCCTCAGAGAAAACGCTCTCCAGAACTGTATTCTAAAAATCCATAGTTATACCCTATCGGGTGTGGTCCAAGATTGCTGGCTGACCTGCATTACCAGCTGCACATAATAATTATTACCATCATAAGGTTTTCCTTCAACCCACACACATACACTTGGTCCTGCTACAACTTATTGTAACAACAATGTGGGAAGAAAAAGAGAAAAATTACAGTGAATGCAAGGAATGGTCATGTTAAAGAAGCCATCCTTTGCCTTATGTCTCTTCAATAATTTCAACACTTTCACATCTCTTACACTTGAGTTCAGGGAGCCCCCAGTGGGACCGTGGATTAAACCACTGAGCTTGTTGACCGAAAGGTCACTAGTTTAAATTTGTTAAATTTCCGCTGTCAGCTCCAGCTCCTGCCAACCTAGCAGTTCAAAAACATGTAAATGTGAGTAGATCAATATGTACCGCTCTGGCGGGAAGGTAACCGCGCTCCATGCAGTCCAAATAGATGGAAAATGTAGAGGTAGCATTTTTTGTGCATTTTTAGATAAACCTTGGCCACTAGGCCTGGGTGGTTTCGTTCGTTAATTTTGTAATTCGTTAAATATTCGTTATTTTTAACAATTACAAAACGATTACAAAACTTATTTTCAAACCTGGAAGTGTTTTTAAATATCGAAACAGCATCCTCCATCTTTTTTACGAGCTTCTGCCCGTTTTGGAAATGACGTTTTAGGGATGGAGGATGCTGGGTGCGCCTGGGCTGGGAGCAGCGGGGAGGCTTTGCCCTGTTTTCGCCCCACAACAGGGCAGGGCAAGCATTTTGTTAATTTTCCATTTTTAAATATTTCTGATAAATATTTCTTTTATTCTTAAAAAAATTCAAAAAATATTCTAAAAAAAGAAAAAAAAACCTGTGCCTGTGTGTGTGTTTGTCCCTGTCCTGTGCAACAGGGCAAGCATTTCATTTGTGTAGTTCCAACCAGTGCGGTCCTTTTGCCAACACAAAAGTGCTATAATACAGTGCTCGCTCATTATTTGTGTAGTTCCAACCAGTGCAGTCCTTTTGCCAACACAAAAGTGCTATAATACAGTGCTCGCTCATTATTTGTGTAGTTCCAACCAGTGCGGTCCTTTTGCCAACACAAAAGTGCTATAATACAGTGCTCGCTCATTATTTGTGTAGTTCCAACCAGTGCGGTCCTTTTGCCAACACAAAAGTGCTATAATACAGTGCTCGCTCATTATTTGTGTAGTTCCAACCAGTGCGGTCCTTTTGCCAACACAAAAGTGCTATAATACAGTGCTCGCTCATTATTTGTGTAGTTCCAACCAGTGCGGTCCTTTTGCCAACACAAAAGTGCTATAATAGAGTGCTCGCTCATTATTTGTGTAGTTCCAACCAGTGCAGTCCTTTTGCCAACACAAAAGTGCTATAATAGAGTGCTCGCTCATTATTTGTGTAGTTCCAACCAGTGCAGTCCTTTTGCCAACACAAAAGTGCTATAATACAGTGCTCGCTCATTATTTGTGTAGTTCCAACCAGTGCGGTCCTTTTGCCAACACAAAAGTGCTATAATACAGTGCTCGCTCATTATTTGTGTAGTTCCAACCAGTGCGGTCCTTTTGCCAACACAAAAGTGCTATAATACAGTGCTCGCTCATTATTTGTGTAGTTCCAACCAGTGCGGTCCTTTTGCCAACACAAAAGTGCTATAATACAGTGCTCGCTCATTATTTGTGTAGTTCCAACCAGTGCGGTCCTTTTGCCAACACAAAAGTGCTATAATACAGTGCTCGCTCATTATTTGTGTAGTTCCAACCAGTGCGGTCCTTTTGCCAACACAAAAGTGCTATAATACAGTGCTCGCTCATTATTTGTGTAGTTCCAACCAGTGCGGTCCTTTTGCCAACACAAAAGTGCTATAATACAGTGCTCGCTCATTATTTGTGTAGTTCCAACCAGTGCGGTCCTTTTGCCAACACAAAAGTGCTATAATACAGTGCTCGCTCATTATTTGTGTAGTTCCAACCAGTGCGGTCCTTTTGCCAACACAAAAGTGCTATAATACAGTGCTCGCTCATTATTTGTGTAGTTCCAACCAGTGCGGTCCTTTTGCCAACACAAAAGTGCTATAATACAGTGCTCGCTCATTATTTGTGTAGTTCCAACCAGTGCGGTCCTTTTGCCAACACAAAAGTGCTATAATACAGTGCTCGCTCATTATTTGTGTAGTTCCAACCAGTGCGGTCCTTTTGCCAACACAAAAGTGCTATAATACAGTGCTCGCTCATTATTTGTGTAGTTCCAACCAGTGCGGTCCTTTTGCCAACACAAAAGTGCTATAATACAGTGCTCGCTCATTATTTGTGTAGTTCCAACCAGTGCGGTCCTTTTGCCAACACAAAAGTGCTATAATACAGTGCTCGCTCATTATTTGTGTAGTTCCAACCAGTGCGGTCCTTTTGCCAACACAAAAGTGCTATAATACAGTGCTCGCTCATTATTTCTGTAGTTCCAACCAGTGCAGTCCTTTTGCCAACACAAAAGTGCTATAATACAGTGCTCGCTCATTATTTGTGTAGTTCCAACCAGTGCAGTCCTTTTGCCAACACAAAAGTGCTATAATACAGTGCTCGCTCATTATTTGTGTAGTTCCAACCAGTGCAGTCCTTTTGCCAACACAAAAGTGCTATAATACAGTGCTCGCTCATTATTTGTGTAGTTCCAACCAGTGCGGTCCTTTTGCCAACACAAAAGTGCTATAATACAGTGCTCGCTCATTATTTGTGTAGTTCCAACCAGTGCAGTCCTTTTGCCAACACAAAAGTGCTATAATACAGTGCTCGCTCATTATTTGTGTAGTTCCAACCAGTGCGGTCCTTTTGCCAACACAAAAGTGCTATAATACAGTGCTCGCTCATTATTTGTGTAGTTCCAACCAGTGCGGTCCTTTTGCCAACACAAAAGTGCTATAATACAGTGCTCGCTCATTATTTGTGTAGTTCCAACCAGTGCAGTCCTTTTGCCAACACAAAAGTGCTATAATACAGTGCTCGCTCATTATTTGTGTAGTTCCAACCAGTGCAGTCCTTTTGCCAACACAAAAGTGCTATAATACAGTGCTCGCTCATTATTTGTGTAGTTCCAACCAGTGCAGTCCTTTTGCCAACACAAAAGTGCTATAATACAGTGCTCGCTCATTATTTGTGTAGTTCCAACCAGTGCGGTCCTTTTGCCAACACAAAAGTGCTATAATACAGTGCTCGCTCATTATTTGTGTAGTTCCAACCAGTGCGGTCCTTTTGCCAACACAAAAGTGCTATAATACAGTGCTCGCTCATTATTTGTGTAGTTCCAACCAGTGCAGTCCTTTTGCCAACACAAAAGTGCTATAATACAGTGCTCGCTCATTATTTGTGTAGTTCCAACCAGTGCGGTCCTTTTGCCAACACAAAAGTGCTATAATACAGTGCTCGCTCATTATTTGTGTAGTTCCAACCAGTGCGGTCCTTTTGCCAACACAAAAGTGCTATAATACAGTGCTCGCTCATTATTTGTGTAGTTCCAACCAGTGCGGTCCTTTTGCCAACACAAAAGTGCTATAATACAGTGCTCGCTCATTATTTGTGTAGTTCCAACCAGTGCGGTCCTTTTGCCAACACAAAAGTGCTATAATACAGTGCTCGCTCATTATTTGTGTAGTTCCAACCAGTGCGGTCCTTTTGCCAACACAAAAGTGCTATAATACAGTGCTCGCTCATTATTTGTGTAGTTCCAACCAGTGCGGTCCTTTTGCCAACACAAAAGTGCTATAATACAGTGCTCGCTCATTATTTGTGTAGTTCCAACCAGTGCGGTCCTTTTGCCAACACAAAAGTGCTATAATACAGTGCTCGCTCATTATTTGTGTAGTTCCAACCAGTGCAGTCCTTTTGCCAACACAAAAGTGCTATAATACAGTGCTCGCTCATTATTTGTGTAGTTCCAACCAGTGCGGTCCTTTTGCCAACACAAAAGTGCTATAATACAGTGCTCGCTCATTATTTGTGTAGTTCCAACCAGTGCAGTCCTTTTGCCAACACAAAAGTGCTATAATACAGTGCTCGCTCATTATTTGTGTAGTTCCAACCAGTGCAGTCCTTTTGCCAACACAAAAGTGCTATAATACAGTGCTCGCTCATTATTTGTGTAGTTCCAACCAGTGCGGTCCTTTTGCCAACACAAAAGTGCTATAATACAGTGCTCGCTCATTATTTGTGTAGTTCCAACCAGTGCGGTCCTTTTGCCAACACAAAAGTGCTATAATACAGTGCTCGCTCATTATTTGTGTAGTTCCAACCAGTGCGGTCCTTTTGCCAACACAAAAGTGCTATAATACAGTGCTCGCTCATTATTTGTGTAGTTCCAACCAGTGCAGTCCTTTTGCCAACACAAAAGTGCTATAATACAGTGCTCGCTCATTATTTGTGTAGTTCCAACCAGTGCGGTCCTTTTGCCAACACAAAAGTGCTATAATACAGTGCTCGCTCATTATTTGTGTAGTTCCAACCAGTGCGGTCCTTTTGCCAACACAAAAGTGCTATAATACAGTGCTCGCTCATTATTTGTGTAGTTCCAACCAGTGCAGTCCTTTTGCCAACACAAAAGTGCTATAATACAGTGCTTATAAGACAGTGCTTAAATATTATTATTTCATTTATATAATATATATAATAATATATTATTATATTATATAATTTTATTTTATATTGTATATATTATATAATTTTATATTATTTATTATATTTATTATTATTATTTATAAATTATTATTATTTATTATTATTTATATTTTATTTATTTAAATTTTATTATTATATTATTGTTTTTTTCATTATATTATTAAATTGACTCAGTTTTGGCTACTTTATCTTATTACTTTTTTATTTAATATCTTAATATCTTGTTCTATTTGATTATTTTATTTGATTTATTTTATGAAATGATTTTGTTTATAGAGCATTTAGCATTGCGCAGTCGCGTCCGCCATTTTAACGAATCGATTCGTTATTATTCTCAATAACGAATCGATTCGTATTTAATAACAAAGTTTCGAAGTCGTTTTGGCGCATGCGCAAATCGCGTCCGCCATTTTAACGAATCGATTCGTTATTACCTTAACGAATCGACCCCGTTTCATTAACGAAGTTTCGGAAGTGATTTGCGCATGCGCGGGGGGTCCGCCATCTTAACGAATCGATTCGTTAATAATAACGAAATTTCGTAAATACCAAACTTTTTTAAAGGAAAATTTTGTAATTCTTTTAAATAACGAAACGCAAAAACCCCCCAAAAACGAATCGATTTTAGAAACAAATTTTTGCGTTGTTACCCAGGCCTATTTGGCCACCCTACAATCTGTAGGACTATCTCAGCATCACACGTCTGCACTTCCATAAATTTAGAATATAACATTTTTGTATTTAATGATTCTTCTTATTCAGAGAAGGGGTGATTAGGCTATTGAAAGGAATGTTCATGGCTTATGCCAACATGGGAAACGGGATTGCATTGCAAGAGAAATTCTTCCAGGTTCTTCAAATTCTTCAAGCCATAGAAAATAAATTGTTATTAAACTATACAATGGGATTCTACTTTTTTTCTTTTTATGGTGCTGGTGGGGGGGTTGCCTGCCTTTCCATCTGGCAAGGAGGGAGGTGGAAAAAGGCAAGGAGGGCGGGCATCTGTTTCTTATTAGCATGTGGAAACCTCTTGGTTTTTCCACTCATTATAATTCCGCACCGAAAGTGATAACATTATCACATCTTTTATGTGGGTGATTTTCGTGCAAGTGTAAACAATATTCACGCCGCAAATATGTTTTGCGATATATGTGTATCACTCGCCAGGGAAGCAAGCTGTGATGGGTGACAGTTCTCTGGAGCAGGCAGCAATACACATACGTTACGCACCCCTTCCATGTGCAGGCTTTACACACAAGCCCTCCATTTCAATTAACACCCCAGCACTTCCCTTCCATCCCCTCAATTGATTTTTATGGGTAATGGGTGGGGCAGCTCCTTTCCCTAGACAACTCGACATTATTATTTAGTCCTTGTTTATTATAAAGTATAACATCATGTGCTGAGATTCTAGAATAGCTAATTAAGTATATCCACTAAAATTAAGTAAGTATATTTGTTCTGGAACAGCCGTACCAGGAGCTCCAATTTTGTTTGCTTTGCATTGAATGTTTGTTTGTAGTCCTAAGTTTCAGGGACTCTGCAGATAGGTGGCTTCTTTTGGCTGAAGTCATAGGGCAAGCCACCTGTCAATTATCATTGGGTTCCCTAGCTCCGCCCCCCTTTTGGGCTTTGGAGGGAAGGGAGCCATTTCTTAGTTAGTGTCAGCTAAGAAGTCAATATACAGGATGTGTACAGACTTTCTCCTGTTCAAAGGCTTCAACCCTTAAGACTTCCCGGGGGGAACAGTCTTAAGAGCATCTAAAGATTCCCAAAGGTTCCAGGGAAACAGCCTTACAGCCCTGAGGAATTTCGGAGGGAATAACAGCCTTAAAGACTAGAGCAGGGGTCCTCAAACTAAGGCCCGGGGGCCGAATATGGCCCTCCAAGTTCATTTACCCGGCCCTCGCTCAGGATCAACATAAGTCTAAAATGACTTGGAAAGCACACAACAACAACAACAACAACAACAACAACAATCCTATCTCATCAGCCAAAAGCAAGCCCACTCTTCCCATTGAGATACCAATAAGTTTATGTTTGTTAAAATTGTTCTTCATTTTAATTGTTGTATTTTTTAAAGTGTTTTTGCACTACATAATCTGGCCCTCCAACAGTTTGAGGGACTGTGACCTGGCCCTCTGTTCAAAAAGTTTGAGGGCCCCTGGACTAGAGAGTTCCAGCTGGAGAACATCCACTGCCTTGCTGGTAGGTCCACTCAATTCGAGAAGCAGTTCAGCCTGGTAGCAGAGCCCACATCAGTGAGGGTTGGATCTCATTCAGCCTGGGAGAAGTTAAAAAGGGGAATTTTCCTTTAAAGAAAACGTTATTGAAGATAGTGCCTGTCCCCTGTGGACAAGATTGAGAGAACCAACACTTTATCAAGAAAGCCTTGAAGTTTCTGTTTAATTGTTCAGCAATAAAAGACTTTGTTGTATTTAAGCTCAAGCCTTCTAAAGACCGTTTAATGGGGGGAAATTATCTAAGGGCTTCTCTTCGGGGGCCCTGGCTTCCCGTTGGGCTAAAGTTGCACGTCCTGTTTTAAAAGCACTTTGTTTCAAGCCCAGCAGCGACAGAACAATATTGTTGTATGTCAGCTAGGGCTGGGTAACCACGGAAAAATTTGTTTCTAAACTCGATTCGTTTTTAAGGGGTCCATCACGTTTCGTTTCTTTAAAGAATTCTAAAATTTTCCTTTTAAAAATTTCAAAATATACGAAATTTCGTAAATTTCGAATTGATTCGTTAATGGCGGACGCGATTGCACAATTTGCTCAAAAAAACCCTCCAAATATGCTAAAAATATGCTGAAAAAACCTCCAAATGGGACAGGGGGAACTTCTGAAGCTTCCCTCTCCCTCTGTTGTTGACTGTTGGTGTGATAAAACAAACAACAACTATAAAACTTGCACCAGGCATGCGAAACAATTACGAAACAATTACGAAACAATTACGAAACAATTTCGAAACAATTACGAAATAAATTGAAAAAATTGTTTCGAATCTACTTAACTCCTCACACTATTCCAAAATGGCTCAATATCGGATCGTAAGCTAATTTAAATACGAATTAATAACGAATTACGAAATTAACGAACAAAACTGCCCAGCCCTAATGTCAGCCTAGTCAGCCTGTGATTGTGTCTGATGGGAATGTTTATGATGAGATTGGGGATTATGTTCCTGACAATAGGCCTGGGGAGGAGGGCTTGTTTGGGCCTGAGTTAAGTCCAGGAGAGAGGCCTGACCTGTCTCAGGAAGATTCCCAAGGCTTCATTCTTGAGAGAGGCCCTTTGCTGCTTTTCTCAGAGCAACTGTCTGAACATGATTTGTCAGGTACAGGAGTTAATGAGGAAAAAGATAACAAAAGCTTGGACAGAAAGCAAAGTTTTAGTATACAGAGGCAAAGTCTTCAGAGACTGAGACGGTCAGTTTGACTACAGCAAAAAAAAGAGAGCAAACCTTTATCTGGTGGGAAGGTCAATAAAAATGCTGTCCTTTTAGTTTTGGGATCTGAGAAAGCTGTATAATTATTGATTGGAGAGAATTGCCTCAGTCGGGTCAACATTGTTATTTTATCACGATCTTGCTTTCCAGTGCCCTGAGTTTCTTGTACCAAGTTTTTGCCAAGCTCAAGATTTGTCTGTGAGATTTTCCTGCTGTCTTGTTTCATGGATTTAAGTGGCTAGTTTCATGGATTTTTATGTATTGATGGTTCTTGCTTTCCTTTGAAGCTTATGGACTATTATTTATATTAGACCTTTACTGTTTTTGCTATTTTTTACTGCTTTGCTTACCTATAATCATCAATAACTGCTTGCTGATTTTACCAAGCTGCTGTGGTGTTTAAGGTCAGAGGTGTTTCTGCTCTGGAGTACAACATATATCCAGTTAACTAAGTATTTTTATTTGTCGTGTCAGAACAACCAGTCAAATTATATTACATTTCCAACAGAACAAAGCAAACAAGCAGATTACAAAATTTGTGAGTATGAGAGTTGATTAAATGTCCTTTGACCAGTATCTGGCCACTTGGAGTGCCTCTGGTGTTGCTGCAAGAAGGTCCTCCATTGTGCATGTGGCAGGGTGCATTGCAGCAGGTGGTCAGTGGTTTGCTCCTCTCCACACTCGCATGTCGAGGATTCCACTTTGTAGCCCCATTTCTGAAGGTTGGCTCTGCATCTCGTGGTGCCAGAGCGCAGTCTGTTCAGTGCCTTCCAGGTCGCCCAGTTTTCTGTGTGCCCAGGGGGGAGTCTCTCATTGGGTATCAGCCATTGGTTGAGGTTCTGGGTTTGGGCCTGCCACTTTTGGACTCTCGCTTGCTGAGGTGTTCCAGTGAGTGTCTCTGTAGATCTTAGAAAACTATTTCTAGATTTAAGTCGTTGACGTGCTGGCTGATACCCAAACAGGGGATGGGCTGGAGATGTCTCTGCCTTGGTCCTTTCACTATTGGCTGCTGCTTCCCGGCGGATGTCAGGTGGTGCAATACCGGCCAGACAGTGTAATTTTTCCAGTGGTGTAGGGCGCAGGCACCCTGTGATAATGCGGCATGTCTCATTAAGAGCCACATCCACTGCTTTAGTGTGGTGAGATGTGTTCCACACTGGGCATGCATACTCAGCAGCAGAGTAGCACAGCACAAGGGCAGATGTCTTCACTGTATCTGGTTGTAATTCCCAGGTTGTGCCAGTCAGCTTTCGTATGATATTGTTTCTAGCACCCACTTTTTGCTTGATGTTCAGGCAGTGCTTCTTGTAGGTAAGAGCACGGTCCAGAGTGACTCCCAGATATTTGAGTGCACTGCAATGCTCCAGTGGGATTCCTTCCCAGGTGATCTTCAGAGCTCGGGATGCTTGTCTGTTCTTGAGATGAAAGGCACATGTCTGCATTTTAGATGGGTTGGGGATCAGTTGGTTTTCCCTGTAGTAGACAGTAAGAGCACCTAGAGCTTCAGAGAGCTTCTGTTCAACCATCTCAAAGCTCCCTGCTTGAGCAGTAATGGCACGATCATCAGTTAACTAAGTAATGTGGCTCAATCCCAACAAATCTGACCCCAATCCTGCCTTTAGCATTAATCAGACTGACATCTCCATCCCCTTCAATGAGTTATTTCTGTTACAATCAGAAGCAGGATCCTTGTAACATTTCCTACTTGTAGCGGAGATCGCTGTCAGAAAGATGCTGAAAGTGTCAGTCTTTGATAGAAAGGGGAACTGACCCCATCAGTTGCAGGAACTGATGCTCAGTAAGTGAAGGATTTTTGGACTCTCTGGACATTGTTGGAGTGCAACCCTTTTAATCCAAAACCAACATTTAATGGTGGAGAATAAGATACATTGCAATTCAGCAAGATCTGAACAATATTAGTTTCTCAGATATGTGTTATAGTGTGGGTGGGAGAGTAGACATGAGCAGTTGGCTGAGCAATAGGTTTGCGTATTTCAGCTGAACCTTGATCCGTTTCTGCTGACCAGATCCTGGTAGACCCTGGTAGACCCCTGTACCTGTTTTTGCTCACCTCTGGAAAATGGGCGGATAGCCTTTTTTGGTCCTCACCCAAAAATATGGCTAGATCCAGTCTATTGGAGGCAATGGGGAGCTTATGAGACTCTCCTTTCTGTTCCTGGGACTGTTTCCTTTCTTCCCTTCAAGGGATCCTGGGTTCCAGCAATGGGGTTATGGAAAGCACTAGAAGGGTTTGGTGGGCATTGACCTTGAGTTTTGGAGTTATAGTTTACCTCCACCCAGAGAGCACTGTGGATTCAAACTATGATGAATCTGGACCAAACTTGGCACGAATACTCCATTTGCCCAAATATGAACACAGATGGAGTTGGGGGAAATAGACCTTGACATTTGGGAGTTGTAGTTGCTGGGATTTATAGTTCACCTACAATCAAAGAGCATTCTGAACCCCACCAACAATAGAATGGGGCCAAACTTCCTATACAGAATACCCACGACCAAAAGAAAATACTGTTTTTTCTGGTGGTCTTTGGCCACCCTTCTGACAACCTCCCCAGGGTCCCGACCCACAGGTTGAGAAATGCTGCCTTTAGGCCATCCAGTCCAACTCCCTTCACCAGAGCAAGAAAACATAATCAAAGCCCTCCTGACAAAGAGCCATCCAGCCATAGATATAGATAGATATGATTCAGAAACACACATTTGTATGTATATGACAGATATAGAGAAGCAGCCTAGGTAATTTTCAACGGTAAGCAAACAGTATTTTGGCGCCCCCCCCCCCAACCAATCATTGATATATATTTTCTGTTTGTCATGGGAGTTCTGTGTGCCATATTTGGTTCAATTCCATCGTTGGTGGAGTTCAGAATGCTCTTTGATTGTAGGTGAACTATACATCCCAGTAACTACACTTGCCGCACTTGCTCCCTTGCCTGGCCCGCTTTGGGTCCGGAGGCATGCCTGAAGTCCCCGACGTGTGCACCAAAAGTCACCTCTTCTCCTGACTTTCTCCTCAGCCATTAGGACCAAGAGAGAGAGAGAGAGAGACAGAGAGACAGAGGTGGAGATGCCCACCTTTCCTGAAGGTAGGCGCAAAAACAAAGGAGGGAGCGGAGGTGGGAGATACCTCCAGCCGGAGGGGCTCTCTCTCTCTCTCTCTCTCTCTCTTTCTTGGTCCCAATGGCTGAAGAGAAAGTCAGGAGAAGAGGCGACTTTTGGTGCGCACGCTGGGGTCTTCAGACACGCCTCCGGACCCGAAGCGAGCCAGGCGCGGTGTCTCCGCCCTTTGGCCCACCCGCAGATTGGGGAGAGGAGAGTGCCGGGGGATCAGGAAAGGGAGCCGGTCATGGGGAAGGGATCGAACACAGAGAATGATTGAGCGCCGGCTCTGCTTGCGCACCCGGTGGCCGGGTGGAGCAGGAACGAGAGGGGCTAGGCGAGGCTCAAGGGCCTGGCCCCTTTGGGAAGAGGATTGCCCAGCAGCAAGGCAAGAAAGCCGAGGCTCCCCCCGGACTGCTAGGGCTGTTATGAGTTGAGGGGGCGCTCCTCAAGTGGCGGTCGAGGGGCATTTACAGAGGCGCCTCTGTGCCCCTGGCAAAAAAAAGTGTTCTGCGACCACTTACTTCGCGTAATGGACGAGCCGCCCCTGCAGATATAGTATCCTAGATTTGAAAGGGACCCCCTAAAGAAGGACAATTCTATGTTGCATGTTCCAGAGTAGGCAAACCAGACAATCTCGACATCAACACTGATAAAGAAACAAGAAGAAATACTGTTCGCCTACAAGCATAAAGAAATCACATGTATTAGAAACCAACACTTTCTCATTACTTTATTTTCCAGATCACCAGACTGAGCCACAGCAACGCGTGGCAGGGGACGGCTAGTCTATACTCTATAATTAATGCAGTTTGACATCATTTTACCTGCCATGGCTCAATGTTATGGAATCATGACATCATCTGCAGCCTTCTCTGGCAAAGTGTGTTGGTGACTCACCAAGCTACAAATCCCTTGATTTCATAGCTTTGGCCATGGCATGTAAAGTGGCATCAAATTGACTTAACTCTATAGTGTAGATGCACCTTTAGAAATAACTGGAACCTAATTCAAAGCGCAAAAGCCGGGTTGCAGCTAAACGTCAAAAAAACCAAGATTATGGCAACAAGAATGATTGACAACTGGAAAATAGAGGGAGAAACCATGGAGGCCGTGACAGACTTTGTATTTCTAGGTGCAAAGATGACTGCAGATGCAGACTGTGGCCAGGAAATCAGAAGACGCTTCCTTCTTGGGAGGAGAGCAATGTCCAGTCTCGATAAAATAGTGAGGAGTAGAGACATCAGACTGGCAACAAAGATCCGCCTAGTCAAAGCCATGGGATTCCCTGTAGTCACCTACGGATGTGAGAGCTGGACCTTAGGGAAGGCTGAGCGGAGGAAGATCGATGCTTTTGAGCTGTGGTGTTGGAGGAAAGTGCTGAGAGTGCCTTGGACTGCGAGAAGATCCAACCAGTCCATCCTCCAGGAAATAAAGCCCGACTGCTCATTGGAGGGAAAGATACTAGAGACAAAGTTGAAGTACTTTGGCCACATCATGAGGAGACAGGAAAGCCTAGAGAAGACAATTATGCTGGGGAAAGTGGAAGGCAAAAGGAAGAGGGGCCGACCAAGGGCAAGATGGATGGATGGCATCCTTGAACTGACTGGACTGACCTTGAGGGAGCTGGGGGTGGTAACGACCGACAGGGAGCTCTGGCGTAGGCTGGTCCATGAGGTCATGAAGAGTCGGAGACGACTGAACGAATGAACAACAACAATTCAGAGGAGGGCCTACCTGTACTGGTGAAATCATATATAGTGAAGGAATTCTACAGAGAAGGATTTTGTCTGCCATATTGTGTTAAGCGTACATAATAATAGATCCCTGTTGGTTTTGTTCCTGTTAAAATTCCCTTGCACAATCTCAGAGGGCCACGCAAACACCTTTAATTTTATGGAGGTTCGAGAATGAAGTTTAGGATCATATGTGTCGAAGCATTATATTTCAATGTATTCATTACCCCGAGAACAAGCCCCCAGCTGGTGGAAAATAACAAGACCTGTGGGGGCACGAATGGGAGAAAATGGGGCTATAGTTTCCCTGGTCCGACGTCAGGCCCCTTGCCTTCCCTGAAATTGGACTTATGAAATGGAAATGGGAAAGTAGCATATGTGCAAATATAGCCGCGCGATGGTTTCTGGAAGCTTGTTTCAACGGAAAATGGAGACGTGCATATGTAAAGACTAGCAAGTGGGGAAAGGGCAAGTGTGTGTATACAAGAGAGAGAATAAATTGAATTCAATTGTTGCACCCTAGAACAGGAACAGAGCCCTGTAATCATTAACACACACACCATGAATAAAGGAAGAGTCCTTTTTATTTGGAGCCAAATACCTGGCACCCAAATACCTGGGAGTCACTCTGGACCGTGCTCTTACCTACAAGAAGCATTGCCCGAACATCAAGCAAAAAGTGGGTGCTAGAAACAATATCATACGAAAGCTGACTGGCACAACCTGGGGATCACAACCAGACACAGTGAAGACATCTGCCCTTGCGCTATGCTACTCTGCTGCTGAGTATGCATGCCCAGTGTGGAACACATCTCACCACACTAAAGCAGTGGATGTGGCTCTTAATGAGACATGCCACATTATCACGGGGTGTCTGCACCCTACACCTCTGGAGAAATTACACTGCTTAGCCGGTATTGCACCACCTGACATCCGCCGGGAAGTGGCAGCCAATAGTGAAAGGACCAAGGCAGTGACATCTCCAGCTCATCCCCTGTTTGGGTATCAGCCAGCACGTCAACGACTTAAATCCAGACATAGTTTTCTAAGATCTACAGAGACACTCGCTGGAACACCTCAGCAAGCGAGAATCCAAAAGTGGCAGGCTCAAACCCAGAACCTCAACCAATGGCTGATACCCAATGAGAGACTCCCCCCTGGGCACACAGAAGACTGGGCGACTTGGAAGGCACTGGACAGACTGCACTCTGGCACCACAGATGCAGAGCCAACCTTCAGAAATGGGGCCACAAAGTGGAATCCTCGACACGCAAGTGTGGAGAGGAGCCAACCACTGACCGCCTGCTGCAATGCACCCTGAGCCCTGCCACATGCACAAGGGAGGACCTTCTTGCAGCAACACCAGAAGCACTCCAAGGGGCCAGATACTGGTCAAAGGACATTTAATCAACTACCAAACTCACACATTTTGTATTTTCTCTGTTTGTTTGCTTTGTTCTGTTAGAAATGTAATATAACTGACTGGCTGCCCTGACATGAGAAATAAATAAATTTGGAGCCAATTAAAGAGATGAGTATAAAATAGGTAAAAACCCAAAAGCAAACAAGCCAAATAAAGCAGCAAAATTACTTACTTGCTTAGGCGATCCCTCGTTGGCCGAGTAGGATAGTCTTCCAGGATCAGTATTCTTCTGGGTCCGTAGGTGACCATGAAGCCCTATTCTTGATCTGCATCTTCTCCCACAGTGAGGGCATTGCTTTCCAGGTGGAAGGTGGTCTCGGTTGGGGTTGGCTTGATGCACCTTCCTCTTGGCACGTTCCTCTCTTTCGCCCTCCATTCGTGCCTCCTCAAATTCTGCAGCACTGCTGGTTACAGCTTACCTCCAGCTGGAGCGGTCAAAGGCCAGGGCTTCCCAGTTCTCAGTATACCAGAGTTTTTAAGGTTGGCTTTGAGCCCATCTTTCAATCTCTTTTCCTGCCCAGCAACATTCCGTTTTCTGTTCTTGAGTTCGGAGTAGAGCAACTGTTTTGGGAGACGGTGGTCAGGCATCCGGACGACATGGCCGGTCCAGCGGAGTTGATGGCGGAGGACCATCGCTTCAATGCTGGTGGACTTTGCTTCTTCCAGCACGCTGACGTTTGTCCGCTTGTCTTCCCAAGAGATTTGCAGGTTTTTCCGGAGGCAGCGCTGATGGTATCGTTCCAGGAGTTGCATGTGACGTCTGTAGACAGTCCACGTTTCGCAGGCATATAGCAGGGTTGGGAGGACAATAGGTTTATAAGCAAGCACCTTGGTATCCCTATGGATGTCCTGGTCCTAAAAAACTCTCTGCTTCATTTGGAAAAATGTTGCACTCGCAGAGCTCAGGCGGTGTTGTATTTTGGTGTCAATGTTGACTTTGATGGAGAGATGGCTGCCAAGGGAGCGGAAATGGTCCACATTTTCTAATGTTACACCATTAAGCTGTGTCTCTGGCATTGGAGAGGGGTTGGCTGGTGACTGCTGGAACAGCACTTTGGTTTTCTCAATGTTCAGTGACAGGCCGAGCTTCTTGTATGCTTCTGCGAAGGTGTCTAGAGTGGCTTGTAGATCTACTTCTGAATGCGCACAGACGACATTGTCAGCAGCAGCAGCAAAATAAGCAGTGTCCAAACATACAAATAATAGCAATGTCCAAAAAGCTTGCACAAATAATCCAATGCAACGAATGGCCAAAAGCCTTCAATAGGAAACCATGAACAGACTAGCCCCTGCTAACCCACTTGAAAAGCAAGATTTATCCTTGGAGATGAGAGCACTTGAAACAGGGATTTCCATGAGACTTGAGCTTGATTCCAAATGATGCCTGATCTGAAGAAGATTCTCTAAGGGCCCTTTATAAATCCCAAGAACTGGTTCCTACTCCCCTCAGTTTTTGGCCTTAACTGCCAAATTCTTTCTGATCTGTGTAAACATTGGGCCTCTCGACGGTTCTGGCTAATTTCCAGACAAAGACTGGTCGTATCTATCTCCTCATTAACTCTATCAGGTGTCAAGCTATCTTGCAAACTTGAGCCTGGAGAAGGGAGTAAACTTTCTTCTCTTGCTTTGACAGAAACTTTCTCATGGGAATTTGGCCTTTCCCCTGAGCCTTCTCGATCAGCGTGTGCAGTAACTTTATTGTCCAAAGTGTCTCCATTTTGCACCGCATCCTCATTGATCACATCAGACTGACTATCCAAAACAGAACTGGAAACATCAGAAACATTAGGAGGTGGAAACACGATCACAGATTCAGGCTCAAACACCAGCTGAGGCCCAACACTATGCCCCCAGCCCCCTTTGTCCTCCTGAGGCCGGGGCTTAGAAGGGTAAGCCCAATGAAACTGGGCTACCAGATCGGGACCGTGCAAATCACGAGCATCTACCCACGAACGTTCCTCTGGCCCATACACAGTCCAGTCCACCAGGTATTGTAACCTGTGACAACGGAAGCGGGAATCCAAAATGTCCTTAACTTCAATAAATAACTGCACAAAATCACATATTAATCTTATTTAGTGTTTCTCAACCTTCCTAAGGCTGCGACCCCTTAATACATTTCCTCATGTTGTGATGACCCCCAACCAGAAAAATATTTTCGTTGCTGCTTCATAACTGGAATTTTGCTACTGTTATGGATCGTAATGTAACTATCTGATATGCAGGATGTATTTTCATTCACTGGTCCAAATTTGGCACAAATACCAGATATGCCCAAATTTGAATACTGGTGGGGTTGGGTCAGGGCTGATTTTGTCATTTGAGAGTTGTAGTTGCTGGGATTTATAGTTCACCTACAATCAAAAAGCACTCTGAGCTCCACCAATAATGGAATTGAACCAAACTTGGCACACAGTACTCTCACCACAGAAAAGGCCCTGTCCCTCGTCCCCACCAAACATGCCTGTGACGCAGGTGGGATCGCGAGCAGGGCCTCTCCGGATGAACAAAGAGAATGCGTGGGTTCATAAATGGAGATACGGTCATGCAGGTAGGCAGGTCCCAAGCTGTTTAGGGCTTGGTAGGTGCGCACCTGCACCTTGAATTGGGACCGGAAAGTGAACGGCAACCAATGAAGCTCCTTAAACAGGAGGATTGACCTCTTTCTGTAAGGAGTGTCAGTTAACATCCTGGCTGCCGCTTGTTGGATCAGCTGAAATTTCCGAGCTGTCTTTAAGGGCAGCCCCACATAGAGCGCATTACAGTAGTCCAATCTGGAGTTGACCAAGGCAAAGATCAGCCTTTGCGAGGTATGGTCGCAGTTGGCGCACGAGTCTCAATTGTGCAAAAGCCCTCCTGGACACCGCCGACGCCTGAGCCTCAAGCGTAAGCGATGAATCCAAGAGGACTCTCAAACTGCGGACCTGTGACTTCAGGGGGAGCGCAACCCCGTCTAGCACAGGTTGCCACCCTATACCCCGATCTGATTTTCAATCAACCAGGAGGACCTCTGTCTTGTCGGGATTGATCTTCAGCTTGTTCTTCCTCATCCTGATAGACACAGTGGCCAGGCACTTGTCCAGCACTCGAGGGGCCTCCTTGGAATTAGGTGGAAATGAGTAGTAGACTTGTGTGTCATCTGATTTAACTGTATCGCATATGTATATTGTAAACTGCTCCGAGCCTTCAGGGAGTGGTGGTATATAAATTGATTAATAAATAATAATAATAATAATAATAATAATAATAATAATAATAATAATAATAAAATAATAGTCAAGGAGGGAAGGATACTAGAGACAAAGTTGAAGTACTTTGACCACATCATGAGGAGACAGCAAAGCCTGGAGAAGACAATTATGCTGGGGAAAGTGGAAGGTAAAAGGAAGAGGGGCCGACCAAGGACAAGATGGATGGATGGCATCGTTGAAGTGACTGGACTGACCTTGAAGGAGCTGGGGGTGGTGACGGCCGACAGGGAGCTCTGGCATGGGCTGGTCCATGAGGTCACGAAGAGTCGGAGATGACTGAACGAATGAACAACAACAAAACAACAATAGTCAAGGTGGTCAATTGCAACATTCACACTTGACTCCAATAGACAAGAGTTCTTTCTCCCACCCTGGATATTATTCCACAGAATATTTGTTATTGCATTCTAAAGATCCCGTTAATCCGTATGCTTAAACCATTTGTTTATCTCTCCAAATAAACACCGAGACATTTTACAGCTCTGATATGGCGCACATCTCTTGGACCAAGGGGTGCATCCAAACCCACAAAGCCAGTAGATTTAGAAAGCAAAAGAGAGCATTGTGTGCAAGGAAAGGGGTGCGGGGAGTTGGCATATTTCAGAGCGTTTCCCACACCTCTGGCTGTGCTGTACTTTCTCTGGTTTGGGTCATAAAGAAGATTGTACCTTTAAAAAATGTGCTTGAAACTATTGATTTCTGCTGCCTGAAAACCCCTGACATCCTGGCGCAATGAAGTTATTGCTGTGGACCCTGTGTGCTTTCTTCATACTTCTCCGCGGCTTGCGCGGGTCTCCAAGGAGGGTATTAAAGATATTGTAGCTCCCACTTCCTGAGTCTGGGATATCAGAGAGATCCTCCAGTGTAAAGAATAATTATCAGCACCGCTGTTACCTCGAGTAAGTGTGTAATTACATGCTCGGTTTTGTGGGCTGTGGGCTGTGCAATTTTGAATTATAACCCTAATGTCAAAGACTGTCCATTACACGCACACGCACGCTGCTTGTTACCACTTCCATTTATAAAAATAACACAGATAAATCAGAATGGGTATGGAATCCTTTTTTTTCTTTCCTCTTGTGCAAAAGAGGGGCTTTTATGTGCAGGATAAAAAAAAAATAGGGATGGATAGTACCGTGAGATGGCCATTGCAGGGGCAGGATGCAAATTCCTCAAAGAAAGTGGGAAATGGAGAACCAGAGGAACAATGAATAGTGTTGGGGCTCATTTAGGAAAGAGCAGAGACACATGTGTACAGTACAATGCTATATCTAGCCTTCTACAATTGAAGTGGACTACAAGTCTCATGGAGAAAGGCAGGGAGTTTCAGAAAAACATCTATTTCTGCTTCATCGACTATTCTAAAGCCTTTGACTGTGTGGATCATAATAAATTGTGGCAGGCTCTTGGTGGGATGGGCATCCCTAGCCCCCTTCCCTCTCTCCTGAGGAATCTGTACAAGGACCAAGCAGCAACAGTCAGAACTGACCACGGAACAGGAGACTGGGTCAAGATTGGGAAAGGCGTCCGGCAAGGCTGCATACTCTCACCCAACCTATTCAACTTGTATGCAGAATCACATCATGCGAGGATATGCGGGGCTTGAGGAATGCAAAGCTGGGGTGAAAATTGCTGGAAGAAACATTCACAACCTCAGATATGCAGATGACACCACTCTGATGGCCGAAAGTGAGGAGAAGCTGAGGAGACTTCTAATCAAGGTGAAAGAAGAAAGCGCAAAAGCTGGGTTGCAGCTAAACATCAAAAAAACCAAGATTATGGCAACAAGAATGATTGACAACTGGAAAATAGAGGGAGAAAATGTGGAGGCCGTGACAGACTTTGTATTTCTAGGTGCAAAGATGAGTGCAGATGCAGACTGTGGCCAGGAAATCAGAAGACGCTTCCTTCTTGGGAGGAGAGCAATGTCCAATCTCGATAAAATAGTCAAAAGTAGAGACATCAGACTGGCAACCAAGATCCATTGCCTAGTCAAAGCCATGGTCTTCCCTGTAGTCACCTACGGATGTGAGAGCTGGACCTTAGGGAAGGCTGAGCGAAGGAAGAGAGATGCTTTTGAGCTGTGGTGTTGGAGGAAAGTTCTGAGAGTGCCTTGGACTGCGAGAAGATCCAACTAGTCCATCCTCCAGGAAATAAAGCCCGGCTGCTCACTGGAGGGAAGGAGACTAGAGACAAAGTTGAAGTACTTTGGCCACATTATGAGGAGACAGCAAAGCCTAGAGAAAACAATGATGCTGGGGAAAGTGGAAGGGAAAAGGAAGAGGGGCCGACCAAGGGCAAGATGGATGGATGGCATCCTTGAAGTGACTGGACTGACCTTGAAGGAACTGGGGGTGGTGACGGCCGACAGGGAGCTCTGGCGTGGGCTGGTCCCTGAGGTCACGAAGAGTCGGAGACGACTGAACAAATGAACAACAACAACACAAGTCTCATCATCCCAGTTAGCGTGGCTATAGTGCAGTGCTTCTCAACCTTTCTAATGCCACGACCCCTTAATACAGTTCTGCATGTTGTGGTGACCCCAAACCATAACATTATTTTCATTGCTACTTCATAACTGTCATTTTGCTATTGTCAGGAATCGTAATCCTAACCCTAACCCTAACTCTAATGGCACTCCATGCAGTCATGCCGGCCACATGACCTTGGAGGTGTCTACGGACAATGCCGGCTCTTCAGCTTAGGAATGGAGATGAGCACCAACCCCCAGAGTCAGGCACAACTGGTCTTAATGCCCATTTTCCCAGTTCCAACAGACCTCACTACCTCTGAGGATGCTTGCCATAGATGCAGGCGAAACGTCAAGAGAAAATGCCTCTAGAACATGGCCGTGTAGCCAGAAAAAAACCTACAACAACCCAGTGATTCCGGCCATGAAAGCCTTCGACAATATAATGGGGATTTCTTGTGAACATGTTTGTGTCATTATCCATGAACATTTGAACATGGAGAATCTCTCTGCAAAGTGAGTCCCCAAATGTTTGACAACAGATCAGAAAAGCGTGAAAGTGAAAAATTCCTCGTCCATTTGTCAGTGTTTCCGGATGGATAAGAACTTCTTGGATCAACTGGTCACGATGGATTTATTTGTATGACCCTGAAACCAAGGAACAGCCAAAAGAGTGGAGGCACAGTGGTTCTCCTCGTCCAAAAAAGTTCAGGGTGCAAAAATCAGCCCCTGAGGTGATGGTGTCTGTGTTCCGGGATAAGGAGGGCGTGCTCCTAGTGGTTCCACCATCAATGCAAGGCATTACACTGAATTTTGGGACCAATTGAAGGTAGTTCTGAAGGCCAAAATGCACAGCAAGTAGGGCTGGGCGGTTTCGTTTGTTAATTTCGTAATTCGTTATTGATTCGTATTTAAATTAGCTTACGATCCGATATTGAGCCATGCAGGAGCAACTAAAAATCGAAACTAATTTTTCAATTTATTTCGTAATTGTTTCGTAATTGTTTCGTAATCAATTCGTAATCGTTTCGAAATCGTTTCGTAATTGTTTCGTAATTATTTCCGTATGTCTGGTGCAAGTTTTAGGGTTGTTGTTTGTTTTATCAGTGATAAAAAATAAATTATCACACCAACAGTCAACAACAGAGGGAGAGGGAAGCTTCAGAAGTTCCCCCTGTACCATTTGGAGGGGTTTTTTTAGCGCATTGCGCAATTGCGTCCGCCATTAACGAATCGATTCATAATTGTTTCGTAATTGTTTCATAATTTACGAAATTTCGTATATTTCGAACTTTTTTAAAGAAAAATTTCGGATTCTTTTAAAAAACGAAACGCAAAAACCCCCTAAAAACGAATCGAGTTTAGAAACAAATTTTTCCGTGGTTACCCAGCCCTAACAGCAAGCTGTCCAAAGGAATTGTGTTCCCGCAAGACAATGCCTCCGCTCACACTGCACAAGCGACCATGGCAAAACTGGTGGACATGCTACTTGCAGATATTAATTCAGCGACAACCTACAATGTTGCAAAGTTCTGTGCAGCAGCATACAAAATCCGTCAGGGAATGACTAGTCCCAAAAGTTAACTGTGTGTCCAGTAACCTTCTTCCCTGAATCTACAATTTGGTGATGGATATGGGCATTGTATGTTTTTACCCTGTTTCCCCTTCCCTTCCGCTCCCTCACCCATATTGTGCTTCAGTAGTATATATTTATATTTTTAATGTACCAAACATACCAAGTTTGTATGAAAATGTGACTCTATTTCCTGTGCTGGTCAATGACCGAAATAAATGATTTGATTTGGTGGAACTAGGCTTCTAACTGGTTGACCACCCACCTTATTCACCGGATCTAGCTCCCTCCGACCATCATCTTTTTTCCAAACCTGAAGAAACACCTCAATGGTACCAAATTTCTCACGATTTCTGATGCCATGGCTGCTGCAGATGACTGGTTTGAGGCACAACCAAAATCCTTCTTTTTGCAAGGCTGACAGAACTTGGAATACTGATGTAAGAAGTGTTGTGCTGGTACAGCTGTACCAGGAGCTCCAATTTTGTTTGCTTTGCATTTAATGTTTGTTATAGTCCTAAGTTTCAGGGACTCTGCAGATAGGTGGCTACTTTTGGCTGCAATCATAGGGCAAGCCACCTGTCAATTATAGTTAGGTTCCCTGGTCCCGCCCCCTTTGGGTTTTTGGAGGGAATAGGTGCCTTTTTGAGTTCAGTCCACACAGAGCAGCTTTCCATACAGGACATGAAAGCAAGAGCTCCTGTAGAAAGCTTCGTCTTCTACGGCTTGGCCGGGGAGATACAGCCCACAGCTTGGCTGAGGATTTTGTAGCCTTACAGCTCCTTAGCTGAGAGACTTCAGCCGGCCATCACTGAAACCTGAACTCCTTCTTTTTCCCTGGAAGTCTACAAAGCTCTGCTTGGTAAGGGTCGCTCGCGGAAGCCAGACGCAGTTGGTATCGGGTGCAGGGGCTCCACGCCACAGAGGCAAGTACAGACTGCCCAGATTAGAAGTTAAGGATTTCCCCATTAGTTAGTATACAGTTATGAAGATAGTGCCTGATCCCAATGAACAAGATTGCAAGAGCCTATAGACCAGGGGTCCTCAGACTTTTTAAACAGAGGGCCAGGTCACGGTCCCTCAAACTGTTGGAGGGCCGGATTATAATGTGAAAAAAAAACATGAATGAATACCTATGCACACTGCACATATTGTATTTGTAGTGCAAAAAAATGATTTTGTTATTTAGGAGATGGGATTTATAGTTCACCTACAATCAAAGAGCATTCTGAACTCCACTAATGATGGAATTGAATGAATACATGAATGAATTTATATGCACACTGCACATATCATATTTGTAGTGCAAAAAAATGATTTTGTCATTTAGGAGATGGGATTTATAGTTCACCTACAATCAAAGAGCATTCTGAACTCCACTAATGATGGAATTGAATGAATACATGAATACATGAATGAATACCTATGCACACTGCACATATTGTATTTGTAGTGCAAAAAAAATGATTTTGTCATTTAGGAGATGGGATTTATAGTTCACCTACAATCAAAGAGCATTCTGAACTCCACTAATGATGGAATTGAACTAAACTTGGCACACAGAACTTGGCACAAATACTCAATATGCTCAATTGTGAGCACAGGTAGAGTTTGGGGAAAATAGACATTTACATTTGGGAGTTGTAGTTACTGGGATTTATAGTTCACCAACAATCAAAGAGCATTCTGAACCCCACCAATGATAGAACTGCGCCAAACTTCCCACACAGAACGCCCATGACCACACAGAATGCCCATGACCCGCGCCGCCTGCCCTCTCCCCAGGCCGGGCCTGCCTTCTCCCGGCTTCAGGGTGGGGTCTCGCCTCCTCTTGAAGCCAGGAGAAGGCGAGGGAGGCGACAGGCGGCACGGCTTTGGGACCGCGCTGCCTGCCCTCTCCCCAGGCCGGGCCTGCCTTCTCCCGGCTTCAGGACGGGGTCTTGCCTCCTCCTGAAGCCCGGAAAAGGCGGGGGAGGTGGCAGGTGATGCGGCTTTGGGACCGCGTTGCCTGCCGCTTCTCCACACCCTGCGGGCCGGATAAATGCCCTCGGGGGCCGGGTCTGGCCCGCGGGCCGTAGTTTGAGGACCCCTGCTATAGACTGTTAAGAAAGCTTTAAAGTACCTGTTTGTTTCCATCAATAAAGAACTTTGTTGGACTTACTTTAAGCCTCTACAGAACTTTGTTTTGGGGAGGTCCGAGGGCCTTTAATCTGAGGCAGCCCCAGCGTCCCGTTGGGCACCCAGAATTTATGTCCTGTCTACAGTCATATGCACAGGCCCAGCGTGTGACAGCACAAGTGTGTTGATATCAGTGGAGAGTATGTGGAATAAATGTACAGTTTCATCTTTCTATCTCGTTTCTTTCTGGGTAAAGCCAAAGACTTATCAGCAGCCCTTGTATAAGGAAGGCCGACAGAGAATGCAACCCATAGACCTTGAGGCAAGCAAAAAATTGTGTGGTTTATGTCTACTGTACAGAAGTTGATTATAAATTGTATGATTTTAACGGTATTTGTGTTCAGATTGGCTGCACTAATGCTGGAGCGGCCTAACTGAGAGGAGTGCGTTGCCATGGAGACGATGTAGGCTAGAGAGAGAAGTGGGAGGAGCTTAGAGGGGAGAGTTTGAAAAACGACAATTTATGTTCAGTTAGGGTTTAGCAGTGAGGAGTTAGAGTGAGGAGTTGAGAGAGAAGGAGAGGAAAAGGTGGCTGAGTGACTTGTGAAGCAAAGTTTCGAGGCTTTGGAAAGCCGGGTCTGGCTATTGAAAGTTTCTCTGGCTAGGGTAGCCGAAAGGCGGAAACATAGCCGGAATTCTTTAGTCCAAGGAGAGGCTAAAGAATAGCTTATTTAGAATTTGATCTAGGAAGGATCAAATAAGGGAAATATCCCTGTATTGATACTTTGTCTGAAGCAAGCGCTCTACGTCAGGAAGATACTGTGTTACTTTAAAGAATGAACTGTTAAACTTACAAGCATTGTTCTAAGTTCTATAAGAAAAGTTACAACTTGCAACCACACGCTTTGTGCTCAATAAACTTGTTAACTTTTGTTTGAAGACTGCCTCACCTCCATCAATTCTGCGTCCAGTGTGCCATTTCACACAATATTATAACTTACCTCACGTGGTGGCAGAAACGCAGGGGAAAGTGACCAAATAGATATACATTCTTATCCCCAGTCACGCTACAATACATACAGTTTCATTACTACTAAGTTATTACTATCTTAATAAAAGAAGAGGTGCGATTGAACAGCCTCCCTTCTAACTTGATGGTAAATTTGGTTCCTTTCAAATTGGTAACAACAATCATCATCCCTAGGCTCCCCTGCTTCTGCGCATCTACCTTGCAGTTCAAATGTCACAATGATGTTTATTAGGCCTGGGTAACAACGGAAAAATTTGTTTCTAAAATCGATTTGTATTTGGGGTTTTTTTTTTGTTTCGATATTTAAAATAATTACAAAATTTTCCCTTAAAAAAGTTCGATATTTACGAAATTTCATAAATGGTAAAAAATTAACGAATCGATTTCCGAAACAATAACGAATCGATTCGTTAATGGCGGACGCGACCGCGAAATACGCTAAAAAACCTCCAAAAACTTCTGAAGCTTACCTCTCCCTCTGTTGTTGACTGTTGGTGTGATATTATAATTTTTTTTCACTAATTAAACCATAAAACTGGCCCAGACATGCGGAAATAATAACGAAACGACCTCAAAACAATAACGAAACAAACACAATAACGAAATACGAAGCATTTACAAAACGTATTTAAAAATTCATTTTTTAAAATAATTGCTCCAGAATGGTTCGTTATCGTTTTGTAATTGAAAAAATTAACGAATTATTAACGAATTACGAATTAACGAAACGAAACCGCCCAGGCCTACCAGTCACGCTACAATACATACAGTTTCATTACTACTAAGTTATTACTATCTTAATAAAAGAAGAGGTGCGATTGAACAGCCTCCCTTCTAACTTGATGGTAAATTTGGTTCCTTTCAAATTGGTAACAACAATCATCATCCCTAGGCTCCCCTGCTTCTGCACATCTACCTTGCAGTTCAAATGTCACAATGATGTTTATTGCTTCTCTCAATCTTTTGGAACCTAACCACAAGAACTAAAGTTTGTTCTCATTTGGCCTGGAGCACCCTTCCACATCTGATTTCCATATCCAAATCGGTTTTATCTTACTGACCAGTAGAAAAGGGGAAAAAAGTGGAAGTGGGTTTCTTTCAGTTTTTTACCGGCAGGTTATTATAAAATATTGACTTTGCTACACGTTGGGACTGGGGTTATATTTTTCCTCCTTCCCTTCTTCCCTTTTCGTGCAAATCTGTTTTCGCCACAGGAGCGCACGCTGTCTCTTCTGGCTACAACTCTACTTACTAATTCATTGATTCATCTTTAATGAGGCCCCCTGCCAATGTTTAAATAGCATTCCGAACAAAGAAAAAGGCAAGGCTCCTAAAACAGCTGCCGCGCTCCGTTTCTGACACCGCTCGCTTTTTGTAAGACCCAGTAAAATCTATTTCTTTTTCTTCCCCTAAAGTTAGTAATTTATAATTTAGGTGCAGCTTGATAATTAATTGTCAGCAGTGGCTGGGAGGAAAAAGGAAGGTGGTAGGAAGAGAGTCAAAGTTTCTCTGGAGCTGGTAGACGAATCAAGCCAAGAGGTAACACCACATTAGTAGCAGCTGAGACATCGGATGTGATTTAGGTCGAGGACATGCCTTTCTGATGGGGGATTCGCCACAAAGCGTTCCAAGGCATTGCTCTTTTTGGAGACTCCGGGTGACCCAACACATTGATTGATGGAAAATTCAGGACACCCCAAGGGAATGACTTCTCTGCATTGCCTGCCACTAACCGATGAAACCACAAGATGTGGCACTGACTGTGCCGTCGCGCCTGGGGGATATTATTTTCAATAAAGGAGGGGTGGACGTGGCACCTTTCCCCCAGGGGATTGCTTCTTGCCCTCCTATAGGAAACTGGAACTCTCAAAAACCCAAAACGCTGTAAATAGCTCAAAATAAGTTTTATTTATCACAAAGTCATTTCTTCAAAGCAATGAGCTGGAAAACTTTAGAGGGGTGAAGGAAAACATACATTATAGGCTTGGGTAACAACGGAAAAATTCGTTTCTAAACTCGTTTCGTTTTTAGGGGTCCATCGCATTTCGTTTTTTTAAAGAATTCGGAAATTTTCCTTTTAAAAATTTCAAAATTTACGAAATTTTGTATAATTACCAATTGATTCGTTAATGGCGGACGCGATTGCACAATATGCTTAAAAAAACCTCCAAATGGGACAGGGGGAACTTCTGAAGCTTCCCTCGCCCTCTGTTGTTGACTGTTGGTGTGAAAAAACAAACAACAACTATAAAACTTGCACCAGACATGTGAAAATAATTACAAAATAATTACAAAATAATTATGAAATAATTTCGAAATGATTACGAAATAATAACGAAATAATAACGAAATAAATTGAAAAAATTGTTTCGAATCTAATTTACTCCTCACACTATTCCTGCATGGCTCAATATTGGATTGTAAGCTAATTTAAATACGAATTAATAACGAATTACTAAATTAACAAACGAAACTGCCCAAGCCTAATACATTACAGTCTCAATCAGTCTTGGGTCCAAGGGGTTTGAAGCGGAGAAGCCTCACCAATTTTCTTCTTTCCTCAATGGCTGTGAATGCCGGAGCAAACCACAACCCCAGTTAGGATGGCCTATGTTTTGAAGATTCAGGATCTTCCTTTGGTGCCAAAAGAACCGGCTTGAAGGCGCCTGGGTCTCCTCAATAATTGTCCAGGACGATCTGGACATAAAGCATGAGTCCCAGGAGTAAAAAACCTCAGAGTTGGTGCTAAGAGGTAACTTAAATCAGGGTCCTTTAGATTTAAGTCTTTTACTCACGTCCATCTGGTACGAACTCTGATGGCAGAATGAAGAAGAAAAAGGAAGCTCTCTCCTCCTGCAGGAAGAGGTGGAGCCAAACAGTACTGATTGACAGCTACAAGCAGCCAATTCATACAACTTTACATAAGCAGGGTAAAAAGGGTCAGGATTAAGCATGATACAACAGTTTAAATCTTACAACTAACAGTTCTATACATAGGTGGCGCCACTCGCGCCATCACACTGACACCAATTAGATGAGATGACACCAAATGTGGGCTACCGCTAAATCCGGATCGACTTGGATTTGGATGCATAATTTTCCAGCGTCCATTTGTTCGAACCATAGCAATGTGAAGCTTTCTTGATGTTCAAAGTCCAGATTTGGCTAGAAAAGAGCATCCCTACCTAAGTTATGCTTGGAAACATATCACACTGCACTGTTATAATGCTATTATTTCTCTTTGACTGCTATGACTGCTTCCAATAGAGTCCTAGGTTTTGCAGATCAGGAAGGAATATTTAGAAATCCTAGACAGAAAACACCTGAATTCCACAGGAGGCAGCCATAATAAAGTGGAATAATAGCACTACGATAGTGTAGTGCAGCATTTCTCAGTCTGGAGATCGGGACCTCTAGTGGGGGGGGGGGGGGGTTGTGAGGGGGTGTCAGAAGGGGTCGCCAAAGACCACGAGAAAGCACAGTATTTTCTGTTGGTCAAGGGGATTATGTGTGGGAAGTTTGGCCCAATTCTATCGTTGGTGGGGTCAGGGGCGGCTCAACCCATTACGCAAAGTAAGAATTCGCAGTATAGTTGATTTTGCCCAGGGGCGCTCTTGGGGAGCTCTTGGGGGAAAATAGACCTTGACATATGCAAGTTGTAGTTACTGGGATGTATAGTTCACCTACAATCAAACAGCATTCTGAACTCCACCAATGATGGACTTGAACCAAATATGGCACACAGAACTCCCACCAAGAACAGAAAATATATATCAGTGATTGGTTTGGGGGGGGGGGGGGGGCAAAATACTGTTTGCTTACCGTTGAAAATTACCTAGGGCCGCTTCTGGGTGGGGTTCAGAATGCTCTTTGATTATAAGTGAACTATAAATCCCAGCAGCTGCAGCTCCCAAATGTCAAGGTCTATTTCCCCCAAACTCCATCTGTGTTTATATTTGGGCATATTGAGTATTCGTGCCAAGTTTGGTCCAGATACATCATTGTTTGAGTCCACGGTGCTCTCTGGATGTAGGTGAACTACAACTCCAAAACTCAAGGTCAATGCCCACCAAACCCTTCTAGTGTTTTCTGTAGGTCAGATGAGTCCTGTGCATGAAGTTTGGTTCAATTCCATCTTTGGTGGAGTTCAGAATGCTCTTTGATTATAGGTGAACTATAAATCCCAGCAACTACAACTCTCAAATAACAAAATCATAATGTTTTGAGTGATGGTCACTCCTTATGTTGTATGAGTGATGGTCACTCCTTGTGTTGTAAGACATTTTGTTGCCAAATTTGGTGTGATTTCGTTCATTGGTTCTTTTGTTTTTAAGGTACTCATTACGCACAGAACATTTATATATATATAGATTGTACTATATACTATATTGTATATACTAGAGACAAAATTGAAATACTTTGGCCACATCATGAGGAGACAGGAAAGCCTAGAGAAGACAATTATGCTGGGGAAAGTGGAAGGAAAAAGGAAGAGGGGCCGACCAAGGGCAAGATGGATGGATGGCATCCTTGAAGTGACTGGACTGACCTTGAGGGAGCTGGGAGTGGTGACGGCCGACAGGGAGCTCTGGCGTGGGCTGGTCCATGAGGTCACGAAGAGTCGGAGACGACTGAACGAATGAACAACAACAACAACTATACCATTATATTGTAATATTATTAGTAATGTACATGTAATATGAAATATATAATTATAATATATTATTATTACTTTTATTATTAGTAGTAGTGATAGTAGCATATTGTATTGCATTATAATATTATAAATATAAGTACAACCTATAGAAGTGTGTGGACAATGGTTGCTTTGGTTCAAAGCAAGTGATGTCCAGTTGTTCACATGAGGTTGGAGCTCACTCTACTTGTTTTGGAACTGAATCCAGCCATTGGATAGAAAAACAGGTCGCACTGCCTTGTAATCTACCTTCTCTATATTAGAAAAATTCACGGAGGGGTCAATCTAACAATGATTTGTAGTCAGGCTGGATGGATACAGGGTGGCTGTTGGAAGGACTGCACTACACCCCGCATAATAGATGTGCATAGCCTAGAAACCCAAAACTTCAGCCACAGCAATACTAAAAAAAAAGAGAAAGAAATCCTGGCTATTTCCAGAGGTAAAAAATGTGATTCTGTTTCCATGGAAGCAAGACATATCCCAAGTGGCTTTCAGAGCCAGTCAAGCATTCTGTGAAAGTTGGAGTACATTCTTCCTGCTTCTCTACAGGTACAGCAGGAGGATTGTGAGTGTGTGTCCAGGAAAGGGAGGCAAAATGGATTCAAAAAAGCTTCAAATTCTACATACAAAATTTTACTGTGAGGACTGAGCCATTCAAGAAGTAGTCCTGCCAAGTTTTAAGAAGTGAATTCTCAGTATTGCAACAAACACAATGATCTGGCTGCATGCAACCCAAAAGATGTCCTATATTGCCCTCTGAGATGTGCCAATAGCGAGGAATCTCTTGGGTTGAATGCTGATACTCAGAGGTGGCCCTAGGTAATTTTCAACAGTAAGCAAACAGTATTTTGCCCCCCCCCCAACCAATCTTTGATATATATTTTCTGTTTGTCGTGGGAGTTCTGTGTGCCATATTTGGTTCAATTCCATCATTGGTGGAGTTCAGAATGCTCTTTGATTGTAGGTGAACTATACATCCCAGTAACTACACTTGCCGCACTTGCTCCCTTGCCTGGCCCGCTTTGGGTCTGGAGGTGTGCCTGAAGACCCTGGCGTGTGCAACAAAAGTCACCTCTTCTCCTGACTTTCTCCTCAGCCATTGAGACCGAGAGAGAGAGAGAGAGAGAGAGAGAGAGACAGAGGTGGAGATGCCCACCTTTCCTGAAGGTAGGCGCAAAAACAAAGGAGGGAGCGGAGGTGAGAGATACCTCCAGCTGGAGGGGCTCTCTCTCTCTCTCTCTCTCTTGGTCCCAATGGCTGAAGAGAAAGTCAGGAGAAGAGGCGACTTTTGGTGCGCACGCTGGGGTCTTCAGGCACACCTCCGGACCCAAAGCAGGCCAGGCACAGCGGCTCTGCCCCTTGGCCCACCCGCGGATTGGGGAGAGGAGGGGGGTGGAGCGCTGAGGGATCAGGAAAGGGAGCCGGTCATGGGGAAGGGATCGAACGTGGAGAACAATTGAGCGCCGGCTCTGCTCACGCACCCGGTGGCTGGGTGGAGCAGGAACGAGAGGGGAGAGGCGAGGCTCAAGGGCCCAGCCCCTTTGGGGAGACGATCGCCCAGCAGCGAGGCAAGAAAGCCGAGGCTCCCCTCGGACTGCTAGGGCTGTTGTGAGCTAAGGGGGGCGCTCCTCAAGTGGCGGTCAAGGGGCATTTACAGAGGCGCCTCTGCACCCCTGGCAGAAAAAAGTGTTCTGCGACCGCTTACTTCACGTAATGGACGAGCCACCCCTGCTGATACTCTTCCGTCACCACACTTTGTAATTCTGGTCCGAATGCATCTCCCCTTATGTACCCTCCAGGACCTTAAGATCGTCTGGGGAGGTCCTGCTCTTGGTCCCGCCTTCACCACAAGTATGGCTGGCAGGGAAGAGAGACAGGGCCTTCTCAGTGGTGGCCCCTTGGCTATGGAACGCCCTCCCTAAGGATATCAGATCGGCCCTTTCCCTTCTAACATTTCGAAAGAGAGTCAAGTCTTGGCTCTTTGAGCAGGCATTTCCAAATACAGTGTAATAGACATAGGAAAATGGAATGGTTGGACAATGTGATTGGACAATGTTTTTAATAGGAAATTTTAACAAAATCAATAATCACCACTGGGACCACCTTGACTGGCTTGTGCCAGAGTCAAGCTAGTCAAGGTGGTCCCAGTGGTAATTATTGATTTTGTTATGATTTTATTATCCAATTGTTTTTACTATATTGAAATTGTATTTTATGGTATTTTACGGGCCGGCTGAGAGGGACGGTAAATAAATATAGTAAAATAAATAAATAAATAATTCCTTGGATTGTTCTTATAATTGCTCAGACAGCATTATGACAATTAAGTCTCACATCTGAAAGTATTTATTTATTTATTTATTTATTGTGTCAGGAGCAAACCAAACAGTTGTATTGTAGTCTTTAAAAAAAATTAAACTTGGCATTCTATTAAATGTCCTTTGACCAGTATCTGGCCACTTGGAGTGCCTCTAGTGTTGCCGCAAGAAAGTCCTCCATTGTGCATGTGGCAGGGCTCAGGTTGCATCGTAATAGGTGCCCTGTAGTTTGCTCTTCTTCACAGTCGCATGTCGTGGATTCCACTTTGTGGCCCCATTTCTTGAGGTTGGCTCTGCATCTCGTAGTGCCAGAGCGCAGTCTGTTCAGTGCCTTCCAAGTCACCCAGTCTTATGTGTGCCCAGGGGGGAGTCTCTCATTTAGTATCAGCCATTGATTGAAGTTCTGGGTTTGAGCCTGCCACTTTTGGACTCTCGCTTGCTGGGGTGTTCCTGGGGAAAACAGTCTTAAGAGTCTCCAAAGATTTCCAGGAAAACAGCCCTAAAGATCAAAGAACTCCAGCTGGAGAATCTACTAGCCTTACTGGTAGGTCCACTCGGTGCTCAAGAAGAAGTTCGACCTGGTAGTGGAGCCCACATCAGTAAGGTTTAGATTACAGTCAGCCTGGGAGAAGTTAAAAAGGGGATTTTCCTTTAAAGTAAAGAAGAAGTTATTGAAGACAGTTGCCTGTCCTTTGTGGGCAAGTTTAGGAAGCCACCAGTTGCATAAAAGCCTGGAAGCATTTGTTTAGCTTTATTGAAGACAAGAGAAGTTTCTGTTTGATTCTTCATTAATAAAGAACTTTGTTATACTTCACAAGCCATCTAAAGGTCATTTGTGGTGGAAAACCTCTGAGAACTTCTCCTTGGGCCCCCTGGCTTCCCGCTGGGCAAAGGTTGCATGTCCTGTTCTAAAGACAATTCTTTATAGGCCCAGCGCGCGACAGAACAGATACATCAGTTAATGTAATTTCATTGGTATCTATTTTTATTTTGAAATTGACCCATACCTGCTGCGTTTTCCACCCTTGGCTTATACTCGAGTCAATACGTTTTCCCAGGTTTTTTGTGGTAGAATTAGATGCATCGGCTTATATTTGGGTCGGCTTATACTTGCGTATATACGGTATATCCTACCCACTTCACCAAACTACAAATTACAGAATAGAGCCATGGCAGTTAAAGTGCTACCAAAGGACTGTGTGGATGCATGCTATTCCTTAGGTAGATCGGGGAGGATTGTTCTGTCGCCGCTGGACCTGAAATGAAGTGCCTTTAAGAGAGGATGTATGGCTTGAATCCAGTGGGAAGCCGGGGGCCCGAAAAGGAGCCTTTAGAGAAATTTCCCTCATTAAACAGTCTTTAGGAGGCTTGAGCTTAAATATAACAGTCTTTTATTGATGAACAAACAGGAATTGTAAAGCTTTCTTGGTAAAGAAACCAGTTCTCTCAAACTTGTCCACAGGGAACAGGCACTATCTTCAATAACTTTGATCAAAGGAAAATTCCCCTTTCTAGCTCCTCCCAGGCTACTGTGAGCCTAAACTCTGACTGATTTGAATCCACTACCGGCTGAACTGCGTCTCAGAACCGAGCAGACGTACCAGTAGGCCTGTAGTCACTTAGCTGGAGATCTTGACGATTAGAGCTGTTATTCTCTCCGAACGTCCTCAGGGCTGTAAGGCTGTTTTCCTGGAATCTTTAGAGGCTCTTAAGACTATTCTCCCCCTGGAAGTCTTAAGGGACGAAGCTTTTGTACAGGAGGATGTCTTTATACATCCTCTGCATTGACTTCCTTTGCTGAGACTAACTAAAAAATGGCCCCTTCCCTCCAAAAAAAAGAGAGGGGCGGGACCAGGGATCCTAACTATTATTGACAGGTGGCTTGCCCTATGAATGCAGCCAAAGGAGCCACCTATCTGGAAAGTCCCTGCAACTATGAACAAACACTCAGTGCAAAGCACAAAATTGGAGCCTCTGGAACAGTCGTTCCAGAACAAGGATAGAGATAAAGAAGGAGTGCACCATCTTGTCTTTTGCTTTACCAGGAATGACTTGGACTGGCCCTGTTCAAGGCGGCACTTGGCAATAGTCTCTTCACAGCACATCTTGAGTAACTCAGCTGTAGCTTCAAGAGTTTCTCCACTTCCCTTCATGTCCAGTGGGATCCCAGGGAGGGCTTCGGTTTGGCAGGAATATGCTGGGAGTGGGTGGATTTGGCCAGCTCGCCCTGTGCTTTGTAATAAGGAATTGTTCTCCTCGCTGTTTTAATATCTCTTTACTTCAAAGCAAGGAGTTGATTTGATCTTTCATCATCTCAGCTGTTGTTTACCAGCTTGCTACAGATGCTGTTTGAACTAACAAACTTCCAGTTTCCTCATCTGAGGAGCTCCCCGGACACCTCCAGTGAAATCCGCTCTCCTGGAGGCTTGGCGGCTATGGATCCACCAGTTCAACATTTAGGAGCCCCATGCCGTCCAGACACAACTGGTCTAATAATTACCATAGTTTAGCTTCCCATATTTATTTATTTATTTATTTATTTACTTTGCTTATATACCGCTGTATCTCAAGCCCGAAGGCGACTCACAGTGGTTCACAAACAGTAAAAACAGTAGAAACAGCCGTGGTTCCATACAACATATAACAATTGACTTAACACATTATCCATAAATTAACAATAAGCAATTACAATGCACAATTATTACAAAAAACAACCGTACCCAATCTTCTCATCATCCAAGCGTAGTCCAGGTTCGTCGTCCATTGTTCCATTCCTATGTTCCATTACCAGTTTGCACTAAATTACTCAAACGCCTGCACAAACATCCAGGTCTTCACCTTTTTGCGGAATACCATTAGAGATGGTGCCAGTCTAATGTCCGTAGGAAGGGCATTCCACAGCCGAGGAGCCACTACCGAGAAGGCCCTATCTCTCGTCCCCGCCAGCCGAGCTTGAGAAGCAGGCGGGATCGAGAGCAGGGCCTCCCCGGAAGATCTCAAAGTCCTGGTGGGTTCATAGGCAGAGATGCGGTCAGATAGGTAGCTTGGGCCGGAACCGTTTAGGGCTTTAAAGGCCAACGCCAGCACTTTGAATTCAGCCCGGTAGCAGATCGGTAGCCAGTGGAGTTGGCGCAACAGGGGGGTTGTATGCTCCCTGCGCTCCGCTCCTGTTAAAATCATGGGTGCCGAGCGTTGGACTAGTTGGATCTTCCGAGCTGTCTTCAAAGGCAACCCCACGTAGAGAGCGTTGCAGTAGTCTAAACGGGATGTAACCAGAGCGTGGACTACCGTGGCCAAGTCAGACTTCCCAAGGTACGGGTGCAGTTGGTGCACAAGCTTTAGCTGTGCAAATGCTCCCCTGGTCACCGCCGAAACCTGGGGTTCCAGGCTCAGTGATGAGTCCAAGATCACACCCAAGCTGCAAACCTGCGTCTTCAGGGGGAGTGTGGCCCCATCCAACACAGGCTGTAACCCTATGCCCTGTTCGGCCTGACCAGGAGTACCTCTGTCTTGTCTGGATTCAGTTTCAATTTGTTCGCCCTCATCCAGACCGTCACAGCGGCCAAGCACCGGTTCAGGACCTGGACAGCCTCCTTAGTAGCAGGTGAAAAGGAGTGACAGAGTTGGACATCATCCGCGTACAGATGACACCGTACCCCGAAACTCCGGATGATCTCCCCCAGTGGCTTCATGTAGATGTTAAACAACATGGGAGACAATATTGAGCCCTGAGGAACCCCACAAGACAATGGTTGTGGGGTTGAACAGGTATATTTGTACCTTTCAGAGAGGATTTGAAATGATTTGAATCTGAAATTAGTTGTCATCCTTCTCTTCCTCTTTCTCCTCCTCCTTCTTAATCAACTTGGCTTTTAGGGAAAGTTTATTTATTTATTTATTTATTTATTATTACACTTGTATACCGCTAATATCTCAGCCTAAGTCGGCGACTCATTGCGGTTTACAACATCTAAAACAACAATATTCAATTTAAAAACATAAAAACACATATAAAATACAGAATTATTGGGCCACCAATAACAATCCAAATGCATCTCGTAACTGGAATCACAATCCAAATTCGTCGTCTGTAATTACCAATCCTTAATCGTCAAATTCGTTTCGTCGGATTATCCGAATGTTTGTTCAAACATCCATGTCTTTAGTTTTTTCCGAAACGCCATCAGCGAGGGGGCTGACCTTATCTCTATAGGGAGGGTGTTCCAAAGCCGAGGGGCCACCACAGAAAAGGCTCTGTCTCTCGTTCCCGCCAGCCGCACCTGTGAAGCCGGCGGGATAGAGAGCAGGGCCTCCCCAGAAGATCTTAGGGTCCTGGCAGGCTGATAGGCTGAGATGCGTTCGGATAGATAAGTTGGGCCAGAACCGTTTAGGGCTTTAAAGGCCAATGCCAGCACTTTGAATTGAGCCCGGTAGCATATCGGCAGCCAGTGGAGCTGGTACAGCAGAGGAGTTGTGTGCTCCCTGTGCCCCGCTCCTGTTAGTATCATGGCTGCCGCCCGTTGGACTAATTGGAGCTTCCGGACCGTCTTCAAAGGCAACCCCACGTAGAGAGCGTTGCAGTAATCAAGGCGGGATGTAACCAGAGCGTGGACTACCGTGGCTAAGTTCAGGCTTGATTTGCTCTAGACTTTGAGTATTTGTATTTTTGGCAATCATCTCAGCTTTTTTCCACTATCCAGATTTCATAACCAGATGAAGTATCATAATTCTTCAGTGTGAATGGATCCTAGGACTCTTAAGTCTTTGTTTATTTATTTACAGCATTTCTACCCAGCTCTTCTCACCCCCGCAGGGGGACTCTGAGCGGCTAACAATGGCAATGATTCGATGCCGCAATAATTACAATTATAAAAGCAAAATAAAATCATACAATATAATAAATTAAAATAACATTAGCTGTGCCGTCGCGCTTGGGGGCTATTAGTCTTAATAAAGGAGGAATGGACGTGGCACTTTTCCCCCAAGGGATTGCTTCTTGCCCTCCTATAGGAAACTGGAACTCCCAAAAACCCAAAATGCTGTAAATAGCTCAACATAAGTTTTATTGATCACAAAGTCATTTCTTTAAAGCAATGAACTGGAAAACGTCAGAGGGGTGAAGGAAAAAATATACATTACAGTCTCAATAAGTCCTGGGTCCAAGGGGTTTGAAGCTGAGAAGCCTTTCCAAGTTTCCTCTTTCCTCAATGGCTGTGAATGCCGGAGCAAACCACAACCCCAGTTCAGATGGCCTATGTTTGAAGACTCAGGATCTTCCTCTGGTGCCAAAAGAACCGGTTTGAAGGCGCTTGAGACTTCCAACGTCCTTCAGGAATCCCACTGGAGCATTGCAGTGCACCCAAATACCTGGGAGTCACTCTGGACCGTGCTCTGACCTATAAGAAGCACTGCCTGAACATCAAGCAAAAAGTGGGTGCTAGAAACAATATCATATGAAAGCTGACTGGCACAACCTGGGGATCACAACCAGATACAGTGAAGACATCTGCCCTTGCGCTGTGCTACTCCGCTGCTGAGTATGCATGCCCAATGTGGAACACATCTCACCACACTAAAACAGTGGGTGTGGCTCTGAATGAGACATGCCGCATTATCACAGGGTGTCTGCGCCCTACACCACTGGAGAAATTACACTGTCTAGCCGGTACTGCACCACCTGACATCCACCGGAAAGTAGCAGCCAATAGTGAAAGGACCAAGGCAGAGACATCTCCAGCTCATCCCCTGTTTGGGTATCAGCCAGCACGTCAATGACTTAAATCCAGACATAGTTTTCTAAGATCTACAGAGACACTCGCTGGAACACCTCAGCAAGTGAGAGTCCAAAAGTGGCAGGCTCAAACCCAGAACCTCAATCAATGGCTGATACCAAATGAGACTCCCCCCTGGGCACACAGAAGACTGGGCGACTTGGAAGGCGCTGAACAGACTGCGCTCTGGCACCACGAGATGCAGAGCCAACCTTAAGAAATGGGGCTACAAAGTAGAATCCTCGACATGCGAGTGTGGAGAAGAGCCAACCACTGACCACCTGCTGCAATGCAACCTGAGCCCTGCCACATGCACAATGGAGGACCTTCTTGCAGCAACACCGGAAGCACTCCAAGTGGCCAGATACTGGTCAAAGGACATGTAATCAACTACCAAACTCACACATTTTGTATTTTCTCTGTTTGTTTGCTTTGTTCTGTTAGAAATGTAATATAATGGACTGGCTGCCCTGACACAAGAAATAAATAAATAAATAAATAAATAAATAAATAAATAAATAAATCAACCCAAAAGCCTTTTCACACTTAGTGAAAGATCTCACTTACCTGTGTTAGGCTGAAAAGATCATACGCGCGGCGAGTGCGAGGCTCACAATCAATCCCGCATGTTCTCGGAGCCTTGGCTCCAGAGCAATTTTCACCGAACAAAAGTTTAATTGACTTGAAAAAGAAACGTGCTGCTTTTCAAAGCTGTCAGTCCAAGCAAGGAAAATAAACATTCTTTGGGTCAACTTCCATGTTATTTTTTCACTAAAGGTTTTTCTCTTCGGCCCTTGCAGCCATTTACCTCTTACAGTGTATTAAACATACATACGTATACCCCTCCTTACCATTTTGGAACCCATTCTGTTCTTCGTATTTTCTAATAAAACATTATTTAAAAGGGTGGGGGGAGAGAGGGGGACATGGCATCGGAAGCCATATTGGCAAGGAGTGTTTAGGAGAGAAACTATGGAAGGTCTTGTTTCATTTGAGATGCTAGAATAATTTCTGGGCCAGCTATATTTAGTCTACCTCGTTGGCATGTGACCTTTGACCAACCAAAAAGCCAATCTGTCACAAAATCGGAGTCTGTTGAGAAGCATACACTGGGTTTAAGTATCAAGCAAAAACAAAACCCAAAGAAAACTAAGAGAATTAAGAACCTGGTGGTATTTATTTACCTAAAGAACCTGTTTGGTATATTGTTGGACCAACTCCATCCATGCTAATGCTGTTAATTGCAGATTAATAAGGCTAATCGCCCATAATGACAAAGGACGCTAATTACTTTTGGTGGGCTTCCACAGAAGACACCTGCCTCTAGACAGAGTGCCAAAGACTTTTATTTTAATTTTATGATGACTAGCATTGCCTGGGCTATTTGAAAAAGTCATTTTTTTAAAAATTGTGCATAAGGTTGTGGGTGAATTTGTGAACATCCTGCGGCTCCAAACAAATTTGTGAACATCCTGCGGCTCCTCCATGATGACATGATGGTCTTGGACAGCAGTGGCTCCCAAAGTAACCCATTTAAGGTGGAATCGGGTGTCAAACAGGGATGTGTTATTGCCCCAACTCTATTCTCCATCTTCATCGCTATGGTACTTCACCTTGTTGATGGGAAGCTTCCCACCGGAGTGGAAGTTATCTATCGGACAGATGGCAAGCTGTTTAACCTCAGCAGACTGAAAGCCAAAACCAAGGTTACAACAACATCCGTTATAGAACTCCAGCATGCTGATGACAATGTCATCTGTGCGCATTCAGAAGAAGATCTACAAACCACTCTAAACACCTTCACAGAAGCATACACGAAGTTTGGCCTGTCACTGAACATCGAGAAAACCAAAGTGCTGTTCCAGCAGACACCAGCCATCCCCTCCCCAATGCCAGAGATACAGCTTATTGATATAACATTAGAAAATGTGGTCCATTTCCACTCCCTTGGCAGCCACCTCTCCACCAAAGTCAACATCAACACCAAAATACAACACCGCCTGAGCTCTGCGAGTGCAGCTAGTAGAGAGTGTTTGAGGATGGGACATCCGTAGGGATACCAAGGTGCTTGTCTATAAAGCTATTGTCCTCCCAACCCTGCTCTATGCCTGCGAGACGTGGACTGTCTACAGACATCACATGCAACTCCTGGAATGATTCCATCAGCGCTGCCTCCGGAAAATCCTGCAAATCTCTTGGGAAGACAAGCGGACAAATGTCAGCATGCTAGAAGAAGCAAAGACCACCAGCACTGAAGCGATGGTCCTCTGCCATCAACTCCACTGGGCCGGCCACGTTGTCCAGATGCCTGACCACCATCTCCCACAGCAGTTGCTCTACTCTGAACTCAAGAACAGAAAACAGAATGTTGGTGGGCAGGAAAAGAGATTTAAAGATGGGCTCAAAGCCAACCTTAAAATCTCTGGCATAGACACTGAGAACTGGGAAGCCCTGGCCCTTGAGTGCTCCAGTTAGAGGTCAGCTGTGACCAGCAGTGCTGCAGAATTCGAGGAGGCACGAGTGGAGGGTGAAAGAGAGAAACGTGCCAGGAGGAAGGCATGTCAAGCCAACCCCGACCGGGACCGCCTTCCACCTGGAAATCGATGCCTTCACTGTGGGAGAAGATGCGGGTCAAGAAGAGGGCTCCACAGCCACCTACGAATCCACAAGGAAACCCATCATGGAAGACCATCTTATTCGTCCAACGAGGGATCGCCTAAGTAAGTAAGTAAGAACTACAATTCACATCATGCCAGGTTCACCCTGAGAAACTCCATCTGTACTTGAAGTTTCTTATGTTGGGCAGGTTTCTCTAGATGCATCATCAGTGGGGTTCAGTGTGCTCTCTGGCTGCAGGGTAAACTACAACTCTCACTATGGTGAGTCAGTCCCCTCCAACCCCTCCAGTAGGTTGAGTTAGTCATGGGGGTTCTGGGTGGCAAGTTTGGTCCAGGTTTATCATCAGTGGAGGCCACAGTTTCTCTGTTTGTGGGTGAACTACAACTGCCAGAAAGAAAGGCCAGTTCCCCTCAAACCCCTCAAGCAATCAGATTTCAACATATCAGATAAGTGTGCCAAGTTTGGTCCAGATCCATCGATGTTTGGTCTAACAATGCTCTCTGGATGTAGGTGAACTACAACTCCCCCAAATCAAGGTGAATTTCCATCAAAGTCCTCCAGTATTTTTGCTGGTAATGGGGGCCCTGTGTGCCAATTTTGGTTTAATTCCATATTTGGTGAAGTTCAAAATGCACTTTGATTGTAGGTGAACTATAAATCCCAAATGTCAAGGTCTATTTCCCCCAAACTCTACCAGTGTTCACATTTGGGCATATTGAATATCCTTGCCAAGTTTGGTCCAGATCCATCATTGAGTCCATAGTGCACTCTGGATGTAGGTGAACTACAACTCCCAAACTCAAGGTCAATGCCCACCAAACCCTTTCAGTATTTTCTGTTGGTCATGCTTGTAGTCTGCTTGTAGTCTGTGTGATCTTCTTGCAGCATCTGAGGATGGGATCTATTGTTTCATCTGCTTCCTTGCAGAGTCTACATTTGGGATCTGTCCTCAACTTTTCAATTCTGGTTTTGATGGCCTTGGTTCTAATGACTTGTTCTTGGGCTGCCAGAATCAGTCCCTCCTTTGTCTCCTTTTTCAGAGTTCCATTTGTGAGCCACAGCCATGTTTTTTCTTTGTCCATTTGGCTCTCAATTTTTCTCAGGAACTGTCCATGGAGAGAGAGCCTTCTTTCGTCAGTTTTGTCTTCTGCTCTGGATTGTGTTTTTACAGTATCCACACTTTGTCTTTTGCACTTTAAGCAAATTAAATTAAGCAATTATTATTTTACCGACACAAAAACACAGTATGTAACAGCAAATGAGATCTATAACCTGGATTTCGTATCACAAAATCCCAAGTCGAACACTTCCCAAGCGTCTAGGACTGTGTGGTGTATTTTTGAATGATGCGTGCAGATCCAAGTCAGGTGGCCTTTTGCAGTTGACAGATTGTGATTTTGTCAATGATAATAATAATAATAATAATAATAATGATCTTTATTTATACCCCATTACCATCTCCCGAAGGACTCGGTGCGGCTTGCAAGAGGCCGAGCCCAAATATATCAGTAAAACACAACAACAACAATACAATAATAAAAAAACTCATAAACAAAGCAAAAACATAAACAATAACACCATGGTGCATTAAAACCTGTGGCAGGGCCAAATATAGTACTTAAAATCTTTTAAAATGTTGGGCATGATCGGGTGAAATAGGATAGGTATTTTAGAGATATGTGGGGCATGCAGGCAATTCTCTAATAAAGTGCATTTGGGACATATTGCTTGGAGTTTCCTTATTCTGGAAAGGCACACTGGAACAACCACGTTTTCAAGCTCCTTCTAAAGACTGCCAGGGTTGGGGCATGCCTGATATCCTTGGGGAGTGAGTTCCAGAGTCGAGGGGCCACCATCGAGAAAGCCCTGTCCCTTGTCTCCACCAATCGCGCTTGCGATGCAGGTGGGAAACGCTGGCTGAGATCTTTTGGCACAACACCCAGTGTGCCAATGACCACTAGGACCACCTGTAGTGGTTGATGCCAGAGCCTTTGCAGTTTGATTTTGAGGTCTTGATAGCGGCTGAGTTTTTCCTGTGGTTTTTCCTCACTGCGACTGCCACCTGGAATGATGACATCAATAATCCAAACTTTTTTCTTTTCCACAATCGTGATGTCTGGTGTATTGTGTTCCAAAACTTTGTCAGTCTGGATTCAAAAGTCCCACAGTATTTTCGCGTGTTCATTTTCCACTGCCTTTGCAGGTTTATGATCCCACCAATTCGACATAAGTTCCATTAAATCATTTGAGCCACAGAGTTGTGCCTCTGTTTGTAGTCTGTCTGTGCGATTTTCTTGCAACAGCTGAGGAGGTGGTCCATAGTTTCCTCAGCTTCCTTGCAGAGTCTGCATTTTGGGTCATCGGCTGATTTTTCAATCCTGGTCTTAATTGCATTTATTCTGATGGCTTGCTCCTGGGCTGCAAGAATCAAGCCTTCTTCTGTCTCTTTCAATGTTCCATTCGTGAGCCATCACCAGGTCTTCTCCTTATCAATTTTTCCTTCAATTTCGTCAAGGAACTGCCCATGCAATGCTTTGTTGTGCCAGCTGTCAGCAATTATTATTATTATTATTATTATTATTATTATTATTATTATTACATCCTGCATATCAGATATTTACATTACGCTTCATAACAGTAGCAAAATTACAGTTGCGAAGTAGCAACGAAAATAATGTTATGGTTGGGGGTCACCACAACATGAGGAACTGTACTGAGCGGTCGCAGCATTAGGAAGGTTGAGAAACATTGTGGTAGAGGGCAAGGAGCCCATCTGTAATAAATGAAGCAGCCCTAGTAATCAATAGATCTCATCCTTCGTTATGAGTTTCTGATTTCCTTTGGCACTAAGATCACACTATGAATCGTATCTTTCTATCTCGATAAAGGCTTTGATCCCTGGCAGAAGTGCAAAGCAACCTTGGGGGCAGCATGGGAGTCGGGCTGGTTTGATTTGGTTTCCAGCAACTGGGAGAAACAAACCCTTCAGTTGGTCCGGCATCTTGTTTATATCACCTGGAGAGTTGTTAATGTGCTTATCACTGTGCCCCAAACTCAGCAGTCTAGACATTTCATCTAATTGTCTCCGCCTGGTAAGCAGCATTTCTGGTGACATTCCAGGCGTTGACCTCTGCCCCGCCAGTACCAAAACAAGCCCTGTCAGGAATCCCATAATGTTATGCATTAAAGATCCCCCCCCCCCCTTTAAAAAGAGACCGAAGGGTCAACATACTCCTGGAGTTTCAGTAATGATCTTTATTCTAGTAGATAGTTTCCTCTCCCAGGTTGTGATTCATTATTCCGCCGTCCCTGCGAGCAATGCTACCTCTGCAAAGAGCTACCACATCCATCACTATATCCTTCCATAAGCCAAAGGATGCCACTCAGAAATGGAGAGCGTTCATTCATTCCATGAAGGATAAGGCTACTCATGATTAGATTGGAGGGGGAAAAACCCACCCATGTATTCTTTCTACACTGTATACTAACAACAAGGCAGCAGGAGATGACGGGATCCCAGCTGAACTGTTTAAAATCTTAAAAGATGATGCTGTCAAGGTGATGCATGCCATATGCCAGCAAATATGGGAAACACAAGAATGGCCATCAGACTGGAAAAAATCAACTTTTATCCCCATACCAAAAAAGAGAAATGCGAAAGACTGCTCAAACTTCCGTACAGTGGCCCTTATTTCTCATGCCAGGAAGGTAATGCTCAAGATCCTGCAAGGAAGACTCCAGCAATACATGGAGCGAGAGCTGCCAGATGTTCAAGCTGGGTTTCGAAAAGGCAGAGGAACGAGAGACCAGATTGCCAATATCCCGATGCTGGATAATGGAGAAAGGCAGGGAGTTTCAGAAAAACATCTATTTCTGCTTCATTGACTACTCTAAAGCCTTTGACTGTGTGGATCATAATAAATTGTGGCATCCCAAGCCACCTTGTCTCTCTCCCGAGGAATCTGGACAAGGACCAAGGAGCAACAGTCAGAACTGACCACGGAACAGGAGACTGGTTCAAGATTGGGAAAGGCGTACGTACGGCAAGGCTGCATCCTCTCACCCAACCTTTTTAACTTGTATGCAGAACACATCATGCGAGGATGTGCGGGGCTTGACGAATGCAAAGCTGGGGTAAAAATTGCCGGAAGAAACATTAACAACCTCAGATATGCAGATGACACCACTCTGATGGCTGAAAGCGAGGAGGAGCTGAGGAGCCTTCTCATCAAGGTGAAAGAAGAAAGCGCAAAAGCCTGGTTGCAGCTAAACGTCAAAAAAACCAAGATTATGGCAACAAGAATGATTGACAACTGGGAAATAGAGGGAGAAAATGTGGAGGCCGTGACAGACTTTGTATTTCTAGGTGCAAAGATGACTGCAGATGCAGACTGTGGCCAGGAAATCAGAAGACGCCTCCTTCTTGGGAGGAGAGCAATGTCCAGTCTCGATAAAATAGTAAAGAGTAGAGACATCAGACTGGCAACAAAGATCCGCCTAGTCAAAGCCATGGTATTCCCTGTAATCACCTACGGATGTGAGAGCTGGACCTTAGGGAAGGCTGAGCGAAGGAAGATCGATGCTTTTGAGCTGTGGTGTTGGAGGAAAGTGCTGAGAGTGCCTTGGACTGCGAGAAGATCCAACCAGTCCATCCTCCAGGAAATAAAGCCCGACTGCTCATTGGAGGGAAGGATACTAGAGACAAAGTTGAAGTCCTTTGGCCACATCATGAGGAGACAGCAAAGCCTAGAGAAGACAATTATGCTGGGGAGAGTGGAAGGCAAAAGGAAGAGGGGCCGACCAAGGGCAAACATGAGCGAAGCCTCCTACAAGGATGTAAAACATCAAACATCCAGGCATCCCTCATACCAGGAGCAGTTTCTCAAGTTGCTCCTGACAAGGAAAAAAACCCACCTTAAGCTGCAAGGAGAGGCGGGTAACAAATAATATCTAGGTACTATTCCATTATCTGGACGTAGGCGAAAAGGGGGTGCTAGACAGAGATAGGCCCCAATGGTGCAATGAGTTAAACCCTTGTGTCAGCAAGACTGAAGACTGGTTGGCGATTCAAATCCAGGAAAAGCACAGAAGAGCTCTCTCTGTCAGCTCCAGCTCTGACATGACCCATGGGGGACATGAGGGTAGCCTCCCACAAGGATGATAAAACATCAGAACACCAGGGCAACGTCTGGGCAACATCCTTGCAGATGGCCAATTTTCTCACACCAGAAGTGACTTGCAGTTTCTCAGTTTGCTCCCGACATGAAAAAAATGCATTTAGAGGATATTTTGGATGACATTTGGACTTTAAATATGGGACATTTACTGGTCCTATAAGGGATACCCTTTCCAACTCTCTATTGGATGACAGGGGATTAATTGGGACAGTTGGAAGGTTTGAGTCCATTACAGTGTATGATGATTGTTTTCCACATTCAGAATTAGACCTGCATGCCACTCTAAACACCTTTGCAGAAACATACGAGGAGCTCGGCCTCTCATTGAACATTGAGAAAACCAAAGTGCTCTTCCAGCAGTCACCAGCCAATCCCTCTCCGATGCCAGAGATACAGCTTAATGGCGTAACATAAGAAAATGTTGACCATTTCTGCTCCCTTGGCAGCCACCTCTCCACAAAAGTCAACATTGACACTGAAATACAACACCGCCTGAGCTCTGCAAGTGCAGCATTTTCCCGAATGAAGCAGAGAGTGTTTGAGGACTGGGACATCCTCTTTAAGTTTTCTCCTTTATTTCTCTCCCTTCTAAAATCCCTGAGTGTTACTGATCAAGGGTTTGGAGATCAAGCCCTATGAGGAGCGGCTTAAACATCTGGACATGTTTAGCCTGAAGAAGAGAAGGCTGAGGGGAGACAAGATGAGAGCCATGAAGCAGAGAGTGTTTGAGGACCGGGACATTCGTAGGGATACCAAGGGGCTTGTTTATAAAGCTATTGTCCTCCCAACCATGCTATACACCTGTGAAACGTGGACTGTCTACAGACATCACACTCAACTCCTAGAATGATTCCATCAGCGTTGCATCTGAAAAATCCTGCAAATCTCTTGGGAAATCAAGCAGACAAACATTAGCATGCTGGAAGAAGCAAAGACCACCAGCATTGAAGCGATGGTCCTCCGCCATCAACTCACTGGACCGGCCACGTTGTCCGGATGCCCGACCACCATCTTCCAAAGCAGTTGTTCTACTCCGAACTCAAGAACAGAAACTGGAATGTTGGAGGACAGGAAAAGAGATTTAAAGATGGGCTCAAAGCCAACCTTAAAAACTCTGGCACAGACACTGAGAACTGGGGAGCCCTGACCCTTGAGTGCTCCAGCTGGAGGTCAGCTGTGACCAGCAGTGCTGTAGAATTTGAAGAGGCATGAATGGAGGGTGAAAGAGAGAAACGTGCCAAGAGGAAGGTGCGTCAAGCCAACTCCAACTGGGACTGCCATCCATCTGGAAACCTATGCCCTCACCGCTGGAGAAGATGCAGATCAGGAATAGGGCTCCATAGTTACCTACGGATCCACCTTGGAGGATTATCCTACTCAGACAATGAGGGATTGCCTAAGTAAGTAAAGTAAGTTTTCCAACAGACATAAAGGATTGCATCATCACTAAATATATTTTTACTTTTTTTGTTTTAAGGACCGAAAAATCATTTGCAGAAGTGGAATAAGTGTAAGGCAGACTGAATGAACCCAGGAACTGCACCTTGTTGCAATTTAGCATATCGTATTACCATTTCTGCACGCATTGCCACTTCCTACCTGCCGGAAACCTTGTCCGTCTATTTTCATACACGCGAAAGGTGTTAAGAGTGAAAATAAGAAGCGGGGATTGCCGAAGGGGCATTGACGCTCAGAGGCATCTCACGAGGGTCCCGGTGACAGAACTCAAAAGACACATCCTTGCGTTTTGGGTGCAGAAGTTCCGTAGTGACAGGTCAAACTCTCAAGAGTTCTCAAAGTAGGGAAATATAACACCCATTATTCAAAAGGTGTAAAATACGTAGCGAGTAATTACTGTTTGACGCTGATCTCGGGAAGGCGGTAAGACAACATTTTAAGGAATGTGGCGCAATGAATAGCTCAAGAAGTATGATTCGATTAGAGGGGTGTTTGATTTTGTGTTGCAAGACACATTTTTCACTGTGCAAAATCTGGGGGGAAACATAACTGCTGTGTGAGATAACTGATCTGAATAGCATTTGGAGGGCATTTTGCGTTGTGAAAGACAGCTGGAGGAAATGTTTTGACTTGGAAAACGTTTAATGAATGCTGAATCTTAGTGGCGAAAATACGACAAACCCAAAATATATTAGGTTCTTGTAGGTTTTTTCGGGCTATAGGGCCATGTTCTAGAGGCATTTTTCCTGATGTTTCGCCTGCATCTATGGCAAGCATCCTCAGAGGTACCTCACTACCTCTGAGGATGCTTGCCATAGATGCAGGCGAAACGTCAGGAGAAATGCCTCTAGAACATGGCCCTATAGCCCAAAAAAACCTACAAGAACCTAGTGATTCCAGCCATGAAAGCCTTCGACAATCCAAAATATATTTCTTCATGCCTTCCAAAACAGCTTCAGTTAAGGATAGTGCATCTCCTCTGAATGAATGCCTGGAGGAGGGTTTTTTTTTTTCATGTCAAGAGTGACTTGAGAAACTGCAAGTCGCTTCTGGCGTGAGAGAATTGACCATCTGCAAGGATGTTGTCCAAGGGACACCCAGATGTTTTTGATGTTCTACCATCTGAAGATCAATCCCGACAAGACAGAGGTCCTCCTGGTCGATCGTAAACCTGACCGGGGCATAGGGTGGCAATCTGTGCTGGACGGGGTTACACTCCCCCTGAGGTCCACAGTTTGGGTGTCCTCTTAGATTCAACGCTGACGCTTGAGGCTCAGGCATCGGAGGTGTCTGGGAGGGCTTTTGCACAATTGAGACTCGTGCGCCAACTGCGACCGTACCTTGCAAAGGCTGATCTGACCGGGGTAGTCCATGCCTTGGTCACCTCCAGATTGGACTACTGTAATGCGCTCTACGTGGGGCTGCCCTTGAAAATGGCTCGGAAGTTCCAACTGGTCCAACAAGCAGCAACCAGGCTGTTAACTGGGGACCCTTACAGAGAGAGGTCAACCCTCCTGTTCAAGGAGCTCCAATGGCTGCCGTTTATTTTCCGAGCCCAATTTAAGGTGCAGGTGCTTACCCTGAGCGGTTTGGGACCACCCTACCTGCATGACCGCATCTCCGTCTACGAACCCACGCATTCACTTTGGTCATCTGGAGAGGCCCTGCTCGTGATCCCGCCTGCGTCGCAAGCGCGTTTGGTGGGGACACGAGACAGGGCCTTTTCTGTGGTGGCCCCCCGACTCTGGAACACCCTCCCCAAAGATCTTAGACAGGCCCCTACATTGGCAGTCTTCAGAAACAACTTGAAGACCTGGCTGTTCCGATGTGCCTTCCCAGATTAGGAAATCTCCACTACCAAGTCCCAGAAGCACTTTATTAAAGTTAAGATTGCTGCACATCGCACTCTGCACTATAATCCTTACATATCACCTGTCACATCAGCACTTTTAATCCTGTACCCATTACTCTGGCCCGGCCCAGTTCTATTGTGTCTTAGTGTATTGTTTATTGCTTGTTGTTTAATATTGCTTTAACTGTTTTTAATTTGCCTTATGTTTTGTATTGTTATATTGTGTGTTGAGGCCTTGGCCTTTGTAAGCCAGATCGAGTCCTTCGGGAGATGCTAGCGGGGTACAAATAAAGTTTAATAATAATAATAATAATAATAATAATAATAATAATAATCTTGGGAGGCTTCTCTCATGTCCCTGCATGGGGAGCTGGAGCTGACAGAGGGAGCTCATCTGTGCTCTCCCTAAATTGGAACCTCCAACCTGTCGGTCGGTATTTTGTAACCCATCTCAAGCCATGCAGAGAGGTGGGTAAGAAATAAAATTATTATGCATAGAATCATAGAATCCTAGAGTTGGGCCATCCAGCCCAACGCCATTCTGCCAAGAAGCAGGAAAATCACATTCAAAAAACCCCCCGACAGATGGCCATCCATCCTCTGTTTAAAAGCCTCCAAAGAAGGAGCCACACTCCGGGGCAGAGAGTTCCACTGCTGAACGGCTCTCACAGTTCTTCCTCATGTTCAGATGGAATCTCCTCTCCTGTAGTTTGAAGCCATTGTTCCATTGCATCCTAGTCTCCAGGGAAGCAGAAAACAAGTCACATTTTTATACATGGCCCTCATCATGTCTCCTCTCAGTCTTCTCTTCTGCCGGCTAAACATGCCGCTTCAAAGCCTGGCTGCCTCCTGCCTGGGAGAATCCTTTGTTGGGAGGTGTTAGCTGGCCCTGATCATTTCCTGCCTGGAATTTCCCAGTTTTCTGAGTGTTGACCTTTATGTACTGTCCTGATTTTAGTTTTTTAAATGCCGATAGCCAGATTTTGTTCATTTTCATGGTTACACTAAAAAAAAAGAAAAAAAAGAAGAGGAAAATCCACACAGGAAAAAATCAGGGCCAATTAACAGCTCCCAAGAAAGGATTCCCCCAGGCAGGAAGCAGCCAGGCTTTGAAGCTGTCAGGCTATCCAATGCTAATCAAGGTGGCCAATTCAGGCTTGCCTCCAACAGACAAGAGTTCTTTCTCCCACATTTCACAGATATATAAACCCCACTTGCCTAGTTTCCAACAGACCTCACAACCTCTGTGGATGCCTTCCATAGATGTGGGTGAAACCTCAGGAGAGAATGCTTCTGGGCAGGCCCGTAGCCAGGATTTCGTTTTGGGGGGGGGGGGGCTGAATTTTTTTCAGGGGGGCTTCGGGGGGGGGCTGAGTTTCGGGGGGGCTGAGTCTGAGTGAAAGAGGGTCTAGCCTAGCAAACCTTTTGTATCATTACCCCAATATCCCCCTGCATATGGGATATATTGAGCATGGTGATCAGATCATGATATGAATAAACATAACAGTTTAAATAATGTACCAGTAAGGCCTTTTCGCGAACCACCATGAGAATTTCGGGGGGGGGGGGGGAGCTGAAGCCCCTCAACCCCCCCCCCCCCCCCCCCCCCCCGGCTACATGCCTGCTTCTGGGACATGACCATACAGCCCGGAAAACTCAGAGCATCCCAGAGTTTGGTAATGTTCCATTATCCAGGTTATTCCACAGATATATAAACCTCACTTGTGTAGTTTCCAACAAACCCCACAACTTCTGAGGATGCTTGCCATAGATGCAGGCAAAACGTCAGGAGAGAATGCTTCCGGAACATGCCCATTCAGCCCGGAAAACTCACAGCAGCCCAGTGATTCAGGACATTTCACAGATATATAAACCTCACTTGTCTAGATTCCAACAGACCCCACAACTTCTGAAGATGCTTGCCATAGATGCAGGCGAAACGTCAGGAGAGAATGCTTCCGGAACATGACCATACAGCCCGGAAAACTCACAGCAGCCCAGTGATTCAGGACATTTCACAGATATATAAACCTCACTTGTCTAGATTCCAACAGACCCCACAACTTCTGAAGATGCTTGCCATAGATGCAGGTGAAACATCAGGAGAGAATGCTTCTGGAACATGACCATACAGCCCGGAAAACTCACAGCAACCCAGAGTTTGGTAATGTTCCATTATCCAGGTCATTCCACAGATATATAAACCTGACTTATGTAGTTTCCAACAGACACCCCACAACTTCTGAGGATGCTTGCCATAGATGCAGGTGAAACATCAGGAGAGAATGCTTCTGGCACATGACCATACAGCCCAGAAAACTCACAGCAACACAGAGTTTGGAAATGTTCCATTATCCAGGTCATTCCACAGATATATAAACCTCACTTGTCTAGATTCCAACAGACCCCACAACTTCTGAAGATGCTGGCCATAGATGCAGGCGAAACATCAGGAGAGAATGCTTCTGGAACATGACCATACAGCCTGGTAAAAATAAAAGCAGCCCCGTGATTCAGGACATTTCACAGATATATAAACCTCACTTGTCTAGATTCCAACAGACCCCACAACTTCTGAGGATGCTTGCCATAGATGCAGGTGAAACGTCAGGAGAGAATGCTTCTGGAACATGACCATACAGCCTGGTAAAAATAAAAGCAGCCCCGTGATTCAGGACATTTCACAGATATATAAACCTCACTTGTCTAGATTCCAACAGACCCCACAACTTCTGAGGATGCTTGCCATAGATGCAGGCGAAATGTCAGGAGAGAATGCTTCTGGAACATGACCATACAGCCTGGAAAACTCACAGCAGCCCAGTGATTCAGGACATTTCACAGATATATAAACCTCACTTGTCTAGATTCCAACAGACCCCACAACTTCTGAGGATGCTTGCCATAGATGCAGGCGAAATGTCAGGAGAGAATGCTTCTGGAACATGACCATACAGCCTGGAAAACTCACAGCAGCCCAGTGATTCAGGACATTTCACAGATATATAAACCTCACTTGTCTAGATTCCAACAGACCCCACAACTTCTGAGGATGCTTGCCATAGATGCAGGCGAAACTTCAGGAGAGAATGCTTCTGGAACATGACCATACAGCAGCCCAGTGATTCAGGACATTTCACAGATATATAAACCTCACTTGTCTAGATTCCCACAGACCCCACAACTTCTGAAGATGCTTGCCATGGATGCAGGCGAAACGTCAGGAGAGAATGCTTCTGGAACATGACCATACAGCAGCCCAGTGATTCAGGACATTTCACAGATATATAAACCTCACTTGTCTAGATTCCCACAGACCCCACAACTTCTGAAGATGCTTGCCATGGATGCAGGCGAAACGTCAGGAGAGAATGCTTCTGGAACATGACCATACAGCAGCCCAGTGATTCAGGACATTTCACAGATATATAAACCTCACTTGTCTAGATTCCCACAGACCCCACAACTTCTGAAGATGCTTGCCATGGATGCAGGCGAAATGTCAGGAGAGAATGCTTCTAGAGCATGGCCATATAGCCCGAAAATCCTACAACAACCATGGAAGCCTTCGACAATACAGAAGCAATATACTTTTCCATGTTCATTTGGAAAAGTATATGTGTGTTCCACCCTCCAAATACAAAATTCCTGATGAACTCAGCTCTTAAAAATCACATATTTCAAAAGATCTTTGCGCATTTTTTAATGGAAAACTTACTTTAAAAAAAAATTCTACTGAAGGCTGAATTCTCTTAAATCGCCATAAGGAATTAACTAGGAGAGTCTCACACCTCTGTTCTCCCATGTATGCATTATATTGGGTTCATATTTCAGCCCGGGCGTTGGAGGGGGAGGTAAATAAAGCAACCTGTAAAACTGAATCACGGTCCATATAAATATATCGGGAAATATAGTTCCCTTCCCATATGGAGGGAATTAGCATCCCCTCTCAAGCGGAAAATTGCTTTATCTGCATCTGTTTTGGTGTCCCTTCCAAGCCAAGAGGTGATATCGGAGGGGAGGACCGCATCCCCTCTTTAATGAATAGTTTTTGGAAGGGCGAACTGGGAGATGTGTGGGAGGGCCGTAAAGCTGTGGGGCAAAAGAGGGGAGCTGGGGGGGAAGGGGGAATCGAAGGACCTGAAGGCTGTAACGCCGACTTCTCTTTCTGACCTTAAGTGGGCCCTGTGGGATGCTCTTGCCCACCTTCGCTGGGCTTAATGCTTAGTCATAAATCTATGGAAAAGGAAGGAAAAGAAGGAGGAGGAGAAGGACCAAGAACAGGAGAGAAGGAGGAGGAGGAGGAGATGTGTTTTCTAAATGCTGAAGTGTCAGCGAAAGCTCTTTAACTCCAGCTTCATAACTTAAGAAATATTTTATCACCCTGGTGAGCCGAAGCGCTGAAAATCAATAGCGCTTGAGAGCCGGCCGTATTGATCTGCAAGCCATATTGAAATATTCATGGGAGTGAGCTTGTGTGTGTGTGTGTATGGATGTGTAGACAAGGGGTGGGCCACGAATGCAGCGTGTTTCCATTTAAAATAGATTAAGTTGATAACATTTCTTTTCAAAATGTTATCCTTAAGCCAGTTGCTCTCAACCTTCCTAATTTCGCGAACCTTTAATACAAAGTATTGTCGAAGGCTTTCATGGCCAGAATCACTGGGTTGTTGTAGGTTTTTTCGGGCTATATGGCCATGGTCTAGAGGCATTCTCTCCTGACGTTTTGCCTGCATCTATGGCAAGCATCCTCAGAGGTAGTGAGGTCTGTTGGAACTAGGAAAGTGTGTGTGTGTGTGTGTGTGTGTGTGTATTAGGGCTGGGCGGTTTCGTTCGTTAATTTTGTAATTCGTTATTAATTCGTATTTAAATTAGCTTACGATCCGATATTGAGCCATTTTGGAATAGTGTGAGGAGTTAAATAGATTCGAAACAATTTTTCAATTTATTTCGTAATTATTTCGAAATTGTTTCAAAATTGTTTCGAAATTGTTTCGAAATTGTTTCATAATTGTTTCGCCATTTTGGAATAGTGTGAGGAGTTAAATAGATTCGAAACAATTTTTCAATTTATTTCGTAATTATTTCGAAATTGTTTCAAAATTGTTTCGAAATTGTTTCGAAATTGTTTCGTAATTATTTTTGCAAGCCTGGTGCAAGTTTTATAATTGTTGTTTGTTTTCTCACACCAACAGTCAACAACAAAGGGAGAGGGAAGCTTCAGAAGTTCCCCCTGTCCCATTTGGAGGGTTTTTTAGCATATTTGGAGGGTTTTTTTTTAGCATATTGCGCAATCACGTCCGCCATTAACGAATCAATTTGAAATTTACGAAATTTCGTATATTTCGAAATTTTTAAAAGGAAAATTTTGGAATTCTTTAAAGAAATGAAACGTGATAGACCCCTTAAAAACGAATCGAGTTTAGAAACAAATTTTTCCATGGTTACCCAGCCCATATATATATATATATGATAAAGGTAGTCCCCTGACATTAAGTCCAGTCATGTCTGACTCTGGGGTGTGGTGCTCATCTCCATTTCTAAGCCGAAGAGCCAGTGTTGTCCATAGACATCTCCAAGGTCATGTGGCCGGCATGACTGCATGGAGCGCCGTTACCTTCCCGCCGGAGCGGTACCTATTGATCTACTCACATTTGCAAGTTTTCGAACTGCTAGGTTGGCAGAAGCTAGGGCTGACAGCGGAAGCTCACGCCGCTCCCCAGAATCGAACCTGCGACCTTTCGATCAACAAGCTCAGCAGCTCAGTGCTTTAACCCACTGCACCTATCTCCCTTAACAGCATCCACCCAAACATCCAGTTCACCATGGAAAAAGAAAATGAAGGAAAACTGCCTTTTCTAGATGTCCTAGTCATCCGCAAACCAGATCAACAATTGGGTCACACCGTCTACAGAAAACCCCCACACACAGATAGATATCTACATAAAAACTCCAACCATCACCCAAGTCAAAAAAGAAGCACCATTAAAGCCTTGGCAGACCGTGCAAAAAGAATCTGCGAAGCCCACCTCCTCCAAGATGAACTGAACCACCTCAACTGGGCTCTCCAGGCCAATGGAGACTCCACTTCAGACATCAGAAGAGCTGCAAGGGAACCGAGAAGAAGCCACAAGAGTGAAGATGAAGATCCACCCAGAGGGAAAGTGTTCTTGTCATACATCAAGGAAACCACTGACCGCAGAGGGAAGCTGATGAGGAAACACAACATACAAACTATCTACAGACCCACCAAGAAAATCCAACAAATGCTACATTCAGCAAAGGACAAGAGGGATCCTCTCACTTCTGCAAGAGTCTACCGTGTACCATGCAGCTGTGGACAAGTCTACAGAGGGACCACCAAACGCAGCAGCATTGCCCAACACACGGATCAAGGAACATGAAAGGCACTGCAAACTACTCCAACCAGAGAAATCAGCCATAGCAGGGCACCTGATGAACCAACCTGGACACAGCATATTATTTGAGAACACAGAAATGCTGGACCACTCTCACAACCACCTTGTCAGACTACACAGAGAAGCCATTGAAATACACAAGCAGGTGGACAATTTCAACAGAAAGGAGGAAACCATGAAAATGAACAAAATCTGGCTACCAGTATTAAAAAAACCCTCTAAAATTAAAACAGCAAAACAACAGAGAGGAAACAAACAAAGACATCTAATCACCTCTCAACAAAAGTTTGCCCCAGGCTCTGTCAGACCATTATATGCTAATCAAGGTGGTCAGTTGAAACATTCACACCTAGCTCCAGCAGACAAGAGTCCTTTGTCCCACCCTGGTCATTCTACAGATATATAAACCCTTTTGCCTAATTCCAACAGGCCTCACTACCTCTGAGGATGCTTGCCATAGATGCAGGCGAAACGTCAGGAGACCATGGCCATATAACCCGAAAAATCTACAACAACCCAATTTAATAGAAATCTTCATGTTGTGATGACCGCCAATCATAACATTATTTTCGTTGCTACTTCACAACTGTAATTTTGCTACTGTTATTAATTGGCCACGGTAGTCCATGCTCTGGTTACATCCCGTGTAGACTATCGTATAGACCAGGGGTCCTCAAACTAAGGCCCGGGGGCCGGATACGGCCCTCCAAGGTTGTTTACTTGGCCCTTGCTCAGGTTCAACCTAAGTCTGAAACAACTTGAAAGCACACAACAAAACAACAACAATCCTATCTCTTCAGCCAAAAGTAGGCCCACATTTCCCATTGAAATACTAATAAATTTATTTATTATTTATTTATTACTAATTTACAGTATCTATATTCCACCCTTCTCACCTCGCAGGGGACTCAGGGCAGATTACAGCACACAAGCACACGTGTTACACTGTGGTCTTGCAAAGATGAGTTGAAGGTTTCTCATTCATGGAGTCACCGTATGTCAGTGGTTCTCAACCTTTCTAATGCTAATACAGTTCCTCATGTTGTGATGACCCTCAACCATAACATTGTTTATGTTGCTACTTCATAACTGTAATTTTGCAACTGTTCTGAATGGTAATGTAAATATCTGATACGCAGGATGTATTTTCATTCACTGGAGTAAATTTGGCACAAATATCCGATACTCCCAAATCCGGATACTGGTGGGGTTGGGGGAGAGATTAATTTTGCCATTTGGGACTTATAGTTGCTGGGATTTATAGTTCACCTACAATCAAAGAGCATTCTTAACTCCACCAATGATGGAATTGAATCAAACTTGGCACACAGAACTCCCCTGACCAACAGAGAATACTGGAAGGGTTTGGTGGGCCTTGACCTTGAGTTTTGGAGTTGTGGTTCACCTACATCCAGAGAGCACTGTGGACTCAAACAATAATGGATCTGGACCAAACTTGGCGCAAATACTCAATGTGCCCAAATGTGAACACTGGTGGAGTTTATGGAAAACAGACCTTGACATTTGGGAGTTGTAGTTGCTGGTATTTATAGTCCACCTACAATCAAAGAGCATTCTGAACTCCACCAACAATGAAATCGAACCATACTTGTCACACAGAACTGCCATGACCAAGAGAAAATACTGGAAGGGTTTGGTGGCATTGGCTCCTTGAGTTTGGGAGTTGTAGTTCACCTACATCCATAGAGCACTGTGGACTCCACCAATGATGGAATTGAACCAAACTTGGCACACAGAACTGCCATGACCAACAGAAAATACTGGAAAGGTTTGGTGGTGGGCATTGACCTTGAGTTTTGGAGTTGTAGTTCACCTACATCCAGAGAGTACTGTGGAGACAAACAATGATGGATCTGAATCAAACATGACACGAATGCTCAATATGCCCAAACGTGAACACTGGTGGATTTTGGGGAATATAGACCTTGACATTTGGGAGTTGTAGTTACTGGGATTTATAGTTCACCGATAATAATAATAATAATAATAATAATAATAATAATAATAATAATCTTTATTTGTACCCTGCTCCATCTCCCCGATGGGGACTCAGTGCGGCTTACATGAGGCCAAGCCCAAAGCAACAATTACATAAAATAAAACAAAACCCAAAACGCAAATAATAAACAATAATGAAGCAATTACATAAAACGCCCCCTCGATGGACTGTCACCTTGTCGTGGTGAGGGGGCTTGCGTGTTCCGATGAACCTGTGGGCACAACAACTGGAGTCGTGCACTCCCAGGAGTGGCCGCGGGGGAGGTCCCAGACCAAGCACAGTCCGAAGACCCAAAGACCTCAACGGCGGAGCAGGCGGAGGATAACATGGCACATGTTACAACGGCTGCGAAGGCGGAAGAAGGCTGCAACAGACTGAGAAGCCATGGTCATTGTGTTAAACTACATCACCAGTGGAACCTCATCTGTGAAGACTGTGTGTTGTTCAGTTGTGCACTGACCTCCACACATTAAAAAAACCCACGCACAGGCGTCTTCCAAAGAAAATAAAAACCAAGCAACCAAAGTCCCATGGCGATCAGCGAGTGGCGACGGGGGCAGGACTGTGAAATCTGGAAGCCCCTAGTCACAGACTGGCACATAGGCGGTGGGTACGGACTCAGTCGTTCTACCTCAAGGTCCGAGGCAGTTGAGTAGTTCGGCAGCTGTATCCGCGACTGAGCAGCCCTTTTTAGGACCCACTCTGCTCACCCCACACGGGGAGGGGGCTAGAAAAGGTGCCCTAAACATAGTCTGCCTCACTTATCCCTGACTGGACTGCCGCGTCCAGTGGGGTCACCATCCTGCGGTCAAAAAAGAAAAATGAACTTCGGTACGTGGAACGTACGGACACTGATGGACAACAGTGACAGTGAACGCCCCGAACGCAGAACTGCCATCATCGCAAGGGAGCTGGGACGCTTCAACATCGACATAGCAGCCCTTCAGGAGACCCGGAGAGCAGGAGAGGGACAGCTGAAGGAAGAAAAAGGAGGCTACACCTTCTTCTGGAAGGGACTGCCCGAAAAAGACCAAAGAATGCACGGAGTTGGCTTCGCTATAAGAAATGATCTGATGAAACATCTGTCCGAAGCACCCACTGGCATCAATGAACGACTCTCCACTCTCCGAATTGATCTTGCCAAAAACCAACGGGCAACCATCATAAGTGCCTATGCACCAACACTAGACGCTGATGAAGACATCAAGGAGAAATTCTACTATCAGCTGGACACTGTCCTATCGGGGATACCTAAGGAGGACAAAATCATTCTCCTGGGGGACTTCAATGCAAGAGTCGGGCGAGACTTCGACCTGTGGCCAGGCACCATAGGAAAAGACGGGATTGGAAACAGCAACTCGAATGGCATCCTGCTTCTCACCAAATGTGCGGAGCACAACCTTGTCATCACCAACACGCTCTTCCGCCAGAAAAACAAGTTCAAGACATCATGGAAGCACCCCCGGTCAAAGCATTGGCACCTCTTAGACTATGTAATCACACGTGCCAGAGACCGCCGTGACGTACTTCTCACAAGAGCCATGACAGGTGCTGACGACTGCTGGACCGACCACAGGCTAATCCGATCCACGATGGCTATCAAGATCGCCCCCAAGCGCAGACTCCAAGGAAGAAAGACAAGGCGCAAAATGAACACCCAAGCCCTTCAGGAGCCCTCCAGGCGAGCCCATATCCAAACCGCCCTCAAGGACCATCTACCCACAGTACACCCTGAAAATGTTGAGGAACATTGGAACAAACTGAAGACCTCCATCATCCAAGCCTGCGAAGAAACTATTGGATACCAAGCCAAGAAACATCAAGACTGGTTTGACGAAAATGACATCGAGATCCAACAGCTAATCGACAAGAAAAGGAAAGCCTTCCAAACATGGCAGAGAGACATCAACTGTGCTGCTAAGAAAAAGATCTACGCCAGTGCAAAAGCTGAGGTCCAAAGAAGGACAAGAGAACTCAAGAACATCTGGTGGACAAAGAAGGCTGAAGAAATCCAACACCTGGCAGATACCCATAATGCTCAAGGATTTTTCAAAGCCACAAAGGTCATCTATGGGCCAAGAAACCATGGCATACAGCCTCTACGCTCATCAGACGGAACCAAACTCCTGAAGGACCAAAAGTCAATTGCACTACGTTGGAAAGAACACTACCAAAGCCTCCTAAACCGCAGCTCCAGTGTGGCCGAAGAGGTCCTCTCACAAATCCCGCAACAACAAACCAGGGATGAGCTTGCAGCACTGCCTAGTTTGGAAGAAGTCAGCAATGCCATCAGCCAACAAAAGAACAACAAAGCCAGCGGACCGGATGGGATCCCTGCTGAAATCTTTAAAGAGGGAGGACCTGCGCTGACACACCAACTCCACCAGCTCATAGAAAAAGTGTGGATGACCGAGAAAATCCCAGCAGACTTCAAGGATGCCACCATCATCACCCTCTTCAAAAAAGGGGAAAGAACAGACTGCGGAAACTATCGAGGTATCTCCCTTCTAACCTCTGCTGGAAAAATCCTCGCAAGAATCCTTGCAAACCGCCTTCTGCCCCTCTCAGAAGACACCCTCCCAGAATCCCAGAACGGCTTCCGCCCCTCCAGAGGAACTGTGGACATGATCTTCACTGCACGACAGCTCCAAGAAAAATGCAGGGAACAAAACCAACCTCTGTACATGGCATTCATCGACCTTGCAAAGGCATTCGACACAGTGAATCGCAGCGCTCTCTGGACCATCCTCCAAAAAATCGGGTGCCCAAGCAAATTTGTGAACATCCTGCGGCTCCTCCACGATGACATGATGGCAACAGTCTTGGACAGCAATGGCTCCCAAAGTGACCCATTTAAGGTGGAATCGGGTGTCAAACAGGGATGTGTTATTGCCCCAACTTTATTCTCCATCTTCATCGCCATGATACTACACCTTGTTGATGGGAAGCTTCCCACCGGAGTGGAAATCATCTATCGGACAGACGGCAAGCTATTTAACCTCAGCAGACTGAAAGCCAAAACCAAGGTCACAACAACATCTGTTATAGAACTCCAGTATGCTGATGACAATGTCGTCTGTGCGCATACAGAAGAAGATCTACAAGCCACTCTCAACACCTTTGCAGAAGCATACACAAAGCTTGGCCTGTCACTGAACATCGAGAAAACCAAAGTGCTGTTCCAGCAGTCACCAGCCGCCCCCTCTCCAATGCCAGAGATACAGCTTAATGGTGTAACATTAGAAAATGTCGACCATTTCCGCTACCTTGGCAGCCACCTCTCCACCAAAGTCAACATCGACGCCGAAATACAACACCGCCTGAGCTCTGCAAGTGCAGCATTTTCCCGAATGAAGCAGAGAGTGTTTGAGGACCGGGACATCCGTAGGGATACTAAGGTGCTTGTCTATAAAGCTATTGTCCTCCCAACCCTGCTATATGCCTGTGAGACGTGGACTGTCTACAGACGTCACATGCAGCTCCTGGAACGATTCCATCAGCGCTGCCTCCGGAAAATCCTGCAAATCTCCTGGGAAGACAAGCGGACAAACGTCAGCGTGCTGGAGGAAGCAAAGACCACCAGCATTGAAGCGATGGTCCTCCAACATCAACTCCGCTGGACAGGCCACGTTGTCCGGATGCCTGACCACCGTCTCCCAAAGCAGTTGCTCTACTCCGAACTCAAGAATGGAAAACGGAATGTTGGTGGACAGGAAAAGAGATTTAAAGATGGGCTCAAAGCCAACCTTAAAAACTTTGGCATAGACACTGAGAACTGGGAGGCCCTGGCCCATGAGCGCTCCAGCTGGAGGTCAGCTGTGACCAGCAGTGCTGCAGAATTCGAGGAGGCACGAGTGGAGGGTGAAAGAGAGAAACGTGCCAGGAGGAAGGCGCGTCAAGCCAACCCCGACCGGGACCGCCTTCCACCTGGAAACCAATGCCCTCACTGCGGAAGAAGATGCAGAGCAAGAATAGGGCTCCACAGCCACATGCGGACCCACAAGGAAACCCATGATGGAAGACCATCTTACTCGTCCAACGAGGGATCGCCTAAGTAAGTAAGTAAGTACATAAAACAAAAGATAACATAGCAATATAAAATTACAATAAACACAATCACAATAACATGGGCGAGCTACATGTAATGGACAAGGAAAAACTGGGTAAAAACAGATTAATGTTGTTTGGATGAGGGCGAACAAATTGAAGTTGAATCCAGACAAGACAGAGGTCCTCCTGGTCAGTCGCAAGGCCGAACAGGGCATAGAGTTACAGCCTGTGTTGGGCGGGGTCGCACTCCCCCTGAAGACGCAGGTTCGCAGCTTGGGTGTGATCTTGGACTCATCGCTGAGCCTGGAACCCCAAGTTTCGGCGGTGACCAGGGGAGCATTTGCACAGTTAAAACTTGTGTGCCAGCTGCGCCCATACCTTGGGAAGTCTGACTTGGCCACGGTAGTCCACGCTCTGGTTACATCCCGCCTAGATTACTGCAACGCTGTCTACGTGGGGTTGCCTTTGAAGACAGCTCGGAAGCTTCAACTAGTCCAACGCTCGGCAGCCATGATACTAACAGGAGCGGGACGCAGGGAGCATACAACCCCCCTGTTGTGCCAACTCCACTGGCTGCCAACTTGCTACTGGGCTCAATTCAAAGTGCTGGTGTTGACCTTTAAAGCCCTAAATGGTTCCGGCCCAAGCTACCTTTCCGACTGCATCTCTGCCTATGAACCCACCAGGACTTTGAGATCTTCCGGGGAAGACCTGCTCTCGATCCCGCCAGCTTCACAAGCACGGCTGGCGGGGACGAGAGTCAGGGCCTTCTCGGTGGTGGCTCCCCGGCTGTGGAACGCCCTTCCCACAGATATTAGATTAGCACCATCGCTAATGGTCTTCCGCAAGAAAGTAAAGACCTGGTTATTTGTGCAGGCGTTTGAATAATTAGTGCAAAGACTGGTAATGACATAGGAATGAACAATGGATGACGAATCTGGATCATGTTTTTAGTGACGAGACGCCAGTGAATGGTTATCGTAGTAATTGTGTATTAATTGTATATTAGACTAGGTTGTTAACTGCTTTATATTGGTGTTGAATTCGGCTGTGTCCTGTGTCTTGTGAACCGCTGCGAGTCGCCTTCGGGCTGAGAACACCGGTATAGAAGCAAAGTAAATAAAATAAATAATATGTATTGTCAAAGGCTTTCATGGCTGGAATCACTAGGTTCTTGTGGGTTTTTTCGGGCCATAGAGCCATGTTCTAGAGGCATTTCTCCTGACGTTTCGCCTGCATCTATGGCAAGCATCCTCAGAGGTTGTGAGGTCTGTTGGAAGTAGGAAAAATGGGTTTATATATCTGTGGAATGGCTGGGGTGGGGCAAGGAGCTCTTCCCTGCTGCAGTTAGGTGTGAATGTTTAGCTGATCACCTTCATTAGCATTTGAAGGCCTGCCTGAGTCTGGGAAAATCTGTTGCTGGGAGGTGTTAATCTGTGCCTGGTTTTTTCCTCTCTGTTGTTTAGCTGTTATAATTTTAGAGTTTTTTAATACTGGTAGCCAGATTTTGTTCATTTTCATGGTCTCTTCCTTTCTGTTGAATTGTCCACATGCTTGTGGATGTCAATGGCTTCTCTGTGTAGTCTGACATGGTGGTTGTGAGAGTGGTCCAGCACTTCTGTGTTCTCAAATAATATACTGTGTCCAGATTGGTTCATCAGGTGCTCTGCTATGGCTGATTTCTCTGGTTGGAGTAGTCTGCAGTGCCTTTCATGTTCCTTGATGCGTGTCTGGGCGCTGCGTTTGGTGGTCCCTATGTAGACTTGTCCACAGCTGCATGGTATACGGTAGACTCCTGCAGAGGTGAGAGGATCCCTCTTGTCCTTTGCTGAACGTAGCATTGGTTGGATTTTCTTGGTGGGTTTGTAGATTGTTTGTATGTTGTGTTTCCTCATCAGCTTCCCTATGCGGTCAGTGGTTCCCTTGATGTATGGCAGGAACACTTTTCCTCTGGGTGGATCTTCATCTTGACTCTCGTGGCTTGTTCTTGGTCTTGCAGCTCTTCTGATGTCTGAGGTGGAGTCTCCCTTGGCCTGGAGAGCCCAGTTGAGGTGGTTCAGTTCATCTTGGAGGAGGTGGGGTTCACAGATTCTTTTTGCATGGTCTGCCAAGGCTTTGATGGTGCTTCTTTTTTGACTTGGGTGATGGTTGGAGTTTTTATGTAGATATCTATCGGTGTGTGTGGGTTTTCTGTAAACGGTGTGACCCGGTTGTTGATCTGGTTTACGGATGACTAGAACATCTAGAAAAGGCAGTCTTCCTTCCTTTTCTTTTTCCATAGTGAACTGGATGTTTGGGTGGATGCTGTTAAGACAGTCCAGGAACCTGTTGAGTTCTTCTTCTCCATGGCTCCAAATGGTGAAGGTGTCATCCACATATCTGAACCATATCGTGGGCTTTTTGGTTGCTGTCTCCAGGGCTTGTTTTTCAAAGTGTTCCATGTAGAAGTTAGCTATGACCGGGCTGAGAGGGCTCCCCATAGCTACTCCATCTTTCTGTTCGTAGAATTCATTGTCCCACTGAAAATAGCTGGTGGTGAGGCAATGGTGAAACAGCACCGTGATGTCTTCTGGGAACCTCTGGTTGATGAGTGCCATGGTGTCTGCAACTGGGACCATGGTAAATAGAGACACCACATCGAAGCTGATCAGTTTGTCATTTGTATTTAGCTTGAGATTGCTGATTTTTTCAATGAAGTGGGCTGAGTCCTTGATGTAGTGTGTTGTGAGCCCAATGTGGCTTTGTAACTGTGCAGCAAGAAATTTGGCTAAGTCATATGTGGGGGATCCAATGGCACTCACAATGGGTCTGAGTGGGGTGGAGTCCTTATGGATTTTTGGGAGTCCATAAAGCCTGGGTGGAAGGGCTGGATCTGAATGATGGATCTGAATCAAACATGACACGAATGCTCAATATACCCAAATGGGAACACTGGTGGATTTGGGGGAAAATAGACCTTGACATTTGGAAGTTGTAGTTACTGGGATTTATAATTCACCGATAATAATAATAATAATAGTAATAATAATAATAATAATCTTTATTTGTACCCTGCTCCATCTCCCCGATGGGGACTCAGTGTGGCTTACATGAGGCCAAGCCTAAAGCAACAATTACATAAAATAAAACAAAACCAAAAACGCAAATAATAAACAATAATGAAGCAATTACATAAAACAAAAGACAACATAGCATTATAAAATTACAATGAACACAATCACAATAACATGGGCGAGCTACATGTAATGGACAAGGAAAAACTGGGGGGAAACAGATTAAACACTCAGGCGAGATAAACACGAGATTAAGCAAGGACAGATGATTTGCGGAGGAGAGGATTAATCAAAGAGCATTCTGAACCCCACCAACTTTAGAATTGGACCAAATTTTTTGCACAGAACCCCATGACCAACAGAAAATAGTGTTTTCTGATGCTCTTTGGTGACCCCACTGACCCCCCCCCCATGACCTCCAGGTTGAGGAGCACCGCCTGAAGCTGTAGGCGTTTGTCTCGCCTTGCAGGGGAGCCAAAAGGGATGCGTGTGTTTGTGTGCTTTCATGAAATGGGGGGAAAACACAAAGAGCAGAGCCGTGGGCGGGAGGAAAAGTCCAGGAGATCTCATAAAATTAGCACTGGGCTCTCCTGGGGCTTGGTGGCGCTGCTTTGTTTGCAAAGCCAATTTGGACACATGCCTCTTTGATCTTCACTTTCAGTATTTGAGCCGGCACGTTAGTATCACTCATTTCACATGAGATTTGGGATTCAAGTTTCTTCAACAATCTAAAAAGCAGTACATTAGAAAGGGAATTGTCTGCCGGCTGACTTAGAATCTCAATACCCTTGATACTAATTTGATGTGATGCATTTCACCAGATGTGTCTACCTGAACAATGTCGGAGGCCCTGGAGAATCCTTCTCGCTGCTATTCGGTATTAAACCAGGTTCCTTCTTCCCTTGCCATCTCACCTCCCTCCTCCTTCCCAAAGTGATTGAATGGAAAAAAGAAAAGAGAGAGAGAGAGAGAGAGATCTATAATACCTTTCTGCATAGAGATGTGAGAACTTAACAAGTGTCTGAGGAAGGAAAGCAGGCAGGGAGTCGAGAAACAATAATAAGGAAAGGAACAGAAAGGGAGAGGGAAGATTATCTTTTGAGAAAGGCACAAAGCTAAATAATGCCTTGTTAAAAAAAAGGTGCGTGATGGGCGGATGCTCTTTTGCGTGCACTCATTATGTCCAAAAGCAAATGTCGGAAATGTTTGATCCAACAACGACCCTTTACTTGAGTTGGAAGAGTTTTGGTTTGGCGAGAGCAAGAGCAAAAGCAGCAGAAAGTAGCTCTCGTCATTAGGCAACACAGAGAAGAACAATTGCTGACAGGAATAGCGCCGGCGTCCCTGTGGACATGATTATTGCTACCTTAACTTCTGTGTTTGGTGCTTAGGTCCATTGTAAGGACTGGTTTGGAAACAGATATCTAGGAGTCTTTCAGCCGATATTGAGGAAACAGGGGTGCAAAGGCCAGGCGTCAACTTGAGGCATAAATAGCACACCTTGTGCTAGGAATTTATATTGTCCTGCAAATTACGTATGATTTGGGGTTTAAACTGCTCTCAGGTTTCCATGTGCATTATTTTATTAATAGATTTTGTTGCGCTCCAGGACAGAAAAAGCCCTCTGACTTCAAACACCACACCGTTGAGTAGGAAAAACAATCCTTTTATTGAAGATAATTAAAAAGCAGAAAGGTAAAAAGCAGGTTCGCAGGTTCGATTCCGGGGAGCGGCGTGAGCTTCCGCTGTCAGCCCTAGCTTCTGCCAACCTAGCAGTTCGAAAACTTGCAAATGTGAGTAGATCAATAGGTACCGCTCCGTCGGGAAGGTAACGGTGCTCCATGCAGTCATGCCGGCTACATGACCTTGGAGGTGTCTACGGACAATGCTGGCTCTTCGGCTTAGAAATGGAGATGAGCACCACACCCCAGAGTCAGACATGACTGGACTTAATGTCAGGGGACTACCTTAACCTTTACTTAAAAAGCACTTAAAAAATAGGTAAAATCCAATTAAGTGAGAAGATAAGCAGAAAAAAATAGTCCATAGTAATAGTCCAGCAAAGTCCATAAAAACTAAGTCAAAACTTCACAAATAAAATGCAAGAAATCAGGAAACAGGGTTCCAAGGCATAGAATGGAGGAATCAAAACCATGAAACAAAAGGCACTTAACCACGAATCTTCCAAGCAAGGTATCCATGAAACAAGGATGAGACCTTAACTTGATTCTGAACAATGCTTCATCTGACTACATTCCCTGTACTTGGAACTTTTATCCCCTCATTAAGCTATCCCAAGCACTCAGAAATTGATTTCGCTTTCATTGAGATTCCCTTATCTTTTTCTGTCGGATCTTGCCAGACCACCGAAGTCACTGTTCGGCTTGTCTGTTTTGACTAATCTGCCGTCTATCTATTTGCTCATTAACTTTTGCAGCTGGGCCAGGTGCTGAGTTGTTTTCAAACCCCAAATCCTGGGAACTCTCTGGTAGCAATTGCCCTGATGAAGGGAGTTGGACTGGATGGCCTTAAGTATTTTCTGTTGGTCATGGGGGGTTCTGTGTGGGAAATTTGCCCTGATTCTCTCGTTCGTGGGGTTCAGAATGCTCTTTGAATTGTAGGTGAATTATGTAATCCCAGTTATTACAACTCCCAAATGTCAAGGTCTATTTCCCCCAAACTCCATCTGTGTTCATATTTGGGTGTATTGAGTGCTTGTGCCAAGTTTGGTCCAGATCCATCCTTGTTTGAGTCCAGAGTGCTCTCTGGATGTAGGTGAACTACAACTCCCAAACACAAGGTCAATGCCCACCAACTCCTTCTAGTGTTTTCTGTTGGTCAGGGGAGTACTGTGTGTCAAGTTTGGTTCAAATCCATTTTTGGTGGAGTTCAGAATGCTCTTTGATTGTAGGTGAACTATAAATCCCAGCAACTACAACTCCCAAATGACAAAATCATAATTTTTTGAGTGATGGCCACTCCTTGTGTTGTGAGACATTTTGTTGCCAAATTTGGTGTGATTTCGTTCATTGGTTCTTTAATTTTTAAAGTACTCATTATGCACAGAGCATTTATATATATATAGATATAATTCATTCCGTAGCTTTTCTCATAGTTTGTCATCATTTATTAATGCACATTGAACCAGAACTTTTGTCAACCCCAATTTATGAACAATCTCGTATCTCTGCCAACAGTAAAAAACGGAAGGGAAGTCTTAGAAAATGGGAGTCGCTCGAAAGAGTTGGCATGCAGTGTGAACAAACAGCAGAGTTCACCACAAGATTTCTTTGCTCAATGTTATTCATCAGAGGTAGTCCCTGCCAAAACTGCCATATAGAAACGAAACAACTAGCATATGGCACCAAGTGTACTATGACATATGAATGCCATAGCTGTGTGTAAATAACAACTGTAGTTGGTACAGCAGTGGCATTTCCGCAACTGTATCACTGTCACATAAACATGTGTTTGATTGGGAGGTGGCGAACTCTCTTATTGCACAATTGGAAAGGGACCAATTTAGCAGACATGATCGTCTTCAGAACCAATGATTTCTAGTATAGAAACACTAGCCGTCCCCTGCCACACGTTGCTGTGGCCCAGACTGTGTATATGTGTTTTTTGAGTGTGTATATATATGTGTTTATGTCTGTGTATATATTTGTTTTTTAATTAATTTTTATTAAGTTTTTTGTGTCTGTGTATATATTTGTGTATATATGTGTATTTGTGTGTGTGTGTGTGTGTGTGTATATATATATTAGGGCTGGGCGGTTTCGTTTCGTTAATTCGTAATTCTTTAATAATTCGTTAATTTTTTTCAATTACAAAACGATAACGAACCATTCTGGAGCAATTATTAAAAAAACGAATTTTCAAAAACGTTTTGTAAATGCTTTGTATTTCGATATTGTATTCGTTTCGTTATTGTTTTGAGGTCGTTTCGTTATTATTTCCGCATGTCTGGGCCAGTTTTATGGTTTAATTAGTGAAAAAAAATTATAATATCACACCAACAGTCAACAACAGAGGGAGAGGGAAGCTTCAGAAGGTTTTGGAGGTTTTTTAGCGTATTTCGCGGTCGCGTCCGCCATTAACGAATCGATTCGTTATTGTTTCGGAAATCGATTCGTTAATTTTTTACCATTTACGAAATTTCGTAAATATCGAACTTTTTAAAAGGAAAATTTTGTAATTATTTTAAATATCGAAACAAAAAAAAACCCCAAATACAAATCGATTTTAGAAACAAATTTTTCCGTTGTTACCCAGGCCTTATATATATATATATATATATATATATATATATATATAATGGCCTTCCATGCGGTCATGCTGGCCACATGACCTTGGAGGTGTCTATGGACAACGTTGGCTCTTCGGCTTAGAAATGGAGATGAGCACCACACCCCAGAGTCAGACATGACTGGACTTTATGTCAGGAGACAACCTTTACCTTATATATATATGTGTGTGTTTGTGTGTGTGTATACATTTGTACATATTTGTGTATTTGTGTTTATATGTGTATATGTATATTGTGTATATGTGTGTGCTTGCGTATATGCATATATGTGTGTATGTATGTGTATATGTATGTAGGTGTATGTGTGTTTATACTGTATGTGTATATTTGTGTATGCTTGCGTACATAGATGTGTGTGTATGTATGTGTGCATGTGTATATGTATATTTCTGTGTTTATAGGTATATATTAGGGCTGGGCGGTTTCGTTTCGTTAATTCGTAATTCGTTAATAATTCGTTATTTTTTCCAATTACAAAACGATAACGAACCATTCTGGAGCAATTATTAAAAAAACGAATTTTCAAAAACGTTTTGTAAATGCTTCGTATTTCGATATTGTATTCGTTTCGTTATTGTTTTGAGGTCGTTTCGTTATTATTTCCGCATGTCTGGGCCAGTTTTATGGTTTAATTAGTGAAAAAAAAATTATAATATCACACCAACAGTCAACAACAGAGGGAGAGGGAAGCTTCAGAAGGTTTTGGAGGTTTTTTAGCGTATTTCGCGGTCGCGTCCGCCATTAACGAATCGATTCGTTATTGTTTCGGAAATCGATTCGTTAATTTTTTACCATTTACGAAATTTCGTAAATATCGAACTTTTTAAAAGGAAAATTTTGTAATTATTTTAAATATCGAAACAAAAAAAAAAACCCCAAATACAAATCGATTTTAGAAACAAATTTTTCCGTTGTTACCCAGGCCTAATATATATATATATATATATATATATATATATATATATATATATATAATGGCCTTCCATGCGGTCATGCTGGCCACATGACCTTGGAGGTGTCTATGGACAACGTTGGCTCTTCGGCTTAGAAATGGAGATGAGCACCACACCCCAGAGTCAGACATGACTGGACTTTATGTCAGGAGACAACCTTTACCTTATATGTGTTTGTGTGTGTGTATACGTTTGTATATATTTGTGTATTTGTGTTTATATGTGTATATGTATATTGTGTATATGTGTGTGCTTGTGTATATGCATATATGTGTGTATGTATGTGTATATGTATATAGGTGTATGTGTGTTTATACTGTATGTGTATATTTGTGTATGCTTGCGTACATATATGTGTGTGTCTGTATGTATGTGTGCATGTGTATATGTATATATGTGTGCATATATGTCTATATGTATATTGTGTATATGTGTGTGCTTGTGTATATGCATATATGTGTGTTTATATATGTATATATATGTATGTAGGTGTATATGTGTGTTTATACTGTATGTGTATATTTGTGTGTGTGCTTGCGTACATATATGTGTGTGTCTGTATGTATGTGTGCATGTGTATATGTATATATGTGTATATGTAAATTGTGTATATGTGTGTGCTTGTGTATATGCATATATGTGTGTTTATATGTGTATATGTATGTATGTAGGTGTATATGTGTGTTTATACTGTATGTGTATATTTGTGTGTGCGCTTGTGTACATATATGTGTCTATGTGTATATGTATATATGTGTGCATATATGTGTATATGTATATTGTGTATATGTGTATGCTTGTGTATATGCATATATGTGTATTTATATGTGTATATGTATGTAGCTATATATGTGTGTTTATACTGTATTTGCATATTTGTGTGTGCTTGCGTACATATATGTGTGTGTCTGTATGTATGTGTGCATGTGTATATGCATATATGTGTGCATACATGTGTATATATATATTGTGTATATGAGTGTGCTTGTGTCTATGCTTATATGTATGTATGTGTGTAGGTGTATATGTAGGTGCATATATGTGTATATTTGTGTGTGCTTGTGTGTATATATGTGTGTGTCTGTAAGTATGTGTGCTTGTGTAAGTATGTGTGCTTGTGTATATGTATATGAATGTATGTGTATATGTATATATTGTTTATTTGGGGGGGGGGCTTAAAGTCTATTCTTCTGTTTTGTGTGTGTGTGTTTTTAGGGGTGATGGTCACTCATTGGCCTGATAGGTTTATTGGTGTCAATTTGCTCAGTGGTTTTTGAGTTATGTTAATTTCACAAACGAACATTACATTTTTATTTATATAGATGTGGGTACAAATAACACTGTCTGTATTCATGGATAATGTTTCTGCTTGTCCGTCGCATAAGGGCTGGAGCAGGTTTTAGTCCAAATGTTTTAGGATTTCTGCCGAACTGAAGGTATGACTGGGGTTCAGCACTTTGGACAGCTCCTTCGAAGGTCACTGTCTATTACTGCTGCTAAGAGAATGCAGACAGTTGGTATAGCTGCATGGAAGCCACAGAAAATAAGAAACATGTTTATGTTGGCTTGAAACAGTGATTCCTGATCTTTAGATAACTTAAATGTTCTCAGGAATGATTCTTTTAGCTCCCAAAAGCCTCAGTAGTAAAAATGCCAGGACTTGCAGCCTAGTAAGATTGGGGACCAACCTAGCAGTTCGAAAACGTGCAAATGTGAGTAGATGAAAAGGTATTTGTTCTACGGGAAGGTAATGGCGCGCCATGCACTCATGCTGCCCACATCACCTTGGAGGTGTCTATGGACAATGCCGGCTCTTCGGCTTAGAAATGGAGATATACAGCACCCCTCAGAGTCGGACATGACTAGACTTAATGTCAGGGGAAACCTTTGCTTTTACTTAGATTGGGGAACTCATGCTGGTCCAACAACAGCTGCAATCTAACATTCTTTAAGTCCATCGATCGGCTAACATTCTTTAAGTTTCCCCTTGACATTAAGTCTAATCCTGTCTGACTCTGGGTGTTGCTTTTTGCGTGGGCACTTCTTGTATTTCTTAGTTCTGTTAGTTCTGCTGGACCTCTCAGTGACCATCGATACCATCGACCATGGTATCCTTCTGGGACGCCTCACGGGAATGAGCCTCGGAGGCACTGTTCTGCAGTGGCTCCGGTCCTTCCTAGAAGGTCGATCTCAGAAGGTGTTATTGGGGGACACCTGTTCTATCCCACGACCATTGTCTTGTGCGGTTTCTCAGGGTTCAATATTGTCTCCCATGTTGTTTAACATCTACATGAAGCCGCTGGGGGAGATCATCCAGAGTTTCGGAGTACTATGTCATCTGTATGCGAATGATGTCCAACTCTTTCACTCCTGCCCACTTGCTACTAAGGAGGCTGTCCAGGTCCTGAACTCGTGCTTGGCTGCTGTAACGGTCTGAATGAGGGCGAACAAATTGAAATTGAATCCAGACAAGACAGAGGTCCTTCTGGTCAATCGCAAGGCCGAACAGGGCATAGGATTACATCCTGTGTTGGACGGGGTCACACTCCCCCTGAAGACACAGGTTCGCAGCTTGGGAGTGATCCTGGACTCATCGCTGAGCCTGGAACCTCAGGTTTCAGCGGTGACCAGAGGAGCATTCACACAGTTAAAGCTTGTGTACTACCTGCGCCCATACCTTGGGAAGTCTGACTTGGTCACGGTAGTCCACGCTCTGGTTACATCCCGTATAGACTACTGCAATGCTCTCTACATGGGGTTGCCTTTGAAGACTGCTCGGAAGCTTCAAATGGTCCAACGATCGGCAGCCAGGTTGTTAACAGGAGCGGCACTCAGGAAGCATACAACTCCTATGTTGCGCCAGCTCCACTGGCTACCAGTTTGCTAGCGGGCATAATTCAAAGTGCTGGCTTTAGTCTATAAAGCCCTAAACGGTTCTGGCCCAACTTACCTGTTCATAGGAGGAGATTTCCAAACGCATCTCCTCCTATGAACCAGCTAGGACATTAAGATCATCTGGGGAGGCCCTTCTCTCGGTCCCGCCTGCATCACAGGCATGCCTGGCGGGGATGAGAGACAGGGTCTTCTCAGTGGTGCCCCCTCGGCTGTGGAATGCCCTCCCTACAGATATAAGATCGGCCCCCTCCTTATTGGCATTCTGGAGGAAAGTGAAGACCTGGTTGTTCAAACAGGCAATTGATTAGGCAGTGAAATTGATTACAAGGAACACGGAATAACGGATGATGAGATTGGATTCTGATTCTATTGATGAGACGTGAATGATTTGTCATATTGATGTTTCATTGTTGTTATGCTATTGTTTTTAAATGCTCCAATGGTTTTGTAACGTGTGTATTGAAATTGCTGTTGTTAACCGCTTTGAGTCGCCTAAGGGCTGAAAAAAGTGGTATATAAAGGAAGTAAATAAATAAACAAATAAATATGTATGAATCTTACAAAATAGATACTACAAACGATGTTTTGCACAGCTGTACCACTTTGTGATGTAACGGTTCCAGTCCAGCTTACCTATCCAAACATATCTCTCCTTTTGAACCATCTAGAAGTTTAAGATCATCTGGGGAGGCCCTGCTCTTGATTCTGCCTTCCTAGCATATGCGTTTGGTGGGGACAAGAGACAGGGCCTTCTCAGTGGTGGCCCCTCGGCTATGGAACGCCCTCCCCAGGGATGTAAGATCGGCTCCCTCCCTTCTAACATTCTGCAAAATGGTTAAGACCTGGCTCTTCGAGCAAACTTTTCCTAATGGAATATAATTAGACATAAAAAAATATATGGAATGACTGACGATGCAACTGGACAATGATTTTAGTAAGGAGACACCGAGGACCTTGTTTTTACAGATATATTTGCTTTTTATATTACATTTCAAATGTTGAATTGTTTTTATAATTGTTTTAACTGTATTTTGACATTTGTTATGGCATCAAATTACTGCCAACTGTGAACCGCCTTGAGTCACCTCTGGCTTTTTGTTGTTGTTGTTGTTGTTGTTGTTGTGTCAGGAGCGACTTGGGAAACTGCAAGCGCTTCTGGTGTGAGAGAATTGGCCGTCTGCAAGGGCGTTGCCCAGGGGATGCTCAGATGATTTGATGTTTTTATCATCCTTGTGGGAGGCTTCTCTTATTTTATTTGTCGTGTCAGAGCAACCAGTCCATTATATTACATTTCTAACAGAACAAAGCAAACAAACAGACAAATACAAAACTTGTGAGTTTGGTAGTTGGTTAAATGTCCTTTGACCAGTATCTGGCCACTTGGAGTGCCTCTGGTGTTGCTGCAAGAAGGTTCTCCATTGTGCATGTGGCAGGGCTCAGGTTGCATTGCAGCAGGTGGTCAGTGGTTTGCTCTTCTCTGCACTCGCATGTCGTGGATTCCACTTTGTGGCTCCATTTCTCAAGGTTGGCTCTGCATCTTATGGTGCCAGAGCACAGACTGTTCAGTGCCTTCCAAGTCGTCCAGTCTTCTGTGTGCCCAGGAGGGAGTCTCTCATTTGGTATCAGCCACTGGTTGAGGTTCTGGGTTTGAGCCTGCCACTTTTGGACTCTCGCTTGCTGAGGTGTTCCAGCGAGTGTCTCTGTAGATCTTAGAAAACTATTTCTAGATTTAAGTCGTTGACGTGCTGGCTGATACCCAAACAAGGGATGAGCTGGTGATGTCTCTGCCCTGGTCCTTTCACTATTGGCTGCTACTTCCCAGCGGATGTCAGGTGGTGCAATACCGGCTAAGCAGTGTAATTTCTCCAGGGGTGTAGGGCGCAGACACCCTGTGATAATGCAGCATATCTCATTCAGAGCCACATCCACTGTTTTAGTGTGGTGAGATGTGTTCCACTTCTCTCATGTCCCCATATGAGGAGCTGGAGCTGATAGAGGGAGCTCATCCGCCTTTCCCCGGATTCGAACCTGAGACCTGTCGGTCTTCAGTCACCGGGGGCTCCTATTCTCAGCATCTGGCTGAGAAAGGCAGTGTACAAATGTGGTAAATAAATAAATTTATCAATAGCATTGGCCACCAAATCCAGTTTCTACTCCCTATTGCAGGATCTTATACCAAGTGGTCCTGTCTTGATACAGTTACTAGCAACATAAAGAACTGGGTGGAACTATGCCAGCAGGGTTACTCCTGACACTGAATTTGCAGCAGTCATTTCTTTGTCTTTAAAATGCCATATAATTGCTAATGTAATTAGTGATTTATACAAAGGGTGGGGGCTGTGCAATTACCAAGTCCTAAGATCAAGTAATTAATGTTCTGTCAACAAAACAGCAACTGTTTCATTAGCAACTGCCTCAATTTGAGTCGCAAATATAATCAAAGACAATCCCAACCTTCTAGGACATTTGCCCGCCTATTAATTGTTGCCCCCAAGTATCTCCAGCAGATTTTAACCAAGCAGAAGGAACCAGTTGGGTTAATGCTGGTAGAGCAGAACTTGAGGTGAGATACGTTTAGAACTGTCAAGATTTGGGCATTGGTCCAACACTCTGGAAACCAATATTTGATTCTTCACTTGGCCATGGAAACCCACTGGGTGACCTTGGATGAATCACACCCAGCTCCATAAAAGCATATGATAAGCCCACCATAAGTGAGACATTCCATCAACGTTGCCTTGGGATCTCTTGGGAAGACAGGCGGACAAATGTCAGCATTCTGGAATGTGAAGTCTTAGCTATGCCTTCTCCTCCCCTCTGCTTCAGTTCTCCCTGTTTATAGTGTAGTTACCTTCCTCTGTATTAGTTTTTGAGTGGAGCTTAAAATCCCTCCCCAGACCAGTTTTAGTTAGTCTATTCCATTTTCTGTGGCAGAGGTGCCCACTTACACAGACAACCTTCCACCTCCACACCTGGAATATTGTGTCCAATTCTGGGCACCACAATTCAAGAGAGATATTGACAAGCTGGAATGTGTCCAGAGGAGGGCGACTACAATGATCAAGGGTCTGGAGAACAAGCCCTATGAGGAGCGGCTTAAGAAGCTGGGCATGTTTAGCCTGAAGAAGAGAAGGATGCGAGGAGATAGGATAGCCATGTATAAATATGTGAGAGGAAGCCACAGGGAGGAGGAGGGAGCAAGCTTGTTTTTTGCTTCCTTGGAGACTAGGACGCAATGGAACAATGGCTTCAAACTACAAGAAAGGAGATTCCACCTGAACATGAGGAAGAACTTCCTGACTGTGAAAGCCGTTCAGCAGTGGAACTCTCTGCCCCGGAGTGTGGTGGAGGCTCCTTCTCTGGAAGCTTTTAAACAGAGGCTGGATGGCCATTTGTTAGGGGTGATTTGAATGCATGGGGTTGCCTTTGAAGACTGCTTGGAAGCTTCAAATGGTCCAGCACTCGGCAGTCAGGTTGTTAACAGGAGCGGCACTCAGGGAGCATACTAATCCTCTGTTGTGCCAGCTCCACTGGCTGCCAGTTTGCTACCGGGCACAATTCAAAGTGGCCCTACTTACCTCTCCGAACGCATCTCCTCCTATGAACCGACCAGGACACTAAGATCATCTGGGGAGGCCCTGCTCTCATTCTCGCCTGCATCGCAGGCGCGCCTGGCGGGGATGAGAGACAGGGCCTTCTCAGTGGTGGCCCCTCGGCTGTGGAATGCCCTACCTGCAGACATCAGATCGGCCCCCTCGCTGTTGGCGTTTTGGAGGAAGGTGAAGACCTGGCTATTCGAACAAGCGTTTGACTAAACAGTGAAATTGAACATAGGAATACGGAACAATGGATAATGAGAGTGGATTCTGATTTTATTGTTGAGGCGTTATGATTACTATTGTTAATTGTTGATGTTATAATCTGTTTTAATTGCATTATACTGTTTTATGATATTTTGCATTGTTGTGTAAACCGCTTTGAGTCGCCTAAGGGCTGAGAAAAGCGGTATAGAAATAAAGTAAATCAATAAATAAATAAGGATGAGAGGAGATATGATGAGAGCCATGTATAAATATGTGAGAGGAAGCCACAGGGAGGAGGGAGCAAGCTTGTTTACTGCTTCCATTAGGACAAGGAACAATGGTTTCAAACTACAAGAAAGGAGATTCCATCTGAACATGAGGAAGAACTTCCTGACTGTGAGAGCTGTTCAGCAGTGGAACTCTCTGCCCCGGGGTGTGGTGGAGGCTCCTTTTTTGGAAGGTTTTAAACAGACGCTGGATGGCCATCTGTCAGGGTTTTTTTTTGTCGTGTCAGAAGCAAGTCGCTTCTGGTGTGAGAGAATTGGCCGTCTGCAAGGATGTTGCCGAGCGGACGCCTGGATGATTTGATGTGGGAGGCTTCTCTCATGTCCCCGCATGAAGAGCTGGAGCTGATAAAGGAAGCTCATCCGCCTCTCCCCGAATTCAAACCTGCGATCTGCTAGCACAGGGGTTGAACCCACTGCGCCACCGGAGGCTCCTGTCTGTGAGGGGTGATTTGAATGCAATATTCCTGCTTCTTGGCAGAATGGGGTTGGACTGGATGGCCCATGAGGTCTCTTCCAACTCTTTGATTCTATGATTCTATGATCCACAAATCCACATTGCCGAGGAGCCACCCGAAGGTCCTCTGCAATACATTTCAGGTTACAATGGGCACTAGACATGTAACCCGAAACCCCGCCAATGTCCTCTCCAAACACCACACTGCCCACCACCCAAGTTTCATCCTAGATGTTCTGTTTTTCTTCCAGAATGGACATCCCATTTCAAGTGCTTAGTCCAGTGGAAGAAACAATACCCAAAGGAGAATGAAACTGAGATGCAGAGGCAAAGAGGGGACCATGGGGGATGTGCGATGAGATCTGAAACCCAAACAAACAGAATGGGCCTTAAAACAATCTGATTTTCCTCTCCTCCTTTCTCTCTCTGTGTCGTTTATATCAGAAGGGTATTAAAAATCAGTTTTAAAATGATGATTAATAGACTCTTTAACTTCAGAGGGACTCAGCCTTTGATGTCGGCTGCTTACGGATTCATTAGCTCTGCCGTGGAGGCATACAAATAAACAGAGAATTGATTTCCCCCATTGCTCTTTCTTCCTGTTGCTTACAAACTAAAATGTTTCCAAAGCCTCAGAAGTCTTCTCATGGAGAGATAAGCTCTAACTCGAGTTCAAAATGCAACGAACTTCAGAAAACGAGATGTTTGTTTTGTAAGCAATAGCCATGGAATACAAAGCCTTGTTTTGGGTAGGAAGGGCATATATATATATTAGGCCTGTGCGGTTTCGTTCGTTAATTCGTTATTTTGTAATTAAATCGTTATTTTTACCATATCCGACGCGATTTCAAAACACATTTTCAAACCCGGAAGGGTTTAAAAATATCGAAACAGCAGCCCCATATATTTTACGAGCTTCAGCTCGTGTCGTTAATGGGATGGAGGCTGCTGAGTGCTGCTGGTGCCTGGGAGCCAATCCGGTGCTCCCAAGCACCCCAGCAGTGCACCGTGGCAGGGGCCGGAGCCGATTGGATGGCGCGCGCGCGCTCACCCTTACAACCGGCCTCCGCGCGCCATCCAATCGGCTCCGGCTCCTGCGCCCTCCTCCTCCTCCTCCTCCTCCTGACACTTCCTGCAACACAGCTGGGAGGAGGAGGAGGAGGGCGCAGGAGCTGGAGCCGATTGGATGGCGCGCGCGCGCTCACCCTTACAACCGGCCTCCGCGTGCCATCCTCCTCCTCCTCCTCCTCCTCCTCCTCCTCCTCCTCCTCCTCCTGACACTTCCTGCAACACAGCTGGGAGGAGGAGGAGGAGGGCGCAGGAGCTGGAGCCGATTGGATGGCGCGCGCGCGCTCACCCTTACAACCGGCCTCCGCGCGCCATCCTCCTCCTCCTCCTCCTCCTCCTCCTCCTCCTCCTCCTCCTCCTGACACTTCCTGCAACACAGCTGGGAGGAGGAGGAGGAGGGCGCAGGAGCTGGAGCCGATTGGATGGCGCGCGCGCGCTCACCCTTACAACCGGCCTCCGCGCGCCATCCTCCTCCTCCTCCTCCTCCTCCTCCTCCTCCTCCTCCTCCTGACACTTCCTGCAACACAGCTGGGAGGAGGAGGAGGAGGAGGAGGAGGAGGAGGAGGAGGATGGCGCGTGGAGGCCGGTTGTAAGGGTGAGCGCGCGCGCGCCATCCAATCGGCTCCGGCTCCTGCGCCCTCCTCCTCCTCCTCCTCCTCCTGACACTTCCTGCAACACAGCTGGGAGGAGGAGGAGGAGGGCGCAGAAGCCGGAGCCGATTGGATGGCGCGCGCGCGCTCACCCTTACAACCGGCCTCCGCGCGCCATCCAATCGGCTCCGGCTCCTGCGCCCTCCTCCTCCTCCTCCTCCTCCTCCTCCTAGCACTTCCTGCAACACAGCTGGGAGGAGGAGGAGGCCGCAGGAGCCGGAGCCGATTGGATGGCGCGCGGAGGCCGGTTGTGTGAGTTTTCAGGGCTGTATGTATGACCATGTTCCAGAAGCATTCTCTCCTGATATTTTGCCCACATCTATGGCAGGCATCCTCAGAGGTCTGTTGGAAACTAGGCAAATGGAGTTTAAAAAATGTTTTGTATGTTTACGAAATTTCGTAAATAACAAAACATTTTTTTGGAAAGTTTTGTAAATATTTTAAATAACGAAACAAAAAAACACCCCAATTACAAATCGATTTTAGAAACAAATTTTTTCTTGATCAAACAGGCCTATATATATATATATAAGGCCTGGGTAACAACGGAAAAATTTGTTTCTAAAATCGATTCGTTTTTTGGGGGTTTTTGCGTTTCGTTATTTAAAATAATTACAAAATTTTCCTTTTAAAAAGTTCGATATTTACGAAATTTCGTAAATGTGAAAAAAATTACAAAACATTAACGAATCGATTTCCGAAACAATAACGAATCGATTCGTTAATGGCGGACGCGACCGCGAAATACGCTAAAAAACCTCCAAAAACTTCTGAAGCTTCCCTCTCCCTCTGTTGTTGACTGTTGGTGTGATATTATAATTTTTTTTCACTAATTAAACAAAAAACTTGCCCCAGACATGCGGAAATAATAACGAAACGACCTCAGAACAATAACGAAACGAATACAATAACGAAATACGAAGCATTTACAAAACGTGTTTAAAAATTCGTTTTTTAAAAAAATTGCTCCAGAATGGTTCGTTATCGTTTGGTAATTGAAAAAATTAACGAATTATTAACGAATTACGAATTAACAAAACGAAACCGCCCAGCTCTAATATATATATATATATAATGTTAGTTCGTGCTTTGGACACAAGACATCTAACAGTCCAATGTATGTCCTCCACTCAAAAAAATTGGTTTTTGTCATTTGGGAATTGTCGTTGCTGGGATGTATAGTTCACCTACAATCAAAGAGCATTCTGAACTCCACCAATGATGGAATTGGGCCAAACTTAGCACACAGGGCTCCCATGACCAACAGAAAAAACTGTAGGCGTACTATAAATCCCAGCAACTACAACTCCCAACTGACAAAATCAATCCCCCACTAGTATTCAGATTTGGGCATATTGAGTATTTTGTGCCAAATTTGGTTCAGTGAATGAAAATCCATTCTGCATATCAGATATTTACATTGCGATTCGTAACAGTAGCAAAATTGCAGTGATGAAGTAGCAAGGAAAATAATGTTATGGTTGGGGGTCACCACAACAGGAGGAACTGTATTACGAACCCTCCAGGAAGTTAAGATCATCCAAGGAGGCCATGCTCTCGATCCCATCTGCTTTGCAAGCATATTTGGCGGGGACGAGGGACAGGGCCTTCTCTGTGGTGGTCCCTTGGCTGTGGAACTCCCTGCCTAGGGATATTAGATCAGCCCCCTCCCTCCTGACTTTTTGGGAGAGAGTAAAAACCTGGCTCTTCGAGCAAGCATTCAGAACCCCGGAATAGATAGTCAAGCTTGAGATGGAGAATGACCCATGGAACGGCTAAGACGATGAAACGGATGAGGATTTGTCTAAATGCACTTTATTTATTTATTTATTTACTTACTTTGCTTATATACCACAATTCTCAGCCCACGGGCGACTCATTGCGGTGTACAACATAGAAAACAGGTGCAAAATACAAAACATAGTGTAAAATAATCCACAATTCATCATTATCAAAAAACATCTTATCAAACAACATTACTACATAAGCCATTCCGAGTCGTCTCATCGTCAAACCCACCATCCAATATCATTTCCTTTGTTCCATTCCTATGGTCAAATTACCAGTCATTGCACTTCTTGTTCAAATGCCTTCTTAAACAGCCAGGTCTTTAACATCCTGCGGAATATCAACAGGGAGGGAGCTAGCCTGATGTCCACAGGAAGGGCATTCCACAGCCGAGGAGCCACCACTGAGAAGGCCCTATCTCTCGTCCCCGCCAGCCGTGCCTGTGACGCAGGTGGGATCGAGAGCAGGGCCTCCCCGGAAGATCTCAAAGTCCTCGTGGGCTCATAGGCCGAGAGGCGGTCAGTTAGGTATCTTGGGCCGGAACTGTTTAGGGCTTTATAGGCCAATGCCAGCACCTTGAATTGAGCCCGGTAGCAGATCGGCAGCCAGTGGAGTTGGCGCAACACTTAGGGCCAACACTTAGGGGGTTGTATGCTCCCTGCGTCCCGCTCCTGTTAGTATCATGGCTGCCGCACGCTGGACCAGTTGGAGCTTCTGGGCCGTCTTCAAAGGCAACCCCACGTAGAGAGCGTTGCAGTAGTCTAAACGGGATGTAACCAGAGCGTGGACTACCGTGGCCAAGTCAGACTTCCCAAGGTACGGGCGCAGCTGGAGCACGAGCCTGAGCTGTGCAAATGCTCCCCTGGTCACCGCCGAGACCTGGGGCTCCAGGCTCAGCGATGAATCCAGGATCACACCCAAGCTGTGAACCTGCGCCTTCAAGGGGAGTGCGACCCCATCCAGCACAGGCTGTAACCCTATGCCCTGTTCGGTCTTGCGACTGACCAGGAGGACCTCTGTCTTGTCTGGATTCAATTTCAATTTGTTCGCCCTCATCCAGACCGTTACAGCGGCCAAGCACCGGTTCAGGACCTCGACAGCCTCCTTAGTAGCGGGTGGAAAGGAGTGACAGAGTTGGACATCATCTGCGTACAGATGACACCGTACCCCGAAACTCCGGATGATCTCAATTGTTTTTGCTTTTGTATTGTATTGATGGCATCGAATTGTGCCTATATGTAGACCACCCTGAGTCGCCTGCGGGCTGATATGGGCGGGATATAAGCAATGTAAATAAATAATAAATAAATATTAAGGGGCTGCGGCATTAGGAAGGTTGAGAACCACTGCTCTAAAGAATGTAGTAGTCTTCCAGTTTTCCATGTTGCATAGATCCTCCTCAGGTTAGCAGTGTGCTTTGGCTTGGCTTTCCTTCCATCTCCTGGCCAAACGCAAGATGTCCATTTCCCTTGGTGGGCTTCGCAATAGCAAGATGTTGTCTCCATGTCATGGCTCGTCTGTCCGCACCCTTCTTGAACAGCCCAACAGCTGTTGGCTTAATCTAGTCCTGCCAGCAGAGTTAATGAGACACTTCCCCATCCATCGCTTGGAGTGATTAAAGCCCTTTAGATCCTCTCCTCCTCGGCAGCTGTAGGTTATCACCCAGTTAAATATTTTAACTGTTCTGTCAGTCCCCTCTCCGTTCCCCACAAGTGGCTGCAGGAAAGGCTACTGTTTCACCACTGATTAATGGGGAATGTAAGTCTGACCAAAACAAACTCTGAAGAGATGTGAGTGTGAAAGCGAGCAAGGGTTGGGATAGAAGGAAAACAGGGCAGGAGAGAGAGGGATTTTGCAGGTATATTAGGACCAAAATAAACAAACATCCATTGTGAGCACTAATGGGACCATTGCTGGGACTGTGAGAACTGAGATTTCAGGGTTTCTCCACATTAAGCCTTTCCCTACTGAACAGCTAGTGGTCACTCCTTGGGTTAGTAGGTGTCTTGTGACCGAATTTGGTGGCAATTCATCCAGTGGATTTTGAGTTATGATTGAAAGGGTCTTTGAGCGAAATTTGCAAATACGAAGTAAGGGGCTTTGAATGAAATTAACAGCAAAAGAGAGACATACCCTTTCTCTGACTTAAAAAGAGCAATATGGAAGAAAATGTTTTTTAAGAAACAAGATGTGACATTTAGAAGGTACTTCTTACACAGGATGCTTGTGGTTAACTTCAAATGTTGTTTTTGAAGCGCAGAGGCTGCATGTACAAAAATGTACTTTCCATCAAAAGGTCAAGAGAGGGGACTGAAAAGAGAGTACTTTTCCATGACAAAAATGTTCTTGTTTACTTGAGGTTATATATTTGGTGGTCAAAAGCCAAGGGGGCACGACAGTCATTTGAAAGGTAGCATCTGCACATGCTGCCCGGCTGTCCGTCTACTTCATGAAGAAACTAAAATAAAACCTTGTTTTTTGATTTTTCATTGGGACTGTCTCCTTCCTTCCGTGCTCCCGCGATGTGGACCTAAAAAGACCCAATTTAGGGTCTCTAACATGATGTCACTCAAAATGAACAAAGAATTTACACACACACACACACACACACATATATATACTAGCTGTACCCACCACGCATTGCTGTGGCCAACCTTCCCTCCCTCTTTGTCTCCTTCATTCCTCCCTCTTTCCTTTCTTTCTTGGGTGCACATAGCTCTGTCAATGTGGGTGAACTATAACTCCCAACCTCTGAGGTCAGTCCTCTCAAAACCCCATCAGTATGCAAAGTTTACTCTCCTTCCTTCCTTCCTTCCTTCCTTCCTTCCTTCCTTCCTTCCTTCCTTTTTTTTCTTTCGGTCTCTCCTTCCTTCCTTCTCTTCCTCTTCCTTTCCTCCCCCCCCCCCCACAACTTTTCTTTCCCTTCCTCTTTCTCCCCTTTCTGCCTTCTCTATCTATTCTTGGACTGCAACTCCCAGCAGTCCTCCTGATCAATCGATATATCTACCTACTTATCTATCTATCTATCTATCTATCTATCTATCTATCTATCTATCTGTCTGGAGGATTGTTGGGAGTTGCAGTCCAGGAATAGGAAATTGGAAATATGCATGGATTAGGATGCTCTCAAAGAAATCCAAGAAGAAGAAAGCTTGCATCTTGGAAGCAGTGCATTTGGATCATCCTCCTCTCCTAAAGGGCCTGGTCTAGGGGATGCTGGGAGATGTAGTCCGGAAGAGAGTGTGGATATGCTATTGTGTGTTTTGTTTGCCGGGGGAGTCGTTTTTGCACATGCGTTGTAGCGTCTTTTTGCTTTTTTGGCTTTTTAAGTCCCTTCTGTTGTATTTTTCAGTGTTTTTATGAGTGATGGTCACTTGTTGGCCTGATAGGTGTCTTATATCCAAATTTGGTGTCGATTCATCCAATGGTTTTTGAGTTATGTTAATCCCACAAACGAACATTACATTTTTATTTATATAGACTAGCTGTCCCCTGCCACGTGTTGCCGTGGCCGAGTCTGGTGATCTAGAAAATAAAGTAATGAGAAAGTGTTGGTTTCTAATATATGTAATTTCTATATGCTTGTGGGTAAACAGTATTTGATTACGTTTTCTCGCCCTGGCAAAGGGAGTTGGACCAGATGGCCTTAAGTATTTTCTATTGGTCATAGGGGTTCTGTGTGGGAAGTTTGCCCCAATTCTGTCGTTGGTAGGGTTCAGAATGCTTGAACTGTAAATCCCAGTAACTGCAACTCCCAAATGTCAAGGTCTATTGTCCCAAAACTCCATCTGTATTTATATTTGGACATATGGAATATTCATGCCAAGTTTGGTCCAGATCCATCATTGTTTGGATGTAGGTGTACTACAACTCCCAAACTCAAGGTCAATACCCACCTAACCCTTCTAGTATATTCTGTTGGCCATGTGAGTCCTGTGTGACACGTTTGGTTCAATTCCATCAGTGGTGGAGTTCAGAATGCTCTTTGATTGTAGGTGAACTGTAAATCTCAGTAACTACCAATCCCAAATGTCAAGGTCTATTTTCCCCAAACTCCATCTGTGTTCATATTTGGGTATATGGAATATTCATGCCCAGTTTGGTCCAGATCCATCATTGTTTGAGCCCACAGTGCTCTCTGGATGTAGGTGTACTACAACTCCCAAACTCAAGGTCAATACCCACCTAACCCTTCTAGTATTTTCTGTTGGTCATGTGAGTCCTGTATGCCATGTTTGGTTCAATTCCATCAGTGGTGGAGTTCAGAATGCTCTTTGATTGTAGGTGAACTGTAAATCTCAGTAACTACCAATCCCAAATGTCAAGGTCTATTTTCCCCAAACTCCATCTGTGTTCATATTTGGGTATATGGAATATTCATGCCCAGTTTGGTCCAGATCCATCATTGTTTGAGCCCACAGTGCTCTCTGGATGTAGGTGTACTACAACTCCCAAACTCAAAGTCAAAACCCACCAAACCCTTCTAGTATTTTCTGTTTAGTCCTGTGTGCCATGTTTGATTCAATTCCATCATTGGTGGAGTTCAGAATGCTCTTTGATTGTAGGTGAACTATAAATCCCAGCAACTACAATTCCCAAATAACAACATTATTATTTTTTTTTTTTGAGTGAAGGACATACATTGGGTTGTTAGGTGTCTTGTGGCCAAATTTGGTCTCAATTCATCCAGTGGTTTTTGAGTTATGCTAATCCCACAAACGAAACGTTACATTGTATTGCTGAAGGCTTTCATGGCCGGAATCACTGGGTTGTTGTAGGTTTCTTTCGGGCTATATGGCCATGGTCTAGAGGCATTTTCTCCTGACGTTTCGCCTGCATCTATGGCAAGCATCCTCAGAGGTAGTGAGGTCTGTTGGAACTAGGAAAATGGGTTTATATATCTGTGGAATGGCTGGGGTGGGGCAAAGAGCTCTTCTCTGCTGGAGCTAGGTGTGAATGTTTCAACTGACCACCTTCATTAGCATTTGAAGGCCTGGCTGAGCCTGGGAAAATCTTTTGTTGAGAGGTGTTAAGATGTGCCTGGTGGAACATTACATTTTTATTTATATAGATAGATAGCAAGGATTGAAGTGACTGGATTGTCCTTGAAGGAGCTGGGGGTGGTGATGGCCGACCGGGAGCTCTGGCGTGGGCTGGTCCATGAGGTCACGAAAAGTCGGAGACAACTGAACGAATGAACAACAACAACAACAACAAGGATGAAACACAATGGAACCAAAAAAAAACAATGATTATTGTACTGAATTTGCATAATCAGAATGTGTGTTATGAACAATTGCAATCATTTTCACAATATGCAAATTAGCTGCAAGGGTTAGAGCAGTTGTAATACGGCAACCCGAGCTATGGGATTCCTCAAGGCTTTATGGAGGCCACCAAAAATGGCTGTGTTTCCTTTTCCTGTGTTAGTCGCAAAATGAGATTACCCTTTTTGTGCCCAACTGACAACAATGCCACATTTCTTCACATTTTGAGCTCCGTACTGTGAGCACAGGGAATATGCAAGACAGGAATTATTCCTGCTCACCAGATACCGAAAAGTAATTATCTCCTTGCATGTCAGCCCTTAAGAAAAAGCTCCAATGTTTTATTAACAAATTCCCTGGGAACCGCATCTTTAGTCTTGAGGAAGATTCATAAAGGTCAGTCAGATATCACAGGAAAGAAGGGGAGCGGAGAAAGACACTAGTGTTGGGTTACACCTTTTAGGTTTCCTATACTGCCATTGCCATAGATATTGTAGTCTACTGGTGTGTTTCTCAACCTGGGGTCAGGACCTTTGGGAGGGTAGTGAGGGGGTGTCTGATGGGTCACCAAAGAGCACCAGAAAAAAGAAGTATGTTCTGTTGGCTATGAAAGTTCTGTGTGCCAAGTTTGGTTTAATTCTATCATCGGTGGAGTTCAAAATGCTCTTTGATTGTAGGTGAACTATAAATTCCATCAACCACAACTCCCAAATGTAAAGGTCTATTTTCCTCAAACTCCACCAGTGTTCACATTTGGGCATATTGAGGATTTATGCCAAGTTTGGTCCAGATCCATCATTGTTAGTCATGGGAGTTCTGTGTGCTAAGTCTGGTTTAATTCCATCATTGTGGAGTGCAGAATGCTCTTTGATTGTAGGTGAACTATAAATCCTAGTTTACTCCCAAATGTCAAGGTCTATTTTTCTCTCACTCCACCACTGTTCACATTTAGACATATTGAGGACTCATACCAAGTTTAGTCCAGCTCCATCATTTTTTGAGTCCACAGTGCAGTCTGGATGTAGGTGAACTACAACTCCCAAACTCAAAGTCAATGCCCACCAAACCCTTCCAGTATTTTCTGTAGGTCATGAGAGTTCTGTGTGCCAAGTTTGGTTTAATTCCATCATTGTGGAGTTCAGAATGCTCTTTGATTGTAGGTGAACTATAAATTCCATCAACCACAACTCCCAAATTTCAAGGTCTATTTTCCTCAAACTGCACCAGTGTTCACATCTGGGCATATTGAGGATTTGTGCCAAGTTTGGTCCAGCTCCATCATTTTTTGAGTCCACAGTGCAGTCTGGATGTAGGTGAACTACAACTCCCGAACTCAAGGTCAATGCCCACCAAACCCTTCCAATATTTTCTGTTAGTCATGGGAGTTCTGTGTGCCAAGTTTGGTTTAATTCCATCACTGATAAACTTCGGTATGCTCTTTGATTGTAGGTGAACTATAAATTCCATCAACCACAACTCCCAAATGTCAAGGTCTATTTTCCTCAAACTGCACCAGTGTTCACATCTGGGCATATTGAGGATTTGTGCCAAGTTTGGTCCAGATCCATCACTGTTTGAGTCCACAGTGAAGTCTGGATGTAGGTGAACTACAACTCCCGAACTCAAGGTCAATGCCCACCAAACCCTTCCAGTATTTTCTGTCATGGGAGTTTTGTGTGCCAAGTTTGGCTTAATTCCATCATTGTGGAGTTCAGTATGCTCTTTGATTGTAGGTGAATTATACATTCCATCAACCACAACTCCCAAACGTGAAGGTCTATTTTCCTCAGATTTCACAAATGTTCACATTTGGGCATATTAAGGATTTGTACAGTTTGGTCCAGATCCATCATGCTTTGAGTCCACAGTGCACTCTGAATGTAGGTGAACTACAACTCCCAAACTCAAAGTCAATTCCCACCAAACCCTTCCAGTATTTTCTGTTGGTCATGGGAGTTCTGTGTGCCAAGTTTGGCTTAATTCCATCATTGTGGAGTTCAGTATGCTCTTTGATTGTAGGTGAACTATAAAATCCATCAACCACAACTCCCCAAATGTTAAGGTCTATTTACCTCAAACTCCACCACTGTTCACATTCAGGCATATTGAGGATTTGTGCCAAGTTTGGTCCAGATCCATTGTTATTTGTGTCCACAGTGCACTCTGGATGTAGGTGAACTACAACTCCAAAACTCAAGGTCAATGCCCACCAAACCCTTCCAGTATTTTTTGTAGGTCATGGGAGTTCTGTGTGCCAGGTTTGGCTTAATTCCATCACTGATAGACTTCGGTATGCTCTTTGATTGTAGGTGAACTATAAATTCCATCAACCACAACTCCCAAATGTCAAGGTCTATTTTCCTCAAACTCCACCAGTGTTCACATTCAGGCATATTAAGGATTTGTACTGTTTGGTCCAGATCCATCATTGTTTGAGTCCACAGTGCACTCTGGATGTAGGTGAACTACAACTCCTGAACTCAAGGTCAATGCCCACCAAACCCTTCCAGTATTTTCTTTAGGTCATGGGAGTTCTGTATTTTCTTTAGGTCATGGGTGTTTGGTTTAATTCCATCACTGGTGGAGTGCAGAATGCTCTTTGATTGTAGATGAACTATAAATCCCAGCAACTACAACCTCCAAATGTCAAGGTCTGTTTTCCTCAAACTCCACCAGTGTTCATATTTGGGCACATTAAGGATTCATGCCTATTCAATCATCGGTGGAGTTCAGAATGCCCTTTGATTGTAGGTGAACTATAAATCCCAGCAACGACAACCCCCAAATGTCAAGGTCCTCCTTGACGTTTCTGCCTTTCTTCTTGTCCCTTTTCTTTCTGTTAGTCATGAATTTCCACAAACAATCATCATGGGAAAACACTACTGTTTTATTCCCCTGAAAAAACACAGTTACCCTTACTGGGTACACAGAAGTTTGGGTTTCACCTTAAAATACGGGTACATATATAAATAGTATATTGTAAAAAGCCAGTAAGTGTTCAATAGATTTGATAGGCATATTATCAACATACGGGACTCCAAGAGAGACAGTTACAATGACAGCAGCAGAAGGCTTTGAAAAAGAAGGGATTCGGGAAGCGACCAACTTCCAACCGCTCTTCCCAGTGATGGGGGGAAGTATAGGTCAGCACATTCACGACATTCTCTCTGAATCTCTAGGGAGAGTTGCCCCAAATGAGGGCGGGTTCCTTTCAGAAGGTCTCACAACATGTCTTGTTCTTTGCATGTTCTTCCATCCAAACAGATTCTTATAATTCAGACCTTTTTTTTTTTGTATCTTCTAAATCCCAAAAGTATTGGAAATCAATGGTTCACCAAGTGAACATTCTAATTCTAATTCTAGAGAAGAGTTTTTATTTATTGCTGCTCCTGCGTGGTTCCCGAAATGGAATGACTGTCAACATTCAGTTGTGAACATGGACAAAACCAGGATGACTTTGATACAATGCTCCAACCCCCAACCCAAGTAGGACACAGTGGCTATCATCCTGTTAGTGCAGCCATGCGCAAAGGTTCTGGCTTTGGGGCCACATGCTAGCACTCCTTGCTAGGAGGACTGGCTGCCCAATAGAGGGAAGGAAGGGAAGTAGGAAGGAAAGAGGGTAGGAAGGGAAGGATGGAAGGAAGGAGAAAGAAGGGGAGAGGGAAGGAAGGAGGAATGAAAGGGTGGAAGGGAAGGAAGAAAGGGAGAGAGGGAAGGGACGGAATAGAGGGAGAGAGAAAGAGGGAGCAAGAGAAGGAAGGAGGAAAGAGGGAAGGAACAAAAAACAAAAGGGAAGGGAGGAAGGAGAAAGCGGGAGAGAGAGAAGGAAGGCTGAAAGGGTGGAAAGGGAGGATGGAAAGAGAAACAAGGAAGGAAGGAAGGAAGGAAGGAAGGAAGGAAGGAAGGAAGAGGAAGGAAGGAAGGAGAAGGAGAGAGGGAAGGAAAGGAGGGATGAAAGGGTGGAAAGGAAGGGAGGGAAGGAAAGGAAGGAAGGAGAAAGAGGGAGAGAGGGAAGGAAAGAGGGATGGAAGGATGGAAGGGAAAGGAGGGAGGAAGGAAGGAAAGAGGGATGGAAGGATGGAAGGGAAAGGAGGGAGGAAGGAAGGAAAGAAAGGGAGGGAGTAATGGAGGGAGAGAGAGAAGGAAGGAAGGCTGAAAGGGTGGAAAGGGAGGATGGAAAGAGAAACAGGGAAGGAAGGAGGGAAGGAAGGAAGGAAGGAAGGAAGGAAGGAAGGAAGGAAGGAAGGAGAAAGAGGGAGAGAAGGAAGGAAGGAAAGAGGGATGAAAGGGTGGAAAGGAGGGAGGGAGGAAGGAAAGAAAGGGAGGAATGGAGGGAGAGAGAAAGAAGGAACGAGAGAAGGAAGGAGGAAAGAAGGAAGGAAGGAAAGACAAAAGGGAAGGAAGGAGAAAGTGGGAGAGAGAGAAGGAAGGAAGGCTGAAAGGGTGGAATGGAAGAATGGAAGGAGAAAGAGGGAGGGAAGGGAGGGAGGGAGGTAAGGAGGAAGGAAAGGAGGAAGGAAAGGGGGAAGGAAGGAAAGACAAAATTGAGGGAAGGACAAATGGGTGGAAGGGAAGAAGGGAGGGAGGGAGGGAAGGAAGGAAGGAGGAAGAGGGAAAGAAGGAATGACAAAAGGTGGGAGAAAGAGGGAGGTAAGGAAGGGAGGGAGGCGAGAAAGCAAAGAGGGGAAAGAAGGAAAAACAAAAGGGAAGGAAGGAAGGGTAGAAGGGAAGGAGAAAGAGGGAGGGAAGGAGGAAGGAAAGAGGGAAGGAAGGATATGTTGTTGAGAGGAGGGTCTGAGAAAAGAGCCCAGGGGGCCACATTCAGCCCCCAGCCTGGGTTTTCCCATACCTGTGTTAGTGGCATGTATATGTGTAAGCTGACATTATACCTGCTTAATATGTACAATTTTGATCATTGCAGAAGTTGGTCCTTCCTTCCACTGCAGCAACCAAAACTTCCTTCCAAGCCTGCTTTAGAGTCACCAAAGTCCTCCTACCCTTGGCCACTTTTGCCAGGAGAGCAAGGATGACTAAAGCATGTGGCATGGTCCTATAGTTCAGTGCTTCTCAACCTGTGGGTCTCCCAGAAATCCTTAGGCAAACTGGCTGGGATTACTGGGAGTTGTAGGCCAAAATATTTGGCGACCCACAAGTTGAGAAGCCCTGCTGTAGTTAGACCCCAAACGATCACTTCATTGGATGAGACCCTCTGGAGATATTTGGAAGATGATAGGGTTACTTCACGATTGCCATGATTGTTTGCCTTCACCCGCATTATCCAGAATGGCCACGGATAGGGAGTGTCGGTGGCTCCGTGACAGACCCTGGAAATGGGAAGAGGCTCATTGTAGTGTGCAATTAAAGGTAAAGGTAGTCCCCTGACATTAAGTCCAGTCATGTCTGACTCTGGGGTGTGGTGCTCATCTCCATTTCTAAGCCGAAGAGCCAGCGTTGTCCGTAGACACCTCCAAGGTCATGTGGCCGGCATGACTGCATGGAGCGCCGTTACCTTCCCGCCGGAGCGGTACCTATCGATCTACTCACATTTGCATGTTTTCGAACTGCTAGGTTGGCAGAAGCTAGGGCTGACAGCGGAAGCTCACGCTGCTCCCCGGAATCGAACCTGCGACCTTTCGATCAACAAGCTCAGCAGCTCAGTGCTTTAACCCATTGTGCCAGTGTGCAATTACTACACTGCAATGAGCTGTGCAGGATTGCAGCAGGGAATACTGACTGCCATCTTCTAAACCAGGATTTGGTCATTAGTTAATCTGGGATGGTCAGTGTTTGTAGGTGAGCGCCCAAACTCTCTACAGGCTATGCAGATTTTGTGTTTACTATATTAAAAAACCAACTGGAGACTCCTTCCCCATTTCCTCTTGCTCAAATGGCAACCTGAATAGTAATGACAGCATCACACACACACAAAAAAAGACCTGATAAAAAAATCTCATACATGTCACATAGTTACCAGCAGGATGTATGAAACCCGACATCTTACGTCCGTACCTGATACCGTAAATTGAATCAAAAGATGAAAAAGTGTATAATATTCATACATTAACTACGGTCCTATATTTATATATATGTATATATACCATTATGTGTATAAAAGCTTGTGGATGAGTCCTTCATGAACAATTTAAGACATCCTTGTACATGGTTCAATAAGGAGCAGGAAAGAAGTGAAGACAGAATGGGAGCGTTAAGGCAGCGTTTCTCAACCTGAGGGTCGGGACCCCGGGGGGGGGGGGGTGCCAGCGGGTGTCAGAAGGGTCGCCAAAGACCACCACGAAACATAATATTTTATGTTGGTCATGGGGGTCCTATGTGGAAAGTTTGGCCCAATTCTATCATTGGTGGGGTTCAGAATGCTCTTTGATTGTAGGTGAACTATAAATCCCAGCAACTACAAATCCCAAATGTCAATGTCTATTTTCCCCAAATTCCACCAATGTTCACATTTGGGCATATTGAGTATTTGTGCCAAGTTTGGTCCAGATACATACTTGTTTGAGTCTACAGTCCTCTCTGGTTCTAGGTGAACTACAACTCCAAAACTCAAGGTCATTGCCTACCAACCCAGTATTTTCTGTTGGTCAGGGGAGGTTTGTTTGCCAAGTTTGGTTCAATTCCATAACTGGTGGAGTTCAGAATGCCCTTTGATTATAGGTGAACTATAAATCCCCGCAACTACAACTCCCAAATGTCAAGGTCTATTTTCCCCAAATTCCACCAGTGTTCGCATTTGGGAAGATTGAGTATTCATGACAAGTTTGGTCCAGATCCATCATTGTTTGAGTCCACAGTGCTCTCTGGGTGTAAGTGAACTACAACTCCAAAACTCATGGTCAATGCCTACTAACCCAGTATTTTCTGTTGGTCAGGGGAGGTTTGTCTGCCAAGTTTGGTTCAATCCCATCACTGGTGGAGTTCAGAATGCCCTTTGATTGTAGGTGAACTATAAATCCCAGCAACTACAACTCCCAAATGTCAAGGTCTATTTTCCCCAAATTTGTGCCAAGTTTGGTCCAGATCCATCATTGTTTGATAGATCTGGAACTACATCCAGAGATGTAGTTCACTTACATCTCTGGATGTAGGCGAACTACAACTCCAAAATTCAAGGTCAATGCCTACTAACCCAGTATTTTTTGTTGGTCGTGGGAATTCTGTGTGCCAAGTTTGATTCAACTCCATCATGGTGGAGTTCAGAATGCCCTTTGATTGTAGGTTAACTATAAATCCCAAATGATAGGTGAACTACAACTCCAAAACTCAAGGTCAATGCCTACTGACCCAGTATTTTTTGTTGGTCGTGGGAATTCTGTGTGCCAAGTTTGATTCAACTCCATCGTGTTGGAGTTCAGAATGCCCTTTGATTGTAGGTTAACTATAAATCCCAAGTGATAGTAGGTGAACTACAACTCCAAAACTCAAGGTCAATGCCTACCAACCCAGTATTTTGTGTTGGTCGTGGGAATTCTGTGTGCCAAGTTTGATTCAACTCCATCATGGTGGAGTTCAGAATGCCCTTTGATTGTAGGTTAACTATAAATCCCAAATGACAAAATCAATCCCTTCCCAACCCCACCAATATTCAAATTTGGGCATATAGGGGACTTGTGCCAAATTTGGTCCAGTGAATGAAAATACATCCTGCATATCATATCTTTTCATTACGATTCACAACAGTAGCAAAATTACAATTATGATGTAGCAATGAAAATAATTTTGCGGTTGGGGGTCACCCCAACATGAGGAACTCTATTAAGGGGTCGCGGCATTGGGAAGGTTGAGAAACACTGCTTTAAGAGCTCATTGCTGCACTTTTGCATTATTTTTGTGTCATTTTTTTTGCTGTTCATTGTACAACAGGAGACAGAAAGGGAAAGAAAAGTCTCCTCCCCCAAAATCTTCCATTTTTCTACCTCTACATACAATAACTTACAAGTTTATTTATTTAAATAATTGCAAAACATCTTACATTTCCCTCCCTCCCCCCGTTTTAAAAGAGATTAAACTATAAGCAAATACACACATACGTCCATGTTCCACCACTCGTCTCAATTTTATAAGAAAGTCTTCCGTGCTGGTACCCTGTTTTATGATTTATTTCCTATTTTTTTAAATTTTCTGCATAAACTAAATTGGTATCTGAAAGGCTCCATAGAAAATAGAACTTCAACTTTTTTCCCCCCCGCTCCCCTTTACAAAGTAAAAACGAAAAGAGTATCGAAAATATCAAGCTTGAATGGTTGGCCGATGTGCTCCTCCTTTGAGCGTCTTATAAACGTTCCTCCCTTGAGGATCTTATAAACGTACGAAACTTGCACTCGTTCTCGTAGACCGCGCATCCGTCGGGATCGTAGCCAGTTCCTGCTTTCTATTGGGCGTCGATGTAAAGGAAGCCTCCTAGCGTGCCCAATCCATGCAATGTTCTCCGTTGTCCTTCTGCGCATGGCTTCCACCAAAACAGACAGCAAGTAGTGCTTTGTTGGGTTCTCACCCCTCCTTTTTTAGCGCTCCATAATAACAAGTTGTTTGCTTGTTTGTTTGTTTGGCTGTAAAAAAAGAAAACAAGGAAGGAAAAGGAGGGGAAGAGGCTCCAGCAGTTCCTCTTCTTCTACATTGGAGGGACAACAAGACCAGTCATAGCTGAAAATGAAAATTGGAGAACATTATTATTATTTATTGATTTACTTTGCTTCTATACCGCTGTATCTCGAGCCCGAAGGCGACTCACAGCGGTTCACAAACAGTAAAAACAGTAGAAACAGCAGTGGTTCCATACAACATATAACAATTGACTTAACACATTATCCATAAATTACCAATAAGCAATTACAATGCACAATTATTACAAAAAACAACCGTACCCAATCTTCTCATCATCCAAGCGTCGTCCAGGTTCGTCGTCCATTGTTCCATTCCTATGTTCTAGGGCTGGGCGGTTTCGTTTCGTTAATTCGTAATTCGTTAATAATTCGTTAATTTTTTCAATTACAAAACGATAACGAACCATTCTGGAGCAATTATTAAAAAAAACGAATTTTCAAAAACGTTTTGTAAATGCTTCGTATTTCGATATTGTATTCATTTCGTTATTGTTCCGAGGTCGTTTTGTTATTATTTCCGCATGTCTGGGCCAGTTTTATGGTTTAATTAGTGAAAAAAAATTATAATATCACACCAACAGTCAAGAACAGAGGGAGAGGGAAGCTTCAGAAGGTTTTGGAGGTTTTTTAGCGTATTTCGCGGTCGCGTCCGCCATTAACGAATCGATTCGTTATTGTTTCGGAAATCAATTCGTTAATGTTTTGTAATTTTTTTCACATTTACGAAATTTCGTAAATATCGAACTTTTTAAAAGGAAAATTTTGTAATTATTTTAAATAACAAAACGCAACCCCCCCCCAAAAAACGAATCGATTTTAGAAACAAATTTTTCCGTTGTTACCCAGGCCTAACCCAATCTTCTCATCATCCAAGCGTAGTCCAGGTTCGTCGTCCATTGTTCCATTCCTATGTTCCATTACCAGATTGCACTAAATTACTCAAACGCCTGCACAAACATCCAGGTCTTCACCTTTTTGCGGAATACCATTAGAGATGGTGCCAGTCTAATGTCCGTAGGAAGGGCGTTCCACAGCCGAGGAGCCACCACCGAGAAGGCCCTATCTCTCGTCCCCGCCAGCCGAGCTTGAGAAGCAGGCGGGATCGAGAGCAGGGCCTCCCCGGAATATCTCGAAGTCCTGGTGGGTTCATTAACATTTTGATATCTTTTGAAACAGAAAGACGTAGACATTAGGGCTGGGTAACCACGGAAAAATTTGTTTCTAAACTCGATTCGTTTCCAGGGGGCGCTAGCGTTTCCAAATTCTAAATATAAAATTATTTTTTACGAAATTTCGTTAATTTCGAATCGATTCGTTAATGGCGGACGCAATTGCGCAATATGCTAAAAAAAAAAAACCCCTCCAAATGGGACAGGGGGAACTTCTGAAGCTTCCCTCTCCCTCTGTTGTTGACTGTTGGCGTGATAATTTATTTTTTTTATCACTGATAAAACAAACAACAACTATAAAACTTGCACCAAACATACGGAAATAATTTCGAAACAATTTCGAAACAATTTTGAAACAATATCGAAACAATTACGAAACAATTACGAAACAATTACGAAATAAATTGAAAAAATTGTTTCGATTTTTAATTACTCCTGCATGGCTCAATATCGGATCGTAAGCTAATTTAAATACGAATTAATAACGAATTACGAAATTAACGAACGAAACCGCCCAGCCCTGGTAGACATATATTGACATGGCACAAATCAGGGGTCCTCAAACTTTTTAAATGGGGCACGTTCACTGTCCCTCACACCGTTGGAGGGCCGGATTATATGTAAAGGTTTTCCCCTGGCATGGTCCAGTTGTGTCTGACTCTGAGGTGTAATGCTCATCTCCATTTCTAAGCCGAAGAGCCGGCGTTGTCCATAGACACCTCCAAGCTCATGTGCCCGGCATGACTGCATGGAACTCCGTTACCTTCCCGCCAGAGCGGTACCAATTGATCTACTCACATTTGCATGCTTTTGAACTGCTAGTTTGGCAGACTCCAGCAAAGGATCACCGCCTTGTCGTGGCGCTGGAGCTTGAGCACCTCAATGATGTCATGAGCAAAACCGTGAAGCGCCACCCAAGACGGGACGGTCGTGGCAGAGAGGTCAGACCAAGCGTGATCCCTGGGGAAGGCAATGGCAAACCACCCCAGTATCCTTGCCAAGAAAACTAAATGGACCAGTACAACCAGAGATATGTCGGTATGCCATTGGAAGATGGGACTCCCAGGTCGGATGGGCATCCCAAGTCCCCTTCCCTCTCTCCTGAGGAATCTGTACAAGGACCAAGGAGCAATAGTCAGAACTGACCACGGAACAACAGACTGGTTCAAGATGGGGAAAGGCGCACGGCAAGGCTGCATACTCTCACCCAACCTTTTTAACCTGTATGCAGAACACATCATGCGAGGATGTGCGGGGCAGGATGAATGCAAAGCTGGGGTGAAAATTGCTGGAAGAAACATTAACAACCTCAGATATGCAGATGACACCACTCTGATGGCCGAAAGCGAGGAGGAGCTGAGGAGCCTTCTAATCAAGGTGAAAGAAGAAAGCGCAAAAGCCGGGTTGCAGCTAAACATCAAAAAAACCAAGATTATGGCAACAAGAATGATTGACAACTGGGAAATAGAGGGAGAAAATGTGGAGGCCGTGACAGACTTTGTATTTCTAGGCTCAAAGATGACGGCAGATGCAGACTGTGGCCAGGAAATCAGAAGACGCTTCCTTCTTGGGAGGAGAGCAATGTCCAGTCTTGATAAAATAGTAAAGAGTAGAGACATCAGACTGGCAACAAAGATCCATTGCCTAGTCCAAGCCATGGTCTTCCCTGTAGTCACCTACGGATGTGAGAGCTGAACCTTAGGGAAGGCTGAGCGAAAGAAGATCAATACTTTTGAGCTGTGGTGTTGGAGGAAAGTCCTGAGAGTGCCTTGGACTGCGAGAAGATCCAACCAGTCCATCCTCCAGGAAATAAAGCCCGGCTGCTCACTGGAGGGAAGGAGACTAGAGACAAAGTTGAAGTCCTTTGGCCACATCATGAGGAGACAGCAAAGCCTAGAGAAGGGAATGATGCTGGGGAAAGTGGAAGGCAAAAGGAAGAGGGGCCGACCAAGGGCAAGATGGATGGATAGCATCCTTGAAGTGACTGGACTGACCTTGAAGGAGCTGGGGGTGGTGATGGCCGACAGGGAGCTCTGGCATGGGCTGGTCCATGAGGTCACGAAGAGTCAGAGACGACTGAACGAATGAACAACAACAACAGTTTGGCAGAAGCTAGGGCTCACAATAACCCTATGATCAGTGGCGGTTCATCCATTACGCAAAGTAAGCAGTCGCAGTACACTTTTTTTTTGCCAGGGGCGCAGAGGCGCCTCTGTAAATGCCCCTCGACCACAGACTTTACTGTACCTCATAGAATCATAGAGTTGGAAGAAACCTCATGGGCCATCCAGTCCAACCCCATTCTGCCAAGAAGCAGGAAAATCACATTTAAAGCATTCCCAACAGATAGCCATCCCACCTCTGTTTAAAAGCCAGCCAAGGAGGAGCTTCCAGGGCAGAGAGTTGCACTGCTGAACAGCTCTCACAGTCAGGAAGTTCTTCCTAATGTTCAGGTGGAATCTCCTTCCCTGTAGTCTGAAGCCATTTCTCATAAAAAGACTCATATTATCATAGAATCATAGAGTTGGAAGAGATCTCGTGGGCCATACAGCCCAACCCCATTCTGCCAAGAAGCAGGAAAATCACATTTAAAGCATTCCCAACAGATAGCCATCCCGCCTCTGTTTAAAAGCCGCCCAAGAAGGAGCCTCCACCACACTCCAGGGCAGAAGGTTCCACAGCTAAACAGATCTCATAGTCAGGAAGTTCTTCCTAATGTTCAGATGGAATCTCCTTTCTTGTAGTTTGAAGCCAATGTTCTGCGTTCTAGACTCCAGGGAAGCAGAAAACAAGCTTGCTCCCTCCTCTCTATGACTTCCACTCCCATATTTATGCATGACCCTCATCCTATCTCCTCCCAACCTTCTCTTCTTCAGGCTAAACATGCCCAGCTCTTTAAGCCGCTCCTCATAGGGCTTGTTCTCCAGACCTCTTGTAATGTCAGATTAGAATCCCCCAACTCCTCCACTGATCTATAGATACACCACAGTTCCCCTTTAGTCACTTCCCGGTCAGATGATTGTAATGAGCTTTGCTTTAGTGTTTTCTTTGAAAACATTTCTGAAACTCCAGAATCTGGTCACAAGGATGCTTGGTGGAATGGGCAGATCAGAAGATACACCTCTTATTTCGTTGCATTGAATTGTTTATTAATAAATTACTATTTACAGTCCTGTAGTACATACAATGATCTTGTCAAACATATATACCTGATTCTAAAACAACACATTCCTCAATTCGCACTCAGACTTAAGTCCAATCCAGAACCCAATAATTGTATATCTGGATTGCTGTGAGTTTTCCAAACTGCCTGGCTATATTCCAGAAGCATTCTCTCCTGACATTTTGCCCACATCTGTGGCAGGCATCCTCAGAGATTGTGAAGTCTGTTGGAAACTAGGCAAATGGGGTTTATACATCTGTGGAAAAATTTCCAGGGTGGGAGAAAGAACTCATGTCTATTTGAGGCAAGTGTGAATGTTGCAATTGGCAACCTTGATTATTATTGAATAGCCTTGCAGCTTCAAAGCCTGGCTGTTTCCTGCGTGGGGGAATCCTTTGTTGGAAGGTGTTAACTGGCCTTGATCATTTCCATGAATTCTCATTTTCTGAGTGTTGTTCTTTATTTATTATCCTGATTTTAGAGTTTTTTAAAATACTGGTAGCCAGATTTTGATGATTTTCATGGTTTCTTCTTTTCTGTTGAAATTGTCCACATGCTTGTGGATTTCGATGGCTTCTCTGTGTAATCTGACATGGTAGTTGTTAGCGTGGTCCAGTTGTTAGCGTGTTCTCAAATAATATGCTGTGTCAAGTGCCCTGCTATGGCTGACTATTCTGGTTGAATTAGTCTCCAAAAAGGAAACAATTAAGGCCAAATAATCCCTCCCAACAAAGGATTCCCCTGGGCAGGAAGCAGTCAGGCTTTGAAGCTGCAAGACTATTCAATGTTAATCAAGTTCTGGGCACCACAATTCAAGAGAGATATTGACAAGCTGGAATGTGTCCAGAGGAGGGCGACTAAAATGATCAAAGGTCTGGAGAACAAGCCCTATGAGGAGCGGCTTAAGGAGATGGGCATGTTTAGCCTGAAGAAGAGAAGGCTGAGAGGAGACATGATAGCCAGGTATAAATATGTGAGAGGAAGCCACAGGGAGGAGGAGGGAGCAAGCTTGTTTTCTGCTTCCCTGGAGACTACGACACAATGGAACAATGGCTTCAAACTACAAGAAAAGAGATTCCATCGGAACATGAGGAAGAACTTCCTGACTGTGAGAGCCGTTCAGCAGTGGAACTCTCTGTGTGGTGGAGGCTCCTTCTTTGGAAGCTTTGAAACAGAGGCTGGATGGCCATCTGTCAGGGGTGATTTGAATGCAATATTCCTGCTTCTTGGCAGAATGGGGTTGGACTGGATGGCCCAGGAGGTCTCTTCCAACTCTTTGATTATAAGTTCGCCAATTGCAACATTCACACTTGTTTCAAGCAGACATGAGTTCTTTCTCTCACTCTGGACATTATTCCACACATATATATATATATGCAAACCCAATTTTCCTAGTTTCCAACAGACCTCACAACCTCAGAGGATGCCTGCCATAGATGTGGGTGAAACGTCAGGAGAGAATGCTTCTGGAACATAGCCAGACAGCCTGGAAAACTTACAGTAGCCCAGTGATTCCGGCCATGAAAGCCTTCGACAACATATATCTGTTTGATTAGTGATACTTTCATAAGAGTTGATTTTGGAAATTCTGATTGGTTTCATGAATCTGTTTCCATTAGGACTAGTAAAAACAGAAATGCTTTCTATGTAAGCAGAGCTTTCTGTCTACAAAAGACAACGTCTTGATCCTTCTCTGGTCTGAATCCAGAGACTCCCCCCCCCCCCCCCCCCCCCCCCACACACACACACCAGTGTGGTATTCAGCATCATTTGCCACATGTACCTATACAGTATATGAACCCAATATAATAAAACTAGTACCAAAAATTCTTAAAAATTGATCACATTGCCTCATTTGCACACATTGGAGGAACTGTTAGATAAATCCACCTCAAATGGGATCAGGTAGACAGGCAGATTTGTGGTTGCAAGTCCGTTTCTTGGATAGCTACAATGACAAAATGTGGATTTGCCTCTGTGGATCAGTATACGAGAGGGTGTCAGAGGGGTCGCCAATGACTATCAGAAAACACAGTATTTTCTGTTGGTTATGGGAGTTTGGCCCAATTCTATCATTGGTAGGATTCAATATGCTTTTTGATTGTTGCTGAACTATAAATCCCAGCAACGACAACTCCCAAATCTCGAGGTCTATCTTCCCCAAACTCCACCAGTGTTCACATTTAAGCATATGGAGTATCCGTACCAAGTTTGGTCAAGATCCATCATGAATGTAGGTGAACTACAACTCCAAAACTCAAGATCAATACCCACCAAACCCTTCCAGTATTTTCTGTTGGTCATGGGAGTTCTGTGTGCCAAGTTTGATTCCATCATTGGTGGAGTGCAGAATGCTCTTTGATTGTAGGTAAACTATAAATCCCAGCAACTAAAACTCCCAAATTTCAAGGTCTGTTTACCCCAATCTCCACTAATGTTCACATTTGGGCATATTGAGTATCCATGCCAAGTTTAATCCAAATGCATAATTGCTTAATTGCACAGTGCTCTCTGGATGTAGGTGAACTACAACTCCCAAACTCAAGGTCAATGTCCACCAAACCCTCCCAGTATTTTCTGTTGGCCATGGGAGTTCTGTGTGCCAAGTTTGATTCCGTCATTGATGGAGTGCGGAATGCTCTTTGGTTGTAGGTGAACTATAAATCTCAGCAACTACAGCTTTCAAGGTCTATTTTCCTCAAACTCCACCAGTGTTCACATTTGGGCATATTGAGTATCCTTGCCAAGTTTGGTCCAGATCCATCATTGTTTGAGTCCACAAAGCTCTCTGGAAGTAGGTGAACTACAACTCCAAAACTCAAGGAAAATGCCCAACACACCCAGTATTTTCTGTGTTCTGTGTGCCAAGTTTGTTTCCATCATGGATGGAGTTCAGAATGCTCTTTGATTGTAGGTGAACTATAAATCCCAGCAACTACAACTCCCAAATTTCAAGGTTTATTTTCCCCAAACTCCAACAGTGTTCACATTTGGGCATATTGAGTATTTGTGCCAAGTTTTGTCCAGATCCATCATTGTTTGATTCCACAGTGCTCTCTGGATGTAGGTGAACTACAACTCCAAAACTCAAGGTCAATGGCCACCAAACCCTTCCAGTATTTTCTGTGGAGTGACAAGACTGATTCAATTCCATCATTGGTGGAGTTCAGAATGCTCTTTGATTGTAGGTGAACTATAAATCCCAGAAACTACAACTCCTAAATGACAAAATCATTTTTGGGTGATGGTCACTCCTTGGGTTAGTAGGTGTCTCGTGGCCAAATTTGGTGACAATTCATCCAGCGGATTTTGAGTTATGATGTCACTCAAAACAGAGCATTTTAATATATATATAGATAACAAAGCTAAAACACAATGGAACCAAAAAAGCAACGATTTTTGTACTGAATTTACATAATCAGAATGTGTGTTATGAACAATTACAATCATTTGCATAATATGCAAATTAGTTGCAAGGGTTAGAGCAGTTGCAGTACGGCAACCCTAGCCAGTATTCAAATTTGGGTATTTGTGCCAAATTTGGCCCAGTGAATGAAAATACATCCTGCATATCAGATATTTACATTATGATTCATAAAAGTAGCAAAATTACAGTTATGAAGTATCAACAAAAATAATTTTATGGTTGGGGGTCACCACAACATGAGGAACTGTATTAAGAGGCCGCGGCAATAGGAAGGTTGAGAACCACTGATCTAAAATATTATGCTTTCTAGTGGAGGCACTAACTCGTCAACTGTTCAGTTGATGAGATACACTGGAATACATATATACACATGTGAGATATTTTTTCTCTCTCCATATTTGGAAACACAACCACCACTCTGAAAATATTCTAGGAAAGCTAGAGCTAGATCACCCAATTGCAAGATCCATTCATAATATTCATTCACAAGCAAGTCCCATTCAGCAAGACTTCCAGTTGGTGGGTCCAGGCCATTTTATTGCTTCCTGTCGATCATGGATGGGAGATTAGTTATGAATAGCTTCTGAATCCCCCCCTTGCATTGCTCCAATGTCAGTTTCAGTTCCTTGGGGGTGGGGTGGGGATTTTATTCTGGTCTCTTTGCATTATTTTCCTTTTCCTTGTTTTTAATAATAACATAGTGCTGTAGGAAAGAGAAATAACAAGATAGATTTAATAATGAACGTCCCTGTAATTCAGAAACAGGCAATTAAGATATTGTAATTGTCGAAGGCTTTCATGGCTGGAATCACTGGGTTGTTGTGGGTTTTTTCAGGCTATATGGCCATGTTCTGGAGGCATTCTCTCCTGACGTTTCGCCTGCATCTATGGCAAGCATTCTCAGAGGTTTTCCCCTGACATTAAGTCCAGTTGTGTCCGACTCTGGGGGGTGGTGTTCATCTCCATTTCTAAACCGGAGAGCCGGCATTGTCTTTAGATGCCTTCAAGGTAATGTGGCTGGCACGACTGCATGGAGCACCGTTAGAAACAATATCATACGAAAGCTGACTGGCACAACCTGGGGATCACAACCAGACACAGTGAAGACATTTGCCCTTGCGCTGTGCTACTCTGCTGCTGAGTATGAATGCCCAGTGTGGAACACATCTCACCACACTAAAACAGTGGATGTGGCTCTTAATGAGACATGCCGCATTATCACGGGGTGTCTGCGCCCCACACCACTGGAGAAATTACACTGCTTAGCCGGTATTGCACCACCTGGCATCCGTCGGGAAGTAGCAGCCAATAGTGAAAGGACCAAGGCAGAGACATCTCCAGCTCATCCCCTGTTTGGGTATCAGCCAGCACGACAACGACTTAAATCTAGACATAGTTTTCTAAGATCTACAGAGACACTCGCTGGAACACCTCAGCAAGCGAGAGTCCAAAAGTGGCAGGCTCAAACCCAGAACCTCAACCAATGGCTGATACCAAATGAGAGACTCCCTCCTGGGCACACAGAAGACTGGGCGACTTGGAAGGCGCTGAACAGACTGTGCTCTGGCACCACGAGATGCAGAGCCAACCTTCAGAAATGGGGCTACAAAGTAGAATCCTCGACATGCGAGTGTGGAGAAGAACAAACCACTGACCACCTGCTGCAATGCAACCTGAGCCCTGCCACATGCACAATGGAGGACCTTCTTGCAGCAACACCGGAAGCACTCCAAGTGGCCAGATACTGGTCAAAGGACATTTAATCAACTACCAAACTCACAAGTTGTGTATTTTTCTGTTTGTTTGCTTTGTTCTGTTAGACTGGTTGTTCTGACACGACAAATAAATAAATAACCTTCCTGCTGGAGTGGTACCTATTGATCTACTCACATTTGCATGTTTTTGAACTGCTAGGTTGGCAGAAGCTGAAGCTGGAGCCCCCAGTGGCGCATCGGGTTAAATCCCTGTGCCAGCAGGACTGAACCCAGCAGGACAGGTTGCAGGTTCAAATCCTCCAAATCTGGTTTTTGTGTACCAGATTTGGAGGATTTGGCAGATTCGGTTGCTGAATTCATGAAAACAAACCAGTACAGATCAGCCGTATCTTTTTGACTGGACTGACCTTGAAGGAGCTGGGGGTGGTGACGACCGACAGGGAGCTCTGGCGTGGGCTGGTCCATGAGGTCATGACTGAACGAATGAACAACAACTAGTGCCTATCTTGTTGTGAGCTATCTCAACCATGATACAAAGCATTTTGAGAAGACTGGTCTTGAACACTCAGTTCAGATCCACAAGCTTAGAGAGTTAAACCTGATAGGATTGAGTTTCTTGATTTGCTTCAAAACAATTCCAGAGGGTTTTTGTTGTTTTCTTATGATATTTCAAAAGGTTCTTTTATATCACATCAAAGAGAGGCCAAAACTCTTGCGAGTCTTGCAGGGCCAATGGAGGTGTGTTTTTCACAGCTTTGGTGTCGTAGGATAAACATTCTTTTGTTAAATTTGTGCCTTTAGTGTAGCTTTTCTCAACTTGGGGGTCAGGACCCCTGGGGGGGTTGTGAGGGGGTGTCAGAGGGGTCACCAAAAACCATCAGAAAACACGATATTTTCTGTTGGTCACGGGGGTTCCGGGAAGTTTGGTCCAATTCTATCGTCAGTGGAGTTCAGAATACTCTTTGATTGTAGGTGAACTATAAATCCCAGCTACTACAACTCCCAAATGTCAAGCTCTATTTTCCACCAACTCTACCAGTGATCACATTTGGGCATATTGGGGCTTTGTGCCAAGTTTGGTCCAGATCCATCATTGTTTGAGTCCACGGTGCTCTACCTGGATGTAGGTGAACTACAACTCCAAAACTCAAGGTCAATGCCCACCAAACCCTTCCAGAATTTCCTGTTAGTCATGGAAGTTCTGAGTGACAAGACTGATTCGATTCCATCATTGCTGGAGTTCAGAATGCTCTTTGATTGTAGGTGAACTATAAATCCCAGCTGCTACAACTCCCAAATGTCAAGCTCTATTTTCTATCATCTCTACCAGTGTTCACATTTGGGCATATTGGGGCTTTGTGCCAAGTTTGGTCCAGATCCATCATTGTTTGAGTCGACGGTGCTCTACCTGGATGTAGGTGAACTACAACTCCAAAACTCAAGGTCAATGCCCACCAAACCCTTCCAGTATTTTCTGTTGGTCGTGGAAGTTCTGAGTGACAAGACTGTTTCAATTCCATCATTGGTGGAGTTCAGAATGCTCTTTGATTGTAGGTGAACTATAAATCCCAGCAACTACAACTCTCAAATGTCAAACTCTATTTTTCCCCATCTCTACCAATGTTCACATTTGGGCATATTGGGGCTTTGTGCCAAGTTTGGCCCAGATCCATCATTATTTGAGTCCACGGTGCTCTACCTGGATGTAGGTGAACTACAACTCCAAAACTCAAAGTCAATGCCCACCAAACCCTTCCAGTATTTTCTGTTGGTTGTGGAAGTTCTGAGTGACAAGACTGGTTCGATTCCATCATTGGTGGAGTTCAGAATGCTCTTCCATTGTAGGTGAACTATAAATCCCAGCTACTACAACTCCCAAATGACAAAATCAATCCCCCCAGTATTCAAATTTGGGTGTATCGTGTATTTGTGCCCAATTTGGTCCAGTGAATGAAAATACATCCTGCATATCAGATATTGACATTACAACTCATAACAGTCACGAAATTACAGTTCTGAAGGAGCAACAAAAATAATTTTATGGTTGTGGGTCACCACAACTTGAGGAGCTGTATTAAGGGGTCGCGGCATTAGGAAGGTTGAGAAACACCGCTTTAGTGACTAAATACAGGAATATGAACATATTCCTTCCAAAGTCCTGTCTCCTGGCATGGAATGGACGGTGGTTATTAATGGTGCTTATAGCCTAAATCAGCGTTTCTCAACCTGGGGGTCGGGACCCCCGGAGGGGTCATGTGGGGGTGTCAGAGGGGTCACCAAAGACCATCAGAAAACACAATAATTTCTGTTGGTCACGGGGTTTTTGTGTTCAAAGTTTGGCCCAATTCTATCATTGGTGGGGCTCAGAATGCTCTTTGATTGTAGATGAACTATAAATTTCAGCAACTACAACTCCCAAATGTCAATGTCTATTTTCCCCAAACTCCACTAGTGTTCACATTTGGGCATATTGAGTATTCATGCTAAGTTTGGTCAGATCCATCATTGGTTGAGTCCACAGTGCTCTCTGGATATAGGTGAACTACAACTCTAAAACTCAAGGTCAGTGCCCACCAAACCCTACCAGTTGTTGGTCATGGGAGTTATGTGTGCCAAGTTTGGTTCAATTCCGTTGTTGGTGTAGTTCAGAATGCTCTTTGATTGTAGGTGAACTATAAATCCCAGCTACTACAACTCCCAAATGACAAAATCAAAACCCCACCAGTATCCAAATTTGGGTGTATTGTGTATTTGTGCCAAATTTGGTCCAGTGAATGAAAATCCATCCTGCATATCTGATATTGACATTACAACTCATAACAGTCACAAAATTACAGCTTTGAAGGAGCAACAAAAATAATTTTATGGTTGTGGGTCACCACAACATGAGGAACTGTATTAGGAAGTTTGAGAAACACCACTTTAGTGACTAAACACCGGAATATGAACATATTCCTTCCAAAGTCATGTCTCCTGGCATGGAATGGACGGTGGTTATGAATGGCACGTATAGCCTAAATGTTGTTCTCAGAGGCTTCTTGCCTCTTCTCCTCGCCCTCCCCTTTGAGGCTATGCTGTCAAAAGCCTATTTCCCAGTCCACACTACTTTTTATTGAATGTTTGTGAGCTTCAGATTAAGGTCTTACACCACTCGCAGAGCTGTAATTATTTTTGCCTGTATTACTATATATTGATTCAATGTAACTTTTCAATAAAGGCGGTTCAATGCAGGACACGACGTTCCACAATGAGGAGGGGAATATAGGAACGGTAGTGATTATCCCAACGGGATTCTCGTCTGTCTTTCTCTCCAGTTTATTGAATTGGAGAGAAATGGAAGAAGGAATTAGAGATGGGCTACGTTGTATTAAACCTCAAAAGATAGCCATTATTCAATGAAATGCTTGATGAATCTTGTCAAAAATCCTCAAAAAAAAAATCATTCCGATACTGAGATGACATGCATACGCTCCGCACGTATTGTGAATAATACTAACACGTTGCAAAGTATGGAACTTTTGCTACTTAACAAGTTGCAAAGGAGAACCAGCCCTAACTCTCCTTTTTCTCACTTCCTTTTTCTTTCTGTCTTCCTCCCTCCTCTCTCTTTGTTCAACTTACCTACTAGGGCTGGGCCGTTTCGTTTCGTTAATTCGTAATTTGTTAAAAATTCGTTATTTTTTTTGTTAACGAAGCGATAACGAACCATTCTGGAGCAACTTAAAAACGAAACGAATGTTTCAATTCGTTTCGTAAATGCTTCGTATTTCGTTATGTATTCGTTTCGTTATCAGTTTGAGGTCGTTTCGTTATTATTTCCGCATGTCTGGGGCAAGTTTTATAGTTGTTTTTTGTTTAATTAGTGAAAAAAAATTATAATATCACACCAACAGTCAACAACAGAGGGAGAGGGAAGCTTCAGAAGTTCCCCCTGTGCCATTTGGAGGTTTTTTAGCGTATTGCGCAGTCGCGTCCGCCATTAACGAATCGATTCGTTATTGTTTCGTTATTGTTTCATCATTGTTTTGTAATTTTTTTACCATTTACAAAATTTCGTAAATATCGAACTTTTTAAAAAAAAATCGGAATTCTTTTAAATATCGAAACGCAAAAAAACCCAAAAAACGAATCGATTTTAGAAACAAAATTTTCCGTTGTTACCCAGGCCTATTACCTACCTTCCTTTCTCCCTCCCTTTCTCCCTCCCTTCTTTCTCCCTTCCCTCTTTTTCTCCAACTTACCAAGTTTTCTTCCTTCCCTTTTATGGGATTTTTATTTTTGAAAATGTTTGGGTAGTTTTTTCTGTTGGAAATAGGAACTTTCTTCAAGCCTCAACTAGTGATTTATTATGTACTAGCCATTAGGCTTGGACGATCCAGATCGTTATTTTCGTTACTCGTTATTTATTCGTTTTAATAATTAGAAGCGATATTGACGCGTTTCAGCAACCCGGAAGTGTTTTGCCCATATCGAAGCCGCGTCCGCCATCTTTCTTACGATCCGCTAGTGCAGGGGTCGGGAACCTTCGGCCCTCCAGGTGTGGTGGACTTCAACTCCCACAATTCCTTGAGGCTCGGCATTGGCCCCAAAGGCTTACCTTGGCCCAACGAGGTTTGTTTGGCTCTTTTTCATGGAGGACGGGCAGCAAAGGGGGAGAGACGAGCGTAACGTAGCTGTGCAGATGGTGAGGAAGGATGCGGAGCCCACAGACTGGCCTCGGAGGGAGAGAGCGGGCGGAAACCCCTGCGGGCAACGCGCCTCCTCCTCGTCACTCAGCCGGCGTCGTTGCTAGGGAGGGGGTCCATGCGGGGCGGCTGCTAAGGGCCGAAGCGGCGAGGAGGCGCGTTGCCCGCAGGGGTTTCCGCCCGCTCTCTCCCTCCTTCCTCGCCATCTGCACAGCTACGTTACGCTCGTCTCTCCCCCTTTGCTGCCCGTCCTCCATGAAAAAGAGCCAAACAAACCTCGTTGGGCCAAGGTAAGCCTTTGGGGCCAATGCCGAGCCTCAAGGAATTGTGGGAGTTGAAGTCCACCACACCTGGAGGGCCGAAGGTTCCCCATGCTTGCGCTAGTGAATCATAAATGCTGGGGGCGTGGCGTTCAGGAACAGCTGTTACCCTAACCCCCACCTCCTCCCTCTTTGCATCCGTGGCTTTGCAAGGCTACGCCCACCTCATCCCCCAGCCATCAATCGCCCTTTGCAGGCAGCCAGGGCAGGGGAACTGTAAGATTTCAAAAGTAATCTTACAGTTCCCCTGCCCTGGCTGCCTGCAAAGAGCAATGAATGGCTGGGGGATGAGGTGGGCGTGGCTTCGCCAAGCTCCTCCTGAAGGCCACGCCCACCTCATCCCCCTGTCATCCATCGCTCTTTGCAAGATTACCACGCCCACCTCATTAACGAATCGATTCGTAATTAACAACATTTCGTAAATTTCAAAATTTTGAAATTGGAAATTTCGGAAGTCCAAAAAAAAACCAAAAAAACGAAACACCAGTGCTCCCTAGAAACGAAACGAGTTTAGAACCAAATTTTTCCTTTATCACCCAAGCCTTTGCTGTGGCCTAGTCTGTGTATATGTGTTGTGTGTGTGTGTGTTGTTCCATCTCCCAGGAGACTGGTTTGCATTGCTTTTTTAGTTGCTTGGAGCGGCTGCCTCTTGCCTTGCATTTTGTGAATGCCCTCAAATTTATATATATTTTCCTTATCGCTGAATGCTCAACAATCACAATTAGATATTAGACAGCTTTTCCTTGATGCATCACTACATTTGAGGACATTCGCACAATGTTTGTTGAGGATCATCTACTCCACTCAATGTTTTGGGCATTCGCTGTGACATGGTGAACCATCATTGGAAATGATCACACTTCAGAATAGATAAAGTCAGCAGTGATTAAAAGAGAGACCTGGGCTTAGAATGTCTGGGAAAAAAGTCAGGTACAATTATTTAAGAAAGGAAGTGCGGTGACATGTAACTATTCAACTCCCCCATTAGCTTCTTCTGAGGCAGCCTCTGAGGGATACTCCAGTAACTTGTTGAAAAAGCAGCCTCAGTTTGGTAACAAGATACACTATGGCGCTGGACATGTGCAGCTCAAGGTTTAGAGATGCTCAGATTTCTCTCATTACTAGCACCATCACGTCTGTAATGTTCCTTTCCTCGTCACAAAGGCCTTCCCTTTTGATTGAGACCATAGCCTCTAATGGCACCTCTGGAAGTATGTAGAGATAACACTTCTTTTTTTGTTCAGAATGCTCTTTGATTGTAGGTGAACTATAAATCCCAGCAACTACAACTCCCAAATGCTAAGGTCTGTTTTTCCCAAACTCCACCAGTGTTCGCATTTGAGCATATTGAGTATTCGTGCCAAGTTTGGTTCAGATCTATCATTGTTTGAGTCCACAGTACTCTCTGGAGGTAGGTGAACTACAACTCCCAAACTCAAGGTCAATGCCCACCAAACCCATCCAGTATTTTCTGTTGGCCATGGGAGTTCTGTATGCTAAGGTTGGTTCAATTGTTAGTAGCACTTGTTTGGGCTTGAAGTGTACAAAATACCAACCTTCAATTGAGCATTTAGTCAATGAAATTCAGCAACAAAAAAGTCACTCATAGGCAGCTTAGTTAAAGAATTTCTCCTCCCACTCAGTTATCTTAGTTTACGGCAACCCACACAAGTTAAATAATATCAAGACCAACAAAAGAAACTGACTGAACAAAGAAGTCACTAAACAGGTAAGTTAAATAATTAGATTTTGGGTTACTGAATACAGTGATATATTGCAATTATGCATTTTTGTTATTTAAACTATAAATATCGCAAAATTATGGTTTATTTCTCAAAGTGGCACCCAAGGGCGGCTCGTCCATTACGCGAAGTAAGCGGTTGCAGAACACTTTTTTTTTGCCAGGGGCGCAGAGGCGCCTCTGTAAATGCCCCTCGACCACCACTTGAGGAGCACCCCCTTAGCTCACAACAGCCCTAGCAGTCCGGGGGGAGCCTCGGCTTTCTTGCTTCCTGCTGGGCGATCTTCTTCCCAAAGGGGCCGGGCCCTTGAGCCTCGCTAAGCCCCTCTCGTTCCTGCTCCCTCCAGCCACCGGGTGCGCAAGAAGAGCCAGCGCTCAATCGTTCTCCACGTTCGATCCCTTCCCCATGACCAGCTCCCTTTCCCGATCCCCTGGTGCTCCACCTGCCTCCTCTCCTCTCCCCAATCTGCGGGTGGGCCAAGGGGCAGAGCCGCCACGCCTGGCCCGCTTCGGATACGGAGGCATGTCTGAAGACCCCAGTGTGCGCATCAAAGTCGCCTCTTCTCCTGACTTTCTCCTCAGCCATTGGGACCAAGAGAGAGAGAGAGAGAGAGCCCCTCCGGCTGGTGGTATCTCCCACCTCCGCTCCCTCCTTTGTTTTTACGCCTACCTTCAGGAAAGGTGGGCATCTCCACCTCTCTCTCTCTCTCTCTTGGTTCCAATGGCTGAGGAGAAAGTCAGGAGAAGAGGTGACTTTTGGTGCACATGCCGGGTTCTTCAGGCACGCCTCTGGACCCAAAGCGGGCCATGCAAGGGAGCAAGTGCGGCAAGTGTAGTTACTGGGATGTATAGTTCACCTACAATCAAAGAGCATTCTGAACTCCACCAATGATGGAATTGAACCAAATATGGCACACAGAACTCCCCCGACGAACAGAAAATATATATCAATGATTGGTTGGGGGGGGGGGGCGCCAAAATACTGTTTGCTTACCATTGAAAATTACCTAAGGCCGCCTCTGGTGGCACCCCACCTGAATTATGCTCAGGTTTTTGGCGAATTTTGACACACCAACCCGAAAAGCTTGCTTGAAAAAGATCTTGGAGTCCTTGTGGACAACAAGTTAAACATGAGCCAACAATGTGATGTGGCTGCAAAAAAAGCCAATGGATTTTGGCCTGCATCAATAGGAGCATAGAATTAGTCACCTCACAAATGTTGGGAAGTCAATTGGATGCATGGTACACAACCGCACTTTCCCCCTCCAATTCCCCTATTCCCACCACTTCCCTTCCTCATACCTATATCCATTCCCCCCCTTTCCCATCTCCCAGGTATGCGTGGAACTGTAGGGTTGCATAGGTAGAGACAGGTATAAATCATGACTGCTCGCTATGTTTTACTTGTGGGATTATAATTGTACTGAACAACGTGCAACCTTACTGTATGTAAGTACGTATGAAAGTATGTCTATGTTTAAAAATGTGCAATAAATATTTATACAAAAAAAAAATAGGAGCATAGTGTCTAGATCTAGAGAAGTCATGCTACCCCTTTATTCTGCTTTGGTTAGGCCACACCTGGAATATTGCATCCAATTCTGGGCACCACAATTCAAGAGAGATATTGACAAGCTGGAATGTGTCCAGAGGAGAGCGACTAAAATGATCAAGGGTCTGGAGAACAAGCCCTATAAGGAGTGGCTTAAGGAGCTGGGCATGTTTAGCCTGAAGAAGAGAAGGCTGAGAGGAGACATGATAGCCATGTATAAATATGTGAGAGGAAGCCACAGGGAGGAGGGAGCAAGCTTGTTTTCTGCTTCCTTGGAGACTAGGACGGAACGGAACAATGGCTTCAAACTACAAGAGAGGAGATTCCATTTGAACATGAGGAAGAACTTCCTGACTGTGAGAGCCGTTCAGCAGTGGAACTCTCTGCCCCGGAGTGTGGTGGAGGCTCCTTCTTTGGAAGCTTTTAAACAGAGTCTGGATGGCCATCTGTCAGGGGTGATTTGAATGCAATATTCCTGCTTCTTGGCAGGGGGTTGGACTGGATGGCCCATGAGGTCTCTTCCAACTCTTTGATTCTATGATTCTATGAAAAGGTTGCCCATCACTGGTCCAGAGGCATCCTCTCCTGATGTTTCGCCTGCATCTTTGGCAAGCATCCTCAGAGGTAGTGAGGTGAACCATGGCCATGTAGCCCGAAAAAACCTACAACAACCCAGTGATTCCGGCCATGAAAGCCTTCGACAATAACTTCCTGACTGTGAGAGCTGTTCAGCAGTGGAACTCTCTGTCCTGGAGTGTGGTAGAGGCTCCTTCTTTGGAAGCTTTTAAACAGAGGTTGGATGGCCATCTGTCGGGAGTGCTTTGAATGCAATTTTCCTGCTTCTTGGCAGAATGGGGTTGGACTGGATGGCCCATGAGGCCTCTTCCAATTCTATGATTGGGTTGTTGTAGGTTTTTTCGGGCTGTATGGCCATGGTCTAGAGGCATTCTCTCCTGACGTTTCGCCTGCACTTTGGCAAGCATCCTACCTCTGAGGATGCTTGCCAAAGTGCAGGCAAAACGTCAGTAGAGAATGCCTCTAGACCATGGCCATACAGCCCGAAAAAAACCTACAACAACCCAGTGATTACGGCCATGAAAGCCTTCGACAATTCTATGATTCTATACTGAGAGGGCAGGCCGTTGCCAAAATTTTGGTGACAGAAGCAACAAGGTTCACATCCTGAACGCTTGGAAACAGAGGGAATTGTTTTCTCGTCCTGATGAGTGGAACAAACTATAGGCCGAGGTGGGCAGCCATTCCTTCACGCTGCTCCAGCAGTTTCCAATTTGCTGCCTTACATCTGTGATGAGATGATTAGACACCAAAGTACTCATCACTTCACGTTGCCTCGCGTCACATTACATCTCCTCCACACTGTTTTTAAGCAGCTTTGACGGCGGACGCAAAGTAAAGGCGAGGCTTTTCTGATCGGGACACCTGCTATCAATTTGGGGGAGCAGACAAGGGGGTTGCTTTCAGACCCACAGCGTTCCCCCTGTCCTACCATGTCTGGCTGGAGAACAGGAATACATAGCAGATGGCATGCAGGGAGCAAGAACACGTGGCACAAGGCGGGTTATCTGAGGGTATCTGCATGCCTTTCCTAACACCACTCTGGAAGCCAAACATCATGTGGGTTTCCTCCCTTGTGCAGACTTAATGAAAACCTTCATGCAAACTGGAATAACAATTCAGCACTGTGGAAGCGTTCAAATACCATGTTCTCTATCAGGAACTAAGGGGATAAAGACAACGTGTAGGGTTTAAGGATACAATAAAAGTTTTCCTTATTAATTAAATGCAGGACCTACTTGCCACAATGGCCAGTTACATGGCTTGTAAATGCCTTCTAGGCCAGCGTTTCTCAATCTGGGGGACCTCTGGGGGGGGGGGTTGTGATGGGGTGTCAGAGGGGTCACCAAAGACTATCAGAAAACACAGTATTTTCTGTTGGTCATGGGGGTTTTGTGTGGGAAGTTTGGCTGAATTCTATTGTTGGTGGTGTTCAGAATACTCTTTGATTGTAGGTGAACTATAAATCCCAGCAACTACAACTCCCAAATGTCAAGGTCTATTTTTCTCCAAACTCCACCAATGTTCACATTTGGACATACTGAGAAATTGGGCTAAGTTTGGTCCAAATCTATCATTGTTTGCGTCTACAGTGCTCTCTGGATGTAGGTGAACTACAACTCCAAAACTCAAGGTCAACGCCCACCAAAGCCTTCTAGTGTTTTCTGTTGGTCATGGGAGTTCTGTGTGCCAAGTTTGGTTCAATTCCATCATTGGTGGAGTTCAGAATGCTCTTTGATTGTAGGTTAACTACAACTCCCAAATGACAAAACCAATCCCCTCCCAACCCCACCAGTATTCAGATTTGGGCATATTGGATATTTGCACCAAATTTGGTCCAGTGACTGAAAATACATCCTCCATATCGGATATTTACATTATGATTAATAACAGTATCAATTATTCCAGTTATGAAGTAGCAACAAAAATAATGTTATTGTTGGGGGTCATAAACATAAACATAAAATCCTGTAAATCTCTTGGGAAGACAGGCGGACAAATGTCAGCAAGAAGCAAAGACCACCAGTGCTGAAGCGATTGTCCTCCACCATTGTCTCCCAAAGCAGTTGCTCTACTCCAAACTCAAGAATGGAAAATGGAATGTTGTAGGACAGGAACAGAGATTTAAAGATGGGCTCAAAGCCCACCTTAAAATCTCTGGCATAGACACTGAGAACTGGGGAGCCCTGGCCTTTGAGCACTCTAGCTGGAGGTCAGCTCTGACCAGCAGTGCTGTAGAATTTGAAGAGGCACGAATGGAGGACAAAAAAAGAGAAATGTGCCAAGAGGAAGGCACATCAAGCCAACCCTGTCCGGGACTGCCTTCCACCTGGAAACCAATGCCCTCACTGTGGGAGAACATGTCAGTCAAGAATAGGGCTCCACAGTCACCTACAGACCCACCACCAGGACATCGAATTTGGAGGACAATCTTACTTGGGCAATGAGGGATCGCCTAAGTAAGTAAGTAAGGTGAACTATAAATCTTAGCAACTACAATTTCCAAATGTCAAGTTTATTTTCCCCAAACTTCACCAATGTTCACATTTAGGAATATTGAGTATCCATGCCAAGTTTTGACCAGATCCATCATTGATTGAGTCCACAGTGCTCTCTGGACGTAGGTGAACTACAACTCCAAAACTCAAGGTCAATGCCTACCAAACCATTCTAGTATTTTCTGTTGGTTATGAGAGTTCTGTGTGCCAAAATTGGTTCAATTTTATCGTTGGTGGAGTACAGAATGCTCTCTGATTGTAGGTGAACTATAAATCTCAGCAACTACAACTCCCAAATGACAAAATCAATCCCCTCCCAGTACTCAAATCTGGGCGTGTCGGGTATTTGTGCCAAATTTGGTCCAGTGAATGAAAATACATCCTGCATATCAGATATTTACATTAGGATTCATAACAGTAGCAAAATTCCAGTTATGAAGGAGCAACGAAAATAATGTTATGGTTGGGGGTCACCACAACATGAGGAACTGTAGTAAGGGGTCACCATTAGGAAGGTTGACTGTTCTAGGCAATTGAACTTTCTCAGTGACTGGTATAGTGGTCTCTGAAGAAGGAAACTTTGTACTACTAGATTTCCCATCCTAGTTTTTGCCTAACTTCAGAGGTTGACCATGTCATCCATGTCACTCGACTTGCAAATGCTCAGATCACCTGTAGTTTGTGCATTAAATCCCAGTTTCTAGCCTTGGAGCCACAAAGTGAGGTATTTCCTATTCCTTTTTTCTGAGGCTTGTCCTGATTCTGTTCTTGGGTGGATGAAGAACCCCGGAAACAATGCAAATTTCTAAGTCAGTGTTGCAAGTAGATGGAATAACTGTATTTGCACGCAGGACATTTCTCATGATCTTATTTTCAGAGCTGAAAGTGAGTACACATTTCCATTGTTTGGAAGAGATTCATAGTCTTAGCAATTCCAGTTACTGGAGGCAGGGCAATCAAACATGGCTTACCTCTAAACCCATTTCCATTGCCAGTGGAGCAAGCTGGAGAAGGAGACCCTTGGGGTCGGATGACGGGGGCAAAGGCACTCTTTTGTTTGACCGCAGGAAAGACAGAAGAGGAGAATGGAAGGATGGAGGAAGCGCTGGATGAGCCAATAGTTGGACTTGAAGACATCACTGAGGAAAAGAGAAAACAGAAACATCCCATAAGAAATACCACCTCTCTTGCAATCTATCCTCAAGTCTCACTACCCAAGATGGCTCATTATGCAGACAAAGGTTTTACATAAAGTTTACATATGCTAATCTGTAAATAGAAAAAAACTTACCATCCACCTGATGAAGTGCATTCATCTAGTTCCAAATATATTTTTACCAAGTTTTAAAAGTGGGGATATATAGAGTAGATGTTGCTGTTCACTCTCGTATTTGTTGTTGCAGTCCTTGGCTTGCTTTTCAATAAGGACAGGGTGGTTTGGGGAACTTCTAAACTTTAGAATGATTGCAGTTTGACATGACTTTAGCTTTTTTTCACGCCAGGAGAGACTTGAGAAACTGCAAGTCGCTTCTAGTGTGAGAGAATTGGCCACCTGCAAGGACATTGCCCAAGGGACACCCAGATGTTTTAATGTTTTACCATCCTTGTGGGAGGCTACTCTCAGGTCCATGCATGGGGAGCTGGAGCTGACAGAAGGAGCTCATCTGAGCTCTCCCTCGATTTAAACTTTCTACTTGTCCGTCTTCAGTCTTGTTGGCACAAGGGGGTCTGAGGGTGTTGCAAGGGGGCATCAGAGGGGTTGCCAAAGACCATCAGAAAACACAGTATTTTCTGTTGGTCATGGGGGTTCTGCGTGGGATATTTGGCCCAATTCTATCATTGGTCAGATTCAGAATGCTCTTTGATTGTAGGTGAACTATAATTCCCAAATGTCAAGGTCTATTTTCCTCACACTCCACCAGTGTTCACATTTGGGCATATTTATTATTTATTTATGTATTTAAAACACTTATATTCCGCCCTTCTCAGAGCAGAGCACAACATTTACATGGCAAACATTCAATGCCTGGATACAATACATAAACATTAAAAAACATTTATCTAAATATTAAAATATACCATTTAAAATAACACAATTTAAAACCGTCCTAGCCATCCGCATCAAATCCAATTGGTCCTGTCATCTTTCCCATTGTCGCTTCATTGCCCTGTCCCAAAAGCTCGGTCCCACAGCCAAGTTTCTACCATCCTTCTAAAGGACAGGAGGGAGGGGGCCGACCTGATCTCACAAGGAAGGGAGTTCCATAGCCGGGGAGCAATCACCGAGAAGGTCGCGCCTGTGACAAAGGCGGGACGGAAAGCAGGGCCTCTCCGGATGATCTTAATCTCCGCGATGGTACATAGAGGAAAATGCGTTTGGACAGGTAATATTGAGTATTCGTGCCAAGTTTGGTCCTGATCTATCATTATTTGAGCCCACAGTGTTCTCTGGATGTAGGCGAACTACAACTCAAAACCCAAGGTCAATGTCAATCAAACCCTTCCAGTATTTTCTGTTGGTTATGGGAGCTCTGTGTGCCAAGTTTGGTCAATTCCATCATTGGTAGAGTTCAGAATGCTCCCCTCCAATCCTACTAGTATTCAAATTTGGGTGTACTGGGTATTTATTTTTTTTGTTATGATGATTCATAACAGCAGCAAAATTAGAGTTATGAAGTAAAAACGAAAATAATGTTACGGTTGGGGGTCACCACAATAGAAGGAACTGTATTAAGGGGTCGCGGCATTAGGAAGGTTGAGAACCACTGGTTTAACCCATTGTGCCACTGGGGGCTCCATGACTTTAACTGCCATGGCTCAATGCTATGAAATCGTAGTAGTTGTAGTTTTACTAGTTCTTTAGCCTGTACCAAACTTAACACTCAGAAATTCCATAGCACTGAGCAATGTTCGTTAAAGTGATGTTGAAACTGCATAAATTCTATAATGTAGGTGTCTCTTCTATTGTTCCAGTATTAATTGTTAAGATGGTGCCAAACATTCTTTTGTATGATAATGATGATGATGATGATTATTATTATTATGACATCTCTCTCTGATCTCCATCTGTGAAATGTGGCAGGATGAGCAAGCTGAAGGCCCATATTTTAGAACAGTGGTTCCCAACCTGTGGTCCGCGAACCACCAGTGGTTCCCAAGTACTAAACTATGGTCCGCGGCCTCATCGTTACACCGTTGCAACGAGAGCGACTGGTCTCGCAAATCCCTCTTATAGTGCCAAGGCAATGGGGATGTTGGGAGGGGAGAGGCTGACTACCCACGAAAGGCATGACAACAAGCCTCCTGACTACTGCTGCTTCTCCTCCTCCTGAGTGGAACTGTTCCATGAGGTGCTTGGTAGCGGGGTCATCTTGGTGTCTTCATTTTTGACCTGTTCCTGGGGTTATTTGGGGTACTGATTCAGAAAATTGCATTGGATAAACCACATCAGCTCTAGATTATTAAATATGGTTTTCTGTGGGTGAGCAGGTGGCAATTACTGGATGGCACATGTTCTGTGTGTGGTCTATTCAATGCAATTTTCTGAATCAGCACCCCAAATAACCAAACCAAATCCAAAATTGACTAAAAGTTTATTCATAATCCTTTTGGTGCTAATGTTGGAGAGTGGTCCATGGTCAAGTGGTCCCCGGCAAGCAGATGGCGACTACTGGATGACATATGTTCTGTATCGGAAACTAGAACGGATGTGGTCTATCCAATGCAATTTTCTGAATCAGCACCCCAAAAACCAAAACAAATATAAAATTGACAAAAAATGACTTATATTCTTTTGGAACTAATGTTGGAGAGTGTTCCCTGGTCAAGTGGTCCCTGGTAAAAGTGGCGAGCAGATGGCAACTACTGGATGGCATATGTTCTGTATCAGAAACTAGAGCTGATGTGGTCTATCCAATGCAATTTTCTGAATCAGCACCCCCAAAAACCAAACCAAATCTAAAATTGACAAAAATTGACTTATATCCTTTTGGTAGTAATATTGGAGAGTGGTCCCTGGTCAAAGTGGATGACATATGTTCTGTATCAGAAAATACAGCTGATGTGGTCTATCCAATGCAATTTTCTGAATCAGCACCCCAAATAACCAAACCAAATCTAAAATTGACAAAAATTGACTTATATCCTTTTGATAGTAATATTGGAGAGTGGTCGCTGGTCAAAGTGGATGGCATATGTTCTGTATCAGAAACTACAGCTGATGTAGTCTATCCAATGCAATTTTCTGAATCAGCACCCCAAAAAAACCAAACCAAATCTAAAATTGACAAAAATTGACTTATATCCTTTTGGTAGTAATATTGGAGAGTGGTCCCTGGTCAAAGTGGATGACATATGTTCTGTATCAGAAACTACAGCTGATGTGGTCTATCCAATGCAATTTTCTGAATCAGCACCCCAAATAACCAAACCAAATCTAAAATTGACAAAAATTGACTTATATCCTTTTGGTAATAATATTGGAGAGTGGTTGCTGGTCAAAGTGGATGGCATATGTTCTGTATCAGAAACTACAGCTGATGTAGTCTATCCAATGCAATTTTCTGAATCAGCACCCCAAAAAAACCAAACCAAATCTAAAATTGACAAAAATTGACTTATATCCTTTTGGTAGTAATATTGGAGAGTGGTCGCTGGTCAAAGTGGATGGCATATGTTCTGTATCAGAAACTACAGCTGATGTAGTCTATCCAATGCAATTTTCTGAATCAGCACCCCAAAAAACCAAACAAAATCTAAAATTGACAAAAAATTGACTTATATCCTTTTGGTACTAATGCTGGAGAGTGTTCCCTGGTCAAAGTGGTCCCTGGTCAAAGTGGCGAGCAGATGGCGACTACTGGATGGCATATGTTCTGTATCAGAAACTACAGCTGATGTAGTCTATCCAATGCAATTTTCTGAATCAGCACCCCAAATAACCAAACCAAATCTAAAGTTGACCAAAAACAGATTTGTAACCCTTTTTGGTACTAAAGTTGGAGAGTGGTCCCTGGTCAAAGTAGTCGCTGGTCAAGGTGGTCCCTGGTGAAAAAAAAAGGTTTGGAACCAATGTTTTTGAATGACCTTTCCCAGTCTGGTGCCATTCGGATGCATTCAACTACAAATCCATCCCCATGCAGTATGGCTATGGGGAAGGATTATAATTTTAATCAGACTTGGTTAAGACTGTTTCAGAAGTAGTATTTTGGTTTTTTAAAAAGAAGTACTCAGAAGTTGTACAAAATGGTTCAAATGGAAAACGAGATTCCATTTTAGGGTGAAAACACTCATTTTGCTGACACCAATCTGTGGCATGCCCACACAACCGCAGCTGGATTTTACTCTGCACATACTCTTCTCACAGACTACTTCGTTTAAAAAAAACTTTTCAAGGGTCTGTCAGCATCTCATTGTAAACTCTTATTGTCAGGGGTTTATAACTCAGCTGTAAAAATTTCTCTGTTTCCCCGGGAGCTTAAACTTGGCACAAATATCTCAGCCAGGATGTAGAGTCTGTAAGATATATATATATATATATATATATATATATATATATATACACACACACCAAACATCTGTTTGGCCATTTTTAAACTCTCAATGTAAAATCAATAGGCGTTTCAAATTTCTTTCTTGGAGGGCGACTCTTTGAAACAGGCAACGTATTATTAAAAAACAAAAATTCGAGATGTTCTCATTGTGAAATGTGGGCTGGAGAGAATTTAGGAAATCAATTAAGCCTTGTAGGTGGATGAACAATGACTGCATGTGAACTTGGAAGATTCACATTTCATTCCAGCATTGCTACAGACCGTTCCAAGTATTCTAGTGCATTTTCTGTCATGGTAAGCAAGCTTTTTAAAAAGGTACAGCGTAGCCTTATCTGCTAAGAAAAAAACTCTAAATCATAAGTGTGTGCATGGGTTGTTCATGCTGTAATCTAACTGTAATCTCTCATAGAATTACACACTTGGTGAATCAGGGGAATGCTGTTGATGTAGTGTATCTTAATTCCAATAAGGTTTTTATTATGTACTAATGTTTTTAACTTGTTAACTGTCTAAATTGTTGTAGCTATTGTTTGTTTATTGATTCAGGCATCGAATTGTGCCGTTGTTTGTAACATCGAATTGTGCCATTGTTTGACTCCCCCCTCGGGGGTGAGAAGGGCGGGGTATAAGTAATTGAAATAAATAAATAAATAAATAATGACATGGCAGTATTGTAGCAGACAGGTTGGTAAAATGTGGGCTAGACAATGCTACTGTTAAATGGATTTGAAACTCTTTGACGCATCAAATTCAACCAGTCAAGCTCAAGGGATGTAATAGTACCATGCCGCTTTGGACAGCTTTATCTGCAGTATACAATATGGAGTCCACAACATGTGAGTGTGGAGGACAGCAAACCACAGACCACTGCCAGGGGGCAGTTCCACCTTGTCTCCTGCATATGTCATCAGTTGGGGACCCCTCCCCCAACATCAACTGCTGCTCTGGCCCAGAGTGAAGGGAGAGGGGGCCAGGGGACAGTTCCATTTTGTCTCCTGCATACGTCATCACTTGGGGACCCCTCCCCCAGCACCAATTTCTGCTCTTGGCTAGAGTGAAGAGAGAGGGGTCCAGGGGACAGTTCCACTTTGTATCCTGCATACGTCATCACTTGGGGACCCCCTCCCCCCAGCACCAACTGCTGCTCTGGCCCAGAGCGAAGAGAGAGGGGACCAGGGGACAGTTCCACCTTGTCTTCTGCATGCGTGATCAGTTGGGGACCTCTTCCCCAGCACCAACTGCGGCTCTGGGCCAGAGTGAAGAGAGAGGGGCCAGGGGACAGTTCCATCTTGCCTTTTGCATATGTCATCAGATGGGGACCCCTCCCCCCAGCACCAACTGCTGCTCTGGCCCAGAGTGAAGAGAGAGGGGACCAGGGGACAGTTCCACTTTGTCTCCTGCATACGTCATCAGCTGGGGACCTCTCCCCCAGCACCAACTGCTGCTCTGGCCCAGAGTGAAGAGAGAGGGGACCAGGGGACAGTTCCACTTTGTCTCCTGCATACGTCATCAGCTGGGGACCCCTCCCCCAGCACCAACTGCTGCTCTTGGCCAGAGTGAAGAGAAAGGGGGCCAGGGGACAGTTCCACCTTGTCTCCTGCATATTTCATCAGTTGGACGCCCCTTCCCCCAACACTAACTGCCGCTCTGGACCAGAGTGAAGAGAGAGGGGGCCAGGGGACAGTTCCATCTTGTCTCCTGCATACGTCATCAGTTGGGGACCACTCCCCTCAGCACCAACTGCCACTCTGGGCCAGACTGAAAAGAGAGGGGGCCAGGGGACAGTTCCATCTTGACTGCTGTGCTATGTTAATAATATAATATAATATATTGTATATACATATAATATTTATAATATTATAATGTAATGCAATATAATAATGATATTATACCATAATTATATATTTAAATTACATGTCATATTACTAATAATATTACAATATAATGGTATAATACAATATAGTAATATTTAATACTGATATTGTACTATGCTAATAATATAATATATTGTATGTGTGTGTGTGTGTGTATATATATATATATATAGTAAGCCGCTCTGAGTCCCCTTCAGGGTGAGAAGGGCGGCATATAAATGTCGTAAATAAATCAATAAATAAATATTACAATTCAACCTGAGCCCTGTCACAACTTCTGAAGATGCCTGCCATAGATGTTGGCGAAACATCAGGAGAGAATGCTTCTGGGACATGGACATAGAGCCCAGAAATCTCACAGCAATCCATTTCTCTTCCTAGTTTGAAAATTGTATTTCCTCTTTAATTGTGCAGCCCTTACTTTGATTCTAGAAACTTTGTTTAGGTGATTGCCACAAACTATGTTGAATTGCTTGAGACTCTCTGAGAGATTAATTGAAAAACTATAACAAAATGTGCTGCAAGATGTCCCGCAAAAACAAAGTGTTTGCAATTTAGTAAACTTTTCCCATATCTTTATGATAGAACCCATTAGGCCTATGAGCCCACGAGGACTTTGAGATCGTCCGGGGAGGCCTTCTCTCGATCCCGCCTGCCTCACAGGCACGCCTGGCGGGGACTAGGGACAGGGCCTTCTCGGTGGTGGCCCCCCGGCTGTGGAACACCCTCCCTGTGGACATCAGATTGGCGCCCTCCCTTATGACATTCCGCAAGAGACTAAAGACGTGGTTGTTTGAGAAGGCGTTTGAGTAAATGCTGCAACAATTGGCAATGACGATTGGAACAGAACATGGATAACGAGATTTGGATTGTGATTCAATGATGAGACGTCGCGAATGATTTAATGTAATTGTACTATTGATAGTGATGTCGTTTATTGTTGTTTGTGATATTGCTTATGTTGCAAATTGTACCTGTTTTTATATGTTGTACACCGCCGTGAGTCGCCCTAGGGCTGAGAACGGCGGTCTACAAGTGCAGTAAATAAATAAATTAGGAAATGACATTCACAACACAGGATCATAGGCTAATTTATGGTTTATACAATGCAACTTTACTGGGCACTAGACGTGTGGCAGAAGGACTCCGCTTGATGTCAGAGACAGGGATGTTTCCCCTTGCAGGCTCATTCTGCATCTACCTGGCACTTAATGTCTGATTGCCGTATTGGGAAACCTTCCAAGATGTCACCCCAGAAGAAGGACCAGCATTTTGTGGCAGATTGCCTCTTGGCTTAAACCTAACCAAAGGTCAGCTTGGACGGAGGGAAGAGGAGGGGAAATGCGGAGAACTCACAGCCATAGGGAGATCCTGTGGGAGAGCCGTTAATGAATCCAGGCGAGCCAGGCACGCCCAGGTTAGACATGGGGACGTTGCTGTAGCCGTTCATGCTGTTACTGGAGGTGCTGTAATTAGACTGCTGAGGGGTCGAGCTGGAAGAGTAACCTCGGGGGGAGATGCTGCTTGTGTTGCGGATGTAACCTGCAAGACAGAAACACCCAGTGAGTGCCGGCAGTCGAGGCCAACACGATGATCTCTCTCAGTCATACCGTCTTCACTTACCTGGTTTGCTTTCTATTGTGTTTAGTTAAAAAAAAGAAAATAAAATGCATTCAGCTACATCTTTGCATTAATTAGTGATTCCTGGCTGGTGACCTTTTAGTAAGTCATGATGGCACAAGTTGGACTTGTGCCCCTACTACTGTGTTTCTCCGAAAATAAGACACTCAACAGGTTCCTGGACAATCTGAACAGCATCCACCCAAACATCCAGTTCACCATGGAAAAAGAAAATGAAGGAAGACTGGCTTTTCTAGATGTCCTAGTCTTCCGCAAACCAGATCAACAATTGGGTCACACCGTTTACAGAAAACCCACACACACAGATAGATATCTACAACCATCACCCAAGTAAAAAAAAAAAGAAGCACCATTAAAGCCTTGGTAGACTGTGCAAAAAGAATCTGCGAACCCCAGCTCCTCCAAGATGGACTGAACCACCTCAACTGGGCTCTCCAGGCCAATGGAGACTCCACCTCAGACATCAGAAGAGCTGCAAGAACAAGAACCAGCCACGAGAGTCAAGATGAAGATCCACCCAGAGGAAAAGTGTTCTTGCCAGACATCAAGGGAACCACTGACCGCAGAGGGAAGCTGATGAGGAAACACAACATACAAACTACCTACAGACCCACCAAGAAAATCCAACAAATGCTCCGTTCAGCAAAGGACAAGAGGGATCCTCTCACCTCTGCAGGAGTCGACCGTGTACCATGCAGCTGTGGACAAGTCTACAGAGGGACCACCAAAAGCAGCAGCATTGCCCAACACACAAATCAAGGAACATGAAAGGCACTGCAGACTAACTCAACCAGAGAAGTCAGCCATAGCAGAGCACCTGATGAACCAACCTCGACACAGCATATTATTCAAGAACACAGAAATGTTGGACCACTCTCACAACCACCATGTCAGACTACACAGAGAAGACATTGAAATCCACAAGCATGGGGACAATTTCAACAGAAAGGAGGAAACCATGAACATGAACAAAATCTGGCTACCAGTATTTAAAAAACCTCTAAAATGACAACAGCTCAAACAACAGAGATAAACAAACAAGGACATCTAATCACCTCTCAACAAAAGTTTGCTCCAGGCTCTGTCAGACCATTATATGCTAATCAAGGTGGTCAGTTGCAACATTCACACCTAGCTCCAGCAGACAAGAGTTCTTTGTCCCACCCTGGTCAATCCACAGATATATAAACCCTTTTTCCTAGTTCCAACAGAGCTCACTACCTCTGAGGGTGCTTGCCATAGATGCAGGCGAAACATCAGGAGAGAATGCCTCTAGACCATGGCCATATAGCCCGAAAAAACCTACAACAACCCATTTATGTTTTTATTGGTTTGGTATGTTTTTATATTATATGGTAAATGTTTTAATTGTATTTTATGTTGTTGGGGGCATCGCACTGTGCCAACTGTAAACCGCCTTGAGTCGCCTTTGGGCTGAGAAAGGCGGTATATAAATATGGCAAATCAATCAATCAATAATAACCAGAACCTATGGGAATTGATAGATGCCATGTAATGTAGTGGTGGCCTATTTCCTTGGGGCTGGGTTGGGGGCTCACCAATGCTGGCACAAAGCCCTGGCTCTGAGTGCGGGGTGAAGGGTTGCCTGCAAACGCCGCACCGCTGCCTAAGAGCTCTTACAGGTTCTCACCCTTGAAGAATGTTTCCCTGGCTGACATGAACACGCCTTTGTTTGACAACATGTGTACATTTGGCGGATCACATCTGATTATTGAAAGAATGTGGCAGGGTGTTTCAAGATCTGGAAAAAATTAGCACACAAGTGTTTCTAATGTTTATGACATGAACATGGGATTTAGCCGCAAATTGTGGTCAAGGCTGTACCTTCTCAATTATTTCAACAGATAGAGAGAGAGAAACTCTCCACTACATAATAAAAAAAGTTTGGTAAGTGTAAAAGAAAGAAATGCCTTCACATGACACATATTTGTGGAGTCCGTGAGGTTGAGTTATACTGCTGGCTTAAGTAAAAGATAAAAAGTGCTGGAATCCAAAGCTGGAAGTCGTTTCCATAGGTTAACTTTTCCCAAATAGATTGAGTGTCCCTTATCAGAAATGTTTGGGACTACAATACTTCCAGAGTTGGGGTTTTTCCCCCTCAGATTTTTGCACTACTTTTTTTTCTTGTGTCCCATTTTGTGCTGGTCAGTGACCGTAATAAAGTTTTGTATTATATTGACTAATTTTTGTTCTTGAATTTAGTTCTTTAGAAAGTCAGAGAGCCTCCCAATAATACAGTGTTCCCTTGCTCCTTCGTGGTTCGCTTATCGCGGACTCGTTTCGCGGTTTTCCTTGCAAAGCCCTCCTCCTCACCTTCCCTCTCTCTCTCTCTCTTCCTCTCCTCTGTCCCTTCCTCCCTTCCTCGGGCACTCATGCCACCCTTCGCTTTACCTCCTTTTGTCCCTCTTGCTTGGTTCACGGTTTGCTTATCGCGGACTTGTTTCACGGTTTTCCTTGCAAAGCCCTCCTCCTCACCTTCCCTCCCTCTCTCTCTTCCTCTCCTCTATCCCTTCCTTCCTTCCTTCCTTCCTTCCTTCCTTCCTTCCTTCCTCCCTCCCTTCCTCGGGCGCTCATGCCACCCTCCACTTTCCCTCCTCTTGTCCCTCTTGCTCGGTTCACGGTTCGCTTATCGCAGACTCACTGTTTCGCAGTTTTCCCTGCAAAGCCCTCCTCCTCACCTTTCCTCCCTCTCTCTCTTACACACACTCTGCCTTCTCTTTCTTCTCCTCTTTCCCCTCCCTTCCTCCTTCCCTTGGGCGCTCATGCCACCCTCCGCTTTCCCTCCTCTTGCCCCTCTTGCTCGGTTCACGGTTCGTTTATCGCAGACTCGCTGTTTCACGGTTTTCCCTGCAAAGCCCTCCTCCTCACCATCCCTCCCTCCCTCTCTTACACACACTCTGCCTTCTCTTTCTTCTCCTCCTTCCCCTCCCTTCCTCGGGCGCTCATGCCACCCTCCGCTTACCCTCCTCTTGTCCCTCTTGCTCAGTTCACGGTTCGCTTATCGTGAACCCGCTGTTTTGCGGTTTTCCCTGCAAAGGCCTCCTCCTCACCTTCCCTCCCTCTCTCTCTTACACACACTTTTCCTTCTCTTTCCTCTCCTTTATCTCCTCCCTTCCTCCCTCCCTTGGGCACTCATGCCACCCTTCACTTTCCCTCCTCTTGTCCCTCTTGCTTGGTTCACGGTTCGCTTATCGCGGACTCGCTGTTTCACGGTTTTCCCTGCAAAGCCCTCCTCCTCACCTTCCCTCCCTCCCTCTCTTACACACACTCTGCCTTCTCTTTCTTCTCCTCCTTCCCCTCCCTTCCTCCCTTCCTCGGGCGCTCATGCCACCCTCCGCTTTTCCTCCTCTTGTCCCTCTTGCTCGGTTCACGGTTCGCTTATCGCGGACTCGCTGTTTCGCGGTTTTCCCTGCAAAGCCCTCCTCCTCACCTTCCCTCCCTCTCTCTCTTACACACACTTTTCCTTCTCTTTCCTCTCCTCTTTGCCCTCCCTCCCTCCCTCCCTCCCTCAGTTGCTCATGCCACCCTCCACTTTCCCTCCTCTTGTCCCTCTTGCTCAGCTTTTGCAGGAGCTGCTGACGGTGGAGACCTGGCTGAAGGGGCAGTGGCTCCAGCGTCTCACTCCATTTCCTCCCCAGCCCCAGGATCTTCTTCTTTCTCCTTCTCTTCTTTCTCCCACAGCCTCAGGAGGGAAAGTGGTAGAGGAAGGAAGGCAAGGAGGGAGGGAGAGAAGGCAAGGAGGAGGGCCACACATGCAAAAGTGTCCCTCTGGAATGTGTCCAGAGGAGGGCGACTAAAACGATCAAGAATCTGGAGAACAAGCCCTATGAGGAGCGGCTTAAGGAGCTGGGTATGTTTAGCCTGAAGAAGAGAAGGCTGAGAGGAGATATGATAACCATGTATAAATATGTGAAAGGACGCCACAGGAAGGAGGGAGCAAGCTTGTTTTCTGCTTCCTTGGAGACTAGGACGCGGAAAAATGGCTTCAAACTACAAGAGAGGAGATTCCATCTGAACATGAGGAAGAACTTCCTGACTGAGAGAGCCATTCAGCAGTGGAACTCTCTGCCCTGGAGTGTGGTGGAGGCTCCTTCTTTGGAAGCTTTTAAACAGAGGCTGGATGGCCATCTGTCAGGGGTGATTTGAATGCAATATTCCTGCTTCTTGGCAGAATGAGGTTGGACTGTTTAAAAGCTTCCAAAGAAGGAGCCTCTACCACACTCGGGGGCATAGAGTTCCATTGCTGAACAGCTCTCACAGTCAGGAAGTTCTTCCTCATGTTCAGGTGGAATCTCCTTTCTTGTAGTTTGAAGCCATTGTTCCACTGCGTCCTAGTCTCCAGCTCTTTAAACCGCTCCTCATAGGGCTTGTTCTCCAGACCCTTGATCATTTTAGTTGCCCTCCTCTGGACACATTCCAGCTTGTCATTTTTTTTCTTTTACTTTATTACCCCCCCCCCCCCAAATAAAATTAACATATCATTTTCTTACATACTTCAGGACACTTGTTATTCGACTTGGTCGAAATTAGCTGAAAAATTTGAGTTATTTGATTGCAGATTACCAACATTTAATGCTCCACCACCTTATTCATCTATGTTCAGTGTTTTGTAAGCTTACACAAATAGATTCAGGAGATCAATGCAATCACTTAAGAAGGTTTTAATACACTGCATCTTGAGAAAGTGAGCAGATCCGCTCTTTGATCCGCATAGCGCCTTCACTAATTGGCTTATTAACGGAGACTGATATCCCTAATCCAGGTAGTCCTTCAAACAGAGACCACTTTCAAATATAAGCCTTCAAGGCAGTGATTCTCAACTTGGTGGTCCCCAGACGTTTTGGCCTTAGAATCATAGAATCAGAGAGTTGGAAGAGACCTCATGGGCCATCCAGTCCAACCCTGTGCCAAGAAGCAGGACAATTGCATTCAAAGCACCCCCAACAGATGGCCATCCAGCCTCTCTTTAAAAGCCTCCAAAGAAGGAGCCTCCACCACACTTCAGGGTAGAGAGTTCCACTTTTGAACAGCTCTCTGCAAAGATGCCACCAATTTGCGATGATTTTGTAAAGGAATCACCGATTTGTGAAGAAGTCACCACTTTGTAAGGTCTTATTAAATTGATAGCATAGTTAATAGCTAGTAATATTGAATTTGTCTTTCTTCAATGTGTAGCGTGACTTAACTTGGAAAGGATTTGTAACAGAGACTAGGCTTTATAAAAACTGTAACAAGTTTATTGAAATGTAGCAGAAGCTTGATGGTTTGAATGTTTCTTGACTCTTAGTGGCACATATCTTCAGAGGTTACACTTATAACATTCCTTAAAACAACTCTGGAAAGGACTCTTCCTTCTACTAAACAGGCTTCAAAATTAATTTTCTTCAAACTGTGTTTCTTTTCTTTGTGATATTTCTGTTGCAAGAAAGATTCTCACTGGGTTTCTCTCACCCTTTCTACTCATATAGTAAAGGCTAATATAAATAAGTCAACTCGTCTTGTCTAAACTACCTAGGCTAAAAGCCAAAACCTTCCTGATCCTCACTACAGTAGAATCAGCCTTTCCCTGTAGTTTTTAAACTACAGTCTGCCTTCCTGGTTCTCACCTCTACAGAACCAGCCACTCCTGCAGTTCACAGACTACAGACTGACCGTTTTAAAATGGCTGCCCTGCCAAGTGGCAGTTGGCTCCACTCCTATTTCCATAGCAACCCAGCTCAAAGTGAGCTAAGCTGGCTATCATCCCCCCACCCCCAGTTATGCAACTTTAAATACTTACCCTCTCAAACGCCTATCTATAACTATACATAATAGTAGTTTAAAATTTACACTTCACCACACTCTCACAGTCAGAAAGTTCTTCCTAATGTTCAGGGGGAATCGCTTTTCCGGTAGTTTGAAGTCATTGCTCTGCGTCCTAGTCTCCACAGCAGCAGAAAACAAGCTTGCTCCCTCCTCCCTAGGACTTCCCCTCACATACTTATACATGGCTATCATATCTTCTCTCAGCCTTCTCTTCTTCAGGCTAAACATGCCCTGCTCTTTAAGCCGCTCCTCATAGGGATTGTTCTCCAGACCCTTGATCATTTTAGCTGCCCTCCTCTGGACACATTCCAGCTTAGAGTCATCAAACTTGCTCCCTCCTTATGGAAAAGGACTAATTAGTAATTTTAACAGCTGGTAAACTGGCTGGGATTTCTGGGAGTTGCAGACCAAAACACCCTGGGAACCACAGGTTGAGAACCACTGCTTTAAGGAGAGTATATGAGTATGCAAAACAACTATGGGTTTTTCAACCACCGAGGCCTCACATTATGTGGGTCTAATACCAACAGCGTTTACCTTGATTGTTCCCTTGAGTTGATTCTGAGATGCTGACTCCTAACTGGCTGCCATAAGAGTTGATGCCCATCATACTACTGTGAGCTGGAGAGCTAGACAAAGCTGGGATTTGGCCAGGATTCCTTGGGACACTGTAGAGGGCTTCTGCGATATCAGCAGCTCTCTTCAGAATGATATCCTGCAGGTAAAAAGCAAGAAATTAGGGGCAAATCAGACATGACTAGGCTTAACGTCAAGGGGAAAGCTTTAGCTTTTTAGGTCTCATTAGACACCCAACAATGTCCTACTCTTCAAGTCCAACCTTTCTTCGAGACTGTATCTCCTTCTATGAACTGATGTACACCCTAAGATCTGCTGGAGAGACCCTCCTCTCAGTACCACCTCTGTCTCAAGCATGGTTTATGGGTACGAGAGAGGGGGCCTTCTCGGTGGTTGCCCCCTAGAAACATGATTTGTCTCAAGCATGGTTTGTGGGTATGAGAGAGAGGGCCTTCTCGGTGGTCGCACCCCAGAAGCTTGGTGTGTCTCAAGCATGGTTTGTGGGTATGAGAGAGAGGGCCTTCTCGGTGGTCCCCCCCCAGAAACATGGTTTGTCTCAAGCATGGTTTGTGAGTATGAGAGGGAGGGCTTTCTCAGTGGTCGCCCCCCAGAAGCATTGTTTGCCTCAAGCATGGTTTGTGGGTACGAGAGGGAGGGCCTTCTCGGTGGTCGCTCCCCAGAAGCATGGTTTGTCTCAAGCATGGTTTGTGGGTATGAGAGAGAGGGCCTTCTCGGTGGTCCCCCCCCCAGAAACATGGTTTGTCTCAAGCATGGTTTGTGAGTATGAGAGGGAGGGCTTTCTCAGTGGTCGCCCCCCAGAAGCATTGTTTGCCTCAAGCATGGTTTGTGGGTACGAGAGGGAGGGCTTTCTTAGTGGTCGCCCCCCAGAAGCATTGTTTGTCTCAAGCATGGTTTGTGGGTACGAGAGGGAGGGCCTTCTCGGTGGTCGCCCCCCAGAAGCATGGTTTGTCTCAAACATGGTTTGTGGGTATGAGAGAGAGGGCCTTCTTGCTGATCGCCCCCCAGAAGCATTGTTTGTCTCAAGGATGGTTTGTGGGTACGAGAGGGAGGGCCTTCTCGGTGGTTGCCCCCCAGAAGCATGGTTTGTCTCAAGCATGGTTTGTGGGTATGAGAGAGAGGGCCTTCTTGGTGGTCGCACCCCAGAAGCTTGGTGTGTCTCAAGCATGGTTTGTGGGTACGAGAGAGAGGGCCTTCTCGGTGGTCGCCCCCCAGAAACATGGTTTGTCTCAAGCATGGTTTGTGAGTATGAGAGGGAGGGCTTTCTCAGTGGTCGCCCTCCAGAAGCATTGTTTGCCTCAAGCATGGTTTGTGGGTATGAGAGGGAGGGCCTTCTCAGTGGTCGCCTCCACTCTTCAAGTTTTCAGAACAAATTTGAAAACATGGCTATTCAAACAGGACCAGGACAGAACCCTGCTGACGGCATTCCCTTGTCCTTTCTTTCCAGGATGAAGAGGAGGCATTGGGGAGCAGAGAACTGAGAGAAAGAGAAAAGAGGAAGAGAGAGAGAAAGACTCACCTGATTATTATGTGGTGTCCCATACAGTGCTTCAACTAGGTCCGCTGCTCGTTTCAATAGCATCTCCTACAACGAGGAAGGAAGAAGCACCAAGAATTATGAAAAAGGACTAATTAGTAAGTTATGGCAAATAAAACTCCACCGGAGTATTTTTCAGTTTTGCATATATAATAGTTTAGGTATGGAAAGTATATTCCGAGTTATTAATATCTGAGGTTTAAAAAGAAGTCGAGAATTGTGAAATTCTCTCCTTTGTAAATTCGGCATTGCTTCCAGGATTTAAACAGGAGAATTATCTCGCTAGAAATATCTGGCGGAACAATTGCCCATTTTAATTTTTGTTGTAATTGAGTTCAAAATAATCAATATATACAGTGGGTTGTTGTAGGTTTTTTGGGCTATATAGCCATGTTCTAGAAGCATTCACTCCTGACGTTTCGCCTACATCTATGGAAGTTGAAAGCCTTCTTTCCTCTTGGAAATCTACTAAAAGACTCTGTTTGGTAAGGACTACTCGTGGCAGCCATAACGCAATTTGGACTGGGTGTAGGGGCCCACACCAGCAGAGCTTAAGTCAGATTGCCCAGGGAGGGGTCAAGGATTTCCCTTGTATGAGGAAGAAACAGTTTATGAAGAAAGTTGCCTGTCCCTTGTGGACAAAATTTAAGCAAGCCACCAGTTGTTTCAAAGCCTTGAAGTATTTGTTTGATTTATTGAAGATTTAAGCAACAATCAAAACTTTGTTGAACTTTAAAAGAACTTTGTGTGGGGAAATCCGAAGGGCCTCTCAGCCAAGGCACCCCGGCGTCCCGTTGGGCATTCAGAAAACATGTCCTGTCTACAGACTCTTTCACGGGCCCAGCTCGTGACAGCACATAATATATAATACTGATATTGTGCTATGGTGTGTATATATATATATATATATAGAGAGAGAGAGAGAGAGAGAGAGAGAGTAAGCCGCCCTGAGTCCCCTTCAGGGTGAGAAGGGTGGCTGTTCTGTCACGTGCTGGGCCTGTAACAATTGACTTTGAATAGGACGTACACTTTGTGCCCAGCGGGAAGCCAGGGCGCCTCGAAGAGAGGCCCTCAAGGGTTTTTCTGTAGAAATGGTCTTTATTATTGAACTAGAATTAAACAGATACTTCTCAAATCTTCAGTGAGTCAAACAATGCTTCAAGGCTTTGAGTCAACTGGTGGTTTCCTTACTCTTGTCCTCAAGGGACAGGTAACTATCTTCGTTAACTGTTCTTTCACTTTAAGAGGAAAACCCTTTTTAAACCTCTTCCAGGCCGTCTACTATCTAAGCTTTACTGATGTGGGTTCTACTACCGGATTCAAACTGCGTCTTGAGCACTAAGTAGACCTACCAGTAAAGGCTTGCAGATTCTCCAGCTGGAGTTTTTTGGGTCTGTAAAGCTGCTTTCCCCCGGAATTTCTTAAGAAACCCTTTAGGGCTGTTTCCCTCAGATGCTGTAAGGCTGAGAGGCTGTAAGCTCCCTGCCAGAGCTTTGAGACTGTTCTCTTCCTAAGAAGTGAAGCTTTTCTGCGGGTGAAGCTACTCCACACCCTATAGCTTGGTTTCCTTCTGTAAGATTATCTAAAAATGGCTCCCTCTCCTCCCATGTCCCTGGGAGAAGGGGCGGATCCAAACTTAACAATGATAGACAGGTGACTGCAAACCAAGGGAAGTCACCTTTTGCAAAATCCCTGAAGCCTTGGAATGCATGCAAACATTTAATAGAAAGAAAATAAAGTTGGAGCTCCTGGTACAGACGTACCAGCACAGTGGCATATCAATGCCATAAATAAATAAATAAAATTTGAATTTTTAAAGTATTATTTTGATGATTTGTTGGTTGCTTGAGAGTTCCAGTTGACTGCGAAAAGGTCCGCAAGGCTAAAGCAAAAAACGAGCTCAGACTTGCCAGGGACATTAAAAACAATAAAAAGGGCTTCTATTCTTATGTCAGTAGAAAAGGGAAAAACAAGGAGGCGATAGGACCTCTTCGAGGAGAAGATGGGGCAATGCTGACAGGGGACAGGGAAAAGGCAGAACTACTTAATACCTTCTTTGCCTCGGTCTTCTCACAAAAAGAGAGGCTTCAACCTCAGCAAGATGGAGTGGATGAGGGATTGGAGGACATCCAACCCCAAATTGGGAAAGAAGTCGTCCAGGAATACCTGGCCGCTCTTAATGAGTTCAAGTCCCCTTTCAGGGCCAGATCAACTACACCCCAGAGTATTGAAGGAACTAGCGGAAGTCATTTCGGAACCATTGGCAACCATCTTTGAGAGTTCTTGGAGAACGGGAGAAGTTCCAGCAGATTGGAGGAGGGCCAATGTGGTCCCAATCTTCAAGAAGGGAAAAAAGGACGACCCAAACAACTACCGTCCGGTCAGCCTCACGTCGATACCAGGCAAGATTCTGGAAAAGATTGTTAAGGAAGTGGTCTGCAAACACTTAGAAACAAATGCAGTCATCGCTAATAGTCAACATGGATTTATCAAAAACAAGTCATGCCAGACTCATCTGATCTCTTTCTTCGATAGAGTTACAAGCTGGGTAGATGCGGGGAATGCCGTGGATGTAGCGTACCTGGATTTCAGTAAGGCCTTCGACAAGGTCCCCCATGACCTTCTGGCAAGGAAACTAGTCCAATGTGGGCTAGGCAAAACTACGGTGAGGTGGATCTGGAATTGGTTAAGTGGATGAACACAGAGGGTGCTCACTAATGCTTCCTCTTCATCTTGGAAAGAAGTGACAAGTGGAGTGCCGCAGGGTTCCGTCCTGGGCCCGGTCCTGTTCAACATCTTTATTAATGACTTAGATGAAGGGCTCGAAGGCAGGATCATCAAGTTTGCAGATGACACCAAATTGGGAGGGATAGCCAATAGTCCAGAGGACAGGAGCAGAATTCAAAACGATCTTGACAGATTAGAGAGATGGGCCAAAACTAACAAAATGAAGTTCAACAGTGACAAATGCAAGATACTCCACTTTGGCAGAAAAAATGAAATGCAAAGATACAGAATGGGGGACAATGCCTGGCTCGAGAGCAGTACGTGTGAAAAAGATCTTGGAGTCCTCGTGGACAACAAGTTAAACATGAGCCAACAATGTGACATGGCGGCAAAAAAAGCCAATGGGATTTTGGCCTGCATCAATAGGAGCATAGTGTCTAGATCTAGGGAAGTCATGCTCCCCATGCTCTATTCTGCTTTGGTTAGACCACACCTGGAATATTGTGTCCAATTCTGGGCGCCACAATTCAAGAGAGATATTGACAAGCTGGAATGTGTCCAGAGGAGGGCGACTAAAATGATCAAGGGTCTGGAGAACAAGCCCTATGAGGAGCAGCTTAGGGAACTGGGCATGTTTAGCCTGAAGAAGAGAAGGCTGAGAGGAGATATGATAGCCATGTATCAATATGTGAGAGGAAGCCACAGGGAGGAGGGAGCAAGCTTGTTTTCTGCTTCCTTGGAGACTAGGACGCGGAACAATGGCTTCAAACTACAAGAGAGGAGATTCCATCTGAACATTAGGAAGAACTTCCTGACTGTGAGAGCCGTTCAGCAGTGGAACTCTCTGCCCCGGAGTGTGGTGGAGGCTCCTTCTTTGGAAGCTTTTAAGCAGAGGCTGGATGGCCATTTGTCAGGGGTGATTTGAATGCAATATTCCTGCTTCTTGGCAGGGGGTTGGACTGGATGGCCCATGAGGTCTCTTCCAACTCTTTGATTCTATGATTCTATGACTGAGTTCCACTTAACTGAGAGTCTACTGCAGTACCATTGTATCTTTCATGTATGCAGAATTGTGTAATGGGACCAGCAGGCTTTCAATTATATTCCAACCATTTTTAAGATGGCTAAGGAGGACAATGTCAAAAGATCTCTGTATCCTTGTCCATTTTTTGAATGATTTCCCCCCATTGATGGAGCTCTCTGGGTGCTCTATGCCAAAAGGCCTTAGTGGGCCAAATGGGAGACAATTCCCCTTGCTATACCCATTTACCCAAGACCACAGAATTGCTTAAGACAGTGGTTCTCCACCTGTGGGTCTCCAGATGTTTTGGCCTTCAACTCCCAGAAATTATAACAGCTGGGATTTCTGGAGTTGTAGGACACCATAGGTTGAGAACCCTTGGTTTAAGGTCACTCTGTCAACCAACCAGAAATAAATTGTTCAACTGTGCTGAAAAGGTTAGTAAATTCCATACCTTGGCTAGTCTTTCTGGGTCACCAGGATGTCTCGGGATAACTTTTTGGAGTCTTTGGAACCCGTAATCTATGGTTGGCTCGTTTAAAGCTGAAACAGAAGGGGAAAGATCAGACACAATAATAACCTGTTGGAGACAAAAAATAATGTTTCCTTTGGAAAAGCAAATGTTAAGGGCTATTTCACTAACCAAAAAAAGAAAGGAAAATCAGTAGTCATGTTAACAGGTGAATAATTTAAGGGGTGATAAAGGTGCAAATCAACAGCAATTGTCCAGCTCTGTCTATTATCAAGCAGTAAAATGGACAGGACCCGTAAAGAGGAACATTTACATTAACTTCTGAGTAAATATTATAGAAGTATCTTGCCATCAGACTTGATGAGAAGCCATTAGTGAAAACCAAAGGATTACCCTTAGATCATTCAAAAAATCAGGTGCCCTGACAAATTTGTGAACATCCTGTAGTTCCTCCACGATGACAACAGTCTTGGACAGCAATGGCTCCCAAAGTGACCCATTTCAGGTAGAATCAGGTGTCTAAAAGGGGTGTGTTATTGCCCTAGACTTATTTTTCAATTTTATTGCTATGATACTTCATCTTGTTGATGGGAAACTTCCCACTGGAGTGGAAATCCTCTATCAGACAGATGGCAAGCTATTTAACCTCAGTAGACTGAAAGCCAAAACCAAGGTTACAACATCATCTGTTATAGAACTCCAATATGCTGATGACAACGTCGTCTGTGCGCATTCAGAAGAAGACCTACAAGCCACTCTAAACACCTTCGTAGAAGCATACGAGAAGCTCGGCCTGTCACTAAACATCGAGAAAACCAAAGTACTCTTCCAACAGTCACCAACCAATCCCTCTGCAATGCCAGAAATACAACTTAATTATATAATATTAGAAAATGTTGACCGTTTCCGCTACCTTGGCAGTCACCTCTCCACCAAAGTCAACATTGACACTGAAATACAACACTGCCTGAGCTTTGCGAGTGCAGCATTCTTCTGAATGAAGCAAAGAGTGTTTGAGGACCGGGACATCCGTAGGGATACCAAGGTGCTTGTTTATAAAGCTATTGTCCTCCCAACCCTGCTCTATGCCTGCAAAACGTGGATTGTCTACAGATTGTCAACTGAATTACAACACTGCCTGAGCTCTGCCAGTGCAGCATTCTTCTGAATGAAGCACAGAGTGTTTGAGGACCGGGACATCCGTAGGGAGTCCAAGGGGCTTGTTTATAAAGCTATTGTTCTCCCAACCCTGCTATACACCTGCGAGACGTGGACTGTCTACAGACGTCATACACAACTCCTGGAATGATTCCATCAGCATTGCCTCTGAAAATTCCTGCAAATCTCTTGGGAAGACAGCGTGCTGGAAGAAGCAAAGACCACCAGCATTGAAGCGATGGTCCTCCACCATCAACTCTGCTGAACCGGCCATGTTGTCTGGATACCTGACCACCGTCTCCCAAAGCAGTTGCTCTACTCCGAACTCAGGAAAGGAAAACGGAATGTATTGTCAAAGGCTTTCATGGCTGGAATCACTAAGTTCTTGTGGGTTTTTTCGGGCTACATGGCCATGTTCTAGAGGCATTTTTTCCTGACGTTTCGCCTGCATCTATGGCAAACATCCTCAGAGGTAGTGAGGTCTGGAAAACGGAATGTTGGTGGACAGGAAAAGAGATTTAAAGATGGGCTCAAAGTCAAGCTAAAAAACTGTGGCATAGACACTGAGAACTGGGAAGCCCTGGCCCTTGAGCACTCCAGCTGGAGCTCAGCTGTGACCAGCAGTGCTGCGGAATTTGAAGAGGCACGAATGGAGAGCGAAAGGGAGAAATGTGCCAAGAGGAAGGTGCATCAAGCCAACCCTGACTGGGACCGCCTTCCACCTGGAAACCGATGTCCTCACTGCGGGAGAACACGCAGGTCAAGAATAGGGCTCCACAGTCACCTACGGACCCACCGCCAGGACACCAACCTTGGAGGACCATCATCCTCGGACTACGAGGGATCGCCTGAGTAATTAAGTAAGCATTAGGTTCTTGTGGGTTTTTTCGGGCTATAGAGCCGTGTTCTAGAGGCATTTCTCCTGACGTTTCGCCTGCATCTATGGCAAGCGTCCTCAGAGGTGTGAGGTCTGTTGGAATTAGGACAATGGGTTTATATATCTGTGGAATGGCTGGGGTGGGGCAAGGAGCTCTTCCCTGCTGCAGTTAGGTGTGAATGTTTAACTGATCACCTTCATTAGCATTTGAAGGCCTGTCTGAGCCTGGGAAATCTGTTGCTGGGAGGTGTTAATCTGTGCCTGGTTTTTTCCTCTCTGTTGTTTAGCTGTTATAATTTTAGAGTTTTTTTAATACTGGTAGCCAGATTTTGTTCATTTTCATGGTCTCTTCCTTTCTGTTGAAATTGTCCACATGCTTGTGGATTTCAATGGCTTCTCTGTGTAGTCTGACATGGTGGTTGTTGGTGTGGTCCAGCATTTCTGTGTTCTCAAATAAAATGCTGTGTCCAGGCTGGTTCGTCAGGTGCTCTGCTATGGCTGACTTCTCTGTTGGAACATTCACACCTAGCTCCAGCAGAGAAGAGTCCTTTGTCCCACCCTGGTCATTCCACAGATATATAAACCCATTGTCCTAATTCCAACAGACCTCACACATCTGAGGATGCTTGCCATAGATGCAGGCGAAACGTCAGGAGAAATGCCTCTAGAACATAGCCCGAAAAAACCCACAAGAACCTAGTGATTCCAGCCATGAAAGCCTTCGACAATACATTAAGTAAGCATTCATCTCCTCTCCCATCTCAGAACAATATGGAAGCAATAACCCATGATATATTATGGTGACATACATTTTCACTTATTCCAATGGAACAAATAAACAACGTTAAATTAACGTATCATAGCACGGAATAAAATGGGAGCACAGCAGGAAAGACTTAAACCTGAGAATGTATACTTTGCTATACTTAGAATGTTTGTTTCTGGGAACTATTTGGGATCGCAACAGGAGTGTAATAATACCCATGTCAACTGCTTTAGACTCGATTTCCTATTTGGGAGCCAGGCAGAGAAGTTGCGCCAATAATCGTGAGAATTTGTCTGAATCCTCCTGAGATCTTATATATCATATTATGTGCAATTTCGCTTCAAGCTTGTGGGTCCAATCACGTAAGCAAACGGCATGTCTCTGGCCAAGGAAAATGGATTACAAACTATAGATAGGTTCTCAAAAACGAAATGTACATATTGAACTAAAAATACCGAATGGGAATATCCAGATTTGTTACTCAAGAAAACAATCTGTCCCCTAATCCAATATTAATTTATGGACATGCATTTATTTTCTGTCATATTAGTTTGCAATACTTGGTTGCACAGCATTCTGAGAACCATTTTTAGCTATTAGTGTGCAAACTAAAAGTCTAGCTCTCAAAATTGTTCAGAGCTCGGAAGTTTATTTTGAAACTTAGAAACTGACATACTCCAAACTAACTATTATAATAATTATTACAGGTGCTATTATTATTATTATTAGTAGTAGTAGTAGTAGTATTGTAGGAGCCGGGTTGGTGGAATGGGTTAAACTGCCTGAAGGTTGGCAGTTTGAATCCGCGAAATGGGGTGAGCTCCCATCTGTAAGCTCCAGCTCCTGCTCCTGTTCAGAGCTCGGAACTTTATTTTGGAACTTAGAAACTGACATACTCCAAACTAATTATTATAATAATTATTACAGGTATTACTATTATTATTATTATTAGTAGTAGTAGTAGTAGTAGTATTGTAGGAGCCGGGTTGGTGGAATGGGTTAAACTGCCCGAAGGTTGGCAGTTTGAATCCGCGAAATGGGGTGAGCTCCCATCTGTAAGCTCCAGCTCCTGCTCCTGTTCAGAACTCGGAAGTTTATTTTGAAACTTAGAAACTGACATACTCCAAACTAATTATTACAATAATTATTACAGGTATTACTATTATTATTATTATTAGTAGTAGTAGTAGTAGTAGTATTGTAGGAGCCAGGTTGGTGGAATGGGTTAAACTGCCTGAAGGTTGGCAGTTTGAATCCACGAGATGGGGTGAGCTCCCATCTGTAAGCTCCAGCTCCTGTTCCTGTTCAGAGCTCGGAATCATAGAATCATAGAATCATAGAATCAAAGAGTTGGAAGAGACCTCATGGGCCATCCAGTCCAACCCCCTGCCAAGAAGCAGGAATATTGCATTCAAATCACCCCTGACAGATGGCCATCCAGCCTCTGTTTAAAAGCTTCCAAAGAAGGAGCCTCCACCACACTCCGGGGCAGAGAGTTCCACTGCTGAACGGCTCTCACAGTCAGGAAGTTCTTCCTCATGTTCAGATGGAATCTCCTCTCTTGTAGTTTGAAGCCATTGTTCCGCGTCCTAGTCTCCAAGGAAGCAGAAAACAAGCTTGCTCCCTCCTCCCTGTGGCTTCCTCTCACATATTTATACATGGCTATCATATCTCCTCTCAGCCTTCTCTTCTTCAGGCTAAACATGCCCAGTTCCCTAAGCCGCTCCTCATAGGGCTTGTTCTCCAGACCCTTGATCATTTTAGTCGCCCTCCTCTGGACACATTCCAGCTTGTCAATATCTCTCTTGAATTGTGGTGCCCAGAATTGGACACAATATTCCAGGTGTGGTCTAACCAAAGCAGAATAGAGGGGTAGCATTACTTCCTTAGATCTAGACACTATGCTCCTCTTGATGCAGGCCAAAATCCCATTGGCTTTTTTTGCCGCCACGTCACATTGTTGGCTCATGTTTAACTTGTTGTCCACGAGGACTCCAAGATCTTTTTCACACGTACTGCTCTCGAGCCAGGCGTCACCCATTCTGTATCTTTGCATTTCGTTTTTTCTGCCAAAGTGGAGTATCTTGCATTTGTCACTGTTGAACTTCATTTTGTTAGTTTTGGCCCATCTCTCTAATCTGTCAAGATCGTTTTGAATTCTGCTCCTGTCCTCTGGACTATTGGCTATCCCTCCCAATTTGGTGTCGTCTGCAAACTTGATGATCATGCCTTCTAGCCCTTCATCTAAGTCATTAATAAAGATGTTGAACAGGACCGGGCCCAGGACGGAACCCTGCGGCACTCCACTTGTCACTTCTTTCCAAGATGAAGAGGAAGCATTAGTGAGCACTCTCTGTGTTCGTCCACTTAACCAATTCCAGATCCACCTCACCGTAGTTTTGCCTAGCCCACATTGGACTAGTTTCCTTGCCAGAAGGTCATGGGGGACCTTGTCAAAGGCCTTACTGAAATCCAGGTACGCTACATCCACGGCATTCCCTGCGTCTACCCAGCTTGTAGCTCTATCGAAGAAAGAGATCAGATTAGTCTGACATGACTTGTTTTTGATAAATCCATGTTGACTATTAGCGATGACCGCATTTGTTTCTAAGTGTTTGCAGACCACTTCCTTAACAATCTTTTCCAGAATCTTGCCCGGTATCGACGTGAGGCTGACCGGACGGTAGTTGTTTGGGTCATCCTTTTTTCCCTTCTTGAAGATTGGGACCACATTGGCCCTCCTCCAATCTGCTGGAACTTCTCCCGTTCTCCAAGAACTCTCAAAGATGGTTGCCAATGGTTCCGAAATGACTTCCGCTAGTTCCTTCAATACTCTGGGGTGTAGTTGATCTGGCCCTGGGGACTTGAACTCATTAAGAGCGGCCAGGTATTCCTGAACGACTTCTTTCCCAATTTGGGGTTGGATGTCCTCCAAACCCTCATCCACTCCATCTTGCTGAGGTTGAAGACTCTCTTTTTGTGAGAAGACCGAGGCAAAGAAGGCATTAAGTAGTTCTGCCTTTTCCCTATCCCCTGTCAGCATTGCCCCATCTTCTCCTCGAAGAGGTCCTATCGCCTCCTTGTTTTTCCTTTTTCTACTGACATAAGAATAGAAGCCCTTTTTATTGTTTTTAATGTCCCTGGCAAGTCTGAGCTCGTTTTTTGCTTTAGCCTTGCGGACCTTTTCCCTACAGGTGTTGGCTATTTGTTTGAATTCTTCTTTGGTGATTTCTCCCTTTTTCCACTTCTTGTGCATGTCTCTTTTGTGTCTTAGCACAGTTAGAAGTTCTTTGGACATCCATTCTGGCTTCTTTGCACTTGTCCTATTTTTTCTCTTTGTTGGCACAGTTTGCAATTGCGCCTTGAGTATTTCACTCTTGAGAAATTCCCATCCATCCGTAACTCCCTTGTCTTTTAGTATCTGTGTCCACGGAATGCTGCTCAGCGTTTCCTTCATTTTTTGGAAATCAGCTCTCCTAAAGTCCAAAATGCGGGTTTGACTTGTCTTAGTTTCGGCCTTCCTTTGTACCTCAAATTGCAGGAGCACATGGTCACTTGCCCCTAAGGATCCTACCACTTCGACCGCATCGATCAGGTCCTCCGCATTTGTTAAGATGAGATCAAGAGTAGTCAATCCCCTTGTTGCTTCTTCTACCTTCTGGACCATGAAATTGTCTGCAAGGCAAGCGAGGAATTTGTTGGACCTTGTACTCTTGGCCGAGTTTGTTTTCCAGCAAATATCGGGATAGTTGAAATCGCCCATGACTACTACATCTCTTCTCTGTGCCTGTTTGGTCAACTGTTGGCAGAAGACTTCATCAAGTTCTTCCTCCTGGCTTGGGGGTCTGTAGTAGACGCCTACAACGACATCTTTTTGAGTCCCAGTTCCCTTGATTCTTATCCAGATGATTTCAAGCTGGTTTCCCAGATTGCTGTCTTGAATCTCTTCTGTAGCATAAGAGTTTTTGACATATAAGGCTACTCCGCCTCCTCTCCCCTTTGTTCGGTTTCTGTGAAAGAGGTTATACCCCTCGATATCTACATTCCAGCGATAGGAGTCATCCCACCAGGTTTCAGTGATCCCTATGATATCATATTTGTGGTGTTGTGCTAAAAGTTGGAGTTCGTCTTGTTTATTTCCCATGCTCTGTGCATTAGTGTAAAGACATGTGAGCCCCTGAGATCTTCCCCTGAGCTGTTTAATTGGGATTATTGTGCTTTGGGTACTTGGTCCTTGTTGTGTTTGTGCAGCCCTCCGTTTAGCCTTCTGGCGATTCCCAGATATTGTGGGTAAAGTAGTGTTCGCAAGGCTGTTGTCCCCCTCCCCCGGTGGACCTAGTTTAAAGTGCGTCTAATGAGGTTTGCGAGTCTGTGAGCAAAAAGGTGTTTTCCTACTTGTGTGAGATGCACCCCATCCCTTGCCAGTAGGCCATCCTCCTGGAAAAGCAGGCCATGGTCGAGGAAGCCAAAGCGTTCCTCCTGACACCATTTTCTAAGCCAGTCATTGACCTGTACTATTTTTCTGGCTCTTGTGGGTCCGTGTCTTACAACAGGGAGGAGGGATGAAAAGACCACCTGTACATTACATTCTTTTAGCTTTGCTCCTAGAGCTCGAAAATCATTTGTGATCTTTTGAAACGTATGCCTTGCAGTATCATTGGTTCCTACATGAATTAACATGAGGGGAGGACGGTGATGGGGCTTGAGGAGCCTGGTGAGCCTCTGAGTGATATGGTGTATTTTTGCCCCCGGTAGGCAGCATATTTCTCGAGCCATCCCATCTGGTCTGGAAATGACAGCTTCCGTTCCTCTAAGGAGGGAGTCGCCTACTACCAAGACCTGTTTACTTTTGGGAATGACAGGGCCCCTTTTGTGCATTGTAGTGTGTAGGTCTCCAGAAAAGTGATCCTGTTGGTGTGAATTGTGTAGGTGAAAAGTGTTGTCCTCCTCCTCGACATCCCCGGTGCATTCGTCAAGGACAATCCATTGAGATTCGTCCAAGAGCCTATGGTTCTCCTGTATGTGTTCCTGTTGCACCTGGTCTACGGTTGGGGATGGTACACCTGCACGATTGCTCAAGTGTGAATGTTGTGAAGTGTTGTCCCAGTCAGGGCTATCCCCTGCACACTGATCAAGGATGAGCCACTGTTCAGTATCTAAGCCATTCTGGTCTTCCCCAATATGTTGTGTTTCTTGGTCAGGTGATAGTTGTGTGAGAATTTGGAATCTATTGTGTAACTGCAGCTGAGCGGAAGTATTCTGAGGAGGCTTCCGGGTCCTATGTGTCCTTCTAAGGGTGACATTTCTCCAAGCCTGAGGGTTGTCCACAACTGAGGTGCTGTTCTGTTGAGCCTCCCTGTAATGTTGGTGTGATATGGGCTGCGTGTCTAGGACAGTGTGGTGTGTGGTGTCTAAGAACAGCTCAAGTTCCTGAATGTCCTTAAGGGTGTTAATACGGTCCTCGAGTTGTCGGATCCTGTGTTCCATGCGAGTGATTTGTTTACACTTGGGGCAGATGTAATTGAGTAATTGTAGTGTGAAAAAGCTGAACATGCCACAGCTCGTGCATGAGACGGGAAGTTTTCGTGTTTGTTCCATCTAGAGGTTGCTAATGACCCCCTCTTGGTGTGTGTTTGATGTTGTTGTCTGTATGCAGGGCTGAAAGTATAGGTTACTGAGTGTACGACACTGGTTTATATAGGATAACCAGGAAGCCCCGCCTCTCAAACAAAGCAGTCAATTTTTAAACTCAGGAAGCCCCTCCTTCAAACAAAGGAGTCAGTTTTTAAACACAGGAAGCCCCTCCTTCAAACAAAGGGCTCAGTTTTTAAACTCAGGAAGCCCCTCCTTCAAACAAAGGAGTCAGTTTTTAAACTCAGGAAGCCCCTCCTTCAAACAAAGGAGTCAGTTTTTAAACACAGGAAGCCCCTCCTTCAAACAAAGGGCTCAGTTTTTAAACACAGGAAGCCCCTCCTTCAAACAAAGGAGTCAGTTTTTAAACACAGGAAGCCCCTCCTTCAAACAAAGGGCTCAGTTTTTAAACTCAGGAAGCCCCTCCTTCAAACAAAGGAGTCAGTTTTTAAACACAGGAAGCCCCTCCTTCAAACAAAGGGCTCAGTTTTTAAACTCAGGAAGCCCCTACTTCAAACAAAGGAGTCAGTTTTTAAACTCAGGAAGCCCCTCCTTCAAACAAAGGGCTCAGTTTTTAAACACAGGAAGCCCCTCCTTCAAACAAAGGAGTCAGTTTTTAAACACAGGAAGCCCCTCCTTCAAACAAAGGGCTCAGTTTTTAAACTCAGGAAGCCCCTCCTTCAAACAAAGGAGTCAGTTTTTAAACTCAGGAAGCCCCTCCTTCAAACAAAGGAGTCAGTTTTTAAACACAGGAAGCCCCTCCTTCAAACAAAGGGCTCAGTTTTTAAACACAGGAAGCCCCTCCTTCAAACAAAGGAGTCAGTTTTTAAACACAGGAAGCCCCTCCTTCAAACAAAGGGCTCAGTTTTTAAACTCAGGAAGCCCCTCCTTCAAACAAAGGAGTCAGTTTTTAAACACAGGAAGCCCCTCCTTCAAACAAAGGGCTCAGTTTTTAAACTCAGGAAGCCCCTCCTTCAAACAAAGGAGTCAGTTTTTAAACACAGGAAGCCCCTCCTTCAAACAAAGGGCTCAGTTTTTAAACTCAGGAAGCCCCTACTTCAAACGAAGGAGTCAGTTTTTAAACTCAGGAAGCCCCTCCTTCAAACAAAGGGCTCAGTTTTTAAACACAGGAAGCCCCTCCTTCAAACAAAGGAGTCAGTTTTTAAACACAGGAAGCCCCTCCTTCAAACAAAGGGCTCAGTTTTTAAACTCAGGAAGCCCCTCCTTCAAACAAAGGAGTCAGTTTTTAAACTCAGGAAGCCCCTCCTTCAAACAAAGGAGTCAGTTTTTAAACACAGGAAGCCCCTCCTTCAAACAAAGGGCTCAGTTTTTAAACACAGGAAGCCCCTCCTTCAAACAAAGGAGTCAGTTTTTAAACTCAGGAAGCCCCTCCTTCAAACAAAGGGCTCAGTTTTTAAACACAGGAAGCCCCTCCTTCAAACAAAGGGCTCAGTTTTTAAACACAGGAAGCCCCTCCTTCAAACAAAGGAGTCAGTTTTTAAACACAGGAAGCCCCTCCTTCAAACAAAGGAGTCAGTTTTTAAACACAGGAAGCCCCTCCTTCAAACAAAGGGCTCAGTTTTTAAACTCAGGAAGCCCCTCCTTCAAACAAAGGAGTCAGTTTTTAAACTCAGGAAGCCCCTCCTTCAAACAAAGGGCTCAGTTTTTAAACACAGGAAGCCCCTCCTTCAAACAAAGGGCTCAGTTTTTAAACACAGGAAGCCCCTCCTTCAAACAAAGGAGTCAGTTTTTAAACACAGGAAGCCCCTCCTTCAAACAAAGGGCTCAGTTTTTAAACACAGGAAGCCCCTCCTTCAAACAAAGGGCTCAGTTTTTAAACTCAGGAAGCCCCTCCTTCAAACAAAGGAGTCAGTTTTTAAACACAGGAAGCCCCTCCTTCAAACAAAGGAGTCAGTTTTTAAACACAGGAAGCCCCTCCTTCAAACAAAGGGCTCAGTTTTTAAACACAGGAAGCCCCTCCTTCAAACAAAGGAGTCAGTTTTTAAACTCAGGAAGCCCCTCCTTCAAACAAAGGGCTCAGTTTTTAAACACAGGAAGCCCCTCCTTCAAACAAAGGGCTCAGTTTTTAAACACAGGAAGCCCCTCCTTCAAACAAAGGAGTCAGTTTTTAAACACAGGAAGCCCCTCCTTCAAACAAAGGGCTCAGTTTTTAAACACAGGAAGCCCCTCCTTCAAACAAAGGGCTCAGTTTTTAAACTCAGGAAGCCCCTCCTTCAAACAAAGGAGTCAGTTTTTAAACTCAGGAAGCCCCTCCTTCAAACAAAGGGCTCAGTTTTTAAACACAGGAAGCCCCTCCTTCAAACAAAGGAGTCAGTTTTTAAACACAGGAAGCCCCTCCTTCAAACAAAGGGCTCAGTTTTTAAACTCAGGAAGCCCCTCCTTCAAACAAAGGAGTCAGTTTTTAAACACAGGAAGCCCCTCCTTCAAACAAAGGGCTCAGTTTTTAAACTCAGGAAGCCCCTCCTTCAAACAAAGGAGTCAGTTTTTAAACTCAGGAAGCCCCTCCTTCAAACAAAGGGCTCAGTTTTTAAACTCAGGAAGCCCCTCCTTCAAACAAAGGAGTCAGTTTTTAAACTCAGGAAGCCCCTCCTTCAAACAAAGGGCTCAGTTTTTAAACACAGGAAGCCCCTCCTTCAAACAAAGGGCTCAGTTTTTAAACTCAGGAAGCCCCTCCTTCAAACAAAGGAGTCAGTTTTTAAACTCAGGAAGCCCCTCCTTCAAACAAAGGGCTCAGTTTTTAAACACAGGAAGCCCCTCCTTCAAACAAAGGAGTCAGTTTTTAAACTCAGGAAGCCCCTCCTTCAAACAAAGGAGTCAGTTTTTAAACTCAGGAAGCCCCTCCTTCAAACAAAGGGCTCAGTTTTTAAACTCAGGAAGCCCCTCCTTCAAACAAAGGAGTCAGTTTTTAAACACAGGAAGCCCCTCCTTCAAACAAAGGGCTCAGTTTTTAAACACAGGAAGCCCCTCCTTCAAACAAAGGGCTCAGTTTTTAAACTCAGGAAGCCCCTCCTTCAAACAAAGGAGTCAGTTTTTAAACTCAGGAAGCCCCTCCTTCAAACAAAGGGCTCAGTTTTTAAACACAGGAAGCCCCTCCTTCAAACAAAGGAGTCAGTTTTTAAACTCAGGAAGCCCCTCCTTCAAACAAAGGAGTCAGTTTTTAAACTCAGGAAGCCCCTCCTTCAAACAAAGGGCTCAGTTTTTAAACTCAGGAAGCCCCTCCTTCAAACAAAGGAGTCAGTTTTTAAACTCAGGAAGCCCCTCCTTCAAACAAAGGAGTCAGTTTTTAAACTCAGTTTTTAAACTCAGGAAGCCCCTCCTTCAAACAAAGGGCTCAGTTTTTAAACACAGGAAGCCCCTCCTTCAAACAAAGGGCTCAGTTTTTAAACTCAGGAAGCCCCTCCTTCAAACAAAGGGCTCAGTTTTTAAACGAGTTTATTTTGAAACTTAGAAACTGACATACTGCAAACTAATTATTACAATAATTATTACAGGTATTACTATTATTATTATTATTATTATTAGTAGTAGTAGTAGTATTGTAGGAGCCAGGTTGGTGGAATGGGTTAAACTGCCCGAAGGTTGGCAGTTTGAATCCACGAGATGGGGTGAGCGCCCGTCTGTAAGCTCCAGCTCCTGTTAACCTAGCAGTTTGAAAACATGTAAATGTGAGATTACTAACTTGAGCTAGCTATAGGGAACATACTATGACCCGACTCAAGCAGCTCCACTGGCTTCCGATAATTTTCCAGGCTCAATTCAAGCTGCTTACAAAGCCCTAAATGCTTTGGGTCCAACCTATCTTCAAGACCGCATCTCTTTCTATGAACCAGCATGGCTTTGATTGGCAGGGGCGGCCCTTCTCTCGGTTCCACCACTGTCTCAAGCACGGTTGGTGGGGATGAGAGAGGGGGCCTTCTCTGTAGTGGCTCCCAGGCTCTGGAATACTCTCCCAAAAGAGATTAGGTTAGCCCTCACCCTTGACTCCTTCCGATCCAGCCTAAAAACATGAATTTTTAAGATGGCTTTTGGTATCGAGTTGGCTGAAATGGGTCCATATGAGGTTGACACTTCAGCGCTTTAGTTGTGATTTGAAAACAGGTAGTTTTAACTATACGTAGTCTGCGTTTTAAACTGGGTTTTTTTGTTTTCATTTTATTTGATGTATTAATAGTGTTTTTATAACTTTTATGTGATATTGTTTATATACTCATGTACTGTTTATGTTATGTACTACACTTGTAATGCCTTGTAAGTGACTCCACGTCCCTTTTGGGAGATGGTGGTGAGATTTATTTATTTGTCGTGTCAGAACAACCAGTCAAATTATATTACATTTCTAACAGAACAAAGCAAACAAGCAGATTACAAAATTTGTGAGTATGAGAGTTGATTAAATGTCCTTTGACCAGTATCTGGCCACTTGGAGTGCTTCTGGTGTTGCTGCAAGAAGGTCCTCCCTTGTGCATGTGGCAGGGCTCAGGGTGCATTGCAGCAGGTGGTCAGTGGTTTGCTCTTCTCCACACTCGCATGTCGAGGATTCCACTTTGTAGCCCCATTTCTGAAGGTTGGCTCTGCATCTCGTGGTGCCAGAGCGCAGTCTGTTCAGTGCCTTCCAGGTCGCCCAGTCCGCTGTGTGCCCAGGAGGGAGTCTCTTGTTTGGTATCAGCCATTGGTTGAGGTTCTGGGTTTGAGCCTGCCACTTTTGGACTCTCGCTTGCTGAGGTGTTCCAGCGAGTGTCTCTGTAGATCTTAGAAAACTATTTCTAGATTTAAGTCATTGACGTGCTGGCTGATACCCAAACAGGGGATGAGCTGGAGATGTCTCTGCCTTGGTCCTTTCACTATTGGCTGCTACTTCCCGGCAGATGTCAGGTGGTGCAATACCGGCTAGACAGTGTAATTTTTCCAGTGGTGTAGGGCGCAGGCACCCTGTGATAATGCGGCATGTCTCATTAAGAGCCACATCCACTGCTTTAGTGTGGTGAGATGTGTTCCACACTGGGCATGCATACTCAGCAGCAGAGTAGCATAGCGCAAGGGCGGATGTCTTCACTGTATCTGGTTGTGATCCCCAGGTTGTGCCAGTCAGCTTTCGTATGATGTTGTTTCTAGCGCCCACTTTTTGCTTCAGGCAGTGCTTCTTGTAGGTCAGAGCACAGTCCAGAGTGACTCCCAGGTACTTGGGTGCGCTGCAATGCTCCAGTGGGATTCCTTCCCAGGTGATCTTCAGAGCTCGGGATGCTTGTCTGTTCTTGAGATGAAAGGCACATGTCTGTGTTTTAGATGGGTTGGGGATCAGCTGGTTTTCCCTGTAATAGGCAGTAAGAGCACCTAGAGCTTCGGAAAGCTTCTATTCAACCATCTCAAAGCTCCCTGCTTGAGCGGTAATGGCACGATCATCAGCATAGATGAAACTCTCTGTCCCTTCCGGCAGTCGGAAACAGAAGAACGGTGGTGAGATATAAATTATTATTATTATTATTATTATTATTATTATTTATTAGAGAAATAGGTACCGCTTCGGCAGGAAAAGGCAAAGAGATGTTCCAAGCAATCTTGCTGGCCACACTATCAGGAGGTGATAACACAGGCTCTTTGGCTTGAAAATGGAGGAAAAAAGTACCTCCCCAGAGCCAGAGATTAGCCTCCAGAAGCCGGAAATGAAAGAAGAAGCCTCTACCTTTGTTTGTGTTTGTCTGTCTCGTTGTATATGTGTGTAAATGCTCCGAGTCCCTTAGGGGAGAAGGGTGGAATATAAATAAAACATATTATTATTATTATTATTATTAGTAGTAGTAGTAGTAGTAGTAGTAGTATCATGCTTTTTCTCTCTCTAAAAAAGACACTCAAAGCAGCTTACTGTAAATCCAATATAATTCAATGATTAAATGTAACATTATGTGTTCATGGCCCGAAAGAATGAAATATTACCTATCAGTAACAATCACAAGTTTAAATTTTGGCCCTGCCATTGTTTTTAATTGCGTCATTGTGTGTTGTTAATGTTATTGCTTTGTTTTTTGAGTTATTTGCTGTTGTTGTTGTTATTGTTTTATTTTGTATTTGGGCTCGGCCTCTTGTAAGCTACACCGAGTCCTTCGGGTGATGGTGGCGGGGTACAAATAAAGGTTTATTATTATTATTATTATTATTATTATTATTATGTTAAAATGATGACAGGGAAGGGGGGAGGATGTTGATGCCGATTAGGATGGTCTGGAGACAGGTCAGTGCAGTTGAGAATACACGGGCAGAGCATTACATATTGAATCTAACCAGTGTCAATGGTCAAAAAAATTAATTCTGTTTGTGTTGGATCTATTCACAATTTCAATATGAATCCAACAGATAGAGTGTAGGTGTATGTATATGTATGTGTATGTGTATATAGGTAAAAGTTTTCCCCTGACATTAAGTCCAGTCTTGTCCCACTCTGAGGGTTGGTGCTCATCTCCATTTCTAAGCTGAAGAGCCAGCGTTATCCATAGACACCTCCAAGGTCATGTGGCCATGGGCATGACTGCATGGAACGCTGTTACCTTCCTGCTGGAGCTGTATCGATCTATTCACATTTGCATATTTTCTAACTGCTAGGTTGGCAGAAGCTGGGGCTAACAGCGGGAACTCATGCCTCTCCCCAAATTCGAACCTGTGACATTTCGATTAGCAAGTTCAGCAACTCAGTGCTTTAACCCACTGCGCCACCGGGGGCTCCTGTATATATATATGCAGTGTGTGTGCGTATATATATGTGTGTGTGTGTGTCTGTCTGTCTGTGTCCATGTGTATTAGCCACCCCCTGCCACACTTTGCTGTGGCCCAGTCTGTGTATATGTGTTTTCTGTGTGTATATATGTGGTTTTGTGCATACGCTATAATTTATTTTTTTATTTTTGGCTTTTTGAGTCTCTTCAGCTGTGTTTTTCAGTGTTTTTATGAGTAATGCTCACTCGTTGGCCTGATAGGTGTTTTGTGTCCAAATTTGGTGTCAATTCATCCAGTGGTTTTGGAGTTATGTTCATCCCACAAACAAACATTACATTTTTATTTATATAAATACTAGCCGTCCTCTGCCACACGTTGCTGTGGCCCAGTCTGTGTATATGTGTGTGTGTATATATATACTTGTGTATATGTGTATATACACATATGGAAATGAGTACCAACCCCTAGAGTTGGACACAACTGGACTTAATGTCAGGGGAAAACCTTTATCTTTGTGTGTATGTATATATATGTGTGTTTGTGTATATATATGTGGTTTTGTGCATGCATTGTAATGTAATTTTTGTTTTTTGGCTTTTAAAGTCTCTTCTGTTGTGTTTTTCAGTGTTTTATGAGTGATGGTCACTCGTGGACCTGAGAGGTGCATTGTGTCCAAATTTGGTGTCGATTCGTCCAGTGGTTTTTGAGTTACATTAATCCCACAAACGAATATTACATTTTTATTTATCTAGACTAGCCGTCCCCTGCCACACATTGCTGTGGCCCAGTCTATGTATTTGTATGTATATGTGTGTATATATATTTGTGTATATATGTGTGTTTACATATGTGTGTGTGTGGTTTTGTGCATATGTAATGTGGTGTTTTTGTTTTTTTAAGGTGGCTCTTTGTCAGGAGGGCTTTGGTTATGTTTTCTTGCCCTGGTGAAGGGAGTTGGATTGGATGGGCTTGGGGCAGCATTTCTCAATCTGGGGGTCGGGACCCCTGCGGACGTCAAAAAGGGGTGTCACAGGGATCACCAAAACCATCAGAAAACAATATTTTTTGTTGGTCGTGGGGGTTCTGTATGGGAAGTTTGACCCTATTCTATCTTTGGTGGGGTTCAGAATGCTCTTTGATTGTAGATGAACTATAAATCCCAGCAACTCCAACTCCCAAATGTCAAGGTCTATTTCTCCCAAACTCCATCTATGTTCATATTTGAGCAAATGAAGTATTTGTGCCAAGTTTGATCCAGATCCATCATTGTTTGCATCCACAGTGCTCTCTGGGTGTCAATGAACTACAACTCCCAAACTCAAGGTCAATGCCCACCAAAACCTTCTAGTGCTTTCTGTTGGAAGTCCTGTGTGCCAAGTTTGGTTCAATTCCATCGTTGGTGGAGTTCAGAATGCTCTTCGATTGTAGGTGAACTAAAAATCCCAGCAACTACAACTTCCAATTGACAAAATCAATTTTTTTTTTTAGTGATGGTCACTCATTGGGTTGTTAGGCGTATTCTGTCCAAATTTGGTGTCAATTCGTCCAGTGGTTTTTGAGTTCTGTTAACCCCACAAACGAACATTACATTTTTATTTATATAGATATTAGGCCTGGGCGGTTTCGTTTCGTTAATTCGTAATTCGTTAATAATTCGTTAATTTTTCCAATTACAAAACGATAACGAACCATTCTGGAGCAATCATTTAAAAAACCGAATTTTTACAACACGTTTTGTAAATGCTTCATATTTCGTTATTGTATTCGTTTCGTTATTGTTTTGAGGTCGTTTTGTTATTATTTCCGCATGTCTGGGCCAGTTTTATGGTTTAATTAGTGAAAAAAATTTATAATATCACACCAACAGTCAACAACAGAGGGAGAGGGAAGCTTCAGAAGGTTTTGGAGGTTTTTTAGCGTATTTCGCGGTCGCGTCCGCCATTAACGAATCGATTCGTTATTGTTTCGGAAATCGATTCGTTAATTTTTTACCATTTACGAAATTTTGTAAATATCGAACTTTTTTAAGGGAAAATTTTGTAATTATTTTAAATATTGAAACAAAAAAAAACCCCCAAATACAAATCGATTTTAGAAACAAATTTTTCCATTGTTACCCAGGCCTAGTTGCTATTACTTTTTATTTTGTGGTGGCTTTATTGCAAGTGTTGCTGCTAAGTGTTTCTAAGGTCATTGGACTAAGGTGATGCAAACGTCCCATCAATCAAAACCCATCCATCAATTTCGGCAAATTCCGCTCCCTCCACGAATAGGATTTCACACTTGTGCGACCACAGAAGGGTTGTTCGGCTGTTTTTCTTAAGGGCTGGGAGGAGAAGCTGCTCAAAGCAATAACCGCAGATCGGGCTCCACGATGGAGCTGCCAGCTGCCGTGCCGCAGTTGCCTTGACTGATAACGCACTAAGAGGCATCGCTGACAGATCTTTAACTACAGCAACGCTAGCATGGCATACTTGGCTGTAACCTATTATAAGTACCCATTACTGGGAACATATACGTGCTGATAACAGCTCCCATTGTGACATTTAGATTTGCCCTTGGAATTTATCTTTAATTTCTGGAGTTGTCTTTTTAACAGTTTACAGCTCTCTCCTCTTCAAACAAGCTGTCTGGGTGCTGTTATTGCTCGGCTAATGCCAAATCGGTTTGAACATGAAATGAATATTGGATTTTGTATTAAATATTGAAGATTCCTCCTCAGATCTTTAGCAGCTGCACAGTGAGCGCCTCAATACCTCCCGCTGTACCTTCACCACCTGCTTGCGGAGAGGAATCCGGGACTGAATTCTCACCGGTGTGATTGACTCATTCGAGCCCAATTCTGGTTGCAACTTTGTTATCTGCTACCACCACTCTGGTGCTTCTGCTGCTGCTCGCATTTTAGGAGTGTGGTATACATCTAATGAACCTTATGAACCATCTAGGACAGTGGTTCTCAACCTTCCTAATGGCGTGACCTCTTAATACAGTCCCCCATGTTGTGGTGACCCCCAACCATAATATTGTTTTCATTGCTACTTCATAACAGTCATTTTACTACTGTTATAAATCATAATGTAAATATCTACGTGGGGTTGCCCTTGAAGACTGCCCGGAAGCTTCAGATGGTCCAGCGCTCGGCGGCCAGGTTGCTAACGGGAGCGGCACTCAGGGAGCATACCACTCCTCTGCTGAGCCAGCTCCACTGGCTGCCAATCCGCTACCGGGCACAATTCAAGGTGCTGGCTTTAGCCTATAAAGCCCTAAACGGTTCTGGCCCTGCTTACCTCTCCGAACGCATCTCCACCTATGAACCGACGAGGACGTTAAGATCGTCCGGGGAGGCCCTGCTCTCGGTCCCGCCTGCGTCACAGGTGCGCTTGGCGGGGACGAGAGACAGGGCCTTCTCAGTGGTGCCCCCCCGGCTATGGAATGCCTTGCCGGCAGACATCAGACAGGCACCTTCGTTGCTGACGTTTCGGAGAATGGTGAAGACCTGGCTTTATGAACAAGCGTTTGGCTAAGCAGTGCAACCAATCAAGGAAGACGGTAAATGGAACATAGGAACGGCACAAGGACTATGAGAACGGATCTGATTTCAACTGAGGCGTTATGTCTGTTGTTTTGTTGATTTGTCTTGTTCGATTGTTAATTGTTGTGGATCGATGTTGTTGATCCTGTTTGTTGCATTGTTATGTTTTAATTGCACTGTAACCTGCATTGAGTCGCCTGTTAAGGACTGAAAAATGCGGTATAGAAATGAAGCAAATAAATAATAATAAATAATATCTGATATGCAGGATGCATTTTCATTCACTGGACCAAACTGGGCACAAATACCCAATACACCCAAATGTGAATGCTAGTGGGGTTGGGTGAGGATTGATTTTGTAATTTGGGAGTTGTAGTTGCTAGGACTTATAGTTCACTTATAATCAAAGAGCATTCCGAACTCCACCAGCGATGGATTTGAACCAAACTTGGCTCCCATGACCAATGGAAAACATTGGAAGGGTTTGATGGGCATTGACCTTGAGTTTGGGAGTTGTAGTTCACCTCTATCCAGAGAGCACTGTGGACTCATGCCATGGTGGATCTGGACCAAACTTGGCACAAATCCTCAATATGCCCAAATGTGAACACTGGTGGAGTCTGGGGAAAATAGATCTTAACATTTGGGAGTTGTAGTTGCTGGGATTTATAGTTCATTGCAATCAAAGAACATTCTGAACTCCACCAATAGAATTGGGTCAAACTTCCCACATGGAATCCCCATGGTCATCAGAAAATACTGTGTTTTCTTATGGTCTTTGGCGACCCCTCTGACACCCCCTTGCGACCCCCTCAGGGGTCCCAGGTTGAGAAACACTGTTCTAGAGGCATTTCTCCTGACGTTTCGCCTGCATCTCAGAGGTAGTGAGGATGCTTGCCATAGATGCAGGCGAAACGTCAGGAGAAATGCCTCTAGAACATGGCCATATAGCCCGAAAAAACCTACAAGAACCTAACTTTGTTATCTGCTACCATCACTCTGGTGCTTCTGCTGCTGCTCGCATTTTAGGAGTGTGGTATACATCTAATGGACCTTATGAACCATCTAGGACAGGGATCCTCAAACTTTTTAAACAGAGGGCCAGGTCACAGTCCCTCAAACTGTTGGAGGGCCGGATTGTAATTTGAAAAAAAAAAACATGAATGAATTCCTATGCACACGGCACATATTTTATTTGTAGTACAAAAACCACTTAAAAACAATACAATAATTGGGTTGTTGTAGGTTTTTTCATGCTATATGGCCATGTTCTAGAGGCATTCTCTCCTGACATTTCGCCTGTAGTTTGAAGCCATTGATCCATTGTGTCCTAGTCTAGGAAGCAGAAAACAAGCTTGCTCCCTCCTCCCTGTGACTTCCTCTCACATATTTATACATGGCTATCATATCTCCTCTCAGCCTTCTCTTCTTCAGGCTAAACATGCCCAGCTCCCTAAGCCGCTCCTCATAGGGCTTGTTCTCCAGACCCTTGATCATTTTAGTCGCCCTCCTCTGGACACATTCCAGCTTGTCAATATCTCTCTTGAATTGTGGTGCCCAGAATTGGACACAATATTCCAGGTGTGGAGGTGGGAGGATGTCTTTGCATTCAAAGCACCCTTGACAGATGGCCATCCAGCCTCTGTTTAAAAGCTTCCAAAGAAGGAGCCTCCACCACACTCCAGGGCAGAGAGTTCCACTGCTGAACGGCTCTCACAGTCAGGAAGTTCTTCCTCATGTTCAGATGGAATCTCCTCTCTTGTAGTTTGAAGCCACTGTTTCGTGTCCTAGTCTCCAGGGAAGCAGAAAACAAGCTTGCTCCCTCCTCCCTGTGGCTTCCTCTCACATATTTATACATGGCTATCATATCCCCTCTCAGCCTTCTCTTCTTCAGGCTAAACATGCCCAGCTCCCCAAGCCGCTCCTCATAGGGCTTGTTCTCCAGACCCTTGATCATTTTAGTCGCCCTCCTCTGGACACATTCCAGCTTGTCAATATCTCTCTTGAATTGTGGTGCCCAGAATTGGACGCAATATTCCAGGTGTGGTCTAACCAAAGCGGAATAGAGCATGGGGAGCATGACTTCCCTAGATCTGGAGACTATGCTCCTCTTGATGCAGGCCAAAATCCCATTGGCTTTTTTTGCCGCCAAATCACATTGTTGGCTCGTGTTTAACTTGTTGTCCACAAGGACTCCAAGATCTTTTTCACACGTACTGCTCTCAAGCCAGGCATTGTCCCCCATTCTGTATCGTTTCCTGTGTTCATGGTAAATTCAGAAATGTTCTCCTTGTGGATATAAGGATTGATTTGATGACTGACTCATCCACTTTAGAGGTGCTTCTGTAATTGTCCTCACTATTTCTGTAACTGTCCATTTCCTTCGGAATGGGAAAATATTTCAACTTTATATTAATTGAGGTTCTCTAACTTTGTTACAGCTTGAGTAGATTGGGAGAAATGTGTACATATTTCTGCATGTTTTTCTCCCTAAAATGTATCATGGTACATGCGACTGGTGAACAGCTCTTCAGTTCCATCTACACTGTGAAATTAATACAGTTTGACCCCATTTTAATTATGGAAGTTGGAGAATCATTAGTTCTTTAGCCTTCTGTGTTTGACTCACCAAACAGCAACTCCCAGGATACTATAGCATTAAGCCCTGGAAGTCGGGAGTGTGTTCAAACTGAATTAATCTATATAAATAAAAATGTAATGTTAGTTCGTGCTACCATCAGAACTCAAAAACCACTGGGGGAATTGACACCAAATTTGGACACAAGACACCTAACAGTCCAATTTATGTCCTCCACTTAAAAAAAATGAATTTTGTCATTTGAGAATTGTCGTTGCTGGGATTTATAGTTTACCTACAATCAAAGAGCATTCTGAACTCCACCAAGGATGGAATTGGGCCAAACTTAGCACACAGGGCTCCCATGACCAACAGAAAAAAAAACTGGAAGGGTTTGGTGGACTTTGACCTTGAGCTTGGGAGTTGTAGTTCACCCACATCCAGACAGCACTGTGGACTCAAACAATGATGGATCTGGACCAAACTTGGCACAAATATTCCACATGCTCAAATATGAACACAGAAGGAGCTTGGGGGAAATAGACCTTGACATTTGGAAGTTGTAGTTGCTGGGATTTATAGTTCACCTACAATCAAAGAGCATTCTGAACTCCACCAATGATGGAATTGAACCAAACATGGCATACAGGACTTCCATGACCAACAGAACACATTGGAATGGTTTGGTGGGCATTGACCTTGAGTTTGGGAGTTGTAGTTCACCCACATCCAGACAGCACTGTGGACTCAAACAATGATGGATCTGGACCAAACTTGGCACAAATATTCCATATGCCCAAATATGAACACAGATGGAGTTTGGAGGAAATAGACCTTGACATTTGGAAGTTGTAGTTGCTGGGATTTATAGTTCACCTACAATCAAAGAGCATTCTGAACTCCACCAATGATGGAATTGAACCAAACATGGCATACAGGACTTCCATGACCAACAGAATACACTGGAATGGTTTGGTGGGCATTGACCTTGAGTTTGGGAGTTGTAGTTCACCCACATCCAGACAGCACTGTGGACTCAAACAATGATGGATCTGGACCAAACTTGGCACAAATATTCCATATGCCCAAATATGAACACAGATGGAGTTTGGAGGAAATAGACCTTGACATTTGGAAGTTGTAGTTGCTGGGATTTATAGTTCACCTACAATCAAAGAGCATTCTGAACTCCACCAATGATGGAATTGAACCAAACATGGCATACAGGACTTCCATGACCAACAGAATACACTGGAATGGTTTGGTGGGCATTGACCTTGAGTTTGGGAGTTGTAGTTCACCTACATGCAGAGAGCACTGTGGACTCAAACAATGATGGATCTGGACCAAACTTGACACAAAAATTCCATATGCCTAAATATGAACACAGATGGAGTTTGGAGGAAATAGACCTTGGCATTTGGCATTTGAAGTTACTGGGATTTATAGTTCACTACAATTAAAGAGCATATTGAAACCCACAAATGACAGAAATGAGGCAAACTTCCCACACAGAACCCCCATGACCAACAGAAAATACTTAAGGCCATCCAGTCCAACTCTTTTCACCAGGGCAAGAAAATGTAATCAGAGCCCTCCTGACAAAGAGCCATCCAGCCATACATATAGATAGATATGATTCACACACACACACACAGAGATATAGTATCATAGATTTGAAAGAGACCTTTAAAGAAGGACTTTGATATGTTGCGTATTCCAGAGTAGGCAAACCAGACACTCTCCACATCAACACTGACAAAAATACAGCAAGAAATACTGTTTACTCACAAGCAGAAAGAAATTCCATATATTAGAAACCAACACTTTCTCATTACTTTATTTTCCAGATCACCAGACTGGGCCGCAGCAACGCGTGGCAAGGGACAGCTAGTTCTATAGTACAGAGTCAACCTCTATTTGTGAAATCCAAGCCTTTCTTTGGACCTTTTTTGTCAATTTCACATCGTGAGTTGCAGATTCATCAAACAAAACAGCTTCATTCTTTTAAAAACAAACAAACCTGGAGCAATCCAGAGGGATTATTTCTCCTTTTCTCTCGCTTTTCAAAGTCCTACCATGATCATAACAAGCTTTGAGCATCACTAATACAGTGATTGGAGGAGCAAAACAACACACTGAGCTAATTGTGCAGCTTGGAGGCTCTTGTGTTATTGTTCTGTGTTTTTCTCCATACAATCCTGCGACCAGCCAAGATGAGCTGAGGGAATTGCTTACATCAGGTGCAGCTGCACTTAATAGTTGTGTTTATCACTTTGCTTGTCGTGATCTACTTAAATAGAGAGGCTGAGAAATTGCTCAATTCCCCCCTTGCTAATTTTATGCTGCGTCTCCTAGCATAAGTTGGGAAAACTTTTTTTTAATCTTGGGTGAATCTGAGAAAAGAGGATCTTTACCTATTTTCTTATGTATCGGTTTTTGGTTGACCAAATGGCAATAGTATATTTTTATTAACATTACAATGCATCTGCATTACAGAATTAATGCAGTTTGACTCCACTTGAACTGCTATGGCTCAATGCTATGGAATCCAGGGATTGGTAATTTTACAAGGTCTTTAACCATCTCTGGCAAAGAGGTCTGGTTGTGCCGTCACGCCTGGGGGCTATAGTGAAAGAGGCATGGACATGACATCTTTCCCCAGGGGATTGCTTCTTGCCCTCCTTTAGGAAACTGGAACTCCCAAAAACTAAAACACTGTAGATAACTCAAAATAAGATTTATTGTTCACAATGAGCTATCTTTCTTGCATGCTGGTCGCTTCAAGAAAGAGCATTGCAGCGCACCCAAATACCTCGGAGTCACTTTGGACCGCGCTCTGACCTACAAGAAGCACTGCCTGAACATCAAACAAAAAGTGGGCGCTAGAAACAACATCATACGAAAGCTGACTGGCACAACCTGGGGATCACAACCAGACACAGTGAAGACATCTGCCCTTGCGCTATGCTACTCTGCTGCTGAGTATGCATGCCCAGTGTGGAACACATCTCACCACACTAAAACAGTAGATGTGGCTCTTAATGAGACATGCCGCATTATCACAGGCTGTCTGCGACCCACACCACTGGAGAAATTACACTGCTTAGCCGGTATTGCACCACCTGACATCCGCCGGGAAGTAGCAGCCAATAGTGAAAGGACCAAGGCAGAGACATCTCCAGCTCATCCCCTGTTTGGGTATCAGCCAGCACGTCAACGACTTAAATCAAGACATAGTTTTCTTAGATCTACAGAGACACTTGCTGGAACACCCCAGCAAGCGAGAGTCCAAAAGTGGCAGGCCCAAACCCAGCACCTCAATTCATGGGTGATACCAGATGAGAGACTCCCCCCTGGGCACACAGAGGAATGGGCGACTTGGAGGGTGCTGAACAGACTGCGCTCTGGCACCACGAGATGCAGAGCCAATCTTAAGAAATGGGGCTACAGGGTGGAATCCTCGGCATGCGAGTGCGGAGAAGAACAAACCACTGACCACCTGCTGCAATGCACCCTGAGCCCTGCCACATGCATGATGGAGGACCTTCTTGCAGCAACCCCAGAGGCACTCCAAGTGGCCAGATACTGGGCAAAGGACATTTAACCAAATACCAAATTTGCAAAATCTGTGTGGTTTTCTTTCTTTCTTTCTTTTTCTTTTCTTTTTTTCTTTTTATTCTCTGTGTTTGTTTTGCTCTGTTAGAATTGTAATACAATGGTTGCTGATGACACGATAAATAAATAAATAAGCTATCTTTCTCAGGCATAAGCTTGATGTTTCAACAGGGATAAAGGAAATATACTTTACAATCTCTGAAGTCCAAGGAGTTTACAGCTGAGAAGCTTTTCCTGTTTCCTGTTTCCTCAATGGCTGTGAATATCGGAATAAACACAACCCCAGTCCAAAGGCCTATGTTGAAGGGACAAGACCTTCCTCTGGTGCCAAAAGAACCGGTTTGAAGGCACTTGGGTCTCCTCAATGTTGTCCAGGATGACCTGGACATAAAGCATGAGTCCCAAGGGTAAAAAAAAAAACTCTTAGAATTGGTGCTGAGAGGTAATTTAAGCAGGGGCTTTTAGAGCCAAGTCTCTTACTCACGTCCATCTGATAGAAACTCTGATGGCAGAATGAAAAAGGAAGGGAAGCACTCCCCTCCTCCAGGAAGAGGTGGAGCCAAACAATTGAGCTTGAGAAAGCAATTCAACTGGTGCAAACAACACTGATTGACAGCTATAAATAGCTAATCAATCCAACTATACATAAGCAAGGTAAAAAGGCAGGATTAAGCATGATACAACAGTTTAAATCTTGCAACTAACAGTTCTACACATAGGTGGCGCCACTCGCGCCATCACACTGGTGCCTCAGCAAACTACAAATCCCATGATTACATAGCCATATCTTTGCTTATCTCTTAATTGTAAAAGAACAAAGTAGAAAACCACTTGCACAAACCATTACTGTTGTGAAATATAATCTATATAAATAAAAATATAATGTTCATTTGTGGGATTAATGTAACTCAAAAACCACTGGACAAATTGGCACTAAATTTGGACATAATACACCTCTCAGGCCAACAAGTGACCATCACTCATAAAAACACTGAAAAACACAGCAGAAGAAACTTAAAAAGCAAAAAAAAAATACATTACAACACATGCGCAAAACCATATATATATATATACACACGAAAACACACACACACAAAACACATATACACACACTGGGCCACAGCAATGTGTGGCAGGGGATAGCTAGTCTATATAAATAAAAATATAATGTTCGTTTGTGGGATTAACATAACTCAAAAACCACTGGACAAATTCACACCAAATTTGGACACAATACACCTCTCAGGCCAACGAGTGACCATCACTCATAAAAACACAGCAGAAGAGACTTTAAAAGCCAAAAAACAAAAATACATTACAACACATGTTCAGAACCAGATATGTACACAAACACACATATGTACACATATACACAAATATATATACATACATATACACATATACACACAAAAACACATATACACAGACTGAGCCACAGCAATGCATGGCAGGGGGCAGCTAGTAGCCAATAAATAAATAAATAAACAAATAAATAAATTCGAATTTCACACAAAGGAATAAAAGCAACCCAGCTTAGCAAAAGTACTTCCTTGTCTATCCTGCTTTTTCCTATAGAGCAGTGGTTCTCAACCTTCCTAATGCCGCAACCCCTTAATACAGCGCCTCACGTTGTGGTGACCCCCAACCATAAAATTATTATCATTGTTACTTCCTAATGGTTATTGTGTTACTGTTATGAATCATAATGAAAATATCTGAAATGCAGGATGTATTTTCATTCACTGGATCAAATTTGGTAGAAATGTCCAATAACGGAGCTCCATGTAGTCATGTCGGCCTTGGAGGTGTCTATGGACAACACCAGCTCTTCGGCCTAGAAATTGAGCACCAATCTCCAGACTTGGACACGACTGGACTTAATGTCAGGGGAAAACTTTTACCTTATCTTAACCAATATGCCAAATTTCAATACTGGTGGGATTGGAGGGAGAATTGATTTTGTCATTTGGGAGTTGCAGTTACTGGGATTCACCTACAATCAAAGAGCATTCTGAAGCTCTCCAATGATGGAATTGAACTTGGTGCACAGAACTCCCATGACCAAGAGAAAATACTGGAAGTGTTTGGTAGGCATTGACCTTGAGTTTGGGAGTTGTAGTGCATCTGCATCCAGAGGGCACTGTGGACTCAAACAATGATTGATCTGGATCAAACCCTACACGAATACTCAATATGCCCAAATGTGATCACTGGTGGAGTTTGGGGAAAATAGACCTTGACATTTGGGAGTTCGTAGTTGCTGGATTTGTTGTTCACTTACAATGAAAGAGCATTCTGAATCCCGTCAACAATAGAATTCGGCCAAACTTCCCACATAGAAACCCCATGACCAACAGAAAATATTGTGGTTTTTGATGGTCTTTGGTGACCCCTCTGACACCCCCTTGCGACCCCCTCAGGGATCCCGACCCCCAGGTTGAGAAACACTGCTCTAGAGCAACCGGTGGAAAATCCTATAAGATGATGTGAAATATCTCCAAATGGTGCTTTGAAGGAGAATGGAGGATACAATGAAATAATGCAAAGCAGACATGATCTCCAGTTAGTTCTAAGTTGCTTCCCCCCCCTCCCCCTTTTCTTTAACTGTGGCCTGTCATGAAGGCAAAAAGGCAAAAACCGATCTTCCTACAAGTGTCCACCTCTGTTGTCAAACAACAAGAAAAAATATGACTGTTTCACTGACAGCTGAACAAAAAGGAAAGAAACCATTTCAACACAACATGGCAGAAAGAGAACATGAGTTATTGCTTTGAGAGAGTTATGTCCACCTACCTGTATAAATAAATCTACCAGGAGCTCCTTTGCAAAACTGTTTGGATTTGTATGATAATGTGACTTCAACCACTCCAGGGATGTGCCGAGGAGGTGTCTGAACACGGATGGCGTGCGGCGTTATCAACTGGGAAGCATCAAGGAGAGAAGATGAATCACAATGAAGGAACAATTTCCACTGGACCTGCCACCATTCTCAATTTATATATCTGGAACAGGCCTCCACACCTTGTTATTTCCTGACACTCCTCCCACCATCAGATTGACCAATATATCTGGAGGACACCAAGTTGGGAGAAGTTCTTCAGATAGTTAATTGTCTGAACTTCTCAGTACACATTCTCCCACACTACACAATCCTGAAATATCAATACTTTTTATTGATATAAACCCCGCTCTTTAAGGAGCTCCATTGGCTGCCATTTATTTTCCGGTCCCAATTCAAGGTGCAGGTTCTTACCTACAAAGCCCTGAACGGTCTGGGACCCGCCTACCTGCGCGACCGCACATCTACGAACCTACACGATCTCTTTGATCTTGCAGAGAGGCCCTTCTCTCGCTCCCACCTCCCACCGTAAGTGCGACTTGTGGGGATGAGGGAGAGGGTCTTCTCTGTGGTGGCCCCTCGGCTATGGAATTCATTTCCCAGAGATATTAGGCAAGCCCCCACCCTGGCAGTCTTTAGGAGGAGCCTGAAAACTTGGCTTTTCCAGTGTGCCTTCAATGACTGAATGTACAATAATCCCTGATCAAAACTCTGCATAAAATGCCCAAAGAAGCACTTTATTTTACATGTTAGTGCAATTAAACCCTACCTTATCCCCCAGATCCCTTATCCTGATACATTACATTGCCCTCTCGCCCAGTGTTTTAAATTTTAATCGTGTCAATTGGCCCACTGCGATCAATTTTCTGTGTTTTAATGTTCTGATTTTATATTGTTGCCCTGTTTATTTATATTGGTATTTTGTATCTTGTGTTATTTTTTATTTTCTTATTTTCTGTTGTGTTCTTGTGTTATATTGTTTTACTGTATTGCTGGGCGTGGCCTCATGTAAGCCGTCCCGAGTCCCCTTGGAGAGATGGTAGCGGAGTATAAATTAAGGTTTATTATTATTATTATTATTATTATTATTATTATTATTATTATTATTATTGTCTGTGAGACCTCTATATCCATAGGAGATACATTCCAAGATCCCTTGTAGATAACTGAAACTGGGGATAACAGCCAAACCCTATATTTTGATTATCATATCTACCTAATCGCCTCTCCCTATATAGATCATCTCACACACTATGTCACAGTGAAGACATCTGCCCTTGCGCTATGCTACTCTGCTGCTGAGTATGCATGCCCAGTGTGGAACACATCTCACCACACTAAAACAGTGGATGTGGCTCTTAATGAGACATGCCACATTATCACAGGGTGTCTGCGCCCTACACCACTGGAGAAATTACACTGCTTAGCCAGTATTGCACCACTTGACATCCGCCGGGAAGTAGCAGCCAAGAGTGAAAGGACCAAGGCAGTGACATCTCCAGCTCGTCCCCTGTTTGGGTATCAGCCAGCACGCCAACGACTTAAATCAAGAAATAGTTTTCTAAGATCTACAGAGGCACTCGCTGGAACACCTCAGCAAGCGAGAGTCCAAAAGTGGCAGGCTCAAACCCAGAGCCTCAATCCATGGCTGATACCCAATAAGAGTCTGCCCCCTGGGCACACTGAAAACTGGGCGAATTGGAAGGCGCTGAACAGACTGCGCTCTAGCACCACGAGATGCAGAGCCAACCTTCAGAAATGGGGCCACAAAGTTGAATCCACGACATGCGAGTGTGGAGAAGAGCAAACCACTGACCACTTGCTGCAATGCACCCTGAGCCCTGCCACATGCACCATGGAGGACCTTCTTGCGGCAACACCAGAAGCACTCCAAGTGGCCAGCTACTGGTCAAAGGACATTTAATCAACTACCAAGCTTGCAAATTCTGTGTCTTTTTTGTTTGTTTGTTTGTTTGTTTGTTCTGTCAAAAATGTAATACAACTGTTCGGTTGCCTGACACGATAAATAAAAATCTCACACACTGAGAAGGAGGCCCTGCTCTCAGTCCCACCCACATCACAAGTTGGTGGGAACAAGAGTGAGGGACTTCTCTGTGACCACTCCCAGTCTCTGGAACTTCCTACCCAAAAACATATAAATGGCGCCTACCAACCTCTCCTTCAAAACACTTCTGAAAATGCACTTATGCACCTTAGCATACAAAGAGTAGGAGGAGGACTGGGATAACCCAAATCAGTCTCACTGGAATGCTGGCTAATTATATATATATATATATATATATATATAGTAATGTAATGTAATGTATTATTATTATTATTAACTTTATTTGTACCCCGCTGGCATCTCCCAAAGGACTCAATGCGGCTTACAAAGGCCAAGGCCTCAACACACAGTATAACAATACAACACCTAAAGCAAATTAAAAACATTAAAGCAATATTAAGCAACAAGCAATAAACAATACATCAAGTCACTATAAAACTGGGCCGGGCCAGAGTAATGGGTACAGGATTAAAAGTGCTGATGTGACAGGTGACATGTAAGGATTATAGGGTAAGTGCAGGGTGCAGAGTGCAGCAATCTTAGTTCTAGTAAAGTGCTTCTGGGACTTGGTATTGGAGGATTCCTAATCTGGAAAGGCACATCGGAACAGCCAGGTCTTAGAGTTCTTTCTGAAGACTGCCAATGTAGGGGCCTGTCTAAGATCTTTTGGGAGGGTGTTCCAGAGTCAGGGGGCCACCACAGAAAAGGCCCTGTCTCACGTCCACACCAAATGCGCCTGCGACGCAGGTGGAATCACGAGCAGGGCCTCTCCGGATGAACAAAGTGAGCGCGTGGGTTCGTAAACGGAGATACGGTCAGGCAGGTAGGATGGTTCCAAACCATTTAGGGCTTTGTAGGTAAGCACCTGCACCTTAAATTGGGCTCAGAAAATAAACGGCAGCCAGTGGAGCTCCTTGAACAGGAGAGTTGACCTCTCTCTGTAAGGAGCCCCAGTTAACATCTTGGCTGCTGTCCGTTGGACCAGTTGGAATTTCCCAGCCGTTTTCAAGGGCAGCCCCACGTAGAGTGCATTACAGTAGTCCAATCTGGAGGTGACCAAGGCATGGACCACCCCGGCCAGATCAGCCTTCGCGAGGTACGGTCGCAGTTGGCGCACGAGTCTCAATTGTGCAAAAGCCCTCCCGGACACCGCCGACGCCTGAGCCTCAAGCGTAAGCGATGAATCCAAGAGGACTCCCAAACTGTAATACAATACTAATAATATATTATAATTATATATTTATATTACAGGTAATATTACTAATAATATTACAATATAATGGTATAGTAAAATATAGTAATATTTAATGATATTGTACTATGCTAATAACGTATTTAATGATATTGTACTATGCTAATATTGTATGTATATATATCTTATAAGCCGCTCTGAGTCCTCTTCGGGTTGAGAAGGGTGGCATATAAATGTCGTAAATAAATAATAAATAAATATGTTTTGGAGCATGAATAATGAACCTGTGGATATCTATGGATAAGGAGGTCAGTCAATATACCCATGATGGGAAAAGTGGGTACATTTAAAATTATTTAGGTTACCTCCTGGTATTGGTAATCCCTAAACAAGATATATTCCTATTGGAAATAATGATTTCCACCTTGCCTACCTCGCTCCATACCAACATGGTCCCAAATACGACTTGTAGCCCATCGAAGAAGTTGTCTCCTATGATGATCACCATGGCTCCACCTGTGGTCCAGCCTTCACTTGGACTGATGGCCTTGATGCAGGGTGTTGCTAGAAAGAACATGTCAAAACCATGGAAGAGCAGATAGTTGTAATCATTTGGGAAAAGATGGCACTCAAGTCAAGCACAAAATAACGTCATGCAAATTTCACATCAAGTAACTGTAGAGATAAGTTCTGGGACTATGGTGCAGCTGGCTGGGAGTCAGCTGCATTAAGATCACTACTGACTGAAAGGTCATGAGTTCGAAGCTAGCCCGAGTCAGAGTGAGCTTCTGACCAATTTGTGTAGCTTGCTGTCGACCTTTGCAGCCCGAAAGACAGTTGCATCTCTCAAGTAGGAAATTTAGATACCGCGTATGCGAGGAGGCTAATTTAACTAATTTACGATGCCATAAAAATCTCCAGCAAGCATGCAAAGAATGAGAAAGTAGTTCATCAGTGTCACAAATGGATGGTGAAGCGACAGCTCCCTTGGTGGCCAGAATACCCTCATCAAAAAAGCTGGAATGTTAAGTAGCCTCTGTGTGTCTGTCTATATATGTTGTGTGTCTATGGCATTGAATGTTTGCCATGTATATGTACATTGTAATCTGCCCTGAATCCCCTGTGTGGTGAGAAGGGCGGAATGTAAATACTGTAAATAAATAAATATATAATCTCCTGTATCTCCCGCTACGAGCCACCTAAGATATTAAGCTCGTTGTGGGGGGGGGGGGCTACTCTCAGTCCCCCCACCATCGCAATCGTGCTTGGTCGGAATGAGAGACAGGACCTTCTCCATGGTGGCCCCTCAGCTTTGGAATTCCCCCCAAACAAAATCAGATCTACTCCATGCCTTTATGGACTAAACCAGTGGTTCTCAGCCTTCCTAATGCCGCGACCCCTTAGTACAGGTTCCCACGTTGTGGTGACCCCCAACCATAATGTTATTTTCGTTGCTACTTCTTTAATTTTGCTACTGTTATGAATCATAATATAAATATCTGATATGCAGGATGTATTTTCATTCACTGGACCAAATTTGGCACAAATACCCGAAACGCCCAAATTTGAATACTGGTGGGGTTGGAGGGGATTGATTTTGTCATTTGGGAATGTTGGAATTGCTGGGATTTATAGTTAACCTAAAATCAAAGAGCCTTTTGAACTCCCTCAATGATGGAATTGAATCAAATTTGGCACACAGAATTCCCATGGCCAAGAGAAAGACTGGGAGAGTCTGGTGGACACTGACATTGAGTTTTTGGAGTTGTAGTTCACCTATATCCATAGAACACTGTGGACTCAAACAGTGATGGATCTGGATCAAACTTGGCACAGATAATCAATATACTCAAATGTGAACACTGGTAGAGTTTGGAGAAAATAGACCTTGCCATTTGGGAGTTGTAGTTGCTGGGATTCATAGTTCACCCACAATGAAATAGCATTCTGAACCCCACCAATGATAGAATTGGACCAAACTTCCCACACAGAACACCCATGACAAAGAGAAAATACTATGTTTTCTAATGGTCTTTGGTGACCCCTCTGACACCCCTTCGCGACCCCCAGGTTGAGAACCACTGGACTAGACTGACTTGCTGGCAAAGCTACGGTTTTAATGGACTATGATGGACTGCTTTTAGGATGACGACTGAATTCGGCAATGTGTTTTAATATTTTATATTGTTTTTATACTGTTTTTATTATATTATGTATATTTATGCTTTTTTTATTCTGGGCACTGTGCTGTACCGGTTGTTAGCCGCCCTGTGACCCTCTGTGGAGGTGAGATAGAACGGAATAGAAATGCCCTAAATAAATAAATAAACAATAATAATTCTTATTATCAGGCACTTGAGAAATATTTTTACACAATGGTTTGAGGCAATACTTCTCCTAGGTGGGTCACCAAATTAATCTTTAAAATGATAAAATGTAAATACAATTAACTGAAACAGCATTTAAATGATCACAACAGTAGAAGAGAAGTCAGCCATAGCAGAGCACCTGATGAACCAACCTGGACACAGCATTCTATTTGAGAACACAAAAATGCTGGACCACTCTCACAACCACCATGTCAGGCTACACAGAGAAGCCATTGAAATCCACAAGCATGTGGACAATTTCAACAGAAAGGAAGAAACCATGAAAATGAACAAAATCTGCCACGATCATCAGCATAGATGAAGTTCTCTGTCCCTTCTGGCAGTGACTGGTCATTTGTGTTTCAACTGACCACCTTGATTAGCATTCGATGGCCTGGCAGTGCCTGGGGCAATCTTTTGTTGAGAGGTGATTAGATGTCCCTGATTGTTTCCTCTCTGTTGTTTTGCTGTTGTAATTTTAGAGTTTTAGAGCAGAGGTGAGATCCCCTCACCTCTGCAGGAGTCTACCATATCCCATGCAGCTGTGGACAAGTCTACATAGGGACCACCAAACGTAGCACCCAGACACGAATCAAGGAACATGAAAGGCACTGCAGACTACTTCAACCAGAGAAGTCAGCCATAGCAGAGCACCTGATGAACCAACCTGGACACAGCATATTATTTGAGAACACATAAATCTGGACCACTCTCACAACCACCATGTCAGACTACACAGAGAAGCCATGGAAATCCACAAGAAGCATGTGGACAATTTCAACAGAAAGGAGGAAACCATGAAAATGAACAAAATGTGGCCACCAGTATTGAAAAACTCTAAAATCATAACAGTAAATAAAGAACAAATTTAAAAATTGGGGAACTCCAGACAAGAAACAATCAGGGACACCTAATCACCTCTCAACAAAGGATTTTCCCAGGCAGTAACAAGCCACACCTAAAAGCTGTCAGGTCATCAAATGCTAATCAAGGTGGCCAATTGAAACATTCACACATTCCTGCAACAGACAAGAGTTCTTTCTCCCACCCTGGACTTTCCACAGATATATAAACCCAATTTTCCTAGTTTCCAACAGACCTCACAACCTCTGAGGATGCCTTCCACAGATACAGGCGAAACGTCAAGAGGGAATGCTTCTAGAACATGGCCATACAGCCCGAAAAACCTACAACAACCCAGTGATTCCAGCCATGAAAGCCTTCGACAATACATTAAAATTCCCCAAAATTGAAAATGTTACTTCTTTGGACTAAAACTCCCAGAATATTCTCTATGGCTTCTGAGTATACTGACTGGAGATTTTAAAAAAATAACATTTAACATCACCCAATAATATTTTAAAACAATTGAAAAGTATGTTTTCTGTGTGGAAAATGCCGTGAGACTTAGCCTGTGAATGTTCCACACAAAATTGCCTAAAATACTGTTTTCTGCACAAAACAAGTCATGTGTGAATTTTCAGCAGAAAAAATTAACTACAAACAGATTTTGAAAACGGCTCAGTTTTGAAGACTTTTCCGAGCAGAAAAACTATTGCTAAAAATACTCATCGTCAAGAAGGGGAAAGCTACCTGAGGTCGATTAGAAATCGATAAGAGGCTTCTCTCATGTCCCCACATGGGGAGCTGGAGCTAACAAAGGGAGCTCATCTGTGCTCTCCCCAGATTCAAACCTCCGACCTTTCAGTTCTGCCAGCACAAGGATTTAACCCATGATAAGGAAGGGGCTCGAGTTGCATTTATGGAAAACCATGAAATTTGTGTTTTCATTCCTCCTTTGTGTTTTTCTCTCTTTCCTCCTCACTCTTTCATACATACATATGTTATTGTTTATTCGTTCAGCCACTTCCGACTCTTCGTGACCTCTTGGACCAGCCCACTCCAGAGCTCCCTGTTGGCCATCACCACCCCCAGCTCCTTCAAGATCAAGCTGGTCACTTCAAGGATGCCATCCATCCACCTTGCCCTTAGTCGGCCCCTCTTCCTTTTTCCTTCCATATTCCCCAGCAACATTGTCTTCTCTAAGCTTTCTTGTCTTCTCATGATGTGGCCAAAGTTCTTCATCTTTGCCTCTCATATCCTTCTCTCCAATGAGCAGTCGGGCTTTATTTCCTGAAGTATGGACTGGTTGGATCTTCTGGCAGTCCAAGGCACTCTCAGATCTTTCCTCCAACACTGTTCTGTCACGTGCTGGGCCTGTAACAATTGACTTTGAATAGGATGTGCACTTTGTGCCCAGCGGGAAGCCAGGGTGCCTCAAAGAGAGGCCCTCAAGGGTTTTCCTGTAGAAATGGTCTTAGAGTAATGATTTAACAAAGTCATTTATTATTGAACAAATTAAACAGATACTTCTCAAATCTTCAATGAGTCAAACAAATGCTTCAAGGCTTTGAGGCAACTGGTGGCTTCCTTACTCTTGTCCTCAAGGGACAGGCAACTGTCTTCATTAATTGTTCTTTCACTTTAAGAGGAAAACCCTTTTTTAACCTCTCCCAGGCTGTCTACTATCTAAGCCTTATTGATGTGGGTTCTACTACTGGATTCAAACTGCATCTTGAGCACTGAGTAGACCTACCACTAAAAGGCTTGTAGATTCTCCAGCTGGAGTTCTTTGGGTCTGTAAAGCTGCTTTCCCCCGGAATTTCTTAAGAAACCCTTTAGGGCTGTTTCCCTCAGATGCTGTAAGGCTGAGAGGCTGTAAGCTCCCTGCCAGAGCTTTGAGACTGTTCTCCCCAGAATTCCCTGGATTTACTTAAGAAGTGAAGTTTTTCTGTGGGTGAAGCTACTCCACGTCCTATAGCTTGGTTTCCTTCTGTAAGACTAACTAAAATGGCTCCCTCTCCTCCCATGTCCCTGGGAGAAGGGGTGGATCCAAACTTAACAATGATAGACAGGTGGCTTGCCCCATGACTGCAAACCAAGGGGAAGTCGCCTTTTGCAAAATCCTTGAAGCCTTGGAATGCATGCAAACATTTAATAGAAAGAAAATAAAGTTGGAGCTCCTGGTACAGACGTACCAGCACAAACACCATAGTTCAAAAGCATCTATCTTCCTTTGCTCAGCCTTCCCTAAGGTCCAGCTCACATCCGTAGGTGACTACAGGGAATCCCATTGCTTTAACTATGCAGATCTTCATTGCCAGTGTGATGTCTCTACTCTTCACTATCTTATCGAGATTGGCCGTTGCTCTCCTCCCAACAAGAAAATGTCTTCTGATTTCCTGGCTGCAGTCTGCGTCTGCAGTCATCTTTGCACCTTGAAATACAAATCCTGTCGCTGCCTCCACGTTTTCTCCCTCTATTTCCCAGTTCTCAAACAGTCTTGTTGTCATAATCTTAGGTTTTTTGATGTTTAACTGCAACCAGCTTTTGCATTTTCTTCTTTCACCTTGATCTTCATAGAATCATAGAATCAAAGAGTTGGAAGAGACCTCCTGGGCCATCCAGTCCAACCCCTTGCCGAGAAGCAGGAATATTGCATTCAAATCATCCCCGCCAGATGGCCATCCAGCCTCTGTTTAAAAGCTTCCAAAGAAGGAGCCTCCACCACACTCCGGGGCAGAGAGTTCCACTGCTGAACGGCTCTCACAGTCAGGAAGTTCTTCCTCATGTTCAGATGGAATCTCCTCTCTTGTAGTTTGAAGCCATTGTTCCTTGTCCTAATCTCCACGGAAGCAGTAAACAAGCTTGCTCCCTCCTCCCTGTGGCTTCCTCTCACATATCTTCAGTTCCTCCTCGCTTTACATACATATATACCCAGCCATAAAGAAGTATCTAAATGACCGGGCTAAATAATTTTGAGATGCCTAGCACTTAGACCAGCATTATTTCAAGATGACATTACAATTTTCTGTTATGTATAGAATCATATCCTTTCCCCGCTTTCTCTCTCCTCCCTCTCCCCATTGCTTTCCCCCCTTCTTTTTCTCCTTCATGCGTTCAAGGCCTCTGGACTATACATCCCATCAAGATCCCAATATGGTTTTCCAGTCCATAACCGAAGTCAATCCATCACTCCATTCCCAATGTTGACAAGGTCAAAGGTGTCGGGGAGCTTTGGCAGGGCTCCAAAAATCCGAGACTCCTTTGAACAGCCAGTCAATCACATTCAATCAGTCAAGGAAAAACTGGAAGGCTTCCTCGGTTTGGAATCTGGAGGGTTTCCTTCTACCATTTCACTGCCCGCTGGGGGAGAATTAACACCGCTCCAAATTCTTTACTGATTCAATCATTTTCTTCCAGTTCATTAATTCTCCTTTAGGTTGATGCAGGGCACATTTTAAAGGGAAGGAGAAGGCAACAAAACACTCTAATGAAATAATAGACTAACTTGTCTCTTCTGGTAACGTCACAAAGCCTTCTCACTTTCACTAGCCGTGAGAGGAAGGGCCAAGAGGGGTTTCTCGAGTTATTTTTAACTGGTGCCAGAATGGGGCTGAAGAGAGTGGAGGCGATTATCCAATTTGAAGCTTAGCAGATCCAGCGATTTGTAATTGCTTGGAAATACAGCCCGCAGACGATGATGATTCCTCGCTTAGCCAAACAAACGAAAATCAATTAGTGTCAGTTTCCTTCTGCGCATTGTTATGTTTCGTGCCGTTTGTTTAAGGGAACGGCTGACACTTTTTCATACACATCTTGCGCTGTTCCATTTCTGCTTAACTAAGATGTCATGTCGCTTGATTCGCTCAAAATCCAGTCAAGCCCAGCTGAGCAAAACGCCCGAAATCTTCTTTGCGGAATGCTTAGCAATTGCCTCTTGGCTGCTCCAGCCTGAAGGAGCAATTAGAAGGAAAATAAGAGGGAATCAAGCAGATTTTATTTTACAGCGGAACATTTGTACTCCCCCTGAAGATGCAGGTTCGCAGCTTGGGGGATGATCCTGGATTCCTCGCTGGTCTGGATATTGACAAGCTGAGATATTGACAAGCTGGAATGTGTCCAGAGGAGGGCGACTAAAATGATCAAGAGTCTGGAGAACAAGCCCTATGAGGAGCGGCTTAAAGAGCTGGGCATGTTTAACATCTATATGCGACCACTTGCTCAACTGGTTCGAGGTTTTGGGCTTGAGTGTTACCAGTACGCTGATGACACTCAGCTGGTGCTGAAGATGGAAGGCCGACCAGGCTCCATACCCGATTATTTCCATCAGTGCCTCGAGGCCGTTACTGGATGGCTGCGTGCCAGCAGGTTGAGGGTGAATCCAGCAAAGGCAGAGATCCTATGGCTGGGTCGACCAGGCAGTGGGGATATCCAGCTGCCTACCCTGGATGGCGAGGTGCTACGCCCGTCATCATTGGTAAAGAGTCTGGGAGTCCTTTTGGACCCTCTGCTGACGATGGAGGCCCAGGTCTCCGCCATGAGCAGAACCGCCTTCTTTCACCTGCGGCAGGCTAGACGTCTGGCCCCCTCCCTGTCCAGGGACGACCTAGCTACGGTGATCCAGGCCACGGTCATCTCAAGACTGGACTACTGTAACGCCCTCTACATTGGCCTGCCTCTGTCGGTGATCCGGAAGCTCAAGTTGGTACAGAATGCAGCTGCTCGGCTTCTTGCGGGAATTCCGATGAGATGCCACATCACCCCAATCTTACTCCAGCTGCATTGGTTACCCATTGAACACCGGATCACTTTCAATGTGATGGTACTCACCTTTAAGGCCTTGCATGGTCTGGGGCCGATGTACCTGAGGGACCGCCTCACCCCCTACTAACCCCAGAGATCCCTCCGTTCTGAGGACCAAGATCTATTGGAAGTCCCCAGTGTCAAGACCTTGCGCCTAACAGCAACCAGACGCAGAGCCTTCACAGCAGTGGCGCCATCACTCTGGAATATTCTGCCACTTGAAGTCCGTGCCTTGTGGGACTTATCAGCTTTTCGCAGGGCTTGTAAGACATACCTGTTTCGACAAGCCTTTGATTTTTGATATTGCTATTTTTAAATTGTTTTTAAATTGTGTTAGATTTTAGCCATTCTTGTAAGCCGCTCCGAGCCCCAGGGGAGTGGTGGCATATAAATTCGAATAATAAATAAATAAATAAATAAATAAATAAAATGTTTAGCCTGAAGAAGAGAAGGCTGAGAGGAGACATGATGAGAGCCATGTAAAAATATGTGAGAGGAAGTCATAGGTAGGAGGGAGCAAGCTTCCTTTCTGCTTCCCTGGAGACTAGGACACGGGACAATGGCTTCAAACTACAAGAAAAGAGATTCCATCTGAACATGAGGAAGAACTTCCTGACTGTGAGAGCCGTTCAGCAGTGGAACTCTCTGCCCCCAGTGTGGTGGAGGCGCCTTCTTTGGAAGCTTTTAAACAGAGGCTGGATGGGGTGCTTTGAATGCAATATTCCTGCTTCTTGGCAGGGGGTTGGACTGGATAGCCCATGAGGTCTCTTCCAACTCTACTATTCTAAGATTCTATATTGCTTTCAACCTGGTGTAAAGCTCTCTACACAGGAAGCACTACTTTAGGGTGACATGGTGATTCATAAGCAGGGCTGGACCTGCCATTTTGGAGAGTGAGGCAATGGCCACCGCCAGAAGAAAAAAACCCCCCAACTAATATATGGAAAAGGATTATGCAGGACACTATTGTGAATGATATGATATGGTGAAAGTCCTGGCTGCTCTGTCGGACTGGATGAGAGCAAACAAATTGAAACTGAATCCAGACAAGACAGAGGTCCTCCTGGTCAGTCAAAAGGCCAAACAGGGGATAGGGTTACAGCTTGTGTCGGACGGGGTTACACTCCCCCTGAAGACGCAGGTTCGCAGCTTGGGAATGATCCTGGACTCATCACTGAGCCTGGAACCCCAGATATCGGCATTGGCCAGGGGAGCTTTTGCACAGCTAAAACTTGTGCGCCAACTGCACTTGGGAAGTCTGACTTGGCCACGGTAGTCCCTGCTCTGGTTACATCCTGTATAGTCTACTACAATACACTCTATATGGGGTTGCCTCTGAAGACTGCCCGGAAGCTTCAATTAATCCAACGATGGGCAGCCAGGTTGCTTACAGGAAGCACACAACTCCGTTGTTACACATCTCTAAGTTCAAAAGTATCTTCATTTTGGTGAAACTGTGGGGATTGAATTAGTCAGTTCTGATCTGTTGGAGGGTCAGCAGCAATGCTTCTCTAAGTCGTCATAGCATATACAGTTGTTTTGGGGATTATTACCCCCTCCTCCCCTAACCACGGATAGAGCTCAGACTGGAACTCTGGACTCTGTTTTGGATTTTTGATTTGGGCTTCAACGTTTTGATATTTTTGTATTTTAACGTATATTTGTAATCTTGTTTTTCACCTAATGTCAAATTGTTTTGTAATGTTATTGATGTTGTTGTTGGCGTCTAATGGTTGTCATTTGTAAGCCGCCCTGAGTCCCCCCTTGCGGGTTGAAGAGGATGGGATAAAAATGTTAGAAATAAATAAATAAACAAATCTAGTGCAGTGGTTCCTAACCTTTGGGTCCTCAGGTGTTTTGGCCTTCAACTCCCAGAAATCCTAACAGCTGGTAAACTGGGATTTCTGGGATTTCTGGGAGTTGTATGCCAAAACACCTGGGGAGCCACAGGTTGAGAACTACTGATCTAGTGGTTGGACTGCATGGCCTTTGGCTTTGTAGCTAAACTTCTAAATTCTATAATCTTTATTCAAAAATTAAGATGGACAAGATCAATATGAGCATTGAGCAGGGTCTTCCTTGGGGCAAGTGCCAGAAACACAGGGTTCTCATGATTAAACATAGAGGTGCTTCATTCCTTTGTCATTAACTCAAAGCTCTGAAGCTCTAGGTGCCCTTACTGCCTATTACAGGGAAAACCAGCTGATCCCTAATCCATCTAAAACACAGACATCTGCCTTTCACCTTAAGAACAGACAAGCTCTGAGGATCACCTAGGGAAGGAATCCCACTCGAGCACTGCAGCGCACCCAAATATCTGGGAGTCACTCTGGACCGTGCTCTGACCTACAAGAAGCACTGCCTGAACATCAAGCAAAAAGTGGGCGCTAGAAACAATATCATGCGAAAGCTGACTGGCACAACCTGAGGATCACAACCAGATACAGTGAAGACATCTGCCCTTGCGCTATGCTACTCTGCTGCTGAGTACGCATGCGCAGTGTTGAACACATCTCACCACGCTAAAACAGTGGATGTGGCTCTTAATGAGACATGCCGCATTATCACAAGGTGTCTGCGCCCTACACCACTGGAGAAATTTCACTGTTTAGCCGGTATTGCACCACATGACATCCACCGGGAAGTAGCAGCCAATAGTGAAAGGACCAAGGCACTGACATCTCCAGCTCATCCCTTGTTTGGGTATCAGCCAGCACGTCAACGACTTAAATCAAGACATAGTGCAATTCAAGGTACAGGTGCTTACCTACAAAGTCCTAAATGGTTTGGGACCCATCTACCTTCGTGACCGCATTTCTGTATATGAACCCACACAATCACTTCGTTCATCCAGAGAGGCCCAGCTCATGATCCCACCCGCTTCACAGGCACGTTTGGTGGGAACGAGGGACAGGGCATTCTCGGTGGTGGCCCCGCAACTCTGGAACTCCCTCCCTAAGAACATCAGGCAGGCCCCAACACTGGCAATCTTTAGAAGGAGCTTGAAAACGTGGATGTTCCAGTGTGCCTTCCCAGAATAAGGAATCCTAAGCAATATGTCCTTAATGCACTTTATGAGAGATTTAGAATTGTCTGCACTTCTTCCTATCCCAAAACACTCCTCCTATCTCCCTTGAACTCCCCAGTTTTTTAACTTTAAATGTTCACATTTAGCCCTCCCTCGTGTTTTAAAAATGTGTCATGTTATTACTGTATTGTTTTTGCTTTTATAAGTTATTCATTGTTTTGTTGTGGTTGTTTTGTAATGCTGTGGGGCTTGGCCTCTTGTAAGCCGCACCGAGTCCTGCGGGAGATGGTAGCGGGGTATAAGAACAATAAATAAATAATAAAGAAATAAATAGTTTTCTAAGATCTACAGAGGCACTCGCTGGAACACCTCAGCAAGCGAGAGTCCAAAAGTGGCAGGCTCAAACCCAGAACCTCAACCAATGGCTGATACCAGATGAGAGACTCCCCCCTGGGCACACGGAAGACTAGGCGACTTGGAAGGCGCTGAACAGACTGCGCTCTGGCACCACGAGATGCAGAGCCAACCTCAAGAAATGGGGCCACAAAGTGGAATCCACGACACGCGAGTGCGGAGAGGAGCAAACCACTGACCACCTGCTGCAATGCACCCTGAGCCCTGCCACATGCACAATGGGGGACCTTCTTGCGGCAACACCAGAGGCACTCCAAGGGGCCAGAGACTGGTCAAAGGACATTTAATCAACTACCAAACTTGCAAATTTTGTGTTTTGTCTGTTTTTTTGTTTTGTTCTGTTAGAAATGTAATACAATTGTCAGGTTGCCCCTGACACGATAAATAAATAAACTCAAAGACAGATCTATTTTCTCCTTATCCTCTGATTTTGAGATGTATGTTATGAATGACCATGCCTTCGATAAAATGCCATACCTTCAGAAGGGTCAAGTCTCCTCGCCCTCCGTCCATGTTTTGAGTTGTTGTGAACAAACATATTGTCCGATACTGCCAGTACGTGCCCATCGACGTTCACGGTTGTTGACAACACAACCTAGATATCACAAAGATAGGGAAAGAAAAGACAGGTAAATTGCTTTTGGCGCGTTCCACGTTTGATGCATTAATTACTCAGCCCAGTTTAATTCCCATTCTATTTTTGTAAAATGAAATTGTGTCCTGGGGGGATTGATTCCTTCATTGGGAAGGATCTTTCAGTCTTGCATTAATTCCACTTAGCATCGAATCCTGAGTACTGTAACAAGCTTTGTGCCTTGGGAGCAGAATATAGAATCATAGAATCATAGAATCAAAGAGTTGGAAGAGACCTCATGGGCCATCCAGTCCAACCCCATTCTGCCAAGAAGCAGGAATATTGCATTCAAATCACCCCCGACAGATGGCCATCCAGCCTCTGTTTAAAAGCCTCCAAAGAAGGAGCCTCCACCACACTCCGGGGCAGAGAGTTCCACTGCTGAACAGCTCTCACAGTCAGGAAGTTCTTCCTCGTGTTCAGATGGAATCTCCTCTCTTGTAGTTTGAAGCCATTGTTCCTCGTCCTAGTCTCCAAGGAAGCAGAAAACAAGCTTGCTCCCTCCTCCCTGTGGCTTCCATATACCCATGGTTTGCAGATGGTTTCACCTTTATTTTTATTTATTTTTTATCAAAGAGCATGATGGTTTCTTCCAGACATTCTTTGTAAATGCATGGAAGGGGGTTGGAACCATGCTTACAATTTCCTGCCCTTATTTTCCATGTATTGAACAGCTTTATCCACACAGATCACATGTACAGATTGAAGGAACATGCTTCAATCTGGCGGGGACGAGAGAGAGGGCCTTCTCGGTGGTGGCCCCCCGGCTGTGGAACACCCTCCCTTATGTCCTTCCGTAAGAGCCTAAAGACATGGCTATTTCAAAAGGCCTTTAACTGAGTGCTACATTAACTGGTAATGACAACTGGAACGGAATATGGATTACGAGATTGGTTATGATTCTACGATAAGACGGAGCGGATTATTTTTAGTGTAATTATATTATTGTGTATTAGTGATATGTTGATTTTTCGTTATTGCTTTATTGTAAATTGTCTTTTATATGTTGTACACCGCCGTGAGTCGCCCTAGGGCTGAGAACGGCAGTCAACAAATGCAGCAAATAAATAAATAAATAAATTAGAGTGGTGAGACTCTTGGGAACTGAGGACCATTATTGAAGATTTGTTGGTTAGCATGGCTATCTTTGGCATGAAAAAATCAAGGCACAAGCTGAATTGGAAAATCATTGTATTGGGAAGACTCTCCTACAAGTCTGCCATAAGTATGAGGTCATGAGTTCGAAGCCAGCCCGGGTTGGAGTGGGTTTCCGACCAATTGTGTAGCCTGTTGTCGACCTTTGCAACCCGAAAGACAGTTGCATCTGTCAAGTAGGAAAATTAGGTACCATCTTAAAATGTGGGGAGGCTAAATTAACTAATTTATGAGGCCATAAAGAAGACTCTAGCAAAGCACTCCAGCAGGGAAGCATGCGGGGAATGCGGAAGTGCTTCATCAGCGTCGCAGATGGACAATGAAAGCAACACCTCCCCTGGCGGCCAGAAAAAGTGAAATAGCCTCTGTGTATGTCTGTATATGTTATATGTCAAAAATTGGCATTGAATGTTTGCCACATACGTGTACACTGTAATCCGCCCTGAGTCCCCTGCGGGGTGAGAAGAGCAGAATATAAAAGCAGTAAATAAATAATAAATACATAAGTAGAGACTTTTTCCTAAGATAATATTAACCACCTAATTGCAAAAAAGGAAATTATGAGTTAAAGGTTTTGGGATGGTAGGGCTATGATGATCTTGTGCACCAGCTGCACCCATACCTTGGGAAGTCTGACTTGGCCACAGTGGTCCACACTCTTTTTACATTCTGAATAGACTACTACACCGCACTTTACATGGGGCTGCCTTTGAAGACTGTCCAGAAGCTTCAACTAGTCCAACAGTCGGCAGCCACTGGAGTGGCGTACAGGGAGCACACAACCCCTCTGTTACGCCAGCTCCACTGGCTACTGATCTGGTACTGAGTACAATTCAAAGTGCTGGTTTAAACCTTTAAAGCCCTAAACGGTTCTGGCCCAGACTACCTGTCTGAACGTATCTTCTGTTACAAACCATCACGATCGGCCAGTATCCAATCTCCCCTACTTGGGCAAAGTTGTGGAACATGTGGTGGCGACACAACTCCAGGGATTTCTGGTAGACACTGATTATCTAGATCCGGCACAGTCTGGCTTTAGGCCGGGACATGGAACTGAGACAGCCTTGGTCGCCTTGGTAGATGATCTTCGCCGGGAGCTGGACAGGGGGAGTGTGTCCCTGTTAGTTCTGCTGGACCTCTCAGCGGCCTTCGATACCGTTGACCACAGTATCCTTCTGGGACGCCTTGAGGATATGGGACTTAGGGGTACTGCTTTGCAGTGGCTCCGGTCCTTCCTCGAGGGACGGTCTCAGAAGGTGTTACTGGGTGACACCTGTTCAGCCCCACACCCGTTGTCGTGTGGGGTACCACAGGGATCAATTCTGTCCCCGATGTTGTTTAACATCTACATGAAGCCGCTGGGAGAGATCATTCGGAGTTTCGGACTAAGATGTTATCTCTATGCAGATGATGTCCAAATCTGTCACTCCTTCCCATCTGTCACCAAGGAGGCTGTCCAAACCTTGAACTGGTGTTTGGCTGCTGTATCAGACTGGATGAGAGCTAACAAACTGAAATTGAATCCAGACAAGACAGAGGTCCTACTGGTCAGTCGTAAGGCCGAGCAGGGCATAGGGTTACAGCCTGTGTTAGACGGGGTTACACTCCCCCTGAAGACGCAGGTTCACAGTTTGGGAGTGACCCTGGACTCATCGCTGAGCCTGGAACCCCAGGTCTCGGCGGTGGCTGGGAGAGCTTTTGCACAATTAAAACTTGTGCACCAGTTGCACCCGTACCTTGGGAAGCCTGATCTGGCTGCAGTGGTCCATGCTCTTGTTACATCCCAAATAGATTACTGCAACGCACTCTACGTGGGGTTGCCCTTGAAGACTGTTCAGAAACTTCAACTGGTCCAGCAAGCAGCAGCCAGATTGCTCACCAGAGCATCATACAGGGAGCACACCACCCCCCTGTTGTGTCAACTCCACTGGCTGCCGGTTCAGTTCCGAGCACAATTCAAGGTGCTGGTTTTGACCTACAAAACCCTGTACGGTTCCGGTCCAGCATATCTGTCCGAATTGACATGAAATTTGGACACTACACCCCTAACAGACCAACAAGTGACCATCACTCACAAAAACCCCTTAAAAACAACAGAAAGGACTTAAAACCCCCCAAAATCTAAATGACAAAAAGCTAAATCACAATACAGTAGATCAATAGGTACCGCTTTGGTGGGAAGGTAACGGCGCTCCATGCAGTCATGCCAGCCACATGATATTGGAGGTGTCTATGGACAATGCTGGTTCTTCGGCTTAGAAATGGAAATCACCACCACCACCCAGAGTTGGACTCAACTAGATTTAATGTCAAGGGGAAAATGAGTTGTTGTAGGTTTTTTGGGCTGTATGGCCATATTCTAGAAGCATTCTCTCCTGATGTTTCACCTGCATCTCTGGCAAGCATCCTCAGGATGCTTGCCAGAGATGCAGGTGAAACGTCAGGAGAGAATGCTTCTAGAACATGGCCATACAGCCTGAAAAACCTACAACAACCCAGTGATTCCCGCCATGAAACCCTTCGACAATACATTCAAGGGGAAAACTTTACCTTTAAAGTTTATTTGGTTGCAGGATAGAAAAGGATCTTTGTTGAGCCATCCACTGCGTGGGAATTATCTGTCCATTGAAATCATGCATGATTCAATTCTTGGGTATTTCTCATTATTGGGAGGAAATGCAAGCTGTGACAATCTGCACATGCTTGTTTCAATATTTGGTAGACCATTTTGCATGGGAACTTGGAAATAAATTGGAACAGCAAGTTGGGCGGGACAGTTGAGTAATGTAGGAGGGTCAGTTCCACACGAAATAACAATAATGGGGCGGGGGGGGGGGGACGAGGAAATCTCATCATTCCTAGGGTTTGAGGGCATGTGTCTGAGCACATCATCTCTAAAGCAAATATTGTGGAGCTGGAAATGATGCATGAAAGGGGCATCCGCAATAGTCAGGGGACTGAAGTCATTCCACTGCATCCCAAGGTTACCTCACTTGCGCGCCTCGGTTTTAGGGAAATAAAGGCAACAAATTGGAGAAATTATTGAAGTCGGTCCAATTAGAAATAGTGGGTTTTCCTCTTTCTCTGATCATTGCCCAATAATTATTTCTTAATAACTTAGGACTTTTTCCCACCTGCATTCTAGAACGGGGGCTATCGTCTGCCAGTCATGCAGGAAATTATGGGAAATGTAGTTCAGCTAGAGAGGTCCTCAGCTTCCCTGAACTACATTTCTCATAATTCTGCAAAAGCAGATCTGTTTATTGGCCTTTGTCCTATAATGCTGGTGAGAAAACATCCTCAGTTTTTAAGCCTGTTCCTGGGGTAATTTTGGGGGCTGATTCAGAAAATTGTATTGGATTGACCACATCAGCTCTAGTTTCTTAGGTATGGTTAATACCTAACTTTATTTATATTCTCCCCAAAGGGACTCAGCGGATTGCAGTATATATAAACAGACACAGGCAAACATTCAGTGCTTTGTTATATGACTTACAATTAGACACAAATACACAGACAAAGACAAAGGCTTCTCCTTTCATTTCCAACACAAATACACACACAAAGGCTTCTCCTTTCATTTCCGACACAAAAACACAGACAAAGGCAAAGGCTTCTCCTTTCATTTGCAACACAAATATACAGACAAAGACAAAGGCTTCTCCTTTCATTTCCAACACAAATACACAGACAATGACAAAGGCTTCTCCTTTCATTTGCAACACAAATACACAGACAAAGACAAAGGCTTCTCCTTTCATTTGCAACACAAATACACAGACAAAGACAAAGGCTACTCCTTTCATTTGCAACACAAATACACAGACAAAGACAAAGGCTTCTCCTTTCATTTCCGACACAAATACACAGACAAAGACAAAGGCTTCTCCTTTCATTTCCGACACAAATACACAGACAAAGACAAAGGCTACTCCTTTCATTTGCAACACAAATACACAGACAAAGACAAAGGCTTCTCCTTTCATTTCCGACACAAATACACAGAAAAAGACAAAGGCTTCTCCTTTCATTTCTGACACAAATACACAGAAAAAGACAAAGGCTTCTCCTTTCATTTCCGACACAAAAACACAGACAAAGACAAAGGCTTCTCCTTTCATTTCCGACACAAATACACAGACAAAGACAAAGGCTTCTTCTTTCATTTCTGACACAAATACACAGACAAAGACAAAGGCTTCTCCTTTCATTTCTGACACAAATACACAGACAAAGACAAAGGCTTCTCCTTTCATTTCCGACACAAATACACAGACAAAGACAAAGGCTTTTCCTTTCATTTCAGACACAAATATGCAGAAAAAGACAAAGGATTTGCCTTTCATTTCCGACACAAACACACAGACAAAGACAAAGGCTTCTCCTTTCATTTCCGACACAAAAACACAGACAAAGACAAAGGCTTCTCCTTTCATTTCCGACACAAATACACAAAGACAAAGGCTTCTCCTTTCATTTCTGACACAAAAACACAGACAAAGACTCAGGCTCCTCCTTTCATTTCAGACACAAATACACAGACAAAGACAAAGGCTTCTCCTTTCATTTCCAGCTCTGGAGACAATGCACAACTCCAGCTCTGGGGGGAAGTGCTCTTTCTCCATTTCCAAGCCAAGAAGCCTGCATCCGTAGACACCTCCTGGTCATGTGGCTGGCATGACTACTTGGAGCATCTGTTTCCCTTTTGCGCTGGAGCAGTACCTATTGATCTACTCACATTTGCATGTTTTCAAACTGCTAGGTTGGCAGAAGCTGGGACTAACAGCGGAAGCTCATCCCATTCCCCAGATTCGAACTGCCATTCTTTGGTCAGCAAGTTCAGCAGCTCAGCAGTTTAATGTGCTGCGCTACTAAAGATATCTATATTATGTTCTTTAAGTGACTCTTGTGGATCATGAGGCCATATAGTCCTCAAAAGAAAACAAGTTTCCCAATGAAGTTCTAGCCTCGCGGGGATGAGTCTTGGGGGCACTGTTTTACAGTGGCTCTGGTCATTCCTGGAGGGCCGATCCCAGAAGGTGTTATTGGGGGACACCTGTTCAACCCCGCAACCTTTGTCATGTGGGGTTCCACAGGGTTCAATACTGTCTCCCATGTTGTTTAACATCTACATGAAGCCGCTGGGAGAGATCATCCGGAGTTTCGGGGTACGGTGTCATCTGTACGCAGATGATATCCAACTCTGTCACTCCTTTCCACCTGCTACTAAGGAGGCTGTCCAGGTCCTGAACCGGTGCCTGGCCGCTGTAACGGTCTGGATGAGGGCGAAGAAATTGAAATTGAATCCAGACAACACAGAGGTCCTCCTGGTCAGTTGCAAGGCCGAACAGGGCATAGGGTTACAGCCTGTGTTGGACGGGGTCGCACTCCCCCTGAAGACGCAGGTTCGCAGTTTGGGTGTGATCTTGGATTCATCGCTGAGCCTGGAACCCCAGGTTTCAGCGGTGACCAGGGGAGCATTTGCACAGCTTAGGCTCATGCGCCAGCTGCGCCCGTACCTTGGGAAGTCTGACTTGGCCACGGTAGTCCACGCTCTGGTTACATCCCGTTTAGACTACTGCAATGCTCTCTACGTGGGGTTGCCTTTGAAGACGGCCCGGAAGCTCCAACTGGTCCAACGTGCGGCAGCCATGTTACTAACAGGAGCGGAGCGCAGGGAGCACACAACCCCCCTGTTGTACCAGCTCCACTGGTTGCCGATCTGCTACCGGGCTTAATTCAAGGTGCTGGCATTGGCCTATAAAGCCCTAAACGGTTCCGGCCCAAGATACCTAATTGACCGCCTCTCGACCTATGAGCCCACCAGGACTTTGAGATCTTCCGGGGAGGCCCTGCTCTCGATCCTGCCTGCTTCACAGGCACGGCTGGCGGGGACGAGAGATAGGGCCTTCTCGGTGGTGGCTCCTCGGCTGTGGAACACCCTTCCCATGGATATCAGACTGGCTCCTTCCTTGATGATATTTCACAGGAAATTAAAGACCTGGCTGTTTAAGAAGGCGTTCGAACAAGAAGTGCAATGACTGGTAATTGACCATAGGAATGGAACAACGGAAAATGATACTGGATTGTGGTTTTGACGATGAGACGACGCGGAATGGCTTTTGTAGTAATGATGATGTTTTTTGATGATGATGTTTTTGTTAATGATGGACTGTGGATTATTTTATATTGTGTCTTGTATTTTGAACCTTGTTCTTGCTATGTTGTACACCGCTGTGAGTCGCCCCTGGGCTGAGAACGGCGGTATATAAGCAAAGTAAATAAATAAATAATAAATAAATAGCTACTCCAAAAAGGTAAATGGGTTCAGGATGTATGCTTGAAACGAATGCCTAAAAATAAAGATTTCTGGCTTGGGCATCTCATAAACTCTTTTAGGCCCCACGGCAGGGAAACCTGCTTTCCTAGAGACATTTTTTAATGCGAACTGAAAGAATGCAATTGTGTGTCTTTCATGTGCCAATAGATTTCATCTCTGTGCGTTTGGGTGGAGCTCCGTTCCAAAGTGAACATTTCCCCCATGACATCAGGGCGCCCCCCTGACATCAGCAAGCCAAGTCAGATGCACTTCATTATTTTTCTCTGAAACAATGGAAATAAATTTTAATCTCTCGCTGGCCAGCTCCAACCACAAGTAGAATGGCAAGGGAATAAGGCTGACTTATTCCAGTGTCTGAAATATTTACGAGAAGATTTTAAAATTGCAACCAAATGTAAATCAAAAAGGATATTATTGTGCATGCATGCTACACACACACACACACACTTGCATAAAGTCAACCTCACACAAGCAGAGACTCTGTTATACACCTCCACTGGGATAAGAGCATATAAACGTTCAACCACATCACATTTTTACAGCCACATTCGTATGAGTCAGAAAAAGAGGAAAAATATCAAAAATATCCACGAAGTGAAAGGTTTGGGGCAGTGGTTCTCAACCCTCCTAATGCCGCGACCCCTTAATACAGTTCTTTATGTTGTGGTGACCCCCAACCATCACATTATTTTCATTACTACTTCATTACTGTAATTTTGCTACTGTTATGAATCATAATGTAAATATCTGATATGCAGGATGGATTTTCATTCACTGGACCAAATACTGGTGGGGTTGGGGGAGGATTGATTTTGTCATTTGGGAGTTGTAGTTACTGGGATTTATAGTTGACCTACAATCAAAGAGCATTCTGAACTCTACCAATGATGGAATTGAACCAAACTTGGCACACAGTTCTCCCATGACCAACAGAAAATACTGGAAGGGTTTGTTGGGCAGTGTCCTTTGGTTTTGGAGTTGTAGTTCACCTACATCATCTCAAGAACAGACAAGCATCCCGAGCTCTGAGGATTATTACCTGGGAAGGAATCCCACTGGAGCATTGCAGCGCACCCAAATACCTGGGAGTCACTCTGGACCGTGCTCTGACCTACAAGAAGCACTGCCTGAACATCAAGCAAAAAGTGGGCGCTAGAAACAATATCATACGAAAGCTGACTGGCACAACCTGGGGATCACAACCAGACACAGTGAAGACATCTGCCCTTGCGCTATGCTACTCTGCTGCTGAGTACGCATCCCCATTGTGGAACACATCTCACCACACTAAAACAGTGGATGTGGCTCTTAATGGGACATGCTGCATTATCACGGGGTTGCTGCGCCCTACACCACTGGAGAAATTACACTGCTTAGCCAGTATTGCACCACCTGATATCGGCTGGGAAGTAGCAGCCAATAGTGAAAGGACCAAGGCAGAGACATCTACAGCTCATCCCTTGTTTGGGTATCAGACAGCACATCAACGACTTAAATCAAGAAATAGTTTTCTAAGATCTACAGAGACACTCACTGGAACACCTCAGCAAGTGAGAGTCCAAAAGTGGCAGGCTCAAACCCAGGTCTCGACACTGGGAATTTCCAATAGATCTTGGTCCTCAGAACAGAGGGATCTCTGGGGTTGGTAGGGGGTGAGGCGGTCCCTCGGGTACATCAGCTCCAGATCATGCAAGGCCTTGAAGGTGAGTGCCATCCCTTTGAAAGTGATCCGTTGCTCAATTGGTAACCAATGCAGCTGTAGTAAGATTGGTGTTATGTGGCATCTCATCAGAATTCCCACAAGAAGCTGAGCAGCTGCATTTTGCACCAAGTAATGTGGCATCTCATCAGAATTCCCACAAGAAGCCGAGCAGCTGCATTTTGCACCAACTTGAGCTTCCGGATCACCAGTAGAGGAAGGCCAATGTAGAGGGCGTTACAGTAGTCCAGTCTTGAGATGACCGTAGCCTGGATCAGCGTAGCTAGGTCGTCCCTGGACAGGGAGGGGGCCAACCGTCTAGCCTGCCGCAGGTGAAAGAAGGCGGTTCTGCTCACGGCGGAGACCTGGGCCTCCATCGTCAGCAGAGGGTCCAAAAGGACTCCCAGACTCTTTACCAATGATGACAGGCGTAGCGCCTCGCCATCCAGGGTAGGCAGATGGATATCCCCACTGCCCGGTGGACCCAGCCATAGGATCTCCATCTTTGCTGGATTCACCCTCAACCTGCTTTCCTTAACTTAGCCTGGATCACCGTAGCTAGGTCGTCCCTGGACAGGGAGGGGGCCATCCGTCTAGCCTGCCGCAGGTGAAAGAAGGCGGTTCTGCTCACGGCGGAGAGAGACCTGGGCCTCCATCCTCAGCAGAGGGTCCAAAAGGACTCCCAGACTCTTTACCAATGATGAAGGGCGTAGCGACTCGCCATCCAAGGTAGGCAGCTGGATATCCCCACTGCCCGGTGGACCCAGCCATAGGATCTCCGTCTTTGCTGGATTCACCCTCAACCTGCTTTCCTTAACTTTCAGGGTGCTGCTGCAACCCTGGGGAAAATGCAAAGGGATGTTATTCTATGCAACTAAAGGGCAAGGTAAACCAAGCTCCTGGAAGATAGCCATGGCTGATAGCCATGTAGTGGATACAGTACATTTTTTGCTTGCTGAATACAGACCACTGCCAAGCATGTTTCATACCAAGGAGTTAAAAGTCCCCCCACCCCAAAAAGGAAGCAGACATTCCACCATCGTCTCCAACTCCCAGGCCCTCCCATTTCACCAGCCAACGGCTTTCCCCCAGTGAGTATTTCCTGGGTCACAGAGGGTGACCCTTTCCATCTGGAATCAATCAGTCAACTCCTGACAACTTCCTGAAACACCTCACTCTATTTCCTGTTCTCTCCCCCTTCTCCTTTTCCCCCTGGTTCACTTTGCTCTTCAAAACTGCAGGCCACAGCAGCTTAATGTTAGAGGGTCAGGCACAGTTAGACTCCAAAACACTACACAAGGAAACCTTTGACCTTCAGAAATCTTTACATCTTAGCTAAACAAATCAAGGTCAATATTTCTTACCATTACCTTGTTAACCATTTGGATGCTCCCCCACCCCTTCTTTGGCCGGTACCCTTCAGATGGCATATCCATCAATGCTACTTGTTCACCCAGAATCATAAAACATGGCATGCTTTTGTTTTCTTTAAGGGTATTTGAGGCTGCTGAAAGACATTGACGTCCAGGGATATCTTGAGTGTCAATATAAGTGCTGCACATAAGCAAAGATCTCATCAAAACATAAGAGATGTCCTGCTGCAATGGTTCTTAACCTGTGGGCCACAGACCACCAGTGGGCCACGAGGACGAAAATCTGGTCCGCGAGTCTCCTTTCTCTTTATTTATTTCCGCTCCTTTCACATTGCCTGCCACTCCTTCCCTGTCGCTGTCCATGGCATATGTTATGTATCAGAAACTACAGAAATTCATATATCTATCCTTCAATCTTTCAATCTATCTGTTTTTCCATCTGATGTCTGTCTATATTCTCCATCCATCCATTTTCCCATCCCACCATAGATCTTCCCATTCAACTATCCTGTTAGTCATATCTATAGATCTTCCCATCCATCCATATCTATGTCCATCTATCCATATACCTATCCTTCAATCTTTCCATCTATCTGTTTTTCCATTTGATATCTGTCTATATTCTCCATTCATCCATCCATTTTCCCATCCCACCATAGATCTTCCCAATCATCCGGCCAGTTACCATATCTATAGATCTTCCCATCCATCCATCTCTATGTCCATCTATCCATATATCTATCCTTCAATCTTTCCATCTATCTGTTTTTCCATTTGATAGCTGTCTATATTCTCCATTCATCCATCCATTTTCCCATCCCACCATAGATCTTCCCAATCATCCGGCCAGTTACCATATCTATAGATCTTCCCATCCATCCATCTCTATGTCCATCTATCCATATATCTATCCTTCAATCTTTCAATCTATCTGTTTTTCCATTTGATATCTGTCTATATTCTCCATCCATCCATCCATCCACCCATCCATCCATTTCCCATTCCACCATAGATCTTCCCAATCATCCAGCCAGTTACCGTATCTATAGATCTTCCCATCCATCCATATCTATGTCCATCTATCCATATATCTATCCTTTAATCTTTCCATCTATCTGTTTTTCTATTTGATGTCTGTCTATATTCTCCTTCCATCCATCCATCCATCTATCCATTTTCCCATCCCACCATAGATCTTCCCAATCATCTAGCCAGTTACCGTATCTATAGATCTTCCCATCCATCCATATCTATGTCCATCTACTCATATATCTATCCTTCAATCTTTCCATCTATCTGTTTTTCCATCTGATATCTGTCTATATTCTCCATCCATCCATTTTCCCATCCCACCATAGATCTTCCCATTCAACTATCCTGTTGGTCATATCTATAGATCTTCCCATCCATCCATATCTATGTCCATCTATCCATATATCTATCCTTTAATCTTTCCATCTATCTGTTTTTCTATTTGATATCTGTCTATATTCTCCATCCATCCATCCATCCATCCATCCATTTTCCCATCCCACCATAGATCTTCCCAATCATCCAGCCAGTTACCGTATCTATAGATCTTCCCATCCATCCATATCTATGTCCATCTATCCATATATCTATCCTTTAATCTTTCCATCTATCTGTTTTTCTATTTGATATCTGTCTATATTCTCCATCCATCCATCCATCCATCCATCCATCCATTTTCCCATCCCACCATAGATCTTCCCAATCATCTAGCCAGTTACCGTATCTATAGATCTTCCCATCCATCCATATCTATGTCCATCTACTCATATATCTATCCTTCAATCTTTCCATCTATCTGTTTTTCCATCTGATATCTGTCTATATTCTCCATCCATCCATTTTCCCATCCCACCATAGATCTTCCCATTCAACTATCCTGTTAGTCATATCTATAGATCTTCCCATCCATCCATATCTATGTCCATCTATCCATATATCTATCCTTTAATCTTTCCATCTATCTGTTTTTCCATTTGATATCTGTCTATATTCTCCATCCATCCATCCATTTTCCCATCCCACCATAGATCTTCCCAATCATCTAGCCAGTTACCGTATCTATAGATCTTCCCATCCATCCATATCTATGTCCATCTATCCATATAATCTATCCTTTAATCTTTCCATCTATCTGTTTTTCCATTTGATATCTGTCTATATTCTCCACCCACCCATCCATCCATCCTTCCATCCATTTTCCCATCCCACCATAGATCTTCCCAATCATCTAGCCAGTTACCGTATCTATAGATCTTCCCATCCATCCATATCTATGTCCATCTATCCATATATCTATCCTTCAATCTTTCCATCTATCTGTTTTTCCATCTGATGTCTGTCTATATTCTCCATCCATTCATTTTCCCATCCCACCATAGATCTTCCCAATGCAATTTTCTGAATCAGCACCCCAAACTGTGGTCTATCCAATGCAATTTTCCCAAACTGAATCTAAAGTTGGCCAAAACCAGTGGTCCGCAAGAACGAAAATATGGTCCATGGCCTCACTATTACTATACTATTGCCTTGAAACCCCGTGGCAACAAGAGTGGCTGGTTGCCCTTCAAGAACAGCCTTAATACAATGTTGAAAGTAAAAGAAAAATGCTTTACTTCAGCAAACACAAAGGATAAGCAAATGCAGTTGAAAAATGCAAAAGAAAACAAGGAAATCTTAATGCAGACACAAATTAAAGCCTCTTACAAAGTCCCAAAAGAAACAGCAGTCTTCCATCAGACAATGGGAAATGAACACTAAGTCCTTAGCAGCAGACACAAAGCAAGTTCAATTGGAGTGAGAACATCAGCATCAGAGTCATTGTTACCAGCGAAAGCTGACTGCTCCTGCTTCTGATTTATAGCCCTGAATTCCCCACACAGGAGGTGCTAGAGCGTCTCCCAATTAGCTCAGTGTTTATAGCAGCTATTCTAGCTGACCGCTGTCTGTGTTCTGTCTCTTTTCGTCTCTCTAGAAATGTGGACACTTGCAAACCCTCATCGTCTGATTCTTCTTCTCCCTCCAATTCCTGAGCACTTCCCTGCTCCTCTTCCTCTTCCGAAGATGAGGAATCCCTAACACTGATCTTGCAAAACCCTCTTAGAGTGCTGAGGCAATGGGGAAGTCAGGAGGGGAGAGGCTGACAACCCAAAAAAGATTACTATCGCATCAACTCTACATTATTACTTTTTTGTGGTCAATCATATGGCAATTACTGGATGGCATATGTTCCTTATCAGAAACTAGAGCTGATGTGGTCTACCCAATGCTCCTTTCTGAATCAGCACCCCAATTAACCAAACTGAATATAAAGTTGACTCAAAACTGATTTGTAACCCTTTTGGTACTAATGTTGGTGAGTGGTCCCTGGTCAAAGTGGTCCCTGATCAAGTGGTCCCTGGTCAGGTGATCCCTGGTCAAGTGGTTCCTGGTCAAAAAAAGTTTGGGAACCACTGTTTTAAAAGCCAAGGTTATGCTATAGGGCAGTGAGCTTCATTTCTGTACTTCATTTTTTTTAAAGTCCTATGTTTGAAATGGTCCTTTCTGTATGGCCAAAGAGTGCAGAAAACGTTGTGATACCATGGGCAAAGACCTATGACAATTCCATGGTATTTTTTGCACCAATGCAAAAAATGCAAAAAATGCACCAATGCAAAAAATGGCTAGCTATGGCTGGTTGGATATATGAATGGGAAGATCTATGGTGGGATGAGGAAATGGATGGATGGATGGATGGATGGAGAATATAGACAGACATCAGATGGATGGTTGGATGGAAAAGAGGTTAGATGGAAAGACTGAAGGACAGATATATCATAGAATCATAGAATCAAAGAGTTGGAAGAGACCTCATGGGCCATCCAGTCCAACCCCCTGCCAAGAAGCAGGAATATTGCATTCAAATCACCCCTGACAGATGGCCATATGAATAGATGGACATAGTAATGGATGGATGGGAAGATCTATAGATATGGTAACTGGTAGGCCTGTGCGGTTTCGTTCGTTAATTCGTTAATTCGTTAAACATTCGTTAATTTTTGCATATACGAAACGATAACAAAACATATTTTCAAACCCGGAAGGGTTTTTAAATATCGAAACGGCAACCCCCACAGTTTTAACGAGCTTTCGCTCGTTTCGTAAATGGGGCGGGCAGGGGCGAAGGGGCGGCGCGAGCGCGCACCCAGTGAGCCAAGCCCCGCGCCTGCCTGTTGGGTGCGAGCGCGGCTCCCGATTGGCCGGCCCGCGCGCGCTCGCCCTTAGGCTGAGGCCCTCTTTGGCAGGAGCTTCCCCCTCAGCGGCAGCAGCTTCCCCCTCGCCCCTTTGGTGCTCCGTGCTCCTTCTTCCCCAGGCTGGGCGCCAGGCTTGGGAGCCCAGCCCCGGGAAGGAAGGGAATTTTTAGCCACGGAGCAGCAGAAGGGCGAGGAGGAGGCTGCTGGCGAAGAGGGCCTCAGCGGCGGCAGCTTCCCCCTCACCCTTCTGCTGCTCCGTGGCTAAAAGTTTCCTTCCTCCCCGGGCTGGGCTCCCAAGCCTGGCGCCCAGCTTGGGGAAGAAGGAGGACGGAGGAGCAAAGGGGCGAGGGGGAAGCTGCCGCCGCTGAGGCCCCCTTCGCCAGTAGCCTCCTCCTCGCCCTCAGCGGCAGCAGGCTTGGGAGCATTTCCAGAGGGCATTTCCATTTTAAAATATTTTTTTAATATTATTTTAATATTATTCTTAAAAAATACAAAAAATATTATAAAAATTCGTTAATATTTACAAAATTTCATAAATACCGAACTTTTTTTTTGGAAAATTTTGTAATTATTTTAAATATCGAAACAAAAAAACACCCCAATTACAAATCGATTTTAGAAACAAATTTTTTCTTGATCAAACAGGCCTAGTAACTGGATAGATGAATGGGAAGATCTATGGTTGGATGGGGAAATGGATGGATGGATGGAGAATATAGATAAACATCAGATGGGTGGTTGGATGGAAAAACAGATAGATGGAAAGATTGAAGGATAGATATATAAATAGATGGACATAGATATGAATGGATGGGAAGATCTATAGATATGGTAACTGGCTAGATGAATGGGAAGATCTATGGTGGGATGGAGAAATGGATGGATGGAAAATATAGACAGACATCAGATGGATGGTTGGATGGAAAAACAGATAGATGGAAAGATTGAAGGATAGATATATAAATAGATGGACATAAGATATGAATGGATGGGAAGATCTATAGATATGTAACTGGCTAGATGAATGGGAAGATCTATGGTGGGATGGGGAAATGGATGGATGGAGAATATAGACAGACATCAGATGGATGGTTGGATGGAAAAACATATAGATGGAAAGATTGAAGGATAGATATATAAATAGATGGACATAGATATGGATGGATGAGAAGATCTATAGATATGGTAACTGGCTAGATGAATGGGAAGATCTATGGTGGGATGGAGAAATGGATGGATGGAGAATATAGACAGACATGAGATGGATGTTTGGATGGAAAAACAGATAGATGGAAAAATTGAAGGATAGATATATGAATAGATGGACATAGATATGGATGGATGGAAAAATCTATGGTTTTTCTGCAAGATTTTTCTTTTCCTCATTCCCTTTGAAAGAGAAGGCAGCTTTGTAGAAACATCTCATCTTTCATTCATTTTTTCTGATAATTCCTTGGAATAATGCTACATCTTTCAACGGGGCAAAAATGCCCACCAAACTACCATTGTTTTCCAATTTTAATAAAAGATATTCATTTTGTGTACAGTTAGACCCCACCAATACCACAAAATTTAGGATGCTTTCTCCCCTCTCTGTGGAAATTAAATGAAGCTTCTTGGATCGCAAATGGGAGGGAGGAAGCTCAATAATCTCTGATTCCAAGGAGAAATGTCTTTCCTGCTCTAGACATCTGGAAAGAATATGAAATTCCGCATGTACTTTCCCTTAAACTGTTCAATTACACTAATATGTTATTCTAGTTTTGCCAAAGCGAGGATGATGCAAATTTTTCATATTTATTACTGTTATTTTCAACATGCGTGGAAGAGAAACAACGGGCACTCGCCCCATTATACATCTTTCCTGTTCAGGCAACTTTCCCAGAGATATCAATAAGAGTTTCCGGTTGTGAGAAGGAAGTGATAAAATGAGCGATAAATAGTTGTTGTGAGTATGCACAGATTAGTTAATGGGGATTATCTCATCTTGAAACACTCTCTAATGTCTGTAAGGTTTATACAATATGGAGGTGAAATCATGGTCACCCAAGTACTCAGTCGGAAAACCTGTCCAGGCAGAATTCTCGCTCTGAAAAATGTCAGAATGTCAGAGGGTTGAATGAAAAGTAATGCCTCAACCTTGACGCGCCTTCCTCCTGGCACATTTCTCTCTTTCACCCTCCATTCATGCCTCTTCAAATTCTGCAGCACTGCTGGTCACAGCTGATCTCCAGCTGGAGCACTCAAGGGCAGGGCTTCCCAGTTCTCAGTGTCTATGCCAGAGTTTTTAAGGTTGGCTTTGAGCCCATCTTTGTGTATATGTGTGTATTAGGCTTGGGCGATCCAGTTCGTTAATTTCGTTATTCGTTATTGATTCGTATTTAAATTAGCTTACGATCCAATATCGAGCCATGCAGGAATAGTGTGAGGAGTAATTAAGAATCGAAACAACTTTTTCCAATTTTCGTAATTATTTCGTAATTATTTCGTAATTATTTCATAATTATTTTCGTATGTGTGGTGCAAGTTTTACAATCTCGCATTTACCCCACTTCCGGTCCCTTTGCTCTGCTGCTTCCCTCCTCTTTCCTCATGCTTCTTCTTGCCTTACTCTGGGCTGCACTCGGCTACCTTCCTTCCTTCCTTCCTTCCTTCCTTCCTTCCTTCCTTCTTTCCTTCCTTCCTTCCTTCCTTCCTTCCTTCCTTCCTTCCTTCCAGCTGGCAAATCCCACATTCCCCCCTCCCTCCTCTTTCTCCTGGCATCCTTCTTGCCCAAAATTTCTCATTACTTTATTTTTCATACCCTCACTCTATGCCACAGCAATGCGTTGCCAGGTACAGCTAGTATGAAATATAATATAATATAATATAATATAATATACAATTATAATATATTATATAATAATATTATAATAATATAATATATATTATATATTATATATTATATTATATTGTTTATATTATATATTATATTACTATATTATTATTATATTATATTATAATTGTATATTATAATATAATATAATATATATAATATATTATAATATAATAATGATATAATAATATAATATAATATAAACAATATAATATAATAATATTATAATAATATAATATAATATAGTTGTTGTTTGTTTTATCACACCAACAGTCAACAACAGAGGGAGAGGGAAGCTTCAGAAGTCCCCCCTGACTCATTTGGAGGTTTTTTTAGCATATTCCGCAATCGCGTCCGTCATTAACGAATCGATTCGTAATTTACAAAATTTTGGAAATTTCAAAATTTTGAAATCTTAAATTTCGGAAGTCCTCAGAATTTCGAAACGCTAGCGCACCCTAGAAACGAAACGAGTTTAGAACCAATTTTTTTCTTGATCGCCCAAGCCTAGTGTGTATATATAACCTCTACTGTGATTGGCCAACCACTCAGCTAGCATCTAAGCCAAGGAGAGGGCTGTTTCTGAGACTTCTAGTGGGGAGGGGAGAGCAGGTGTGCTCAGCACATGGCAGCATGGTGCGCATGTGCGGACAATGGAGAGCGTGCAAGGCTGGATGGAGGCTCGTGCCAGCGAGTCCCTTCAAGTCATGCGGGTTCTGTGTGGGAAGTTTGGCCCAATTCTATCGTTGTTGAGGTTCAGAATTCTCTTTGATTGTAGGTGAACTATTAATCCCAGAAACTACAACTCCCAAATATCAAGGTCTGTTTTTCCCCAAACTCCACCAGTGTTCACATCTGGGCATTTTGAGTATTCGTGCCAAGTTTGGGCCAGATCCATCATAGGTCTGTTTTCCCCAAACTCCACCAGTGTTCACATTTGGACATTTTGAGTATTTGTGCCAAGCTTGGTCCAGATCCATCATTGTTTGAGTCCACAGTGCTCTCTGGATGCAGGTGAACTACAACTCCAAAACTCAAGGTCAATGCCAGCCAAACCCTTCCAGGATTTTCTGTAGGTCATGGGAGTTCTGTGTACCAAGTTTGGTTCAATGCCATTGTTCGTAGAGTTCGGAATGCTCTTTGATTGTAGGTGAACTATTAATCTCAGAAACTACAACTCCCAAATGTCAAGGTCTATTTTCCCCAAACTCCACCAGTATTCACATTTGGACATTTTGAGTATTTGTGCCAAGCTTGGTCCAGATCCATCATTGTTTGAGTCCACAGTGCTCTCTGGATGCAGGTGAACTACAACTCCAAAACTCAAGGTCAATGCCAGCCAAACCCTTCCAGGATTTTCTGTAGGTCATGGGAGTTCTGTGTACCAAGTTTGGTTCAATGCCATTGTTCGTAGAGTTCGGAATGCTCTTTGATTGTAGGTGAACTATTAATCTCAGAAACTACAACTCCCAAATGTCAAGGTCTATTTTCCCCAAACTCCACCAGTATTCACATTTGGACATTTTGAGTATTTGTGCCAAGTTTGGTCCAGATCCATCATTGTTTGAGTCCACAGTGCTCTCTGGATGTAGGTGAACTATAACTCACTCAAGGCCAATGCCCGCCAAGCCCTTCCAGTATTTTCTGTAGGTCATGGGAGTTCTGTGTGCCAACTTTGGTTCAATTCCATCATAGGTGGAGTTTATTATTTATTATTATTTATTTATTAATTATTATCAGGGTGGTTTACAGAGGCATGGATTCGATGCCCAAGAACATCATAAAACATTTAAAACATTAATACATTGTATAAAAACATAACAAGAGCAATAAAAACATAAATTAGTTACCTCTCCTAATTAAAAACATTATCCAATCTCATTGTCCAGTTGTTACAAGTTCCTATGCCTTTTATATTGCATTTTCAAACGCTTCCTTGAACAGGCAGGATTTGACTCTTTTCTGGAATGTTAAGAGGGAGGGGGCCGATCTAATATCCCTAGGAAGTGTGTTCCACAGAGGGGCCACCACCAAGAAGGCCTTGTCTCTCAACTCCGCCAAACGTATTTGTGATGCAGGTGGGATCGAGAGCAGGGCCTCCCCAGATGATTGTAAAGTCCTAGCAGTTAACCTACGATCAAAGAGTTCAGAATGCTCTTTGATCGTAGGTGAACTATACATCCCAGCACCACAACTCCCAAATGACAAAATGAATCCCTCTCCAACCCCTCCAGTATTAAAATATGGGTGTATCAGGTATTTGTGCCAAATTTGGTCCATTCTGCATATCAGATATTTACATTAAAATTCATAGCAGTAGCAAAATTATAGTAATTTATTTATTTATTTATTTATTTACTATTCTTGTATACCGCTGTATCTCAAGCCCGAGGGCGACTCACAGCGGTTTCCAGACAGCAAACAACAAGAAAATAAAAACAGCAATAATCAATATACCATAACAGTTAAATTACACATTTCCATTACTAGCTAATAAACAAACATCAATACACAGTTATCACAAAACCCACCCCCGATCGCCTCATCATCCAAGCGTGATCCAAATTCGTCGTCCATTGTTCCGTTCCTATGTTCAAATTACCAAAACTGCACTGAATTACTCAAACACCTGCACGAACATCCAGGTCTTCAGCTTTCTACGGAATGTCATGAGAGATGGTGCCAGCCTAACATCTACAGTAGGCCTGGGCGGTTTCGTTCGTTAATTTTGTAATTCGTTAAATATTCGTTAATTTTAGCACTTATAAAACGATTACAAAACTTATTTTTAAACCCGGAAGTGTTTTTAAATATCGAAACGGCAGGCGCCAAAAAATTTTGTATTTCCGTCCATTTCGGAAATACGTAAGATGGCCGCCTGGCGAGCGAGAGGGCAAGCGAGAGGGCGAGCGGCGAGCGAGAGGGCGAGCGGCGAGCGAGAGGGCGAGCGGCGAGCGAGAGGGCGAGCGGCGAGCGAGAGGGCGAGCGGCGAGCGAGAGGGCGAGCGGCGAGCGAGAGGGCGAGAGGGCGAGCGGCGAGCGAGAGGGCGAGCGGCGAGCGAGAGGGCCCGCCAGAGTGAGTGCCTGCCTTCCCTCCTTAATAATAATTTCTACTAAATTAATAATTAAATTAAAAAATATTTAAAAAATATTGAAAAAAAGGGCGCCATCTTTACAAAATGTTTTGTAAATATTAACGAAATTTCGTAAATACCAAACTTTTTTAAGGGAAAATTTTGTAATTATTTTAAATATCGAAACAAAAAAAAAACCCCAAATACAAATCGATTTTAGAAACAAATTTTTGCGTTGTTACCCAGGCCTAGTCTACAGGAAGGGCGTTCCACAGCCGGGGAGCCACCACCGAGAAGGCTCTATCTCTCATCCCCGCCAACCGTGCTTGAGAGGCTGGCGGGATCGAGAGCAGGGCCTCCCCGGAAGATCTCAAAGTCCAGGTGGGTTCATAGGCCGAGATGCGGTCAGCTAGGTATCTTGGGCCGGAACCGTTTAGGGCTTTATAGGCCAGTACCAACACCTTGAATTGGGCCCGGTAGCAAATCGGCAGCCAGTGGAGTTGGTGCAACAGGGGGGTTGTGTGCTCCCTGCGCTCCACTCCTGTTAGAATCATGGCTGCCGCGCGTTGGACTAGTTGCAGCTTCCAGGCTGTCTTCAGGGGCAGCCCCACGTAGAGAGCGTGAAGTAGCAAGTAATGAAGTAGCAATGAAAATAATTTTATGGTTGACGGTCACCACAACATGAGGAACTGTATCAAAAGGTCACACCATTAGGAAGCTTGAGAAACATTGACCCAAAGGTATAGCTAACTGTTAAAGAAATGGATGTGCCACAATATTTGATTGTCCTGATGCATAACCATATACTCCAGACAAAATAACCACAGCCAGGACAGAACATGGAAAAACTTAAATGTTTCTCAGTTTGCAAGCAAGTCAGAAAAAAAAACTTGCAGTTTATCACCTTATCTGCTCAATTTATATGCAGAACATATCACAAGGAAAGAAGGGTTAGCCTCAGGGGAAGGAGGTGTGAAAATTGGGGAAAGGAACATCAACAGTTTAAGATAATTTAACAATTTAGGATGACACCGCCGTATTAGAGGGAAATAGCAAGGACTTGGAAATGCTATAATGAGGGAGGCTGTGACCTTGCAAACTGGATGCCTCCTGAAATGCCCGTTGACTTATGAGAGGCAATATCAGTTATTGAACACTATGCTGAAATACTTGTATCTTGCTTAATTCTGCCATGTATGGATACTAGGCTTGGGCGATCAAGAAAAAAAATAGTTCTAAACTCGTTTCTAGGGTGCGCTAGCGTTTCTAAATTCTGAGGACTTCCGAAATTTAAGATTTCAAAATTTTGAAATTTCTGAAATTTCGTAAATTACGAATCGATTCGTTAATGGTGGACACGATTGCACAATATGCTAAAAAAAAAAACCTCCAAATGGGACAGGGGGAACTTCTGAGCTTCCCTCTCCCTCTGTTCTTGACTGTTGGTGTGATAAAACAAACAACAACTATATTATATTATATTATATTATATATATTATATTATCTGTCAGGGACGAGGGATAGGGCCTTCTCGGTGGTGGCCCCCCGGCTGTGGAACACCCTCCCTGTAGACATCAGACAGGCGCCCTCCCTTATGTCATTCCGCAAGAGCCTAAAGACATGGTTATTTGAGAAGGCGTTTAACTAAGTGCTACAACAATTGGCAATGACGATTGGAACGGAATAAGGATTACGAGATTGGTTACGATTCTATGATGAGACGGTGCGGATGATTTAGTGTAATTATATTATTGTTATACATTGATTGTTATGTTGATATTTCGTTGTGTTCTGCCTTATTGTAAACTGTTTTTTACATGTTGTACACCGCCGTGAGTCGCCCCAGGGCTGAGAACGGCGGTCAACAAATGAAGTAAATAAATAAATAAATAAATTATTATAATATTATTATATTATATTGTTGTATATTATATTATAATATTATTATATTATATTATTGTATATTATATTATATTATTATAATATTATTATATTATATTATTGTATATTATATTATTATTATATTATATTACTTTATATTATAATATATTATATATATAATATTATACAATTATAATATAATATACTAATATAATATAATTAGGGCTGGGCGGTTTCGTTCGTTAATTTCGTAATTCGTTATTAATTCGTTATTTTTTTTTATAACGAAGCGATATTGAACCATTCAGGAGCAACTAAAAATCGAAACGAATTTTTCAATTCATTTCGTAATTGTTTCGTAATTGTTTCGTAATTGTTTCGAAATCGTTTCGTTATTATTTCCGCATGTCTGATGCAAGTTTTATAGTTGTTGTTTGTTTTATCAGTGATAAAAAAATAAATTATTACACCAACTGTCAACAACAGAGGGAGAGGGAAGCTTCAGAAGTTCCCCCTGTCCCATATGGAGGTTTTTTTAGCATATTGCGCGGTCGCGTCCGCCATTAACGAATCGATTCATAATTGTTTCGTAATTGTTTCGTAATTTCCGAAATTTCGTAAATTTCGAACTTTTTTAAAGAAAAATTTCGGAATTCTTTTAAAAATCGAAACGCAAAAATCCCCTAAAAACGAATCAAGTTTAGAAACAAATTTTTCCGTGGTTGCCCAGCCCTAAATATAATATATACAATACTATAATATAATAGTATTAATATAATATAATATAATATAATATATATTATTATAATATTATTATATTATATATTATATTATAGTATTGTATATTAGTGTGAGGCAAGAAGAAGCATGAGGAAAGAGGAGGGAAGCAGCAGAGCAAAGGGACCGGAAGTGGGGTAAATGCGAGATTGTAAAACTTGCACCAGACATACGAAAATAATTACGAAATAATTACAAAAATTGGAAAAATTGTTTCGATTCTTAATTACTCCTCACACTATTCCTGCATGGTTCGATATTGGATCGTAAGCTAATTTAAATATGAATTAATAACGAATTACGAAATTAACGAACTGGATCGCCCAAGCCTAATGGATACTCTATATACAGTAGTCCTGCTTGTCCAGGGGAGATGTATTCCCAAACCCCACGGAGGCCTAAAGCTGCAGATAAACTCTATAACCCCATAGAGGTCGTGGTGGGAAGGAGGAGATGCGGGAAAAGGAGACCTCGAATTCGGCCTAATTCGGACCGCTTATCCACATTAACAACCCCCAACCGGTCTCCTAAGGTAAATTGGTGTAACCAGGTGAGCGGGCCCTCCGGTTTGAAGGTGGTGTTGTTGAACGCCAGATCTGTCAACGGAAAAACGACCTGGATCCAGGATTTAATCCTGGAGGAGCGGGCAGATCTGGCGTGCATCACGGAGACCTGGCTGGATGAAGCGGGGGGCGTAAATCTCTCCCAGCTTTGTCCTCCAGGTTTCTCCGTGCAACACCAACCAAGAGCCGGAGGACGGGGAGGCGGGGTCGCAGTGGTCTATAGAGATTCCATCCATCTGACCAGGAGTCCCATCCCGCAGACCACAAATTTCGAATGCGTCCACCTGAGGGTGGGTGACCGGGACAGAATAGGGATTCTTGTAGTGTACCGTCCACCTCGCTGCACTACAGTCTCCCTGCCTGAGCTAGCGGGGGTGGTCTCGAGCCTGGTGGTGGAGTCCCAACGGCTTCTTGTGCTGGGGGACTTCAACATCCATGCCGAGGCAATCCTCACAGGAGCGGCTCAGGACTTCATGTCTGCCATGGCAACCATGGGGCTGTCCCAACAAATAACTGGCCCCACCCACTGTGCTGGACACACATTGGACTTGGTCTTCTGCCAGGGATGGGAGCAAGGTGGCGGTGTGGAGGAGCTGTCTATCTCTCCGTTGCCATGGACCGACCACTTCCTAATCAGATTTAGGCTCACTGCGCCCCCTAACCTCCGCAAAGGTGGAGGACCCATTAAGATGGTCCGCCCCAGGAGGCTTATGGATCCGAACGGATTCCTGATGGCTCTTGGGGAGTTCCCCGCTACCTCGGTAGGTGACCATGTCGAGGCCTTGGTGGCTCTCTGGAATGGGGAGATGACCAGGGCAATTGACAGGATCGCTCCGGAACGTCCCCTCTCAAGTAACCGAGCTAAACCAGCTCCTTGGTTCACTGAGGAGCTGGCAGCGATGAAGCGAAGGAAGAGGGAACTAGAGAGCGTGTGGCGCTCGGACCCAAGCGAGCCAAATAGAGCACGGTTTGTGTCCTTTCTAAGGGCATATGCCGCGGCAATAAAAGCCGCAAAGAAAACTTTCTTTGCGGCCACTATTGCATCTGCAAAAAACCGTCCGGCGGAGTTGTTTCGGATTGTCAGAGGTCTTTTAACTCCCCCTACCTCAGGTGGGAGCCCTGACAACTCGGCCACGCGCTGTGAAGCATTTGCTCGGTTCTTCGCAGACAAAGTCGCTTTGATCCGTTCTGGGCTGGACGCCACATTAAATGCAGTCTCGGTGGATGTGACACAAGCACCTGCTTGTCCTATTTTGATGGATTCTTTTCAGTTTGTGAAACCCGAGGATGTGGACAAGATACTTGGAGGAATGAGGCCTACCACGTCCATCCTAGACCCCTGCCCATCCTGGCTTCTGAAAGAGGCCAGAGGGGGATTGGCTGAGTGGGTAACGGTGGTGGTTAATGCCTCCCTTCGGGAAGGCACGATTCCAGCGAGCCTAAAACAGGCTATTATAAAGCCGCTGTTGAAGAAACCATCACTGGACCCCACCAAATTTGACAACTTTCGGCCTGTTTCCAATCTTCCCTTCTTGGGCAAAGTCATGGAAAGCGTGGTGGCCTCACAACTCCAGGTATTCTTGAGAGACACGGATTATCTGGATCCGGCACAGTCTGGCTTCAGACCGGGACATGGTACCGAGACGGTCTTGGTCGCCTTAGTGGATGATCTCCGCCGGGAGCTAGACAGGGGGAGTGTGTCCCTGTTGGTGCTCCAGTCATTTCTGGAGGGTCGTACCCAGAAGGTTTTATTGGGGGACTCCTGTTCAACACCACAGCCGTTGACCTGTGGTGTTCCTCAGGGCTCCATACTGTCCCCCATGCTGTTTAACATCTACATGAAGCCGCTGGGTGAGATCATCCGGAGTTTCGGGGTGCGGTGTCATCTGTACGCAGATGACGTCCAACTCTGTCACTCCTTTCCACCTGCTACTAAGGAGGCTGTCGAAGTCCTGAACCGGTGCCTGGCTGCTGTGACGGTCTGGATGAGGGCGAACAAACTGAAATTAAATCCAGACAAGACAGAGGTACTCCTGGTCAGTCGCAAGGCCGAACAGGGTATAGGGTTACAGCCCGTGCTAGACAGGGTCGCACTCCCCTTGAAGGCACAGGTTCACAGCTTGGGTGTGACCCTGGACTCATCACTGAGCCTGGATCCCCAGGTTTCGGCGGTGACCAGGGGAGCATTTGCACAGCTTCGGCTCGTGCGCCAGCTGCGCCCGTACCTTGGGAAGTCTGACTTGGCCACGGTGGTACACGCTTTGGTCACATCCCGCCTCGACTACTGCAACGCTCTCTACGTGGGGCTGCCCTTGAAGACGGCCCGGAAGCTCCAGCTAGTCCAGCGTGCGGCAGCCATGTTGTTAACCGGAGCGGGACGCAGGGAGCACACAACGCCCTTGCTGTCCCAGCTCCACTGGCTGCCGATTAGCTACCGGGCCCAATTTAAGGTGCTGGTGTTATCCTACAAAGCCCTAAACGGTTCCGGCCCAAAATACCTTGAGAACCGCATCTCGGCCTACGAGCCCACGAGGACCTTAAGATCATCCGGGGAGGCCCTTCTCTCGGTCCCGCCTGCCTCACAGGCACGCCTGGTGGGGACAAGAGAGCGGGCCTTCTCGGTGGTGGCCCCCCGGCTGTGGAACTCCCTCCCTGCTGAAATCAGACAGGCGCCTTCCCTCATGGCCTTCCGCAAGGGCCTGAAAACCTGGCTCTTTGAGAAGGCCTTCAACTAAGTGCTATGTTTTTGGAATGACCACCGGAATGGACCATGACTACGAGATTGATTATGACCCTAAACAAGACGAAGCGGATTTTTAGTTAAGTAGCTGTGTATTAGTAAGATGTGGGTTGTGGTCCTGATTTATTGTAACCTGTTGTCCTTTGTGTTCTATGTTCTGTACACCGCCACGAGTCGCCTTCGGGCTTGAGAGTGGCGGTTAACAAGTGCAAATAATAAATAAATAATAATAAAATAAATACCAGAATTGTTTTTGGACCACCATTGACCATGGAAAAGTAAAACTGTGTAATACGAGGGTTGAATGAAAAGTAATGCCTCCACCTTAACTTCTCAACAGATGACAGTACTGGTATGCGGAAGGTACTGGCTTATTCAGTAGACTCTACTCTACAGTTCCATTTTGGTGGGAAGCCTTAGCATTGAACGGTTGTGTTGTTAAAGTGCTAAGTATGGAACCCTGTGCATATGGTTGGTCAATGCGACTTAAGCAACGTGCAGTCATTGAATTTTTGATAGCAGAAGGTGTCACCCTAAAGGAAACTAATCAGAGAATGCAAGCTGTTTATGGTGATGGTGTTGATGTGAGTACTGTGTGTTGTTGGGCAAGTAAGTTTAAAGATGTTGAGGTGACACCTTCTGCTGTCAAGAATTATGTGACTGCACATTGCTTAAGTTACACTGACCGACCGCCTGCACAGGGTTCCATACTTCGCACTTTAACAACACAACCGTTCAATGCTAAGGCTTCCTGCCAAAATGGAACTGTAGAGGAGAGTCTACTGAACAAGCCAGTACCTGCTGCATACCAGTACTGCCATCTGTTGAGGAGTTATGAAGGTGGAGGCATTACTTTTCATTCAACCAGGCATGTAGCCGGGGGGGGGGGGGGGGGGGGGACTCATGGTGGTTTGTGAAAAGGCCTTACTGGTGCATTATTTAAACTGTTATGTTTATTCATATCATGATCTGATCACCATACTCAATATATCCCATATGCATGGGGGTATTGGGGTAACGATACAAAAGGTTTGCTAGGCTAGACCCTCTTTCACTCAGACTCAGCCCCCCCCCCGAAACTCAGCCCCCCCCCAAAACCCCCCTGAAAAAAATTCACACCCCCCCCCCCGAAACGAAATCCTGGCTAGGGGGCCTGCATTCAACCCTCATATTTTTGAATTGTAGTTGTCCATGGCTAACTTTATTTTTTATTTATCGTGTCATCAGCAACCATTGCATTACAATTCTAACAGAGCAAAACAAACACACAGATTAAAAAGAAAAAGGAAAAGAAAACACGCAGATTTTGCAAATTTGGTATTTGGTTAAATGTCCTTTGACCAGTATCTGGCCACTTGGAGTGCCTCTGGGGTTGCCGCAAGAAGGTCCTCCATGGTGCATGTGGCAGGGCTCAGGGTGCATTGCAGCAGGTGGTCAGTGGTTTGTTCCTCTCCACACTCGCATGCCGAGGATTCCACCCTGTAGTCCCATTTCTTAAGATTGGCTCTGCATCTCGTGGTGCCAGAGTGCAGTCAGTTCAGCGCCTTCCAAGTCGCCCAGTCCTTTGTGTGCCCAGGGGGGAGTCTCTCATCTGGTATCACCCATGAATTGAGGTGCTGGGTTTGGGCCTGCAACTTTTGGACTCTTGCTTGCTGGGGTGTTCCAGCGAGTGTCTCTGTAGATCTAAGAAAACTATGTCCTGATTTAAGTCGTTGACATGCTGGCTGATACCCAAACAGGGGATGAGTTGGAGATGTCTCTGCCTTGGTCCTTTCACTATTGGCTGCTACTTCCTGGCGGATGTCAGAGACGACTTGCAGCATGGCTAACTCAAACCACAGAAAGTGAACCATAGAGAAGGAGTTCCTCCTGTATGAACAATTTCTCTTTTCTTTGTTTGATGCAGACCTCTGAATAATAAGAATGTTAACTGTGGTAAGAACAGACTTGGATTCCTACAGTAGATGTAAGTGTTTTTTGAACTTTGTGTGATTTGTTTACTTTTCTAGGCCCGAAATGTGTAGCTGGGAACACTTTTCAAATGTTTACCTTACAAAGTTTTTGGGTTGCTGTGAGTTTTTTGGGCTGTATGGCCATGCTCCAGTAGTGTTCTCTCCTGATGTTTCACCTGCATCTCTGGCATGTTTTTAGTTTTTGTTCCTGCTATGTCATTTCTTTTAACATGACAGAAGACACTTTTGGTGTGAGAGAATTGGCTGTCTGCAAGTATGTTGCCCAGGGGACACCCAGATGAGTTACCATCCTGTGGAAGCCTTCTCTCATATCCCTGCATGGAAAGCTGGAGCAGACAGACAGGAGCTCACCCCATCTCACAGATTCGAACAGCCAACCTTCAATTCTTTAGGTCAGCAGTTCGGCCGGTACAAGGGTTTAACCCATTGCACGATGTGTTACCATCCTGTGGTAGCCTTCTCTCATGTCCCTGCATGGGAAGCTGGGGCTGACAGATGGGACCTCACCCCATCTCATGGATTCGAACAGCCAAATTTCAGGTCAATGGGTTTAACCCATTGCACCACTGCGCTCCTACTATGTAGTGATATTGTTACATTGATTGGCAATTGACTTGCATTGTCCTTGGCATTATATATGGCATTCTTTGCTTTAAGGTGCGTAAAACAACAGCAAGTTATAATACAAAAGATACACCTGTTTTAAAACATATCATACATGCATCCACCTCTATGGGATGCATTCTTTTAGCAGAGTAAATTCCAAGGACTTTCAGTAAATTGGCACCCTGAAATATCAAAATTCTTGGAGGAGCACATCTGACCCTTGTAAACCCACCATACGACTCCTTGCTTAGGAAAACAAGAAACTAAGATTTATTATAAGAAATACATTGGGACAGAAATGATAATAGGAAACCTAGCCATGGCACGTAACTGGACAAGCAAGGAGCCATGTTTGCCCCCAGCTATTGAAGAACAAAGGTAAGACATCACGTCTCCGAGGAGAAAGTTCAAGTGTGTGAACAAAAAGGGGGAAGTGACATTAGTAACCCTCAAAAATGATCAGTTTGGGATTAGAAGGAAGGTCAACATAGGTTAGAGCAGATAAACAACAGTCTAGGAAACGGAGGACCTCTGTCTATGTCTTGCCTCAGTTGCATGGCGACTGGAGAGCTCACCGAACTCAAACTCATCACTAGGCATGCGCAATCCATTAAAAAGTTTCAAAAGTCATTACAAAACTAATGTTTCATTTCTAAAATGTTCTGAAAGTCTTGTTAGTGAAATTTTTGTGTTGCGAAAATCTTGTGAAATTTTCGTGTTTTGACAGTCTCGTTAGTGAAATTTTTGTGTTTCGAAAACCTTGTGAAATTTTAATGTTTTGACAGTCTCGTTAGTGAAATTTTTGTGTTTCGAAAACCTTGTGAAATTTTCATGTTTTGACAGTCTCGTTAGTGAAATATTTGTGTTTCGAAAACCTTGTGAAATTTTCGTGTTTTGACAGTCTCGTTAGTGAAATTTTTGTGTTTCGAAAATCTTGTGAAATTTTCGTGTTTTGACAGTCTCGTTAGTGAAATATTTGTGTTTCGAAAATCTTGTGACAATTTCGTGTTTTGACAGTCTCATTAGTGAAATTTTTGTGTTTTGAAAATCTTGTGAAATTTTCGTGTTTTGACAGTCTCGTTAGTGAAATTTTTGTGTTTCGAAAATCTTGTGAAATTTTCGTGTTTTGACAGTCTCGTTAGTGAAATATTTGTGTTTCGAAAATCTTGTGACAATTTCGTGTTTTGACAGTCTCATTAGTGAAATTTTTGTGTTTCGAAAATCTTGTGAAATTATCGTGTTTTGACAGTCTTGTTAGTGAAATTTTTGTGTTTCGAAAATCTTGTGAAATTTTCGTGTTTTGACAGTCTCGTTAGTGAAATTTTTGTGTTTCGAAAATCTTGTGAAATTTTCGTGTTTCGACAGTCTCGTTAGTGAAATATTTGTGTTTCGAAAATCTTGTGAAATTTTCGTGTTTTGACAGTCTCATTAGTGGAATTTTTGTGTTTCGAAAATCTTGTGAAATTTTCGTGTTTTGAAAGTCTTATTAGTGAATTTTTCATTTTAATAAAGAGAGTAACGAAATTTCATTACTAATTCGTTGAAGTAATTGCAGGCCTGAGGGGAGGGCTTCCTGGTGTGCCTTTCTCCCTCATTTTTACAACTATTGGTGTGAAACTTGCTACAATCGTAGAACACATTTACCACTTTTAGCCCACCAAATTTCAGAACGTTTCACTTATCCATGAATTTTTGGGAAAAATTTCAAAATTTTTATATTGTTGACTTAACCATACTATGACCCTGCCTATTAGTTTCTGGGTGAAATTCAAAATATAGAGCCATATATAACAGATCCAGGCTATTTGGCAAAACATATCCCCTGTTGGAGTTCAGCCTGCGATTGTGTGCCAGGATCAGGGTGCTTTGGATGTGGGAAGTGATGCCAATGAATTTCAAGATGGCAATGGTTTGGCCAATGATACTGATGCAGAGAAGGACCTGTGCAAAGTGTAGTTTCCCATGAGAATGTCCCTGAAGGGTGTGGGGATGAGAATGTACTCCATAAATTGCTACTAGAGGGTTCCCAGGATTTGGGGCTTGAAAACAACTGGGCACCTGGCCCAGCTGCGAGACTTAATGAGCAAATAGATAGGCGAGAGGAAATTAGTCAAAACAGACATACCGAACAGTGCCTTCGGCATTCTGCCAGGCTTCAACAGAAAAAGATAAAGGGATCTCAAGTAAAACGAAACCAATTCCTGAGTGTGTGGAATAGCTTAACAAGGGGGTAAAAAGTTCCAAGTATGGGAAATATCGTCAGATGATGTTTAAGGAGCTCCATTGGCTGCCGTTCATTTACCTGTCCCAATTCAAGGTGCAGGTGCTTACCTACAAAGCCCTAAACGGTTTGGGACCTGCCTACCTGCGTGACCGCATCTCTGTGTACGAACCCACACGATCTCTTCGACCATCTGGAGAGGCCCTGCTCACACTCCCGCCACCATCGCAAGCACGATTGGTGGGGACGAGGGAGAGAGTCTTCTCAGTGGTGGCCCCTTGACTCTGGAACTCACTCCCTAAGGATATTAGGCATGCCCCAACTCTGGCAGTCTTTAGGAGGAGCCTGAAAATGTGGCTGTTTCAGTGTGCCTCCCCAGAATAAGGAAACTCCCACAATATGTCCTTAAACGCACTTTAAGAATGGCTTTAGATTGTCTGCACATTTCTTCCCTCTCCAAAACCTCTATCCCAATTACATGGTACCTGTCCATGCCCAGCATTATTTTAAAAATTTTAATTACTACATTTGGCCCAGCCATAGGTTTTTAAATGTGTTGTTTATTGTTATTATTTTTTTTGCTTATTTTGCTTATGAGTTTATGTATTGCTTTTGTATTATTGTTGTTATTGTTTAATGTTGTATTGTCGGCTCATGTAAGCCGCACCGAGTCCCTCGGGAGATGGTAGCGGGGTACAAATAAAGTGTTATTATTATTATTATTATTATTATTATTATTATTATTATTATTACGTTGGAATCAAGTGTAGCTCTTATTCTTTGTTTCATGGAAGCTTTACTTCGAAGATATTTGTCTAAGTATTTCTTGTTCATGGTTTGGTCTCTTGGAATGTATGAATGCCTACTCATGCCTTGGATTAATGTTTCCCGTTTTTCCTGAATTATATTAGTGTGGACTTTGTTTTTATGGACTTTGCTGAACTTTACCCTGGATTATTTTTGCTCCTGCTTATCTTCTTACCTAATTGGATTTACCTATTTCTTTAAAGTGCTTTTTACTTGCTGCTTTTTAATTATCTTCAATAAAAGGATTGTTTTCCAATCAACATGGTGTGGTGTTTACATTCAGAGGGCTTTTCGTGTCCTGGAGTGCAACATCCCCCCTCCCCCTGCAATTTATTTATTTATTTATTTATTTGGGGTTCTTTTACCCCGCCCTTCTCACCCCGAAGGGGACTCAGGGCGGCTTACAAAAGCAAAGGCACAATTTGATGCCTGCATCATAAAACAATCCTACACAAAATTACATCAATGCACAGTTAACAACAATTTATGCATTATAACCATAAAATCAATAAAATCAATAAAACCAAATACAAACCCAATTTCTCCTCTTACATGGTCAGCGTTCGCTACTCATAGATCTAGTTTTACGTTCCACTTCATCAGTCCTGCTGGTCTTACTCGCCTGGTTGTCTGATTTAATTGCCGGAGTGCCCAAAGGCCTGGTCCCATAACCAACTCTTCACCCTTCTCCTAAAGGCGAGGAGGAATGATGATGCCCTGATTTCCCCCGGGAGTGAGTTCCACAGGTGAGGGGCCACCACTGAGAAAGCCCTGCTCCTCATCCCCACCAGCCTCACTTGTGACAGTGGTGGGGTCGAGAGCAGGGCCTCGCCAGATGATCTCAGACTCCGGGGTGGGACATAGAGGGAGATACGTTCGGACAGATACACTGGACCGGAACCGTACAGGGTTTTGAAGGTCAAAACCAGCACCTTGAATTGTGCTCGGAACTGAATCGGCAGCCAGTGGAGCTGGTACAGCAGGGGGGTGGTATGCTCCCTGTATGTCGCTCCGGTGAGCAATCTGGCTGCCGCTTGCTGGACTAGTTGAAGTTTCCGAACAGTTTTCAAGGGCAACCCCACGTAGAGAGCGTTGCAGTTGTCTATTCGGGATGTAACTAGAGTGTGGACCACCATGGCCAGATCAGACTTCCCGAGGTACGGGCGCAACTGGTGCACAAGTTTTAATTGCGCAAAAGCTCTCCCGGCCACCGCCGAGACCTGGGCTTCCAGGCTCAGCGATGAATCCAGGATCACTCCCAAGCTGCGAACCTGCGTCTTCAGGGGGAGTGTAACCCCATCCAGCACAGGCTGTAACCCTATATCCTGTTCGGCCTTACGACTGACCAGTAGGAGTCAAACAAATAATACAAAGGAACTAACAGATCCCCTATCCCTAGCAGCATTAATCCGCCTCTCTGCATTTCCTCTTGCGTGGTTGTATTGCCCAGTTAACAAGATCCAGTAGCTGAGCAAGGCAAAAATGGGGCTGGATGGAACTAGATTGGAGGCGTTACACTGGTGGGGAGGGAAAGAGCTAAAAAATTGCAGTGTCTGTACATAGCCTTAAACAATTACAGTGTGGAAAAAGAAAAAATTGGGGTGAGATTGAGCCTCTGTGTGTCCTCCCTATTTCCCTTCCCTTCTCTCCCCCACTCCTTCCCCCAATGTTTCCAACTTGACACACTTCACCTCCTTCTGCGTTTTTATTAGCTGGTATTCTCAATACATTGGCGACAGCTATGATGAAACCAGTGGCAGATTTTCCTGCAAAGCAGCTGGGTCATCGTCCCATGGGCCTTGTTGCCTTTACCATGCAAGAGATCTTAAAGTGGCCATGCCTGGATTAGCTGCCATTTGGAAACAGCCGGAATGGGAGGATGTGGAAGTGTGAAATACACCGTGTGGAGAGCAGTGACTAATGTATGTATGCGCACAGAACGGCTTCTACTTTTTAGAAGTTGTAACTATTACAGCAGGTGATCGGGGTGTCTAGGACAGGGCATCAGAGTCATAGCACGAAGTGCAGTCTGCCCTCCACTAGGCTTGGGTAACCACGGAAAAATTTGGTTCTAAACTCGTTTTGTTTTTAGGGGGCCCTTGCGTTTTGTTTTTTTAAATAATTCCGAAATTTTCCTTTTAAAAATTTCAAATATATGAAATTTCGTAAAATTACGAATCGATTCGTTAATGGCGGACGCGGTTGCGCAATATTTATTTATTTATTTATTTATGCGCTTGTATACCGCTAATATCTCAGCCTAAGTCGGCGACTCATTGCGGTTTACAACACTTAAAAAACAGTATTCAGTTTAAAAGCATAAAACACATATACAATACAAATTATTGGGCCACCAATAATAATCCCATGCATCTCGTAACTGGAATTGCAATCCAAAATTCATCGCCCATGATTACCAATCCTTTAGTCATCAAAATTCGTTGCAACGGATTAACCGAATGCTTGTTTAAACATCCATGTCTTTAATCTATTCCGAAACACCATCAGTGAGGAGGCTGATCGTACCTCTATGGGGAGGGTATTCCAAAGCCGAGGGGCCACCACAGAAAAGGCCCTGTCTCTCGTTCCCGCCAGCCGCACTTGTGAAGCCGGCGGGATAGAGAGCAGGGACTCCCCAGAAGATCTTAGGGTCCTGGTGGGCTGATAGGCTGAGATACGTTCGGATAGATAAGTTGGGCCAGAACCGTTTAGGGCTTTAAAGGCCAACGCCAGCACTTTGAATTGAGCCCGGTAGCAGATCGGCAGCCAGTGGAGCTGGTGCAGCAGAGGAGTTGTATGCTCCCTGCGCCCCGCTCCGGTTAGTATCATGCTAAATATGCTAATATCATGCTAATATGCTAAAAAACCCTCCAAATGGGACAGGAGGAACTTCTGAAGTTTCCCTCTCCCTCTGTTGTTGACTGTTGGTGTGATAAAACACACAACAACTATAAAACTTGCACCAGACATGCGAAAATAATTACGAAATAATTACTAAATAATTACGAAATAATTACAAAATAATTACGAAATACTTACGAAATAAATTGAAAAAATTGTTTCGAATCTAATTTACTCCTCACACTATTCCTGCATGGCTCAATATTGGATCGTAAGCTAATTTAAATACGAATTATTAACGAATTACGAAAATAACAAACGAAACCGTCCAAGCCTAACCTCCACATATGTTGAGGTTAGGGGGCACAGGACCCCTATGAAACTGGAAAACAGCAAATAAAGAAGTACTACTTTTAACTTATCTATCTATATAAAAATGCTCTGTGCATAATGAGTACCTTAAAAACAAAAGAACCAATGAACGAAATCACACCAAATTTGACAACAAAACGTCTCACAACACAAGGAGTGACCATCACTCAAAAAATTATGATTTTGTCATTTGGGAGTTGTAGCTGCTCGGATTTATAGTTCACCTACAATCAAAGAGCATTCTGAACCCCACCAACGATGGAATTGAACCAAACCTGCCACACAGGACTCCCACGACCAACAGAAAACACTAGAAGGGTTTGGTGGGCATTGACCTTGAGTTTTGGAGTTGTAGTTCACTTACATCTAGAGAGCACCGTGGACTCAAACAATGATGGATCTGGATCAAACTTGGCACGAATACTCAATATGCCCAAATATAAACAGAGATGGAGTTTGGGGGAAATAGGCCTTGACATTTGGGAGTTGTAGTTACTGGGATTCACAGTTGGCAGCTGTGCAGGCAAGTGTTTCATTTCCGAGTGTCAAATCAAATATACATTGTCGGTCAGTATGGCACATCATTTGTCCGCTTGGGGATTCCAAAAGGGAAGTGATAAGGAAGCAAAGATCAAACATGACAAATGCAGGGGGAAAAAGAACTTTAAACTGTATATGATGGGCTTTATCATTGACTGTCATCTCATGTATTGCTTGCAGTGTTGGTGATGAGTGATGATGGAAGTAAATGCTGAAGACAGACAGACAACCCACGTCATAGCAAATCCCATCCCGCTTACCTGGAACCGCCGCATATCTCGAGGGTTCCCAGCGGTTTTCAAACAATTCTGATTGCACTTGAGGAAAAATTTTAGGAAGAATCTGTAGGGGAAAACAAAGAGAATCTGTGTGACATCCTTCATTTGAGAAAAAGATAATCAACCTCTGCTATTTATCCACTTTGTGCTTATATGATTGTGCCCCTGGCAGAATTCATCAGGGGATATCAACAGACTGTTTTCAAAAAGGATCCTGTCAATTAAAATAGATGAAAATGACACTTCTGGATGCACCTATTCATCCTCCAAAACAGTAGAGAATATTGTTGGGAACCAGAGATCTTCTAACTTGTTTAGTTCAAAGTATATTGGAGGAAGATTCAACTTAAAACACACACCCCTATTAAAACAGCTTCATGGGCTGCCGATAAGTTGCCGAGCCAAATTCAAGGTGCCAATTTATTTTCGTTGCTACTTCATAATTAGAATTTGGCTTTCAAAGGCAGCAGATCACAGGAGCTGTCTTCATAGACCTGTCAGCAGCCTATGATACTGTGAACCACCGCCTCCTCCTGAGAAAAATGTATAATATCACAAAGGACGACCACCTCACCCGCCTCATAGGAAACCTGCTACAAAACAGGAGCTTCTTTGTTGAGTTCCAGGGCCAGAGAAGCAGATGGCGGAAATAGAAGAACGGCCTGCCTCAGGGGAGCGTGTTTGCTCCATCCATGTTCAACATCTACACAAATGACCAGCCATTGCCAGAAGGGACAGTTTCATCTATGCTGATGATCGTGCCATCACCGCTCAAGCAGGGAGCTTTGAGATGGTAGAACAGAAGCTTTCCGAAGCTCTAGGTGCTCTTACTGCCTATTACAGGGAAAACCAGCTGATCCCCGACCCATCCAAAACACAGACATGTGCCTTTCACCTCAAGAACTGACAAGCATCCCAAGCTCTGTGGATCACCTGGGAAGGAAGGAATCCCACTGGAGCATTGCAGCACACCCAAATACCTGGGAGTCACTCTGGACCGTGCTCTGACCTACAAGAAGCACTGCCTGAACATCAAGCAAAAAGTGGGTGCTAGAAACAATATCATATGAAAGCTGACTGGCACAACCTGGGAATCACAACCAGATACAGTGAAGACATCTGCCCTTGCGCTTTGCTACTCTGCTGCTGAGTATGCATGCCCAGTGTGGAACACATCTCACCACACTAAAACAGTGGATGTGGCTCTTAATGAGACATGCCGCATTATCACGGGGTGTCTGCGCCCTACACCACTGGAGAAATTACACTGCTTAGCCGATATTGCACCACCTGACATCCGCCGGGAAGTAGCAGCCAATAGTGAAAGGACCAATGCAGAGACATCTCCAGCTCATCCCCTGTTTGGGTATCAGCCAGCACGTCAACGACTTAAATCTAGAAATAGTTTTCTAAGATCTACAGAGACACTCGCTGGAACACCCCAGCAAGCGAGAGTCCAAAAGTGGCAGGTTCAAACCCAGAACCTCAACCAATGGCTGATACCAAATGAGAGACTTCCCCCTGGGCACACAGAGGACTGGGCGACTTGGAAGGCGCTGAACAGACTGCGCTTTGGCACCACGAGATGCAGAGCCAACCTCAAGAAATGAGGCCACAAAGTAGAATCCACGACATGCGAGTGTGGAGAAGAGCAAACCACTGACCACTTGCTGCAATGCACCCTGAGCCCTGCCACATGCACAAGGGAGGACCTTCTTGCGGCAACACCAGAGGCACTCCAAGTGGCCAGATACTGGTCAAAGGACATTTAATCAACTACCAAACTCACAAATTTTGCATTTTGTCTGTTTGTTTGCTTTGTTAGAAATGTAATAAAATTTGACTGGTTGTCCTGACACGACACATAAATTAGAATTTGCTCCTATAAAGCCCTAAACGGTTCGGAGGCAGAGAAGCATGTGAGAACCCAATTACTCTTTCTTCATACTTTCACTGAACATCATAGAATCATAGAGTTGGAAGAGAACTCGTAGGCCATCCAGTCCAACCCCCTGCCAAGAAACAGGACAATTGTGTTCAAAGCACTCCCAAAAGATGCCCATCCAGCCTCTGTTTAAAAGCCTCCATAGAAAGAACCTCCACCACACTCTGAGGCAGAGTTCCACTGCTGAACGGCTCTCACAGTCAGGAGTTCTTCCTAATGTTCAGATGGAATCTCCTTTCTGGTAGTTTGAAACCATTCTTCCATTGCGTCCTAGTCTCCAAGGCAGCAGAAAACAAGCTTGCTCCCTTCTCCCTGTGACATATTCCTCTCACATACTTATACGTGGCTATCATCATGTCTCCTCTCAGCCTTCTCTTCTTCAGGCTAAATATGCCCAGTTCTTGAAGCCACTCCTCATAGGGCTTGTTTTCCAGGCCCTTGATCATTTTAGTCACCCTCCTCTAGACACATTCCAGTTTGTCAACATCTCCCTTCAATTATGATGCCCAGAATTGGACACAGTATTCCAGATGTGGTCTGACCAAGGCAGAACAGAGCACGGGGAGCATGACTTCCCTGGATCTAGGCACTAGACTCCTATTGATGGATACAATAGGTTTGAGGACCGGGACATCCGTAGGGAGACCAAGGTGCTTGTTTATAAAGCTATTGTCCTCCCAACGCTGCTATATGCTTGTGAGACAAGGACTATCTACAGATATCACACGCAACTCCTAGAATGATTCCATCAGCGTTGCCTCCAAAAAATCCTGCAAATCTCTTGGGAAGACAAGCGGACAAATGTCAGCGTGCTGGAAGAAGCAAAGACCACCAGCAATGAAGCGATGGTCCTCCACCATCAACTCCGCTGGACTGGCCACGTTGTCTGGATGCCTGACCATTGTCTCCCAAAGGTGTTGCTCTACTGAAGGAGGCTTCAAGGGTCTTTGAGTGAAATTAAGCAAGGGGCTTTGAATGAAATTAACAGCAAAAGAGAAACATACCCTTACTCTGTAGAAAAATAGCAATACGGAAGAAAATGTTTTTAAGAAACAAGATGTGACATGTAGAAGGTACTTTCTTACACAGGATGCGTTGTGGTTAACTTCAAAGGTTGTAGTAAAGTGCAGAGTATGCATGTACAAGAAGGTACTTTCCATCAAAAGATCAAGGGAGAGGGGCTGGAAATAGAGTACTTTCCATGAAAAAAAGTTTTCTTTTGTTAAAGGTTAAAATTGTTGATGTCAGGCAGTGGCACTTTCCCTTTTTGTTTGCGCTGGGCTATAAAGTTTGCAGATTTCAAGGGAAGAGCGCGGCAGTCAATTGAAGGGTAACATCTGCGCATGCTACCCAGCTGTCCGTCTTCTTCATGAAGAAACTAAGATAAAACCTTGTTTTTTGATCTTTCATTGGGACTGTCTCCTTCCTTTCGTGCTCCCGCGACGTGGACCTAAAAAGACCCAATTTAGGGTCTCTAACACTACTCCGAACTCAAGAATGGAAAACGGAATGTTGGAGGGCAGGAAAAGAGATTGAAAGATGGGCTCAAAGCCAACCTTAAAAATTCTGGCATAGACACTGAGAACTGGTAAGCCCTGGCCCTTGAGCGCTTTGAGAACTGGGAAGCCCTGGCCCTCGAGTGCTCTGAGAACTGGGAAGCCCTGGCCCTTGAGCGTTTTAAGAACTGGGAAGCCCTGGCCCTTGAGCACACCAGCTGGAGGTCAGTTGTGACCAGCAATACTGTAGAATTTGAGGAGGCATCAATGGAGGACATTCGTAGGGATACCAAGGTGCTTGTTTATAAAGCTATTGTCCTCCCAATGCTGCTATATGCCTGTGAGACAAGGACTATCTCCAGACATCACACTTAACTCTTAGAACGATTCCATCAGCGTTGCCTCCGAAAAATCCTGCAAATCTCTTGGGAAGGCAAGTGTGCAAATGTCAGCGTGCTGGAAGAAGCAAAGACCACCAGCATTGAAGCGATGGTCCTCCACCATCAACTCCGCTGGACCAGCCACATTGTCCGGATGCCTGACCACCGTCTCCCAAAGCAGTTGCTCTACCCCAAACTCAAGAATGGAAAACGGAATGCTGGTGGGCAGGAAAAAAGATTTAAAGACGGGCTCAAAGCCAACCTTAAAAACTTAGGCATAGACACTGAGGACTGGGAAGCCCTGGCCCTTGAGCGCTCTGAGAACTGGGAAGCCCTGGCCCTTGAGTGTTTTCAGAACTGGGAAGCCCTGGCTCTTGAGCACTCCAGCTGTGACCAGCAATGCTGTAGAACTTGAGGAGGCATGAATGAAGGGTGAAAGAGAGAAACGTGCCAAGAGTAAGGTGCATCAAGCCAACCCCAACAGGGACCGCCTTCCACCTGGAAACTGATGCCCTCACTGCTGGAGAAGATGCAGATCAAGAATAGGGCTCCATAGTCACCTACGGACAGGCCTGTAGCGAGGGGGGGGGGGGTTAGGGGTTCAAACCCATCCGAAATGTTTCAGATTAAAAAAAACCTGGATTACTTATGAATTTTAACTGGTTAACCAAATCCCCATGCTAAGTCTATGAGATGCAAAAAATTAAGAGTCCTTCCAGAACTGCAAGCACTATCTCAAGCAAATATTGACAATTTCTTCTTCTTCTTCTTCTTCTTCTTCTTCTTCTTCATTAAAATTACATAAATCACAACAGCAATAAAAACAACATCATTGGCGTCTCCTTATTGTCAAGCATTGTCCAATTCCATCGTCAGTTATCCGTTCCTATATCAGTTGTCTGTATCTGTTACTCTGTGTTTGTGAACGCTGGCTCAAACAGCCACGTTTTGAGTTGCTTCCGAAACGTTAAGAGGGAGGGAGCAAATCTAATCTCTCTGGGGAAGGCGTTCCATAGCCGGGGAGCCACCGCTGAAAAGGCCCTGTCTCTCGTCCCCACCAAACATACCTGTGACGAAGGCGGGGCCGAGAGCAGAGCCTCTCCGGACGATCTCAAGGTCCTAGATGGTTCATAAGGGAAGATACGTTCGGACAGGTAAGTTGGGCCAGAACCGTTTAGGGCTTTATAGGCTAGAACCAGCATTTTGAATTTATTCACACTGTCATTACTTGTAGCAACAGCTGATGTAGTGAAGCAACCAAGTAGGGAGGGGTGTTGAATGCTCTCATTAAGAAGGCCAGACTTGGTGGAGGTGGTTGACAGGGGCGGAACTGCAGGCTATTGAAGGCTGCTCTGCCCCCTGCTGTGCTCTTTGCTTCAGCGTGAGCTAGGAGGCAGGTTTCAACCCCCCCCCCCGTGAAATTTTCACCCCCCCCCCCCCGAAATTTCAACCCCTCCCGAAATTTTTTTCTGGTTACGGCCTGCCTACGGACCCACCGCTAGGACACCGATCTTGGAAGACAATCCTACTTGGACAACGAGGGAGCACCTAAGTAAGTAAGTAAGTACTCCTATTGATGCAGGCCAAAATCCCGTTGGCTTTTTTTGCTGCCGCATCACATTGTTGTATAGATATTTGTGTAGAACTGCTACAGTTTTAAATCAAGCGAACTTGCATCTGAAACGTCTTCAATGCAAACAGTCCAGAACAAAAACGAGAATCAACATTCATCCATCTCTCTCTCTTTCTTTCTCTCTTTTCCTCAATCTAGCACTTTCGAAAATATTTTCGCAAGGTCCTAGATGGTTCATAAGGGAAGATACGTTCGGACAGGTAAGTTGGGCCAGAACCGTTTAGGGCTTTATAGGCTAGAACCAGCATTTTGAATTTATTCACACTGTCATTACTTGCAGCAACAGCTGATGTAGTGAAGCAACCAAGTAGGGAGGGGTGTTGAATGCTCTCATTAAGAAGGCCAGACTTGGTGGAGGTGGTTGACAGGGGCGGAACTGCAGGCTATTGAAGGCTGCTCTGCCCCCTGCTGTGCTCTTTGCTTCAGCGTGAGCTAGGAGGCAGGTTTCAACCCCCCCCCCCCCGTGAAATTTTCACCCCCCCCCCCGAAATTTCAACCCCTCCCGAAATTTTTTTCTGGCTACGGCCCTGCCTACGGACCCACCGCTAGGACACCGATCTTGGAAGACAATCCTACTTGGACAACGAGGGATCACCTAAGTAAGTAAGTAAGTGGTAAGTGGTTTCAGACCGGGACATGGAACCGGGACGGTCTTGGTCGCCTTAGTGGATGATCTGCGCCGGGAGCTAGACAGGGGGAGTGTGTCCCTGTTGGTGCTCCTGGACCTCTCAGCGGCCTTCGATACCGTCGACCACGGTATCCTTCTGGGGCGCCTTGCGGAAATGGGCCTTGGGGGCACTGCTCTGCAGTGGCTCCAGTCATTTCTGGAGGGTCGCACCCAGAAGGTGTTATTGGGGGACTCCTGTTCAACACCACAGCCTTTGATTTGTGGGGTTCCACAGGGCTCTATACTGTCCCCCATGCTGTTTAATATCTACATGAAGCCGCTGGGTGAGATCATCCGGAGTTTCGGGGTGCGGTGTCATCTGTACACAGATGATGTCCAACTCTGTCACTCCTTTCCATCTGCTACTAAGGAGGCCGTCGAAGTCCTGAACCGGTGCCTGGCCGCTGTAACGGTCTGGATGAGGGCGAACAAACTGAAATTAAATCCAGACAAGACAGAGGTACTCCTGGTCAGTCGCAAGGCCGAACAGGGTATAGGGTTACAGCCTGTGCTGGATGGGGTCGCGCTCCCCTTGAAGGCGCAGGTTCGCAGCTTGGGTGTGATCCTGGATTCATCGTTGAGCCTGGATCCCCAGGTTTCAGCGGTGACCAGGGGAGCATTTGCACAGCTTAGGCTCGTGCACCAGCTGCGCCCGTACCTTGGGATGTCTGACTTGGCCACGGTGGTACACGCTCTGGTCACATCCCGCCTCGACTACTGCAACGCTCTCTACGTGGGGCTGCCCTTGAAGACGGCCCGGAAGCTCCAGCTAGTCCAGCGCGCGGCAGCCATGTTACTAACAGGAGCGGGACGCAGGGAGCACACAACGCCCTTGTTGTTCCAGCTCCACTGGCTGCCGATCTGCTACCGGGCCCAATTTAAGGTGCTGGTGTTGGCCTACAAAGCCCTAAACGGTTCCGGCCCAAAATACCTTTCGGTCGCATCTTGGCCTATGAGCCCACGAGGGCCTTGAGATCATCTGGGGCGGCCCTTCTCTCGATCCCGCCTGCCTCACAGGCACGTCTGGCGGGGACGAGAGAGAGGGCCTTCTCGGTGGTGGCCCCCCGGCTGTGGAACACTCTCCCTGTTGACATCAGACAGGCGCCCTCCCTTATGTCTTTCCGTAAGAGCCTAAAAACGTGGCTATTTGAGAAGGCATTTAATTGAGTGCTACAATAATTGGTAATGACGACTGGAAAAGAATATGGATTACGAGATTGGTTATGATTCTACTATGAGATGGAGCGGATTGTTTAGTGTAATTATTAATGTGGTGTTAGTGATATGTTGATATTTTGCTATGGCTTTATTGTAAATTGTCTTTTTATATGTTGTACACCGCCGTGAGTCGCCCTAGGGCTGAGAACGGCGGTCAACAAATGCAACAAATAAATAAATAAATAAATAAATAAATAAATACTCCTATTGATGCAGGCCAAAATCCCGTTGGCTTTTTTTGCTGCCGCATCACATTGTTGTATAGATATTTGTGTAGAACTGCTACAGTTTTAAATCAAGTGAACTTGCATCTGAAACGTCTTCAATGCAAACAGTCCAGAACAAAAACGAGAATCAACATTCATCCATCTCTCTCTCTTTCTTGCTCTCTTTTCCTCAATCTAGCACTTTCGAAAATATTTTCGCAAGGTATTGTTCTGGTTGAGTTTCCTTTTTTGAAAGCAACTTGTTTGCCCTGATGTCCTAGTGGTACATTTAAATTGCAAAAAGGGGAGGGGAGGGGAGAGACCCTCCGCTCTAACTGGGACACAAAAAATTCATGAAGGCTGCAGGACAAAATGAAATGCATTCATAGACGGAGGAGCCGAAGCCGTTCCAGGGAGGGAAGGAGGGAGGGGGCGGGAGCCGAAAGTCAGCTGGGAACACAATGAGCAATTTATTTATTTATTTCCCTTGCTGAGTGCTTGTCTTAAAAAAAAAATCGCTTTTGCAGTAAGTTAAAGTCCCAGGTGAGCTAGGCCTAGTTCCCTTTCTGTTACTATGACAACGAATTTTTACCGCAGTCCCAAAGTCCCTACAGAACTCACACATTCATGGCTTGAATTAGAACTTTAAAGGAGAAAGATGTATATTTTTTCACAAGAAAAACAAGCAATGGAAAAAAAATAGGGGGTGGGGGACACACACACAACGGACCCCCGCTTCCCCGAACCTGACGGGTACATGCAACAGCGTTAGATGTCCAATGAAGCCTTTGGTTTTGCTTCCCCCCGAACTTCCAAAACTATGGATCCCTTCTGCCAACAGACAGACAAAGGAAATATGTAATCATTCGCTTCATTTACGAGAACCACTAAATAAACAAAAAGGGGAAATATATTTGTAATTGTATTAACAGACTAGCTGTACCCGCCACGCGTTGCTGTGGCCAACCTTCCCTTCCTCTTTCTCTCCTTCTTCCTTTCTCTCCTTCCTTCCTTCCCTCTTTTTCCTTCCCTTCTTCTGTCTCCTCTACTTGTTTCTTCCCTCGCTTCCTTTGCTCTTTGGTTCCATCCTTCCTTCTCCTTCCTTCCTTCCTTCCTTCCTTCCTTCTGTGACCAACCTTCCCTCCCTCTTTCTCTCCTTCTTCCTTTCTCTCCTTCCTTCCTTCCCTCCTTCTTTCCTTCCTTCCCTCTTTTTCCTTTCCTTCTTCTGTCTTCTCTACTTGTTTCTTCCCTCGCTTCCTTTGCTCTTTGGTTCCATCCTTCCTTCTCTTTCCTTCCTTCCTTCCTTCCTTCCTTCCTTCCTTCCTTCCTTCCTTCCTTCCTTCTGTGGCCAACCTTCCCTCCCTCTTTCTCTCCTTCCTTTCTCTCCTTCCTTCCTTCCTTCCCTCCCTCTTTCCTTCCTTCCCTCTTTTTCCTTCCCTTCTTCTGTCTCCTCTACTTGTTTCTTCCCTCGCTTCCTTTGCTCTTTGGTTCCATCCTTCCTTCTCCTTCCTTCCTTCCTTCCTTCCTTCTGTGACCAACCTTCCCTCCCTCTTTCTCTCCTTCTTCCTTTCTCTCCTTCCTTCCTTCCCTCCTTCTTTCCTTCCTTCCCTCTTTTTCCTTTCCTTCTTCTGTCTTCTCTACTTGTTTCTTCCCTCGCTTCCTTTGCTCTTTGGTTCCATCCTTCCTTCTCTTTCCTTCCTTCCTTCCTTCCTTCCTTCCTTCCTTCCTTCCTTCCTTCTGTGGCCAACCTTCCCTCCCTCTTTCTCTCCTTCCTTTCTCTCCTTCCTTCCTTCCTTCCCTCCCTCTTTCCTTCCTTCCCTCTTTTTCCTTCCCTTCTTCTGTCTTCTCTACTTGTTTCTTCCCTCGCTTCCTTTGCTCTTTGGTTCCATCCTTCCTTCTCTTTCCTTCCTTCCTTCCTTCCTTCCTTCCTTCTGTGGCCAACCTTCCCTCCCTCTTTCTCTCCTTCTTCCTTTCTCTCCTTCCTTCCTTCCCTCCCTCTTTCCTTCCTTCCCTCTTTTTCCTTTCCTTCTTCTGTCTTCTCTACTTGTTTCTTCCCTCGCTTCCTTTGCTCTTTGGTTCCATCCTTCCTTCTCTTTCCTTCCTTCCTTCCTTCCTTCCTTCCTTCCTTCCTTCTGTGGCCAACCTTCCCTCCCTCTTTCTCTCCTTCCTTTCTCTCCTTCCTTCCTTTCTTCCCTCCCTCTTTCCTTCCTTCCCTCTTTTTCCTTCCCTTCTTCTGTCTTCTCTACTTGTTTCTTCCCTCGCTTCCTTTGCTCTTTGGTTCCATCCTTCCTTCTCTTTCCTTCCTTCCTCCTTTCTTCTGTGGCCAACCTTTCCTCCCTCTTTCTCTCCTTCTTCCTTTCTCTCCTTCCTTCCTTCCCTCCCTCTTTCCTTCCTTCCCTCTTTTTCCTTCCCTTCTTCTGTCTTCTCTACTTGTTTCTTCCCTCGCTTCCTTTGCTCTTTGGTTCCATCCTTCCTTCTCTTTCCTTCCTTCCTTCCTCCTTCCTTCTGTGGCCAACCTTCCCTCCCTCTTTCTCTCCTTCTTCCTTTCTCTCCTTCCTTCCTTCCCTCCCTCTTTCCTTCCTTCCCTCTTTTTCCTTCCCTTCTTCTGTCTTCTCTACTTGTTTCTTCCCTCGCTTCCTTTGCTCTTTGGTTCCATCCTTCCTTCTCTTTCCTTCCTTCCTTCCTCCCTTCCTTCCTTCCTTCCTTCCTTCCTTCCTTCCTTCCTTCCTTCTGTGGCCAACCTTCCCTCCCTCTTTCTCTCCTTCTTCCTTTCTCTCCTTCCTTCCTTCCCTCCCTCTTTACTTCCTTCCCTCTTTTTCCTTCCCTTCTTCTGTCTTCTCTACTTGTTTCTTCCCTCGCTTCCTTTGCTCTTTGGTTCCATCCTTCCTTCTCTTTCCTTCCTTCCTTCCTTCCTTCCTTCCTTCCTTCCTTCCCTCCTTCTCTCTTTCATTCCTTCTCTCCTTCCTTCCCTCTCACTTTCCTTCCTTCTTTCACTTTTTTTCCTTCTCTCTTTCTTTACTCTCCTTCCCTCCTTGTGAATCCCAGTGACTACAACTCCCAAATGTCAAGGTCTATTTACCCCAAACTCCACCAGTGTTCATATTTGGGCGTATTGAGTGCTCGTGCCAAGTTTGGTCCAGACTCCAGATCCATCATTGTTTGAGTCCACAGTGCTCTCTGGATGTAGGTGAACTACAACTCCCAAACTCAAGGTCAATGCCCACCAAACCCTTCCAGTATTTTCTGTTGGTCATGGGAGGCCTGTGTGCCAAGTATGGTTCAATTCCATCGTTGATGGAGTTCGGAATGTTCTTTGATTGTAGGTGAGCTATAAATCCCAGCAACTACAACTCCCAAATGACAAAATCATAATTTTTTGAGTGATGGTCACTCCTTGTGTTGTGAGACATTTTGTTGCCAAATTTGGCGGCATTTCGTTCATTGGTTCTTTTGTTTTTAAGGTACTAATTATGCACAGAGCATTTATATATATATAGATTAATGTTAAATACAGAGAAAGGAACTTTCAGCATATCAATTTCCCTCCCCACTTCACATTCCTCAGTGGGATTGATAAAAAGCAAACTTGCTTCTCCTTCAGATGATGTCTGTACGCTTTTCCCTTTGTGGCCAAGGCAGAGGACAGAAATGTGTCTGCGTGTGGCTGGCAATGAAAAATTGCACACCATTTCCCGGCTGATATCGCTTAACAAACTTGTTAAATATAAGTTGGGAAAGATGGATACAGGTGTATTCGGAATTTGGGCAGCATTTATATTTATCAAAGTAATACGGGGTACAGTGCTCTGGAGTCACGCCATACAAATAAGGGTATGGGGACCACCACTGCTCTGCCACCCGGCAAAAGGAGCTCCCTGGCAGAGTCGTGCTTTTATTTATTTTATATCAAAAGCACTGCATAAATTAGTATAAAACTGATAAAAATGGGACACACTTGACTAGGTCCCACTTGACCAGGGCCCACTTTGACCAAGACCCACTTTGACCAAGGCCCACTTTGACCAGGTTCCACTTGACTAGGTCCCACTTGACCAGGGCCCACTTGACCAAGACCCACTTTGACCAGGGTCCACTTTGACCAGGTTCCACTTGACTAGGTCCCACTTGACCAGGGCCCACTTTGACCAGGGCCCACTTGACTAGGTTCCACTTTGACCAGGGTCCACTTTGACCAGGGCCCACTTTGACCAAGACCCACTTTGACCAGGGCCCACTTTGACCAGGTTCCACTTGACCAGGTCCCACCTGACCAGGGCCCACTTTGACCAAGACCCACTTTGACCAGGGTCCACTTTGACCAGGGCCCACTTGACTAGGTTCCACTTTGACCAGGGTCCACTTTGACCAGGTTCCACTTGACTAGGTCCCACTTGACCAGGGCCCACTTAACTAGGGCCCACTTTGACCAAGACCCACTTTGACCAGGGTCCACTTTGACCAGGTTCCACTTGACTAGGTCCCACTTTGACTAGGTCCCACTTTGACCAAGACCCACTTTGACCAGGGCCCACTTTGACCAAGACCCACTTTGACCAAGACACACTTTGACCAGGGCCCATTTTGACCAGCTTCCACTTGACTAGGTCCCACTTGACCAAGGCCCACTTTGACCAGGTTCCACTTGACTAGGTCCCACCTGACCAGGGCCCACTTTGACCAAGACCCGCTTTGACTAGGGCCCACTTTGACCAGGTTCCACGTGACTAGGTCCCACTTGATCAGGGCCCACTTTGACCAGGGCCCACTTTGACCAGGGTCCACTTTGACCAGGTCCCACTTGACCAGGTCCCACTTTGACCAAGACCCACTTTGACCAAGGCCCATTTTGACCAGGTTCCACTTGACTAGGTCTCACTTGACCAGGGCCCACTTGACCAGGGCGCACTTTGACCAGGACCCACTTTGACCAGGGCACACTTTGACCAGGACCCACTTTGACCAGGGCACACTTTGACCAGGACCCACTTTGACCAGGGCACACTTTGACCAGGACCCACTTTGACCAAGGTCAACTTTGACCAGGATCAACTTGACCCGGGAGCATTTGACTAAGGATCACTCTCCAACATTTGTACTGGTTAGCTCTGTGCAAAGGAGCAGAAATAAATAAATACAGAGGAAGGAGGTTTGCGGACCGGATTTTCATTCTCGCGGTCCACTGCTGGGCCACAGCCCACAAGTTGAGAACCACTGTTTTAAACACTGAAGCATACAAATGGGACATATGTGGTCAACACGGCTATTAATGAGGAAGAACACAAAACCTGGAAGAATAGACAGCAGTTTGCTTTTGGTAGAGTTTAGTGAGAAGGGCAAGATCTGTCCTCCTTCTCCTCCTTTCTGAGTTTGCAGCAATTTCTGAGTTTGCAGCAAAGTTGTGGATTGAGGACAAAAACGAGAGAAGAGATAAACTAGTCATTCCAAAAAGGTGAAAAAAATAAATAAAATGTCAGATGATTCACTGGCACTTTCCCTGCCAAATTGGTACAATGGGTTGGGTATGTAGCAATCTCATCCTCAATGTCCATCATATATTTCTTCCAAGTCTTAGATATCTCCAGAAAAGCTTGACTCACCAAGCCAGCATTTCAACATCATACTATTGGCCACTTTAAAAGTACACCACCCAAAGTCACATATTTCAGCTTTCGTGGGTCACTGCCTGTGCTCTACCTTATTATGGCTATTTTATTTGGTTTCAAACCCCAGTAGAAACATTAAAAGGCCTAATTGTCTTCCTCTGGCGTTCGGCTTTTTTAAACACTCACATATGCAGAGGATTTGTTGTGTTTCTATCTTTCCTTGACTTGAACCATGTCATTCATTCCCTTCCTTTGAGATATTTTTTCCAGCCGGACTCTTAACTGTAACGAAGCAATCATATAAAAGTCTGTGCATTCTTTTAAATGTATGCCCAGATATTTTACATGTTTGCATCTGGTAAAGACATTAATAATTTATTGAGGTATTACAATAAAAATGACTTTGGGGAAGAGGAAGAAAAGAGGAGGCAAAGCTCAGCACCCCAGACATACGGAGAACAGGAGAGCTATCGAAGGATTTCCCATATATAGATATACACCTTGTTGTTGTTCATTCGTTCAGTCATCTCCGACTCTTCGTGACCTCATGGACCAGCCCACGCCAGAGCTCCCTGTCGGCCGTCACCACCCCCAGCTCCTTCAAGGTCAGTCCAGTCACTTCAAGGATGCCATCCATCCATCTTGCCCTTGGTCGGCCCCTCTTCCTTTTGCCTTCCACTTTCCCCAGCATCATTGTCTTCTCTAGGCTTTGCTGTCTCCTCATGATGTGCCCGAAGGACTTCCACTTTGTCTCTAGTCTCCTTCCCTCCAATGAGCAGTCGGGCTTTATTTCCTGGAGGATGGACTGGTTGGATCTTCTCGCAGTCCAAGGCACTCTCAGAACTTTCCTCCAACACCACAGCTCAAAAGCATCTCTCTTCCTTCGCTCAGCCTTCCCTAAGGTCCAGCTCTCACATCCGTAGGTGACTACAGGGAATACCATGGCTTTGACTAGGCAATGGATCTTTTTTGCCAGTCTGATGTCTCTACTCTTGACTATTTTATCGAGATTGGTCCTTGCTCTCCTCCCAAGAAGTAAGCGTCTTCTGATTTCCTGGCCACAGTCTGCATCTGCATTCATCTTTGCGCCTAGAAATACAAAGTCTGTCATGGCCTCCACATTTTCTCCCTCTATTTCCCAGTTGTCAATCATTCTTGTTGCCATAATCTTGGTTTTTTTGACGTTTAGCTGCAACCCGGCTTTTGCGCTTTCTTCTTTCTCCTTGATTAGAAGGCTCCTCAGCTCCTCCTCGCTTTCGGCCATCAGAGTGGTGTCATCTGCATATCTGAGGTTGTTAATGTTTCTTCCAGCAATTTTCACCCCAGCTTTGCATTCATCCAGCCCCGCACATCCTCGCATGATGTGTTCTGCATACAAGTTAACAAGGTTGGGTGAGAGTCTGCAGCCTTGCCGGACGCCTTTCCCAATCTTCAACCAGTCTGTTGTTCCGTGGTCAGTTCTGACTGTTGCTCCTTGGTCCTTGGACAGATTCCTCAGGAGAGAGGGAAGGGGGCTTGGGATGCCCATCCCACCAAGAACTTGCCACAATTTATTATGATCCACACAGTCAAAGGCTTTCGAATAGTCAATGAAGCAGAAGTAGATGTTTTTCTGAAACACACCTATATAACTAAAAATGTAATATTCGTTTGTGGGATTAACATAACTCAAAAACCACTGGATGATTTGCCACCAAATTTGGACACAAGACACCCATCATTCAAAAAATGATGGAACTGAACCAAACGTGGCAGACAGGACACCCATGACGAACAGAAAATACTAGAAGGGTTTGGTGGGCATTGGCCTTGATGTATTGTCGAAGGCTTCCATGGCTAGAATCACTAGGTTCCTGTGGGTTTTTTTGGGCTGTAGGGCCATGTTCTAGAGGCATTTCTCCTGACGTTTCGCCTGCATCTGTGGCAAGCATCCTCAGAGGTAGTGAGGTCTGTTGGAACTAGGAAAATTGGTTTATATATCTGTGGAATGGCTGGGGTGGGACAAAGAGCTCTTCTCTCCTGGAGCTAGGTGTGAATGTTTCAACTGACCACCTTCATTAGAATTTAAGGCCTGGCTGAGCCTGGGAAAATATTTTGTTGAGAGGTGTTAAGATGTGCCTGGTTGTTTCCTCTCTGCTGTTTTGCTGTTGTAATTTTGGAGTTTTTTAATACTGGTAGCCAGATTTTGTTCATTTTCATGGTCTCTTCCTTTCTGTTGAAATTGTCCACATGCTTGTGGATTCCAGTGGCTTCTCTGTGTAGTCTGACATGGTGGTTGTTGGTGTGGTCCAGCATTTCTGTGTTCTCAAATAATCTGCTGTGTCCAGGTTGGTCCCTCAGGTGCTCTGCTATGGCTGACTTCTCTGGTTGAAGTAGTCTGCAGTGCCTTTCCTGTTCCTTGATTCGTTTTTGGTCATTGCTGCGTTTGGTGGTCCCTATGGAGACTTGTCCACAGCTGCATGGCCAGCTAGCACCTTCCAACAAAGGATTCCCCCAGGCAGCAACCAGCCAGGCATTGAAGCTGCAACGCCACTAAATGCTAATAAAGGTGGCCATTTGCGACATTCACATATATAAATCTCACTTGCCTAGTTTTCAACATATCCCTCAACCTCTGAGGATGCCTTCCATCGATGGGGGAGAAACATCAAGAGAGAATGCTTCTGGAACATGGCCATACATCCCGGAAAACTCACAGCAACCCAGTGATTCTGGCCATGAAAGCCTTCGACAACACATGATGAGAGGTGTAATAGTGAGGATGCTTATTTATTATTTATTTATGTCATGCATTTCTGCCCCGCCCTTCTCCCCCCGAAAGGGTACTCAGGGCGGCCTCGCATAAGCATTATGTGATAACAACAAAGCATACAGTTAAAACAGTAAAAAATCATTAAAAACATTATACGAATTCATTCACAAGTTCATTAAACTTCACAAGTTCAATAAATTAAAACATGCTGATTAAAACCAAGACCAAGTCGGGTAAGTCCAATGTCACTGATGTCCTAAATTTCCTTTCCAATTGCCGCTGTCCACTAGTTGAACACCTGGTCCCAAAACCAAGTCTTCAATTTTCTCCTAAAGGACAGGAGGGAGGTGGCCAACTTGATGTCCTTAGGGAGGGAGTTCCACCGACGGGGGGGGGGGGGGGCACTGCTGAGAAGGTCCTGTCCCTTGTCCCCACCAACTGCATTTGCGAGAATGATGGGATTGAGAGCAGGGCCCCCTCGGAAGAACTTAAGCTTTGTGATGGTTCATAACAGGAGATGCATTCGGACAGGTAATCTGGGTCAGAACCGTTTAAGGCTTTAAAGGTTAAAACCAGCACTTTGAATTGCGCTCGGAAGCTGATCGGCAGCCAGTAGAGCTGGCGCAGCAGAGGAGTTGTATGCTCCTTGTGTGCCGCTCCGGTGAGCAACCTGGCTACTGACCGTTGGACTAATTGAGCTTTCTGGGCAGTCTTCAGAGGCAGCCCCATGTAGAGTGCATTGCAGTAGTCTATTCAGGATGTAACAAGAGCATGGACCACCGTGGCCAAGTCAGACTTCCCAAGGAACGGGCGCAGCTGGCACAGAAGTTTTAATTCTGCAAAAGCTCATATCTGGTTTCAGGATCATGCAAGTGCTGTGGAGAGGCAGCTCAGGGCAATAAAGTCCAAAGATAGCCCTCTTCATCCCTACCAGATGTGCTTCTAATGGTGATGGGCTCAAAGAAAGGTTCTTTGGGTCAGTCGTGTAAATGTTTCCTCTGATTGTTCTTAGACCAGCAAGAATCATAGAATCAAAGAGTTGGAAGACACCTCGTAGGCCATCCAGTCCAACCCCATTCTGCCAAGAAGCAGGAATATTGCATTCAAATCACCCCTGACAGATGGCCATCCAGCCTCTGTTTAAAAGCTTCCAAAGAAGGAGCCTCCACCACACTCCGGGGCAGAGAGTTCCTCTGCTAAATGGCTCTCACAGTCAGGAAGTTCTTCCTCGTGTTCAGATGAAATCTCCTCTCTTGTAGTTTGAAGCCATTGTTCCGCGTCTTAGTCTCCAAGGAAGCAGAAAACAAGCTTGCTCCCTCCTCCCTGTAGCTTCCTCTCATATATTTATACATGGCTATCATATCTCCTCTCAGTCTCCTCTTCTTCAGGCTAAACATGCCCAGCTCCTTAAGCTGCTCCTCGTAGGGCTTGTTCTCCAGACCCTTGATCATTTTAGTCGCCCTCCTCTGGACACATTCCAGCTTGTCCATATCTCTCTTGAATTGTGGTGCCCAGAATTGGACACAATATTCCAGGTGTGGCCTAACCAAAGCAGAATAGAGGGGTAGCATGACTTCCCTGGATCTAGACACTAGGCTCCTATTGATGCAGGCGTCCTAGTCTCCAAGGAAGCAGAAAACAAGCTTGCTCCCTCCTCCCTGTGGCTTCCTCTCACATATTTATACATGGCAGCCCTGAGAAGATGCAGAGCTCTTCTCAGGGCTTCCATGCAAAGGAAGAAAAGAGCAGCAAACCAAAATGCCTTGCAGTAAAATTCCTCCATCCTTAAGTATTTGAGAATCTAATGCCCCCCGCACTTCAAATTGGACAGCTAAATTCATTCCCTCTCTCCACCTTCCAGGCTGAAGGTGTTGTCTTCATAACCCGTCCTTTCTCTCTTGGCCATCAGCTTGTATTACTATCAGGGACAAAGTCGCAAGGTTACCAAAGCTATTTTTCAGGTGCCGCAGTCCATACCCTCTAACACTTGACAAATGAAACCGGTTACCCTTGGCATTACATTATTTGAGCAAGCAGCCAGGGTTGAGCGAGGAAACAAAGCTATTTTCACAGGGATTTAGCAAGATGCCCCCATGGCTTGCAAAACGCAGCGAGGAATGACAGCAGGCACAGCAATCACCTCATGAAGTCGATGATGAAAGGTACATATACTCCGCCATTTGTATCTCACCATTCCTCCACAGCAAAACCTCAGAGGAAATTTGGAGACTCATAACTCAGGATGAACAGAATGGAATCATTCTAGTCTATAATTGTTCTGGGATTCTAGTTCGGAAACTGGTATTTCTGAATGTCAGGTTGGAATGAATTCTGTGCTCCTGCTGTTCTAAGTCTGTCTAAGCCCGCGCCAAGATATCTCCATGTATTTCGTCATTTCCTCAGTTTCGCATTTGCGTCTACTGAAGTCAGGGAATCTTAGTGTTGGAAGGGACCACAAGTTGACCCCCTACCATGCAAGAATGCACAATGAAAGCACACCTGACAATATCTGTTTAAAGCCATCCAACGGTGGAGAGTCCACCACATCCAAGGCAGGACATTCCACTTTCCAACAGCTCTTGCTGTAAAAAACCAAAATCTTTCCTAGTGCTTGAGTGGAATCCTCTTTCCTCCTCAGATGAGTCAAAATAGTAAGATACGGTGGGGCCCGGAAAATGGGGGCAAATAGCAACATAGTGCAGAAGACCCATTGGGAAAGGGAGCTTTCAGCAGTGCATGTGTATATTAATGCCGTACAGTGTTCCCTCGCTACTTCGCGATTTGCTTTTTGTGGACTTGCTGTTTCGTGGGTTTTTACCTCCTGCCAATGATGGAATGTGGGAGGGGGTTTCACCCTTTTACCCTCCCCCTCGAGAGAGAGGCAACCAATCATAAAAGAAGAGAGGGAGGATATACAAAGCAGTATGTAAATCACTGTTGGAGCTCAGCCTGTGATTGTGTTTCAGGATCAGGGTGCTTTGGATGTGGGAAGTGATGTCAATGAGTTTCAAGATCAGTTTCAAGTTGGCAATGGTTTGGTCAATGATATTGATGCAGAGAATGACCAGGAGATCCCTGTTCAAAGTGTAGTTTCCCGTGAGAATGTCCCTGAGGGGTGTGGGGATGATGGTGTGCTTTCTTAGATCTACAGAGACACTTGCTGGAACACCTCAGCAAGCGAGAGTCCAAAAGTGGCAGGCTCAAATCCAGAACCTCAATCCGTGGGTGATATCAGATGAGAGACTCCCCCCTGGGCACACAGAAGACTGGGTGACTTGGAAGGTGCTGAACAGACTGCGCTCTGGCACCACGAGATGCAGAGCCAATCTTAAGAAATGGGGCCACAAAGTGGAATCCACGACATGCAAGTGTGGAGAAGAGCAAACCACAGACCACCTGCTGCAATGCACCCTGAGCCCTGCCACATGCACAATGGAGGACCTTCTTGCGGCAACACCAGAGGCACTCCAAGTGGTCAGATACTGGTCAAAGGACATTTAATCAACTACCAAGTTTGCAAAATCTGGTTTTTTTTTATCTGTTTGTTTGTTTTGTTCTGTTAGAAATGTAATACAATGGTATGGTTGCTTCTTTTTTTTTTTTGTCATGTCAGGAGCAACCGCTCCTGTTGTGAGAGAATTGGCCGTCTGCAAGGACGTTGCCCAGGGGACGCCTGGATGATTTTTGATGTTTTATCATCCTTATGGGAGGCTTCTCTCATGTCCCCGCATGAGGAGCTGGAGCTAATAGAGGGAGCTCATCCGCCTCTCCCCGGATTCGAACCTGCGACCTGTCGGTCTTCAGTCCTTCCGGCACAAGGGTTTAACCCACTGCGCCACCGGGGGCTCCTGGTATGGTTGCTGATGACACGATAAATAAATAGCAATGAAGATGGAAAATAAGGTTGGGGCAATAACACATCCCTGTTTGACACCTGATTTCACCTCAAATGGGTCACTTTTGGGAGCCATTGGGAGCCACACACGCATAGCAGGTTGCCAGTGAGGCAAATGCAGGGCAGATTGCTTGAAGGAATTGCTCTGAACTAGAAGAAACCAATATATTGTTACTCCACAATTATTTTTATTTTGTTTTGTAAACTTGGAAAAAGAAAAAAATGCTATCAATCATCAAAAGAAGAACGGCCTGCCTCAGGGGAGCGTGCTTGCTCCATCCATGTTCAACATCTACACAAATGACCAGCCACTGCCAGAAGGGACAGAGAGATTCATCTATGCTGATGATCGTGCCATTACTGCTCAAGCAGGGAGCTTTGAGACTGTAGAACAGAAGCTTTCCGAAGCTCTAGGTGCTCTTACTGCCTACTACAGGGAAAACCAGCTGATCCCCAATCCATCTAAAACACAGACATGTGCCTTTCACCTCAAGAACAGACAAGCATCCCGAGCTCTGAAGATCACCTGGGAAGGAATCCCACTGGAGCATTGCAGCGCACCCAAATACCTGGGAGTCACTCTGGGCCGTGCTCTGACCTACAAGAAGCACTGCCTGAACATCAAACAAAAAGTGGGCACTAGAAACAATATCATACCAAAGCTGACTGGCACAACCTGGGGATCACAACCAGATACAGTGAAGACATCTGCCCTTGCGCTATGCTACTCTGCTGCTGAGTATGCATGCCCAGTGTGGAACACATCCCACCACACTAAAGCAGTAGATGTGGCTCTTAATGAGACATGCCGCATTATCACGGGGTGCCTGCGCCCTACATCACTGGAGAAATTACACTGTCTAGCCGGTATTGCACCACCTGACATCCGCTGGGAAGTAGCAGCCAGTAGTGAAAGGACCAAGGCAGAGACATCTCCAGCTCATCCCCTGTTTGGGTATCAGCCAGCACGTCAATGACTTAAATCTAGAAATAGTTTCCTAAGATCTACAGAGACACTCGCTGGAACACCTCAGCAAGCGAGAGTCCAAAAGTGGCAGGCTCAAACCCAGCACCTCAACCAATGGCTGATACCAAACGAGAAACTCCCTCCTGGGCACAGAGAGGACTGGGCGACCTGGAAGGCACTGAACAGACTGCGCTCTGGCACCACGAGATGCAGAGCCAACCTTCAGAAATGGGGCTACAAAGTGGAATCCTCGACATGCGAGTGTGGAGAGGAGCAAACCACTGACCACCTGCTGCAATGCACCCTGAGCCCTGCCACATGCACAAGGGAGGACCTTCTTGCAGCAACAAGTGGCCAGATACTGGTCAAAGGACATTTAATCAACTCTCATACTCACAAATTTTGTAATCTGCTTGTTTGCTTTGTTCTGTTAGAAATGTAATATAATTTGTCTGGTTGTTCTGACACGACAAATAAATAATCCTCTTTTTTCTCAACCTTGCAATGCTCATTAGCTACAGGCACATCGTACCAAAGCACTGCTGGTTGTATCCAGGAACTTGTTTGCTTCAAAGATGGTTGTTTGCCATGCTAACACTTGCTGGGAACAAAAGCATCTCTAAGGAAAACCGCCTTGTTTTTGCACTCCGGTGAAAATCTGACACCATTAATAAAAATAGTAATTGAACTCCATGAGCCCGGACTTAAACTGAAACATTACACGAACAGCATGCTTGTAATTGCGGTTGTTCTTGCAAAGTCTTTAGAGAGCGCTTTGCAATCGGAGTGGTGTGTCTTTCTCCTTGGGGTGTTTCCTCCTTCTCTCCTCTTTCCTCCCCGTCAACAAACGGGAAACAAAAAACCTTCTGTCAACTTGCAAAACAAGGGGTGAGAATCTACAGATGCCCAAAGATGATTAGGGGGATTTTCAAAAATCATCCTTATTTTGCACTAGTTTGCACAAAGTTTTAAATAACATGGGAACAATGTATTGTCGAAGGCTTTCATGGCCGGAATCACTGGGTTGTTGTAGGTTTTTTCGGGCTATACGGCCATGGTCTAGAGCAGTGGTTCTCAACCTTCCTAATGCCACGACCCCTTTATACGCTTCCTCATGTTATGGTGACGCCCAACCATAAAATTAGTTTCATTGCTACTTCATAACTGTAATTTTGCTGCTGTTATGAATAGTAATGTAAATATTTGATATGCAGGATGTGTTTTCATACACTGGACCAAATTTGGCACAAGTATCCAATACACCTAAATTTGAATACTGGTGGGATTGGGGGAGGATATTGATTTTGTCCTGTGTGAGTTGTAATTGCTGGGATTTATAGTTCACCTACAAAGAGCATTCTGAACTCCACCAACGATGGAATTGAATCAAACTTGGCACACAGAACTGCCGTGACCAACAGAAAATACTGGTTTGGTGGGTATTGACCTTGAGTTTTGGGAGTTGTAGTTCACCTATATCCAGAGAGCACTGTGGACTCAAAACAATGATGGATCTGGACCAAACTTGGCACATATTCTCAATATGGACTCTGAACCCTGAGCATGAGATTGTTTATGTTTTTATTATGTATTGATGTTTTAATTAATTGTTGTAATTGTTGTATTTGCATTGCTGTGAATTGTTTTGGGCATCTAATTGTGCCCCCCACTGTAAGCCGCCCTGAGTCCCCCCCGGGGTGAGAAGGGCGGGGTATAAGTAAATGAAATAAATAATAAATAAATAAATACACCGAAATGTAAACACTGGTGGAGTTTGGGGAAAACAGACCTTGACATTTGGGAGTTGTAGTTGCTGGGATTTATAGTTCACCTAAAATCAAGGAGCATTCTGAACCCTACCAACGACAGAATTGGGGCAAACTTCCCACACAGAACCTCCATGACCAACAGAAAATACTGTAGGTTCTTGTGGGTTTTTTCGGGCTATAGGGCCATGTTCTAGAGGCATTTCTCCTGACATTTCGCCTGCATCTATGGCAAGCATCCTCAAAGGTAGGATGCTTGCCATAGATGCAGGCGAAACGTCAGGAGAAATGCCTCTAGAACATGGCCCTATAGCCCGAAAAAACCCAAAAGAACCTAGTGATTCCGGCCATGAAAGCCTTCGACAATACAGAAAATACTGTGTTTTCTGGTGGTCTTTGGTGACCCCTCTGACACCTCCTCGCGACCCCTCCAGGGGTCCCGACCCCCAGGTTGAGAAACACTGTTCTAGAGGCATTCTCTCCTGACGTTTCGCCTGCATCTATGGCAAGCATCCTCAGAGGTAGTGAGGTCTGTTGGAACTAGGAAAGTGGGAACAAACTGGTAGATTCCTAAGATGCTAGGATATACCATTTAGCCCATCCAGGACATTATCAAAACAAATGCAGGCCTTTGTACTTATTTCAATTATTCTGTGGATACTCATAATCTGAGCCTGCAAACTAAGGATCTGAATACTGTAAACATTGCAGTTGTGACTCCATCTCTAGACTGAGTAAATTTTGCATGTATCCAGTCATAAGCCCATTTTGACCAATTTTCACATCGGCCTGTGAATTAATTATGTGGGTTAGCATCCTGTTCAGAATTTACAGGAGGTAGGTGAACTACATCTCCCCTACACTGTCCAGTCCTCACAAATCCTTCCAGTATTTTCTATTGGTTATGGGGGGTGCTGTGGGGAAAATTTGGCCCAATTCTATCGTTGGTGAGGTTCAAGGGACTCGTTGATTGTAGGTGAACTATAAATCTCAGCATCTACAACTCCCAAAGGACAAAATCAATCCCCCACCTCAACCCCACCAATATACAAATTTGGACATATCGGGTATTAGTGCTAAATTTGGTCCAGTGAATGAAAATACAGCATAGGAAGGAAGGAAGGAGAAAGAGAGAGAGAGAAGGAGGGAGGAAAGAGGGAAGGAAAGAAGGATGAAAGGGTGGAAGGGAAGAAAGGGAGGAAAGAGAAAGAGGGAGGGAAGAAAGAGAAGGAAGGAAAGACAAAAGGGAAGGAAGAAGGAAGGAAGGAAGGAAGGAAGGAAGGAAGGAAGGAAGGAAGGAAGGACAAAAGTGTGGAAGAGAAGGAAGGTTGGAAGGAGGAAGAGAGGGAGGGAAGGAAGAGGGAGGGAGGGAGGGAGGGAGGGAGGGAAGGAAGGAAGGAAGGAAGGAAGGAAGGAAGGAAGGAAGGAAGGAGAAATAGAGGGAGGGAAGGAAGAGGGAGGGAGGGAGGGAGGGAGGGAGGGAAGGAAGGAAGGAAGGAAGGAAGGAAGGAAGGAAGGAAGGAAGGAAGGAGAAATAGAGGGAGGGAAGGAAGAGGGAGGGAGGGAGGGAGGGAGGGAGGGAGGGAGGGAAGGAAGGAAGGAAGGAAGGAAGGAAGGAAGGAAGGAGAAATAGAGGGAGGGAAGGAAGAGAGCGGGAGGGAGGGAAGGAGGGAGGGAGGGAGGGAGGGAGGGAGGGAGGGAGGGAGGGAGGAAGGAAGGAAGGAAGGAAGGAAGGAAGGAAGGAAGGAAGGAAGGAAAAAGAGAGAGAGGGAAGGAGGAAGAAAGAGGGATTGACAGAAGGACGAAAGCGTGGAAGGGAAGGAGGAAGGGAAAGAGAAAGAGGGAGGTAAGGAAGAAAGGGAGGGAGGGAAGGAGGAAAAAAGAGAGAAGGAAGGAAGGAAGGATAATATGGTGTGAGAGAGGAGGGCCTGAGAAAAAAGCCCATGGGGCCGCATCTGGCTCCTGGGCCTGGGTTTGCCCATACCTGGCATAATCCTATTTCTAGTCTAGCTCCTCATTGAGGTCTGGAAACCTGTTGATACAGGAGACTTGAGCAGTCCAGGGATGAAAGTGAACACTGTCCAATGCCCTAATAAAGTCAGAAGGCAACTGATACACGGTTTCGGTCCAACTTACCTATCCGAACATATCTCTCCTTATGAACCATCTAGGACGTTATGATCTTCTGGGGAGGCCCTGCTCTCAGTCCCACCTTCTTCATCGATGCATCTGGTGGGGATGAGATACAGGGCCTTCTCAGCGGTGGCCCCTCAACTGTGGAAAGCCCTGCCTAGAGATATAAGATTGGCTCCCCCCCCCCCCCGACATTTCCAAAAAACGTGAAAACCTGGCTTTTTGAGCAGGCCTTCCCAAATACGGCATAGCTAAACGGAGTTATGGAACTACTTGATAACGCAATGGAATAACGATTTGACATGGAGATGCTTTGTATGGTTTTTATATATTTTTGTATCATATGCTATTGTTTCTAATAGAATTTCTTGATTGTATTTACTTTTTAGAATGGTTGAAGCATTGAATTGTTGCCAATTTGTGAACCGCTCTGAGTCGCCTCTGGGCTGAGAGGCGTGGTATATAAATACTAGCCATCCCCTGCCACGCGTTGCTGTGGCCCACTCTGGTGATCTGGAAAATAAAGGAATGGTTTCTAATATATATAATTCCTTTATGCTTGTGGGTAAACAGTATTCCTTGTTGTTTCTATGTCGGTGTTGATGTGGAGATTGTCTGGTTTGCCTAGTATGGAACATGCAATATATCATTGTCTTTCTTTAGGGGTCCCTTTAAAATCTATGACACAATATCTGTGTGTGCGTTTGAATCATATATATCTATCTATATCTATGGCTGGGTGGCTCTTTGTCGGGAGGGCTTTGATTACGTTTTCTTGCCCTGGTGAAGGGAGTTGGACTAGATGGCCTTAAGTATTTCCTGTTGGTCATGGGGTTCTATGTGGGAAATTTGCCCCAATTCTGTCGTTTGTGGGATTCAGAATGCTCTTCGATTGTAGGTGAACTATAAATCCCAATAACTACAAATCCCAAATGTTAAGGTCTATTTCCCCCAAACTTCGCCTGTGTTCATATTTGGGCATATGGAATATTCATGCCAAGTTTGGTCCAGATCCATCATTGTTTGAGTCCAAACTGCTCTCTGGATGTAGGTGAACTACAACTCCCAAACTCAAGGTCAATGCCCACCAAACCCTTGTAGTATTTTCTGTTGGTCATGGGCAGAGGTGGCCCTAGGTAATTTTCAATGGTAAGCAAACAGTATTTTGGTGCCCTCCACCCCCAAGCAATCACTGATATATATTTTCTGTTCATCATGGGAGTTCTGTGTGCCATATTTGGTTCAATTCCATCATTGGTGGAGTTCAGAATGCTCTTTGATTGTAGGTAAACTATACATCCCAGTAACTACAACTCACATATGTCAAAGTCTATTTCCCCCCAAGAGCACCTCAAGAGTGCCCCTGGACAAAATCAACTCTACTGCAAATGCTTACTTCGCCTAATGGGTTGCCAAGGCTCCCCCCGGACTGCTAGGGCTGTTGTGAGTCGAGGGGGTGCTCCTCAAGTGGCGGTCGAGGGGCATTTACAGAGGTGCCTCTGCGCCCCTGGCAAAAAAAGTGTACTGCGACCGCTTACTTTGAGTAATGGACGAGCCGCCCCTGGTCATGGGAGCCCTGTGTCCCAAGATTGGTTCAATTTCATCATTGGTGGAGTTCAGAATGCTTTTTGATAGTAGGTGAACTATAAATCGCAGCAACTACAACTCTGAAATGACCAAATCATTTGTTTTTTGAGTGAAGGACATACATTGGGTTGTTAGGTGTCTTGTGTCCAAATTTGGTGCCAATTCATCCAGTGGTTTTTGAGTTCTGTTAATCCCACAAACGAACATTACATTTTGATTGATGTTGTTGTTGTTTATTCGTTCAGTCGTCTCCGACTCTTCGTGACCTCATGGACCAGCCCACGCCAGAGCTCCCTGTCGGCCGTTACCACCCCCAGCTCCCTCAAGGTCAGTCCGGTCACTTCAAGGATGCCATCCATCCATCTTGCCCTTGGTCGGCCCCTCTTCCTTTTGCCTTCCACTTTCCCCAGCATAATTGTCTTCTCTAGGCTTTCCTGTCTCCTCATGATGTGGCCAAAGTACTTCAACTTTGTCTCTAGTATCTTTCCCTCCAGTGAGCAGTCGGGCTTTATTTCCTGGAGGATGGACTGGTTGGATCTTCTCGCAGTCCAAGGCACTCTCAGAACTTTCCTCCAGCACCACAGCTCAAAAGCATCGATCTTCCTTCGCTCAGCCTTCCCGAAGGTCCAGCTCTCACATCCGTAGGTTACTACAGGGAATACCATGGCTTTGACTAGGCGGATCTTTGTTGCCAGTCTGATGTCTCTACTCTTTACTATTTTATCGAGATTGGACATTGCTCTCCTCCCAAGAAGTAAGCGTCTTCTGATTTCCTGGCTACAGTCTGCCTCTGCAGTAATCTTTGCACCTAGAAATACAAAGTCTGTCACGGCCTCCACGGTTTCTCCCTCTATTTTCCAGTTGTCAATCATTCTTGTTGCCATAATCTTGGTTTTGATATAGATGGTAAATAAATAAATAAATTACAGTTGCTACTCCTTTGCTTTCTTCATGTTCAAAACCACGACATTTGCACCTAACCAAAGCATTAATTCTCAACCAAACCAATGCACTTTTGGTGGAATATCTCTCCTCCCTCCCCCCCCCCCCCCACGCACACACACCCATTCTTCTCCATGTCTTTATGGACGGCTGAGCGCTGAACACTAATTACACCAATGGTAGATCCCCACCCACCCACTCTTGTTGACTGGTCCAGTGGTTTTTAGTATTGCTGCCAGATGGGAAAGGCCAACCCTTTTGTTTTCTAAACCTCCCGACTCGGCAGTTTAATTCCAAACTTGGTAATAACTTTCCTCCTCCGGCTCATGGATAGCAGGAGGAGAAGGAAACGGCACTAACATTCAAGAGAGGGAATCAAGGTTAGGAACCTATTTTACACCTGCCAAAGCAGATAACAGTCAGATAAGGAATTTTGCTCCGACCCAAGCCTGGAGCTCTTCTAGTCCCTAAGCTGCGGTTGTATGGAAGGAAATGTGCATAAATTTGCTAAGGGGACCGATTTACCATCGAGCACCTTGGTTCCACGTGCCGTTTCTCCCCCTCCCTTCATCTCAAGGCTATGTTCGGTTGGTGTCTTTACACCTCCTGGACTGGCGGGTCTTCGCCACTGATGGTGACCTTGAGTTTGAACACTGATGTAGTATCAGACGCCAGCGAGGGATTTATAGAGTGGCAGATATGGGTGCCTTTCCCTTCCCGAAGACAGGACGGCGTCCAATGTTTGTTAGCATCATTAAACTAAAACTGACTTTTCACCTGCTCCCATGCCATATGCAGCTGCAAATTTTTAAATTAAAACTATGAAGCCATGCATAAATTTACATATATTACAGACTAGCCTCTCCATTTAACATGCAAATGTACTCCAATGTTTCAGAACACCTTCTGTCGCTAATTAATTTGCTGAATTATAATTAGACTAATCCTGCATAATTAATAAGCACAGATTTTTTTCCTTAATTTGTAAGCATCTTGATGAGATCATTCACTTCCTTCGATAAACTGCTAAGTAAGTGTTAAAACACACACACGTACACAAGCCGGGAAGGAACATATGTGGGAAAGGTATGTTTTGATGCTGCATACAAATTCAAACAAGCGGGAGAAATAGAGGTAAGTCGGGATCTATTTGGAGTTCGCACTTCATGAAATGAGCTCCTCCTAGTGCATTATTTTCAGGGCCACGGGTCTCTTTGTCGTCGGGAAGTTCCTCCTTCGCGCTTTCAGCTCTGAAATGGATGAGGAATGGATGACAAGACTGTCTGTGGCATTCAGAAACAATGTGATCGTATCACGCCCTTGTATATCAAGTGTTTTTCCCATGCACGCTGTGTGCCAATAAGCTCTTTTGATGGTATTTGGAACTGTTTTCATTTCAGCTGCCAAAAACAACAGAGAGCATTCTAGTGGAACAATTAAGTGCCATTAGTATCGAATGTATTCTGTAATAATTAGAGTGAAGGGGAGTACTTCAATGCTAGGCATCTTAGGCGTATAGAAAAGGGTGCCAATGCACAGAGGGAGGCGTTTCTGGTTCAGTTGTGTCGTTTGTAGCCTAATGCAACACTTAGAACTTTATCGCACAACGTCGTTATCCCTCCGTAGTTGCACAATCACTAGTAGTGGCAACATAATTTATTTACTATGCTTCTATACCACCATTCTCACCCCCACCCCTCCGGTGGCGCAGTGGGTTAAACCCCTGTGCCGGCAGGACTGAAGACCAACAGGTCGCAGGTTCGAATCCAGGGAGAGGCGGATGAGCTCCCTCTATCAGCTCCAGCTCCTCATGCGGGGACAGGAGAGAAGCCTCCCACAAGGATGATAAAAACACCAAAAATCATCTGGGCGTCCCCTGGGCAACGTCCTTGCAGACGGCCAATTCTCTCACACCAGAAGCAACTTGCAGTTTCTCAAGTCGCTCCTGACACGACCAAAAAAAAAAGCCCGAGGGCGACTCATGACGGTTTACAAAATGGCACAATTCGATGCCCACAACAGTACAAAAATAATTTAAACATTAAAAACATTTAACACAGGTAAAAAAATCATTACAACTAACATCAGCAACACAATAAAAACCGTAAGTCCTCCGCATCTCATTACCAGTCATTGTCCAGTCACATTGTCCAACCTTTCCGAGATCAGAGTTTAATAGCTACACTGCATTTGGGAAGGCCTGCTCATATAGCCATGTTTTAACTTTTTTGCAAAACGTTAAGAGGGTGGGGGCTGATCTAATGTCCCTGGGGAGGGCATTCCACAACCGAGGGGCCACCGCTGAGAAGGCCCTATCCCTCGTCCCCGCCAATCGAACCTGTGAAGATGGCGGGGCCGAGAGCAGGGCCTCACCAGAGGATCTTAAATTCCTAGAGGGTTCGTAAGGAGAGACACGTTCGGACAGATAAGCAGGGTCAGAATGGGATGAGCACGCTTACTATTGAACCTTCAAATGCAATGTTCCTACTTCTTGGCAGAATGGTGTTGAACTGGATGGCCCATGAGGTCTCTTCCAAGTCTATAATGCTATGATTCTTTTTGTATTTGCACGACTGTGCTGATTTGATCCATGTTACCATGTCTGTACATCTTAACTTCATAACTCCACACTCCTGCTGATCCATAGTTTTTAATGTTGATGATGATGATGATAAGCAGATGAAACAATAGATCACACCCTCAGCTGCTGCAAGAAGATCGCACAGACAGACTACAAGCAGAGGCATAACACCGTTGCTCAGATGATTCATTGGAACTTGTGCCACAAATACCATCTGCCTGCGACAAAGAACTGGTGGGATCACTAGCCCGAAAAAAGTTACAGAGAATGCATGCCAAACTCCTCTGGGACTTCCAGATTCAGACAGACAGAGTTTTGGAGCATAATACTCCTGACTAGGGCTGGGCGGTTTCGTTTCGTTAATTCATAATTCGTTAATAATTCGTTAATATTTTCAATTACAAAACAATAACGAACCATTCTGGAGCAATTATTAAAAAAAACGAATTTTCAAAAACGTTTTGTAAATGCTTCGTATTTCGATATTGTATTCATTTCGTTATTGTTTTGAGGTCGTTTCGTTATTATTTCCGCATGTCTGGGCCAGTTTTATGGTTTAATTAGTGAAAAAAAATTATAATATCACACCAACAGTCAACAACAGAGGGAGAGGAAGCTTTAGAAGGTTTTGGAGGTTTTTTAGCGTATTTCGTGGTCGCGTCCGCCATTAACGAATCGATTCGTTATTGTTTCGGAAATCGATTCGTTAATTTTTTACCATTTACGAAATTTCGTAAATATCGAACTTTTTCAAAGGAAAATTTTGTAATTATTTTAAATATCGAAACAAAAAAAAAACCCCAAATACAAATCGATTTTAGAAACACATTTTTCCGTTGTTACCCAGGCCTACTCCTGACCTCACAATCGTGTTAAAAAACAAAGTATGGATCGTCAATGTTGCAGTCCCAGGTGACAGCAAGACTGCAGAGCAACAACTGGAAAAGCTGACATGATATGAGGATTTAAAGATCGAACTGCCAAGACTCTGGAACAAGCCAGTAAAGTGGTGATCGGCACACTGGGCGCAATGCCTAAAGACCTTGGCCTGCACTTAAATACAATTGGCGCTGGCAAGATTACCATCTGCCAGCTGCAAAAGGCCACCTTACTGGGATCTGCACGCAATATTCGCTGACACATCACACAGCCCTAGACTCTTGGGAAGTGTCCGACGTGTGATCCAATGCAACAGCCAACAGAGTGTCTGCTGTGGACTCATCTTGTGGTGTTTCAAATAATAATAATAATAATAATAACAATAATAATAACAATAATAATAATAATAATAATTTTATCAGTTCTATGATAATGTCCTCCTTCAGCTTTTTTTTTACTAATTTATACAATGCTTTTGATACAAACTAAATAAATTATTATTATTACTATTATTATTTTGTATCAAAAGCATTGTATAAATTAGTAAAAAAACTGATAAAAATAGAAGGAGCACAAGCGGCTAAATATCTTTTGTCCGCATTGTTCTTAGCCTCAAAGAACTCTTCCTCTGTACGTGAGGCAGGACATTGTGGACAAGCATATAGATGCGGAGTTGTTTGTTCTGCTCCACAGTTGCACAAGGTGGAAGATTCTTTTAGATAGTCCCATTTTGCCAGGTTGTCTTTTGATCTGCCCACTCCACTTCTGAGTCTGTTCAGGAACTTCCAACAACAACAACAACAACAACTTGTTTATATTCTGTCCCTTTCTCTGAAGGGACTCAGAGCGGATTACAGCACATAAACAGATACAGGCAAACATTCAGTGCCTTGTTACAAAGAAATACAATGAGACACAAATAACACAAACAAAGGCAAAGGCTTCTCCTTTCATTTCCGGTTCTGGAGGTGGTGTTCCCGGGGGGGGGGGGGGGAGGCGCCATTCTCCATTTCCAAGTCAAGAACCAATTCCTAACAGCTTCAGACCCCTTTCCTTTCCCACTCAGCTGCTTGAGCCTGAGGCTGTTAGGAATTGTGGGAGTTGGAGTCCAAAACACCAGGAAGGCCAAAGTTTGCCCATGCCTGGTCTAACACAATTGAATGCTGCTTCTTGGCCACAGAAGAAGTCTTTCTCTTCCATGTCTACATCAAAACTAATTAAAGTACCTAATATACAGAATCACAGAATTAATCCCCCTCCTTTGCATGGCACTAGATTAAAAGGAAGAGTAAACTTTATAGAGCAGTGGTTGTCAACCTTCCTAATGCCGCAACCCCTGAATACCTCAAGTTGTGGTGACCCCAAACCATAAAATTATATTCATTGCTACTTCGTAACTGTAATTGTGCTACTGTTATTAATCATCATGTAAATATCCAATATGCAGGATGTATTTTCATTCAATGGATCAAATTTGGCACAAATACCCGATACACCAAAATTTGAATACTGGCGGATTGATTTTGTCATTTGGGAGTTGTAATTGCTGGGATTTATAGTTCACCTACAATCAAAGAGCATTCTGAACTCCACCAGCGATGGAATTGAACCTAATTTGCCACACAGAACTCTCATGACCAACAGAAAATACTAGAAGAGTTTGGTGGGCATTGATCTTGACTTTTGGAGTTGTAGTTCACCTATATCCAGAGAGCACTGTGGATTCAAACAATGAATCAAACAATGAGTCAACACTCAATATGCTCAAAAGTAAACACTGGTGGAGTTTAGGGAAAACAGATCTTGACATTTGGGAGTTGTAGTTACTGGGATTTATAGTTCACCTACAATCAAAGAGTATTCTGAACTCCACCAGCGATGGAATTGAACCAAATTTGGCACTCAGAACTCTCATGACCAACAGAAAATACTGGAAAGGTTTGGTGGGCATTGATCTTGACTTTTGGAGTTGTAGTTCACCTATATACAGAGAGCACTGTGGATTCAAACAATGAATCAAACAATGAGCCAATACTCAATATGTTCAAAAGTAAACATTGGTGGAGTTTGGGGAAAACAGATCTTGACATTTGGGAGTTGGAGTTGCTGGGATTTATAGTTCACTTACAATCAAGGAGCATGCTGAACTCTACCAGCGATGGAATTGAACCATCGCTGGTATATCCAGAGAGCACTGTGGATTCAAACAATGAATCAAACAATGAGTCAACACTCAATATGCTCAAAAGTAAACACTGGTGGAGTTTGGGGAAAACAGATCTTGACGTTTGGGAGTTGTAGTTGCTGGGATTTATAGTTACAATCAAAGAGTATTCTGAACTCCACCAGCGATGGAATTGAACCAAATTTGGCACACAGAACTCTCATGACTAACAGAAAATACTGGAAAGGTTTGGTGGGAATTGACCTTGAGTTTTGGAGTTGTAGTTCACCTATATCCAGAGAGCACTGTGGACTCAATGAATCAAACAATGAGTCAATACTCAATATGTCCAAAAGTAAACACTGTTGGAGTTTGGGGAAAACAGATCTTGACATTTGGGAGTTGTAGTTGCTGGGATTTATAGTTCACCTTCAATCAAAGAGCAGTCTGCACTCCACCAGCGATGGAATTGAACCAAATCTGGCACACAGAACTCTCATGACCAACAGAAAATACTGGAAAGGTTTGGTGGGCATTGATCTTGACTTTTGGAGTTGTAGTTCACCTATATCCAGAGAGCACTGTGGACTCAAACAGTGAATCAAACAGTGAGTCAATACTCAATACGCCCAAAAGTAAACAGTTGCCGATACGGCTGAGAAAGGCGGTATACAAATACAGTAAATAAATAAATAAACAAACAAACACTGGTTGAGTTTGAGGAAAACAGATGTTGACATTTGGGAGTTGGAGTTGCTGGGATTTATAGTTCACCTACAATCAAAGAGCATTCTGAACTCCACCAGCGATGGAATTGAACTGAATTTGGCACACAGAACTCCCATGACCAACAGAAAATACTGGAAAAGTTTGGCAGGCATTGACTTTAAGTTTTGGAGTTGTAGTTCACCTACATCCAGAGAGTACTATGGACTCAAACAATGATGGATCTGGACCAAACTTGGTTCGAATCCTCAATATGCCCAAATGTAAACTCTGGTGGAGTTTGGGGAATACAGATCTTGACATTTGGGAGTTGTAGTTGTTGGGATTTATAGTTCACCTACAATCAAAGAGCATTCTGAACTCCACCAGCAATGGAATTGAACCAAATTTGGCACACAGAACTCCCATGACCAACAGAAAATAGTGGAAAAGTTTGGAAGGCATTGACTTTAAGTTTTGGAGTTGTAGTTCACCTACATCCAGAGAGCACTATGGACTCAAACAATGATGGATCTGGACCAAACTTGGCTTGAATACTCAATATGCCCAAATGTAAACACTGGTGGAGTTTGGGCAAAATAGACTTTGACATTTGGTAGTTGTAGTTACTGGGATTTATAGTTCCCCTACAATCAACGAGCATTCAGAACCCCACCAATGATAGAATTGGGCTAAACTTCCCGTACAGAACCCCCGTGACTCCTGAGAACCCCTTGCACCCCCCCCCCAGGGGTGCCAACCCCCAGGTTGAGAAACGCTAATATAGAGACACCATAAGTGTCCTCTCTGGTAGATTCCCAAAGCTCTCGTGGAAGATGTTTCTTATTTTTTTGTATGAAGTGAGAAGAAATGTGTTGGAGTAGTTAATTTTTTTATTTCCTGGAGACTTCTGAGAATTTTCTCAGACGCCACTTGGCAAGGAGTACAAAACTCCAAAGCATAAAGAGGAGACATAGAAGGGTCTTGGATTATCCTTGGTCAGTAGCGACATTTTTCAGCGGAGCCTAGCTGGAGAAGGCAACGGAAGGAAGGATGCAATCTCCTTCTCTAAAGTGGATTGCCAATGAGGCCCATTTCCATAGCAACCCTTCCCTCCTCTCACACCTCTCTTGCGCTTGGGTTGACAGCTGAGTGGCCATCTGGTATTCCTCGGAGGGCTGGATTTGGCCCCTGAAGTCGCTCCTTGCCAATTTCTCCTCTACATGATGTCAGCTATTCAGCCATTCCAAAGGGCTTGGCTTATGCAACTTCACGCTCCACTTGCAACCATCCCTTTCTTCAAAGGAAGTATTTTCATAATATGTTTCAACTGTTTTCAACTGTTTTTAATCATGTTCATTAATAATAATAATAATGATTATGATTATTATTATTATTATTGGGTTGTTGTAGGTTTTTCCGGATTGTATGGCCATCTACATGGCCATATAGCCCGGAAAAACCTACAACAAACCAGTGATTCCGGCCATGAAAGCCTTCGACAATACATTATTATTATTATTATTAATAATAATAATAATAATAATTGTTTTCTTTAACTTTTATAAACTAACTAGCCGTCCCCCGCCACGTGTTGCTGTGGCCCAGTCTGTGTATATGTGTTTTGTGTGTATATATCATAGAATCAAAGAGTTGGAAGAGATCTCCTGGGCCATCCAGTCCAACCCCATTCTGTCAAGAAGCAGGAATATTGCATTCAAATCACCCCTGACAGATGGCCATCCAGCCTCTGCTTAAAAGCTTCCAAAGAAGGAGCCTCCACCACACTCCGGGGCAGAGAGTTCCACTGTTGAACAGCTCTTACAGTCAGGAAGTTCTTCCTCAAGTTAAGATGGAATCTCCTCTCTTGTAGTTTGAAGCCATTGTTCCCTTGCGTCCTAGTCTCCAAGGAAGCAGAGAACAAGCTTGCTCCCTCCTCCTTGTGACTTTCTCTCACATATTTATACATGACTATCATATCTCCTCTCAGCCTTCTCTTCTTCAGGCTAAACACGCCCAGTTCCTTAAGCCGCTCCTCATAGGGCTTGTTCTCCAGACCCTTGATCATTTTAGTCGCCCTCCTCTGGACACATTCCAGCTTGTCAATATCTCTCTTGAATTGTGGTGCCCAGAATTGGACACAATATTCCAGGTGTGGTCTAACCAAGGCGGAATAGAGCATGGGGAGCATGACTTCCCTAGATCTAGACACTAGGCTCCTCTTGACGCAGGCCAAAATCCCATTGGCTTTTTTTGCCGCCACATCACATTGTTGGCTCATGTTTAACTTGTTGTCCACGAGGACTCCAAGATCTTTTTCATACGTACTGCTCTCGAGCCAGGCGTCACCCATTCTGTATCTTTGCATTTCATTTTTTCTGCCTAAGTGGAGTATCTTGCATGTGTCCCTGTTGAACTTCATTGTGTTAGTTTCGGCCATTCATCTCTCTAATCTGTCAAGATCGTTTTGAATCCTGCTCCTGTCCTCTGGAGTATTGGCTCTCCTTCCCAATTTGGTGTCGTCTGCAAACTTGATGATCATGCCTTCTAGCCCTTCATCTAAGTCGTTAATAAAGATCCTGAGCAGGACCGGGCCCAGAAAGGAAACCTGCTGATGGCACTCCACTTGTCACTTTGTGTATATGTGTATATACACGTATGGAAATGAGCACCAACTCCCAAAGTTGGACATGACTGGACTTAATATCAGGGGGAAACATTTACTTTTACCTATGTGTTTATATGTGTGTTGCGCATATATATGTGGTTTCGCGCATGTGTTGTAATGCAATGTTTTTGTTTTTTGGGTTTTTAAGTCCCTTCCACTGTGTTTTCAAGTGTTTTTCTGAGTGATGGTCACTTGTTGGCCTGATAGGTGTCTTGTGTCCAACTTTGGTATCAATTCCCCCAGTGGTTTTTGAGTTATGTTAATCCCACAAACGAACATTACATTTTTATTTATATAAATCTTTAGGCTCAATGTTTTTAAAAATGTTGAAAACCACCTGAACTTTTGGAGAATCATAAAGTTGGGAGGAAAAAAACCACCTGACAAAGTGAGGTATAGGTAAAGGTAAAGGTTGTCCCCTGACATTAAGTCCAGTCATGTCCAACTCTGGGGGTTGGTGTTCATCTCCATTTCTAAGCCAAAGAGCCGGCGTTGTCCATAGACACCTCCAAGGTCATGTGGTTGGCATGACTGCATGGAGTGCCATTAAACGTAATCAATCGAATGCATTATAAGTCTTCTTGTTTTTCTTATATCATTTTAAGTTGATATTTATTTGCAGTTGCAGCCCTTCTCGGGATTGACAAAAAAAACTTCCTTATTTCTGGGTTGCTGTGAGTTTTTTGGGCTGTATGGCCATGTTCCAGCAGCATTCCCTCCTAACGTTTTGCCTGCATCTGTGGCTACTGGCATCTTCAGTCGTTCTGTTTGCATTGAAGCAAGTGGTGTGTGTGTGTGTGTGTACACACACGCGCGCACACACACTAGCTGTCCCCTGCCATGCGTCTATCTGTGTATATGTGTTTTGTGTGTGTATATATTTGTGTATATGTGTGTTTACGTGTATGTGTGTATATATATATATATATATATATACACACACACGTGGAATTGTGCATGCTTTGTAATGTATTTTTTGTTTTTTGGCTTTTTAAGTCTCTTCTGCTGTGTTTTTCAGTGTTTTTATGAGTGATGGTCACTTGGTGACCTGAGAGGTGTCTTGTGTCCAAATTTGGTGTCAATTCATCCAGTGGTTTTTGACTTATGTTAATACCACAAACTAACATTACATTATTGTCTGTTGGAGGTAGTATTAATGTTTCAGTTGGCCACCTTGATTAGCATTTAATGGCCTAGCAGTTTTCAAGGTGTGGCTTCTTGCTACCTGGAGGAATCATTTGTTGAGAATGATTAGCTGTCCGTCATTCTTTCTTTTCTCGAGTTCACTTGTTTTTGAATATTATCTTTATTTACTGTTATGATTTATTTACTGTTGTGCTTCTTCATAATAAATGTGTTCATTTGTTTTTGTTTTATTATACTTTTTACTTTCACTTTTGGACAATAGGGTTTTTTCGTATCAGGAGTCACTTGAGAAACTGCAAGTCGCTTCTGGTGTGAGAGAATTGGCCGTCTGCAAGGATGTTGCCCAGGGGATGCCTGGATGTTTTGATGTTTTACCATCCTTGTGGGAGGCTTCTCTCGTGTCCCCGCGTGGAGAACTGGAGCTGACAGAGGGAGCTCATCCACGCTTTCCCCAAATTCGATCCTCCGACCTGTCGGTATTCAGTCCTGCTGGCACAAGGGTTTAACCCGTTGTGCGAATGGGGTTCGTGGGAGAATAGATGAACATGGTCTACTGTATTTATTTGGACTTTTTATGTGTCAGGAGTGACTTGAGACTCAAGTCGCTTCTGGTGTGAGGGAATTGGCCGTCTGCAAGGATGTTACCCAGGGGACACCTGGATATTTTGATGTTTCACCATCCTTGTGGGAGGCTTCTCTCATGTCTCCGCATGGGAAGCTGGAGCTGACAGAGGGAGCTCATCCACACTCTCCCCAGATTTGAACCTGCAACCTGTTGTTCTTCAGTCCTGCCGGCACAGGGGTTTAACCCATAGCACCACCAGGAGCTGACACACATGTAAGTGCATCCAAGGTTTTAGCTGAACACAATTCTAACTCCAAGATAGGCCTGTTGACATGTGTGAAATATATGGCACTTGTGCCAGCTGATCTGGTCTTAGGCAGGATGAACTTTACTTGTGCCAACACAACCGAGTTGTAATGACTAAACTCAGAGATCAGCCAGGTGAGAGACTGGGCAGCAAAAGAGCTCAGAATAGCTTCTGAAGAGTACAGAAAAGGGGAAAAGGACACAACAAAGGTGAAGCTGAGTTACACCACATCCAAACGTCACTTTGCCCAGAGACACAACCTCTGTGCCAGTAGAAAGCTAAGCCAAGGTTGGGTTGACCTAAACTGAGAATCAATGGGAGCTCTACCAAAATAAAATCCTTGCATCCGAATCTGTCTGCCAAAGCCATGCTTATCCTGGAAGGACTACGTTTTTGGATACAGCATGGTTTCAGCTGGCTCGTGTTAGTTTAGTGGGTTCTTGGCCCACTTACTGAATTAGCATTGCACTGTTAGTCAGTTCATGAAAGTGTCCAATCTTTGTGCATCCAGATAAAAAACACAATGGCCTCTTGTCCCTATTGATTCAGTAGACACTATGACACAAGATTGCCACATAAAATCAGTCTTCCATGTGTATTATTTTGGTTCTCTGCTAGCAAGAGATCATCACAGCCTGTGAAGAAACTATTGGATACCAAACCAAGGAACATCAAGACTGGTTTGACAAAAATGACAACAAGATCCAACACCTAATTGACAAGAAAAGGAAAGCCTTCCAAACATGGCAGAGAGACGTCAACTGTGCTGCTAAGAAAAAGATCTACGCCAGTGCAAAAGCTGAGGACCAAAGAAGGACAAGAGAACTCAAAAATATCTGATGGACAAAGAAGGCTGAAGAAATCCAACACCTGGCAGATACCTATAATGCTCAGGGATTTTTCAAAGCCACAAAGGTCATCTATGGACCAAGAAACCACGGCATACAGCCTCTCCGCTCATCAGATGGAACCAAACTTCTGAAGGACAAAAAATCAATTGTACTATGTTGGAAAGAACACTACCAAAGCCTCCTGAATTGCAGCTCCAACGTGGCCGAAGAGGTTCACTCACAAATCCCACAACAACAAACCAGGGATGAGCTTGCAGCACTGCCTAGTTTGGAAGTAGTCAGCAATGCCATCAGCCAACAAAAAAATAACAAAGCCAGCGGACCTGATGGGATCCCTGCTGAAATCTTTAAAGAGGGAGGACCTGAGCAGACACAACAACTCTACCAGCTCATAGAAAAAGTGTGGGTGACCAAGAAAATCCCAGCAGATTTCATCACCCTCTTTAAAAAGGGGGGGGGGGAAGACTGCGGAAACTATCGAGGACCCACCACCAGTACACTGACCCTGGAAGACTATCCTAATCGGACAACGAGGGATCGCCTAAGTAAAGTAAGTAGCAAGAGATCCTTGACTTTTTGCCAGTTTATCACCAGAATATGCATGGGACCTTCAAAATATGGAATCTAATCCTATCTGAACATCGCACACATGCACATACACACATAGAGCTGTCCTCGGTCAAAAAGTTGTAAAGTAAAGGTATCAAACTTGGAATCATGTGCAGTATTAGCTGGCAGCTTCTTTGGTTTGTTTCATACAGATGTTTACGCTTTCAATAATTGAGAAGCTGCTAGAAGAGCTAGACATCAAGGCAAACAAATGGAAGCAGCAAGGGAGTAGAATTGTCATTAGGAAGAGCATGTCGAATGAGAAATTAGACTAACGAGTCAGTGCCTCCTTTGTCAGAGTGGGTTAAGGAATGGACATGTTTGGCCTGTTGGAACACATTACTTATCAACTCAAAGCCACCTAGAGACATCTAAGTAGAGTTTCCTTCTGTTCCTTTGGCATTCCAATGGGCTGGCTCCACATTGCAGGCTTCTAAGATTCTAGTTTAACTAGGGCAGTTTCTAACAGTCATTCTGCACTTACAAACATGTGTTTACTTCTTCCTTCTCTATGTGACCAGTATGCATGTTCCATTATTATGATTTGAAACACAACAAGATGTGTCCAGAGCAGACAAGATCACTCTGCTGGCTGTTGTATTGGATCACACGTCGGACACTTCCCATGTGTCTAGGACTGTGTGATGTACTGGCAAATAGTGTGTGCCGATCACAGTAGGGTGGCCTTCTGCAGCTGGCAGGTGGTGATTTTGTCAGTGCCGATTGTGTTTAAGTGCAGGCCAAGGTCTTGAGGCACTGCACCCAGTATACTCTTAACATTGTAAGTGGTATAACTCACACAATTTTACTCCAAACTTGATAAGATTCTGAAGTGTAACCAAGGTTGCAAATTAGGTTAATAATGCATACTTAACATAAAGCTGTACATATAGGTAACGCTTACTCTAATTTTACAGTCCAGTAGTAGTGGTGGTTTGGGCGCCACGCCTGGCCTGCTTTGGGTCCAGAGCACCAAAAGTCACCTCTTCTCCTGACTTTCTCCTCAGCTATTGGGACCAAGAGAGAGAGAGAGAGAGAGAGAGAGAGGTGGAAATGCCCACCTTTCCTGAAGGTAGGCGCAAAAACAAAGGAGGGAGCAGAGGTGGGGGATACCTCCAGCTGGAGGGGCTCTCTCTCTCTCTCTCTCTCTTGGTCACAATGGCTGAAGAGAAAGTCAGGAGAAGAGGCGACTTTTGGTGCGCACACTGGGGTCTTCAGACACGCCTCCGGACCCGAAGCAGGCCAGGCGCAGCAGCTCCACCCCTTGGCTCACCCACGGATTGGGGAGAGGAGAGGAGGCAGGTGGAGCGCCAGGGGGAGCTGGCCATGGGGAAGGGATCGAACGCGGTGAACGATTGAGCGCCGGCTCTGCGTGCACATCCGGTGGCCGGGTGGAGCAGGAACGAGAGGAGTTGGGTGAGGCTCAAGGGCCCGGCCCCTTTGGGAAGAGGATCGCCCGGCAGTGAGGCAAGAAAGCCGAGGCTCCCCCCAGACTGCTAGGGCCATTGTGAGCTGAGGGGGGCGCTCCTCAAGTGGCAATTGAGGGGCATTTACAGAGGCGCCTCTGCACCCCTGGCAAAAAAATGTGTTCTGCAACCGCTTACTTCGCGTAATGGACGAGCCGCCCCTGCCTGTCAGCTGCAAAAGGCCACCTTACTGGGATCTGCACACATTATTCACCGATACATCACACAGTCCTAGACTCTTGGGAAGGGTCCAACATGTGATCCAGTACAAAAGCCAGAAGAGTGACCTTGTTTGCTGTGTACTAATCTTGTTATGTTTCAAATAATAATAATAATAATTATTATTATTATTATTATTATTATTATTTACATGGCCTGGATATCTCTCCATTTTAGCATGAGTACAGCAAATGACAAAATCCTAAACCTTTCTTATCTCCTTAATTGCACGTGTGAAATGCACTCAGGTCAAAAATTCTTTAAAATCGACTCATTTTATAAAACCATTTTCTTTTTAAAAAATCCAGATGTTTTTCCTATGAGCTATTTTTATTGCTCAAGGATTCTTAATAAATATACTCCTTTAAAATGATCCATGGATGCATGGGGCATAAATCACTCCAAATTGCTACTTTGATAAATGTGGACAAAAGCATAAAATTTGTCACCCGCCTAATATTACCATCAATGTTGTGTCTAGCTACATTCCTTCCAATTTAAAAACAGTTCAATACCTCTTTTACCTTCAAGTAGCAACACTTAATAAACAGTGATGGATGTTTTTTATTTCCACGCGCCCCCCTCCCCTCCCCTTCCCCGAGGTCCCCGTATTCCAGATTTCCCTATCTCTGTTACAAGGGGATTGTTTCGCTTGGGGGAAATGTAGATCTTCCATCCTTCTTCCATTGACATGCATCCCTCAAGGAATGACGGCCATATTTAATTCATAATCCCCGTTGGCTACACAAACATACAACTTCCCATCAATTAGGCAACACAGAGTTGCTGTTAAAAATCAATGAGCTTATTATTAAATATATTTTCTTCTCATGTAACAATCAGAGTTATCAGTGTGGCAGCGATGTCAGCAGTTTAAATGAATTTAAAAGGCAGCAGACTTGCGGTTTAATAGCAAGATTTGAAAACATACATAATCACTAGGCTTGGGTAACAACGGAAAAATTTGGTTCTAAACTCGTTTCGTTTTTAGGGGGGCCCTTGCGTTTCGTTTTTTTTAAAGAATTCCGAAATTTTCCTTTAAAAAAGTTCGAAATATACAAAATTTCTTAAAATTACGAATCGATTCGTTAATGGCGGACGCGATTGCGCAATATGCTAAAAAAAACCTCCAAATGAGAGAGGGGGAACTTCTGAAGCTTCCCTCTCCCTCTCTTGTTGACTGTTGGTGTGATAATTTATTTTTTATCACTGATAAAACAAACAACAACTACAAAACTTGCACCAGACATACGGAAATAATTACGAAACAATTTCGAAACAATTTTGAAACAATTACGAAACAATACGAAATAAATTGGAAAAATTGTTTCGATTTTTAATTACTCCTCACAGTAGTCCTGCATGGCTCAATATCGGATCGTAAGCTAATTTAAATACGAATGAATAACGAATTACGAAATTAACGAATGAAACCGCCCAAGCCTAATAATCACACACCGTTTACTAAACTATCCAAATAGTTTGGGGAGCATACTTAAGGCCAAAAAAGGGCATGTTATTTTAGGATTCCAATCCAAATGCCACAAAACAAACGATTCCTGGTGATATATATTTGATTTCCACACTCTGAAACTGAGAAAAGGCACTGTAGTTTAGATCTATTTCAAATCTGGTACTTGTGTTTTCGTTGTGGCATGTTTGGGAGAGAGATTATTTGGATATTTTGACACATGCCGCTAGAGTGCGAGCGCCTGGCCCACAAACAGAGACGTTAAATCGGTGCCAACTCATTCAAAGGTTAATTTAAAGCACACATGCACAAATGGCACGGGTTTTTGGCAAGTGACTCTTCTGCTGTGTGGCCACAGCTGATCTGAGACGGCTTGCCGGTAATTATGGAAGAAGGAGGAACAGGTTTCCGACTAATTGGAAAATTCTGCAAATGGCACCACTAAAGTAAATTGACAGTCATTAGAAAATTAGCAAAATGAGAGGACTGATTAGGAAAAAAATATATCTCAGATGTAAACCTGCACAAAACATACACAGCTTGGTTGTTATCAAGCAACATAAGAATAAAACTTCAAGATATTCGTGGCTGATTTAACTGGGTGAGAGTACAGCTTATCATGCTGAGAGTAGTTTTGTCTACTCTGATTCATCCTCTAACATGCTGCATGACAAGCTGAACTTCCTTACTTCAATGTATTGTCGAAGGCTTTCATGGCTGGAATCACTAGGTTCTTGTGGGTTTTTTCGGGCTATATGGCCATGTTCTAGAGGCATTCTCTCCTGACGTTTCGCCTGCATCTATGGCAAGCATCCTCAGAGGTTGTGAGGTCTGTTGGAAGTAGGAAAATGGATTTATATATCTGTGGAATGACTGGGGTGGGGCAAAGAGCTCTTCTCTGCTGGAGCTAGGTGTGAATGTTTCAACTGACCACCTTCATTAGCATTTGAAGGCCTGGCTGAGCCTGGGGAAATCTTTTTTTGAGAGGTGTTATGATGTGCCTGGTTGTTTCCTCTCTGCTGTTTTGCTGTTGTAATTGGAACATGAAAGGCACTGCAGACTACTTCAACCAGAGAAGTCAGCCATAGCAGCGCACCTGATGAACCAGCCTGGACACAGCATATTATTTGAGAACACGGAAATGCTGGCCCACTCCAACAACCACCATGTCAGACTACACAGAGAAGCCATTGAAATCCACAAGCATGTGTACAATTTCAACAGATAGGAGGAGACCATGAAAATGAACAAAATCTGGCTACCAGTATTAAAAAACTACAACAGCAAAACAGCAGAGAGGAAACAACCAGGCACATCTTAACACCTCTCAACAAAAGATTCCCCCAGGCTCAGCCAGGCCTTCAAATGCTAATGAAGGTGGTCAGTTGAAACATTCACACCTAGCTCCAGCAGAGAAGAGTTCTTTGCCCCACCCCAGTCATTCCACAGATATATAAACCCATTTTCCTATTTCCAACAGACCTCACTACCTCTGAGGATGCTTGCCATAGATGCAGGCGAAACGTCAGGAGAAAATGCCTCTAGAACATGGCCATATAGCCCGAAAAAACCCACAAGAACCTAATCCTTACTTCAATTTTAGCAGAAGACATTGTTCAATGTACAGTGGTCCCTCACTACTTCGCGGTTCGCTTTTCGCAGACTCGCTGTTTCACGGTTTTTCAATATGGACTTAAGAGTGTTTGTCTGTAAGGAGAGGTTGCCTCTGCAGATAAAGCCGAAGCAAAGGATTATGACAACAACACATTCAAGAAGGGTTATGTAGTGTATAAATGTGTGGGGAGGGTTTATAAAGACTTAAAATAGTGTACAACTCAAATAATGTATAAACATTAAAATAAATATAGCATCCCTACTTTGCGGATTTTCACTTTTCGTGGGTGATCCTGGAACATAACACCTATGATACGTGAGGGAAAACTGTATTGTTGAAGGAATCATGGCCAGAATCACTGGGTTGTTATGAGCTTTTCAGGCTGTATGTCCATATTCCAGAAGCATTCTCTTCTGAAGTTTCGCCTGCATCTATGGCAGGCATCCTCAGCAGACCTCAAAACCTCTGAGGGTACCTGCCATAAATGCAGGCGAAACACTAGGAGAGAATAATTCTAGATCAGGGGTCCTCAAACTAAGGCCTGGGGGCTGGATGCGGCCCTCCAAGGTCATTTACTCGGCCCTCGCTCAGGGTCAACCTAAGTCTGAAACGACTTGAAAGCACACAACAACAACAACAACAACAACAACAATCCTATCTCATCAGCCAAAAGCAGTCTCACACTTCTCACTGAAATACTAATAAGTTTATATGTGTTAAAACTTTTCTTCATTTTAATTATTGTATAGTTTTTAAGTGTCTTTTGCACTACAAATAAGATATGTGCCATGTGCATAGGAATTCATTCATGTTTTTATTTTCAAATTATAATCCGGCCCTCCAACAGTTTGAGGGACTGTGACCTGGCCCTCTGTTCAAAAGGTTTGAGGACCCCTGCTCTAGAACATGGCCATATAGCCCGAAAAAACCTACAACAACCCAACAGCAAAGGAATTGGGGCTTGTGACATTGGATTTCCCGGCTTGATTCTTGATTTTTGGTTTTACTGGGATTTAAATATCACTGGTAAATGAATGTATTGACTGATGTGTATGATGTTTTAAGGTGTTTTTACTGTTTTACTATTTTATTTTATTGTATTCGTAGGATGTATATGTTGTAAACATCGTTGATGCCTTTGTGAGGCCGCCCTGAGTCTCCCTTGTGGGGAGAAGGGCAGGAAAGAAGTGTACGAAATAAATCATAAATAATAAATTTATAATTGTACAATGGGACAATTACAAGTTGGGTGGAAATTTAGAACATCTGATCTCTCTATGTAATATCAATCCATCCCCTTTTACGTTACTCTGTTACTAATATGTATGTGCTGCCATGCGCTGGGCCTATAGCAAATGGCTTTTGAACAGGACGTGCTCTTTGTGCCCAGCGGGAAGCCGCGGTGCCTCAGCTGAGAGGCCCTAAGGATTTTCCTGTACAAAGTCTTTAGAAGCTTGGAAAGTTTAACAAAGTCCTTTATTATTGCTTAGGTCTTCAACAAAACAATCAATACTTCTCAGATCTTCAACGGTGGTCCATGCTCTTGTTACATCCCGATTAGATTACTACAATGCACTCTACGTGGGGTTGCCTTTGAAGACTGCTCGGAAACTCCATCTAGTCCAGCGGGAGGCAGCCAGACTACTCACCGGGGCGTCATACAGGGAGCATACCACCCCCCTGTTGTGTCAGCTCCACTGGCTGCCGATCCAGTTCCGAGCACAAATCAAGGTGCTGGTTTTGACCTACAAAACCCTATACGGTTCCGGCCCAGTGTATCTCTCCGAACAGATCTCCCTCTACGTTCCACCTCGGAGCCTAAGATCCACTGGGGAGGTCCTGCTCTCGACCCCGTCTCTATCACAAGTGAGATTGGCGAGGACGAGGAGCAGGGCCTTCTCGGTGGTGGCCCCCCACCTGTGGAATTCACTCCCCGGGAAAATTAGATCTGCAACATTGCTCCTTTCTTTTAGGAAAAAACTAAAAACATGGATCTGGGACCAGGCATTCGGACAAATGGGCAGATAAAGAAAGAACTTCGATGATGACTAGGAAATGATTAATGGATTGGATCTATGGAACCCTGGAAAACGAAATGCTGATTATAAGAATGACTTGAGAAGGGCGGGGTAAAAGTACCATAAATAAATAAATAAACAAGTCAAACAAATACTTCAAGGCTTTGAATCAACTGGTGGCTTTCTTAATCTTGTCCACAAGGGACAGGCAACTGGCTTTGTGAACTGTTTCTTTTCTTTAAGGGGAAAACCCTTTTTGGGCAATCTACTTTCTAAACTTTGCTGGTGTGGGCTCTTGTTCTGTCACGCGCTGGGCCTGTAAAAACTGTCTTTTGAATAAGACGTGCACTTTGTGCACAGCGGGAAGCCAGGGCGCCTCGAAAGAGAGGCCCTCAAGGATTTTCCTTTACAATAGTCTTAGAGCAGTGTTTCTCAACCTGGGGGTCAGGACCCCTGAGGGCGACTTTGGCGACTCAGAGGAGTCGCCAAAGACCATCAGAAAACACAGTATTTTCTGATGGTCATGGGGATTCCATGTGGGAAGTTTGAGCCAATTCTATGGTTGGTGGAGTTCAGAATGTTCTTTGATTGTAATGAACTATAAATCCCAGCAACGACAACTCCCAAATGTCAAGATCTATTTTCCCCGGACTCCACCAGTGTTCACATTTGGGCATATTGAGTATTCATGCCAAGTTTGGTCCAGATCCACCATTGTATGAGTCCAAAGTGCTCTCTGGATATAGGTGAACTACAACTCCCAAACTCAAGGTCAATGCCCATGAAATCCTTCCAATGTTTTCCATTGGTCATGGGAGCCAAGTTTGGTTCAAATCCATCGCTGGTGGAGTTCAGAATGCTCTTTGATTATAAGTGAACTATAAATCCTAGCAACTACAACTCCCAAATTACAAAATCAATCCTCGCCCAACCCCACTAGCATTCACATTTGGGTGTATTGGGTATTTGTGCCCAGTTTGGTCCAGTGAATGAAAATGCATCCTGCATATCAGATATTTACATTATGATTTATAACAGTAGTAAAACGACTGCTATGAAGTAGCAATGTTATGGTTGGGGGTCACCACAACATGGGGGACTGTATTAAGGGGTCACGCATTTAGGAAGGTTGATAACCACTGTCTTAGAAGCTTGAAAAGTTTAACAAAGTCCTTTATTATTGAACAAATTAAAGAAATACTTCCCAAATCTTCAATGAGTCAAACAAATGCTTCTTAACTTGTCTACAATGGACAGGCACCTTGCTCGGAGAACTATTCTTTCTTTAACAAGGAAAACCCCTTTTTAACCTCTCCCATGCTGTCTATTATCTAAGCTTTGCTGATGTGGGTTCTACTACCGGATCCAAACTGCTTCTTGGGCGCAGAGTAGACCTACCAGTCAAGGCTTGTAGATTCTCCAGCTGGAGTTCTTTGGGTCTGTAAAGCTGTTTCCCCCCCGGATGCTGTAAGGCTGAGAGGCTGTAAGTTCCCAGCCAAAGCTTTGGGACTTTCCCCCCGGAAATTCCTCAGAAATTAAGCTTTTCTGCAGGTGAAGCTTGTCCACGTCCTCTAGCTTAGTTTCCTTCTGTAAGACTGAACTAAAAATGGCTCCCTCTCCTCCCCAGATCCCTGGGGAAAGGGGTAGAACCAAACACAACAATGGTAGACAGGTGGCTAGCCCTACAACTGCAAACCAAGGGGAGTCACCTTTTTGCAAAACCCCTGAAACCTTGGAATGCATGCAAACATTAAATAGAAAGAAAATGAAGTTGGAGCTCGTGGTACAACCGTACAAGCACGCTCTACTCCCGGCTCCAAACTGCTTCTTGTGTCCTGAGTAGACCTAAAAGTTAAGGCTTAGTAGATTCTCCAGCTGGAGTCCTTTGGAACTGTTTTACCCCGGATGCTGTGAGAAACGAAGCTTCTCTACAGGTGGAGCTAATACATGTCCTGTAGCTAAGCTTTCCAATGCAAGACTGACCTAAAATGGTTCCCTCTCCTCCCAGAGCCCTGGGGAAAGGGGTGGAACCAAAACTTAACAATGATTGATGGCTCATTGGCTCTATAATTGACCGCATCTCCGTCTACGAACCCGCACACTCCCTTCGATCATCTGGAGAGGCCCTGCTCTCGATTCCACCTGCATTGCAGGCGCATTTGGTGGGGACGAGGGACAGGGCCTTCTCTGTGGTGGCCCCTGACTCTGGAACTCTCTCCCCAAGGACATCAGACAAGCCCCAACGTTATCTGTCTTTAGGAAGAGCCTGAAGACCTGGCTGTTCCAGTGTGCCTTTCCAGAATAGGAAACTCCTGGTTTCAATTCCCAATTGCACCTTGCTAGAGACTCAGGATTATCTGCACATTGTACCTACCTCCATATACCTCTACATATTACCTGTCAAGTTCAGCATTTTAATTTTGTCCATTACATTTGGTTTTAATTGTGTCGCGGTGTCATTGTTTTACTGTTTTATTGTTTTGCTTGATGTTTATTATTTGCTTTTGAGTTTATTGTGTATTGTATGTTGTTGATTCATCCTTGAAGTGACTGGACTGACCTTGAAGGAGCTGGGGGTGGTGACGGCCGACAGGGAGCTCTGGCGTGGGCTGGTCCATGAGGTCACGAAGAGTCGGAGACGACTGAACGAATGAACAACAACAATGTTGTTGATTGTTGGCGACCTTGGCCTTTGTAAGCCGCATTGAGTCCTACGGGAGATTTTGCGGGGGTATAAATAAAGTTAATAATATAATTGCAAACCAAGGGAAGCCACCTTATTGCAAAATGCATGGAACTTTGGAATACACGCAAACACTCAAAGAAAGAAAGGGAATTTATTTATTTATTTATTTATTTATTATTTATTTATTTATTTCACAGTTTTCTATACCGAGCTTCTCAACCTCATTGAGGGACTCAGCCCGGTTTCCAGCCATAAAAACATATACACTCATTAAAATGTCATATATCACAATTACAAAAACAACTTTAAAAACACTATATATAAAAACTACAGTGGTCAGTCGTCCTATTAAGATTGATCTACCTCAACTTCCATCCAGGGTCCTATGATGTTGTTTCATTCATCGAAGGCCTGACTCCACAGCCACGTCTTCACCCATTTCCTAAATGTTAGGATGGATGGGGCGGTTCTGGCCTCCAGAGGGAGAGAGTTCCAGAGTCGCGGGGCCACCACCGAGAAGGCCCTGTCCCTCGTCCCCACCAGGCGCGCTTGCGAGGCCGGTGGGACCGAGAGCAGGGCCTCTCCAGATGATCTTAATAATCTTGATGGTTCGTAGGGGAGAATACGTTCGGAGAGGTAAACAGGGCCGGAGTCGTTTAGGGCTTTATAGGTCAACACCAGCACTTTGAATTGTGCTCGGAGCTTTTGGTATAGCCGTACCAGTACAGTGTATGTTATAGAAATGCTTTGATGTGCATCTTTTGTGGAACTGCATTTTTGAGTGTGTGTTTGCAGAATTTGTATAGTATTTATGTGTTTTTGACCGCGCTGTGACCCACCTCAAGCTACGATGGGAGGTGGATAAGAAATAAAATTGTTGTTATTGTTATTGTTGTTGTTTTGTTATTATTTCCAGTGAAATCCATTCCCTTTTGCCTTTGTGAAAGGCCTTCTTAGAATATTTCTAGTTTGGGCTGCGAGCATTCTCATTTGCAAGAGTTCGGCTGCCTCTCCCCTTGGGTCTCCAGAACTGAAACCTCGGAGCGGTTGCATCTACTTCATATTTAGGGCATGGAAACATAAATCTATTTCGGGCCCGTGTTAGTTTTATGTGTCTCCAGTCAAAAGCCTGTTATATCCTGTTTCTGCATCAGCCTGCATTTTTTAAAACTAAAACAGCTCCAAATGCATTCATATACGATATCTGTATGCATTTTCCCCTGCCGTACATCTGCCAGTACACAACTTTCCATTGTAGACACATTTAATGTATTTTTCAACCAAGAGGTACACTATGTGAAATTCAAACCCATAGTCTGAATGGTAATATAACACCAATTTGAGAAGCACCAATTTGGTTGCTTCTCATGTAAAGGGAGATTGAAGAAATGTACCTCCCATCATTAAAAGCATGCATAAGACCACCAATTTGTGAACATCCTGCGGCTCTCCATGATGACATGATGGCAACAGTCTTGGACAGCAATGGCTCCCAAAGTGACCCATGTAAAGTGGAATCCGGTGTCAAACAGGGATGTGTTATTGCCCCAACTCTATTCTCCATCTTCATCGCTATGATACTTCACCTTGTTGATGGGAAGCTTCCCACCGGAGTGGAAATAATCTATCGGACAGATGGCAAGCTATTCAACCTCAGCAGACTGAAAGCCAAAACCAAGGTTACAACAACAGCTGTTATAGAACTCCAGTATGCTGATGACAATGTCATCTGTGCGCATTCAGAAGAAGACCTACAAGCCACTCTAAACACCTTCGCAGAAGCATATGAGAAGCTCGGCCTGTCACTGAACATTGAGAAAACCAAGGTGCTGTTCCAGCAGTCACCAGCCAATCACTCTCCAATGCCAGTAATACAGCTTAATGGCGTAACATTAGAAAATGTGGACCATTTCCGCTACCTTGGCAGCCACCTCTCCATCAAAGTCAACATCGACGCCAAAATACAACACCGCCTGAGCTCTGCAAGTGCAGCATTTTTCTGAATGAAGCAGAGAGTGTTTGAGGACCGGGACAGCCGTAGGGAGACCAAGGTGCTTGTCTATAAAGCCATTGTCCTCCCAACCCTGCTCTATGCCTGTGAGACGTGGACTGTCTACAGACGTCACATGCAACTCCTGGAACGTTTCCATCAGCGCTGCCTCCGGAAAATCCTGCAAATCTCCTGGGAAGACAAGCGGACAAACGTCAGTGTGCTGGAAGAAGCAAAGACCACCAGCATTGAAGCGATGGTCCTCCAACATCAACTCTGCTGGGCCGGCCACGTTGTCCGGATGCCTGACCACCATCTCCCAAAGCAGTTGCTCTACTCCGAACTTAAGAACGGAAAACGGAATGTTGGTGGACAGGAAAAGAGATTTAAAGATGGGCTCAAAGCTAACCTTAAAAACTCTGGCATAGACACTGAGAACTGGGAAGCCCTGGCCCTTGAGCGCTCCAGCTGGAGGACAGCTGTGACCAGCAGTGCTGCAGAATTTGAGGAGGCACGAGTGGAGGGTGAAAGAGAGAAACGTGCCAGGAGGAAAGCACGTCAAGCCAACCCCGACCGGGACCGCCTTCCACCTGGAAACCAATGCCCTCACTGCGGAAGAAGATGCAGAGCAAGAATAGGGCTCCACAGCCACATACGGACCCACAAGGAAATCCATAATGGAAGACCATCTTACTCGTCCAACGAGGAATCGCCTAAGTAAGTAAGTAAGTAAGTAAGTAAGACCACCACATTTATTTATTTACCTTGCTTATATACCGCTGTTCTCAGCCCGAAGGCGACTCACAGCGGTTCACAACAAGAGACAGCAAAATTCAATAATTACAGTATAAAAGCAGTTATCATAGAATCATAGAATCATAGAATCATAGAATCATAGAATCTAAGAGTTGGAAGAGACCTCATGGGCCATCCAGTCCAACCCCATTCTGCCAAGAAGCAGGAACATCGCATTCAAATAACCCCCAACAGATGGCCATCCAGCCTCTGTTTAAAAGCTTCCAAAGAAGGAGCCTCCACCACACTCCGGGGCAGAGAGTTCCACTGCTGAACGGCTCTCACAGTCAGGAAGTTCTTCTTCATGTTCAGATGGAATCTCCTCTCTTGTAGTTTGAAGCCATTGTTCCGCGTCCTAGTCTCCATGGAAGCAGAAAACAAGCTTGCTCCCTCCTCCCTGTGGCTTCCTCTCACATATTTATACATGGCTATCATATCTCCTCTCAGCCTTCTCTTCTTCAGGCTAAACATGCCCAGCTCCTTAAGCCGCTCCTCATAGAGCTTGTTCTCCAGACCCTTGATCGTTTTGTCGCCCTCCTCTGGACACATTCCAGCTTGTCAATATCTCTCTTGAATTGTGGTGCCCAGAATTGGACACTTAAACTATCAAGAGGGTTAGGGTTAGGACATTGGACATTATACTTCCTCTTCTTGGATATGAAAACTAAAGAAAAGGCAGAATAGCTTGTACTGATGGTGAACTACATGCGAAAGAAGTCATCAAGTGAAATGAATTGGAAACCTTAAGATTAATCCAAGCAGAAAAATCAGGTCAAATAAGCAATGCAATATAGGGTCAGTCAGAAGAGGGCGTATAATTCCCAGGTCGAGATAAAATACAACAGAAACAAATTAACAAATATGTCTAATCAAAGCATACAAGACTGTAAAACAATATTACACTGAAATTCCAAAAGTTTTGGAAAACTGAGGTTTAAAAACAAAGGGATGAACACTCCACAAATATTTGATCAAGAAAGAATTTGGTTCTAAACTCGCTTCGTTTCCAGGGGGCGCCAGCGTTTCGAATTTCAGAGGACTTCCGAAATTTAAGTTTTCAAAATTTCGAAATTTCCGAAATTTTGTTAATTACGAATCAATTCGTTAATGGCGGACACGATTGCGCAATGTGCAAAAAACACCTCCAAACGGGACAGGGGGAACTTCTGAAGCATCCCTCTCCCTCTGTTGCTGACTGTTGGTGATAAAACTTACAACTAACAGAAACCAAATTAAAATAAATTCAGGATGAAATGGAAATACATCAAGTTAGTAAAAATACAAATTAAAAATTAATTAAAATTAATAAAATAATAAAATAAATAATAAATAATAAATAATAAATAATAAATAATAAAATAAATAATAAAATAAATAATAAAATAAAATAATAAAATAAGTAATAAGATAATAAAATATCTCCAGGAGGAGGAGGAGGAGGATGGGGAGGAAAGGCAACGCTGGCACCTTTTCTCTCCTTCTTTCCCGTCTTAATAATTACGAAATAATTACGAAAATTTGGAAAAGTTGTTTCAATTCTTAATTACTCCTCACACTATTCCTGCATGGCTCAATATTGGATTGTAAGCTAATTTAAATATGAATTAATAACGACTTTAGAAACTAACGAACACGATCAAACAAGCCTAATATTCAGGGAAGCCATTCCAAGAGTGGTGAGTGAGAAAGGATGAACCCGAGCCAAGGAAGAGAAAACTCTTGCATGGATGAGAAGACTAGAATTCCTAGAACACAAATGTTGAAAGGGGGGGGGGTCAAAAGAAGAAGCATTTGAATATGGGGGCTGTAGTTTTAAAAGGTCTAAAGCATTGTTTCTCAACTTTCCTTTCATACTGCTTGAACCAAAATGGAGCTCATATGATTCCTGGCACTTAAAAGATGAGATGGCCACAAAAATAGGATTATAAAGAACAACAACAACAACAACAACAACAACAATCAAGACTCTTGGGAAAGTGAATGAGAAATATCTGATTTGATGCAACTCATCACTAAAAGAAGATGACTGGGATGTTCTAAACCAGTGTTTCTCAACCTTTCTCATGTCACGCGACCCCTTGATACAGTTCCTCAAGTTGTGGTGACTCCCAACAATAAAATTATTTTTGTTGTTAACTTCACAACTGTTATTTTGCTCCTGTTATGAATCATAATGTAAATATCCGATATGCAGGATGCATTTTCATTCACTGGACCACATTCGGCACAAATACCCGATAGGCACAAATTTGGATACTGTTGGGGTAGGGGGGATTAATTTTGTCATTTGTGAGTTGTAGTTGCTGGGATTTATAGTTCACCTACAATCAAAGAGCATTCTGAACTACACCAATGATGGAATTGAACCAAACTTGACACACAAAACTCCCATGGCCAACAGAAATTACTGGAAGGGTTTGGTGAGCATTGACCTTGAGTTTTGGAGTTGTAGTTCACCTACATCCAGAGAGCACTGTGGACTCAAACTATGATAGATCTGGACCAAACTTGGCACAAATACTCAATATGCCCAAATTTGAACACTGGTGGAGTTTGGGGAAAATAGAATCTTGACATTTGGGAGTTGTAGTTGCTGGGATTCATAGTTCACCTACAATCAAAGAGCATTCTTAACTCCACCAATGATGGAATTGAAGCAAACTTGGCACACAAAACTCCCATGACCAACAGAAAATACTGGAAGGGTTTGGTGGGAACTGACCTTGAGTTTTGGAGTTGTAGTTCACATACATCCAGAGAGCACTGTGGACTCAAACAATGAAGGATATGGACCAAATTTGGCATGAATACTCAATGTGCCCAAATATGAACACTGGTGGACTTTGGGAAAAATGGACCTTGACATTTGGGAGTTGTAGTTGATAGGTTTATAGTTCGCCTACAATCAAAGAGAATGCTGAACCCCACAAACAATAGAATTGGGCCAAACTTCCCATACAGAACCCCCATGCCTTGAAGGGACTCACTGGTGCAAACCTCCCTCCCGCCTCACACGCTCTCCCTTGCCTGCACATGCGCACCATGATGCCATGTGCCAAGCATGCCTGCTCTCCCCTCCCTGCTTAGATTCTTGGAAACAGCCCTCCCTTGGCTGAAAGGCTGGCCAATCACAGTGGAGGAGGGCTTTTGGTGGGAGGATTCGCCGTCTATTTCCAAAAAGGAAGGACAGGCGGAGAGATCTTCAACCTTCTCAGCCAAAGGGGTTCCTAAGACCATTAGAAATATGTTTTCTGATGGTCTTTGGTGACCCCTCTGAAACCCCCTCATGGATGAGAAATGCTGGTCTAAAGCCTTCTCTGCCAAAGAGTGCTGGTGGCTCAACAAACTACAAATCCATGGATTCCATAGCATTGAGCCATGGCACTGAAAGTGATGTCAAACGGCATTAATTTTGCAGTGTAGCAGCTCCCCAGTAATGTTCAAGTGGTCCATGGAGAACGAGAAATGTTTGAGATCAATTTCAACCAGCAGACATTTTGAAGAAAGCTGGTTTATTAGAGCACTCCAATTTTGAATTAGAGTGATGGAAAGCTCTACTTAACTCACAAGCAATTGGAAAAATAGTGAGAAATACAGCTCAATGTTATAGCAAAAATAAACCGAAATAATTCCATATCCAAATGTAATATTTCATATACAATTAAAAAAAAACAAAATGGTTTGCACACAGGAAGTGTCAAAACTCTGGGACACAACTAAGGATTCTATTGAATATTTTTAGATGTTTCTTGTTGTATTCATTCCACCTGTTTTCTAAGATTTGTAGGGGATGGCATTGGTTTCCCTGTGGGCTTGTTTGCACATCTGATGACACCATAATTTTCATCTGTAGAATGAAGGACAAATCACTTTGGAGTAATTGGAAGGAGGGGCAGGCTAGAGCTTAGTGGTTAGATAAACATGTGTTCCGCATGTTATAACAGACCCAAGTTGATATGACTGTAATATGTGATATGTCTCCAGGAACAAAACCCCAGCCATCAGAGCTAGAAGAATATCTAAGAAGCCTTCTTCTGTGTCCCACAAATGGGAACAATTTATTGTGGGAGAATGGGGCAAAGGGCTTTCTCTACGCTAGCATCCTAGTTTTGAACCATCTTCCCTTTCGAATTCTGCTGACTTCATTCTGGTACCAAGGACGAACATGGTACCAGAATGAAGGGAGGGGGGGACAACTGGTTTGATCCAAATTTGCACATCTATAAATGGTCAAAAACTGTTTTAACTGGCCAGCAGGTCAAGTGTTCCCAGGTCAAGTGGTCCCTGGTCAAAGTGGTTCCTGGTCAAAGTGGTCCCAGGTCAAGTGGTCCCTGGTCAAAGTGGTCTCTGGTCAAAGTGGTTCTTGGTCAAAGTGGTCCCTGGTCAAAGTAGTCCCTGGTCAAAGTGGCCCCTGGTCAAAGTGGTCCCTGGTCAAAGTGGTCCCTGGTCAAGTGGTCCCTGGTCAAAGTGGTCCCTGGTCAAAGTGGTCCCTGGTCAAAGTAGTCCCTGGTCAAAGTGGCCCCTGGTCAAGTGGTCCCTGGTCAAAGTGGTCCCTGGTCAAAGTGGTTCTTGGTCAAAGTGGTCCCAGGTCAAGTGGTCCCTGGTCAAAGTGGTCCCTAGTCAAAGTGGTTCCTGGTCAAAATGGTCCCTGGTCAAAGTGGTCCCTGGTCAAAGTGGTTCCTGGTCAAAGTGGTCCCTGGTCAAAGTGGTTCCTGGTCAAAGTGGTCCCTGGTCAAAGTGGTTCTTGGTCAAAGTGGTCCCTGGTCAAAGTGGACCATGGTCAAAATGGTCCCTGATCCTCTATATATACTGTGACCCCTTAAAGGAAATATATTATCAGATAAATGATTGTGGAACATTAATAGATAGAAGGAGCAGTGAGTTAAACCCCTGTGCCGGCAGGACTGAAGACCCACAGGTCACAGGTTCGAATCCGGGGAGAGGCGGATGAGCTCCCTCTATCAACTCCAGCTTCTCATACGGGGACATGAGAGAAGCCTCCCAGAAGGATGAAAAAACATCAAATCATCCAGGCATCCCCTGGGCAACGTCGTTGCAGACGGTCAATTCTCTCGCACCAGAAGCGACTTGCAGTTTCTCAAGTCGCTCCTGACACGACCAAAAAAAAAATTAGATAGAAAGTATTGCACTGTATGCAACAAACACTTGAAAATGTATGTCTACTTAAATAAATAAAAAATTGGTCCCTGGTCAAAATGATCCCTGGTCAAAGTGGACCATGGTCAAAATGATCCCTGGTCAAGTGGTCCCTGGTCAAAGTGGACCATGGTCAAAATGGTTCCTGGTCAAAATGACCCCTGGTTAAGTGTTCCCTGGTCAAGTGGTCCTTGGTCAAAGTAGTTCCTGATCAAAGAGGACCATGGTCAAAATGGTTCCTGGTCAAGTGGTGCTTAGTCAAAGTAGTCCCTGGTCAAAGCAGACCATGGTCAAAATGGTTCCTGGTCAAGTGGTCCCTGGTCAAAGTGGACCATGGTTAAAATGGTCCCTGGTCAAAATGACCCCTGGTTAAGTGTTCCCTGGTCAAAGTGGTCCCGGGTCAAGTGTTCCCTGCTCAAGTGGTCCTTGGTCAAAGTAGTTCCTTTTCAAAGAGGGCCATGGTCAAAATGGTTCCTGGTCAAGTGGTCCTTAGGCAAAGTAGTCCCTGGTCAAAGCAGACCATGGTCAAAATGGTTCCTGGTCAAGTGGTGCTTAGTCAATGTAGTCCCTGGTCAAAGCAGACCATGGTCAAAGTGGTCCCTGGTCAAAGTGGTCCTGGGTCAAGTGTTCCCTGGTCAAGTAGTCCTTAGTCAAAGTAGTCCCTGGTCAAAGTGGACAATGGTCAAAATGGTCCCTGGTCAAAATGATCTCTGGTCAAGTGGTCCCTGGACAAAGTAGTCCCTGGTCAAAGAACGGTTGGGAACCACTGACTTAAAGGCACATAATCAGTAAAACAGGACATAAAATATACAAAAGATGTAGACAGACCCAATCAAGGGAATCATAGCTCTGAGTTTCCACAAGTTGAGCAGGATTATTGATAGCAGGTGACTTAAAGGTCTCTCATTTACAGGGTTGGCATCACTCAAGACTGATCAGATGACAATCGACAACAACAATTATGTCTACACTTGGATCTATACAGTGATGGTATCACATACCAATTGTATGAAGAATTTTGAGGGGTTTTTTTTTTCTGTTCATGCTTTTCTTCTTTCAAGGGGTGATTCTACTCTAATTCCAGAGTTGGCATAACTCAAAATGGATCAGATGACAACCAACAACAAGAATTGCGTCCAAATGTGTATGTATACAGTGATGTTATCATATAATAATTATATGAAGAATTTTGAAAAGTTTTTTTCTGTTCATGTTTTTCCTCTTTCAAGGAGTGATTCTACCCTAACTCCAATTGGATTCGTGAATTTCTAAAAACCTTTTGTCACAAAAATTTATTTATTACATGTCAAACAAATAAAAAGAAAAACTTTAAATGCCCCAAAACATTGCAAATTAATGCATAGTATTCTTTTTTCCGAATGTATAATGTCAGCTAGAAGTCTTCAAATTAAATCACTTCATTTGGTTGAGTTGATAAAAAGGAAGTTTAAGTGTTTTTATGAGTGATGGTCACTTGTTGGCCTGATACGTGTCTTGTGTCCAAATTTGGTGTCAATTCATCCAGTGATTTTTGAGTTATGTTAATCCAACAAATGAACATTACATTTTTATTTATATAGATTAGCCATCCCCTGCCACACGTTGCTGTGGTCCAGTCTGTATATATGTGTTTTGAGTGTGTGTATATATGTATATGTGTGTTTGCGTATATATTTGGGGTTTTGCACATGCATTATAATGTATTTTTTTTTGGGGGGGGTTGCTTTTCAAGTCTCTTCTGCTGTGTTTTTCAGTGTTTTTATGAGTGATGGTCACTTGTTGGCCTAATAGGTGTCTTGTGTCCAAATTTGGTGTCAATTCATCCAGTGGTTTTTCAGTTCTGTTAAGCCCACAAACGAACATTACATTTTTATTTATATTTTTTGAGTGAAGGACATACATTGGATTGCTAGGTGTCTTGTGTCCAAATTTGGTGTCAATTCGTCCAGTGGTTTTTCAGTTCTGTTAAGCCCACAAACGAACATTACATTTTTATTTATATTTTTTGAGTGAAGGACATACATTGGGTTGTTAGGTGTCTTGTGTCCAAATTTGGTGTCAATTCATCCAGTGGTTTTTCAGTTCTGTTGATCCCACAAACTAACATTACATTTTTATTTATATTTTTTGAGTGAAGGACATACATTGGATTGTTAAGTGTCTTGTGTCCAAATTTGGTGTCAATTCGTCCAGTGGTTTTTCAGTTCTGTTAATCCCACAAACGAACATTACATTGGGTTGTTGTAGGTTTTTTCGGGCTAAACCTACAACAACCCAGTGATTCCGGCCATGAAAGCCTTCGACAATACATTGAACATTACATTTTTATTTATACAGATTTTCTTACCGGTTGCTTGAGAGTTCTGGTTGCTTGAGTTCTAGTTAACTGAGAGGGGTTTTTTTGTGTGTCAGGAGTGACTTGAGAAACTGCAAGTCGCTTCTGTTGTGAGAGAATTGGCCGTCTGAAAGGATGTTGCCCAGGGGACGCCCGGATATTTTGATGTTTTTACCATCCTTGTGGGAGGCTTCTCTCATGTTCCCGCATGGGGAGCTGGAGCTGACAGAGGGAGCTCATCCACACTCTCCCCATATTCGAACCTCCGACCTGTTGGTCCTGCTGACACAAGGGTTTAACCCATTGCACCACCGAGCGCTCCTATAAGTGCATGTGTATTGTGCATCAGCACACACAGTTTGGTAAGCATCAAAGTTTATGAAGAACACACTTGTTGTCCCTGCAAGGACTTAAAGAGGGCCAACCGCCAACCGCTTAGTGTTACGATCCCTTGTGAAAACTTTAAAAAGAGAGAGAGAAAAATGGCAAGGTTGCTTTGTGAGAGTTAGGTAAAAGGATTCAAAGAGCTCGTACAAATGTAAATATTTGCTAGGGGAAGGATGAAGGGAGAACGGGAAGGCAGGAAAGGCAGGAAGGGAGGAATCCCAGTCACTTTAAATCAAGTGTCACACCTTTAAATCGTGGTTAAATCTTTGCATTATGCAGCTCATCCCTTTTACAACATGGCTTCCCCATAGAGAATTCCCTGTTTACACTGGGAATCCCTCTAGGAGCACATCAATAAAGCTGAACAGATGTCAGGTTGGAATGCCAGCGGCGGTGGCTGTTGTCAGGGGTGTTGGGAAGGGAAAGCGGCAACAATAAGACGCGGCATCTGCTACACAAAGCCCTTGCGCGTGGGTCAGGGTCTGCCAGCGCCTTGCGATTCCAGCCTCCCCTTTGTTCAAGGCACACTGCCTTCCTTGTTCCTGGATGACAGGGGTTGACACATCTCACCCACCCCGATCACAATTCAGAAGCGCCATTTGTTTCGGCCTTGCCTAGGCACCGGCGGGCTTTGACCTCCCCTGGAAATGTTATCGAACAACAGACAGTTGGGGTAGAGCCATGTCCACGCGCACAGACACGCACACATGCACACACACCGGACCTCCCCATCGTGCAATTTCATTAGCCGCTTTGTGTCCAAAGTGAGGGTGTCAATGTCCCCTCTTTTTAATTAAAAGTGTGATTGATTAAAGTGAACCGCCACGCCAATCTAAATACATCTTCTTGGGGAAGGAAGTGGGCCCTTACGGGTTGGAGCAAGCTTCTTTTTGTGGCATTTCAGACAAAAAAACATGTTGGGGAAACTTCTGCCAAATGACATGCGAGAAACTGACACCTTGACATGAGCTTAGAAGCAACATAGAAGGAAAGAAAGAAAGAAAAAGAAAGAATCCAAGCAAAGCAACAACAAAACAGCAAGGCGAGTCGAGCTTTCTGTAGCCCTCAACACAAGTTCAACTCAAGATCAGCAGAACTAATCATAAGCTATATAAATAAAAATGTAATTTTGGGATTCATAGTTCAATGGCAGAAGATTCTGAAATATATATCCTCAAATTCCATGGCAGACAAAGTGATTCAAAAGCAACAACAACAACAACAACAACAACAACAACAACATAATAATAATAATAATAATAATAATAATAATAATAATAACATGCTGCTTTTTCTCTCTTAACAGAGTTTAAAAGCAGTAGTGCTATATCTTCTATATAAATAAAAATGTAATGTTCCTACTTCCAACAGACCTCACTACCTCTGAGGATGTTTGCCATAGATGCAGGCGAAACGTCAGGAGAAAAATTGCCTCCAGAACATGGCCATATAGCCCGGAAAAACCTACAACAACCCATTGTAATGTTCGTTTGTGGGATTAACATAACTCAAAAACCACTGGACGAATTGACACCAAATTTAGACACAATACACCTCTCAGACCAACAAGTGACCATCACTCATAAAAACACTGAAAAACACAGCAGAAGGGACTCAAAAAGCCAAAAAATAAAAAATACATTCTAATGCATATATATATACACAAACACACATATATACACATAAACACAAATCTATACACACACAAAGCACATATACACAGACTGAGCCACAGCAACATGTGGCAGGGGACGGTTAGTAAGTACTATAGTAAGCAGTAGTACTATATCTTCTATATAAATATAAATGCAATGTTCGTTTGTGGGATGAACATAACTCAAAACCCACTGGACGAATTGACACCAAATTTAGACACAATACACATATCAGGCCAACAAGGGACCATCACTCATTAAAACAGTGAAAAACACAGCATAAGGGACCCAAAAAGCCAAAAAAATAAAAACAATACATTCTAACGCATATATATACACAAACATACATATACACACATATACACAAATCTATACACACACAAAGCACATATACACAGACTGAGCCACAGCAACACGTGGCCGGGGACGGTTAGTAATCTATATAAATAAAAATTTAATTTTGGGATTCATCGTTCAATGACAGAAGATTCTGAAATATATATCCTCAAATTCCATAGGATAGAACCATGGCAGATAAAGTGAGTCGAAAGCAACAGCAACAACAACTAAAATAAAATAATAATAGTAATATGCTGCCTTTTCTCTCTTAATAGAGTCTAAAAGCAGTAGTTCTATATCTTCTATATAAATAAAAATGTAATGTTCGTTTGTGGGATTAACGTAACTCAAAAACCACTGGACGAATTGACACCAAATTTAGACACAATACACATATAAGGCCAACAAGTGACCATCACTCATAAAAACATGGAAAAACATAGCAGAAGGGACTTAAAAAGCCAAAAAATTAAAAATACATAACAACGCATACACAAAACCACACACACACACACACACATATACACGCAAACACACATATACACAAATATATACACATACAATACACACATATATACATGCAAAACACATATACACAGACTGGGCCACAGCAATGCATGGCAGGGGATGGCTAGTCTATATATCTAAAAATGCTCTATGCTCTACCTTAAAAACAAAAGCACCAATGAACAAAATCACACCAAATTTGGCAACAAAACATCTCAGAACACAAGGAGTGACCATCACTCAAAAAATTATGATTTTGTCATTTGGGAGTTGTAGTTGCTGGGATTTATAGTTCACCTACAATCAAAGAGCATTTTGAACTCCATCAACAATGGAATTGAACCAAACTTGGCACACAGGACTCTCATGACCAACAGAAAATACTGGAAGGGTTTGGTGGGCATTGACCTTGAGTTTGGGAGTTGTAGTTCACCTACATCCAGAGAGCACTGCGGACTCAAGCAATGATGGATCTGGACCAAACTTGGCACAAACACTCAATACGCCCAAATATGAACACAGATGGAGTTTGGGGGAAGTAGACCTTGACATTTGGGAGTTGTAGTCACTGGGATTTGCAGTTCACCTACAATCAAAGAGCATTCTGAACCCCACGAACGACAGAATCGGGGCAAACTTCCCACACAGAACCCCCGTGACCAACAGAAAATACTTAAGGCCATCCAATCCAACTCCCTTCATCAGGGCAAGAAAACGTAATCAAAGTCATCCTGACAAAGAGCCCTCCAGCCATAGATAGCAAGAGATTGATAGATAGATATGATTCACACACAAACAGATATAGTATCATAGATTTGAAAGGGACCTTTAAAGAAGGACAATGATATGTTGCATGTTCCAGAGTAGGCAAGCCAGACAGTCTCCACATCAACACTGACAAAGAAACAACAAGAAATGCTGTTTACACACAAGCATAAAGAAATTACATGTATTAGAAACCATTATTTTATTTTCCAGATCAACAGACTGGGCCACAGCAATGCGTGGCAGGGAGCAGCTAGTATTTTGTAAGACAGCAAAACAGAACTAGTCATATTTCATAAGTTAATTCGAAAAGAAAAGCGATGGACACCTTTAGGATTGCATCTTTATGAAAAATAGTTTTTGTTTGTGCAAACATGCAAGTTGTGCTCTATATATAACATTTTATTTTGCAAGAGAGAGTTAGGGGGAGAGAGATATTATCCATGCATGGGTACATCTGTACAAATATTCAGTTTATGTACAAACACTAAATAAAATAGTTAGCTACGATGTGTACTATCCCATCCCTTGTCCTGTTTGCAGCCTTCCCATGTCTTACGATAGTTGTCACCATCGGTTATTTGGCGTTGTTTTGAGTTCTAAATTGTTCTTTTATATGTTATACATTTTACTTTATTGTATTGTAATGTGTGTCTATTTTATGCTCTGTTTTAGGCACTTTGTGCCAAATGTAAGCCGCTCCGAGTCCCTTCGGGGAGATGGAGGCCAGGTACAAGAATAAAGTTGTTGTTATTGTTGTTGTTATAGTTATATACATATTTACTAGGCCTGTCAATTTTAGTTCGTTAATTCGTTATTTCGTTATAAAATCGTTATTTTTGCATATCCGACGCGATTTCAAAACATATTTTCAAACCCGGAAGGGTTTAAAAATATCGAAACAGCAGCCCCATTTTTTTTACGAGCTGAAGCTCCGCTCGTTAATGGGATGGAGGCTGCTGTGCTGCTGGTGCCCGGCTGCTGCGCCCTCCTCCTCCTCCTCCTCCCAGCTGTGTTGCAGGAAGTGCCGGGACTCGGGAGGAGGAGGAGGAGGAAGAGGGCGCAGCAGCCGGAGCCGATCGGATGGCGCGCGCGCTCCTGCGCCCTCTTCCTCCTCCTCCTCCTCCCGGCACTTCCTGCAACACAGCTGGGAGAAGGAGGAGGAGGAAGAGGGCGCAGGAGCGCGCGCGCCATCCGATCGGCTCCAGCTGCTGCGCCCTCTTCCTCCTCCTCCTCCTCCCGAGTCCCGGCACTTCCTGCAACACAGCTGGGAGGAGGAGGAGGAGGAGGGCGCAGCAGCCGGAGCCGATCGGATGGCGCGCGCGCTCCTGCGCCCTCTTCCTCCTCCTCCTTCTCCCAGCTGTGTTGCAGGAAGTGCCGGGAGGAGGAGGAGGAGGAAGAGGGCGCAGGAGCGCGCGCGCCATCCGATCGGCGAGGAGGAGGAGGAGGAGAAGCGGGCGAGAGACGAGAGAAAGGCCGAGCGCGGGGCCACAGGCCCTACAAGCTGAAGAAGGAGAAGGTGAGGAGGGAAGGGCTTGGCGCAAATGGGAGGGGAAGCAAGGCTGGCCGGGCCTCGCAGGGAGAGAGCCAGGAAGGCAGGCCTCTTCTCTGGGCCTTGGATGGGCCACTGCAGCAGAAGCAATTTGCCTTTCCCATGGCAAGAAACAGGATTTGCAGCCATGCCAGCCCAGTCCCTCCCCAGCACACAAACATATGTCTATTTGCCCTACTTAGGCCTGTTTGATCAAGAAAAAAATTGTTTCTAAAATGTTTTGTAAATATTTACGAAATTTCGTAAATAACAAAACATTTTTTTGGAAAGTTTTGTAAATATTTTAAATATCGAAACAAAAAAACACCCCAATTAAGAATCGATTTTAGAAACAAATTTTTTCTTGATCAAACAGGCCTAATATTTACCTATCTACATTTTTAATGAAATATTTAAAAAAAATTATAGAGGGGAAAATTAGTCAGTTTAAAAGTGTCTGAATTGTTTAGCTGGTACAGGGATTTATTTAAACACTGCCAGAAGCAACAAGATTGATTATAAAACAACGTTTCAAATAGTTGCATTGGTTTTAACGACGTATTTTTACTACATCTTGTATGCATCTTTTGAGTGTTCATTCCTATATTTTAATGCTTTTTAACTGCTTTCAGTCCTCTTTGGGAGAAAGCAAGTGGAATATAAATAGTTAAATACCACTACTACTAATTATTGTTATTGTTGTTGTTACTTATACATACTTACATATCTACATTATTATTATTATTATTATTATTATTACATTTTATTGAAATATTAAAAAAAGCATAGACGCGGAATTAACAAATTTAATTAACAATTTTAAAAATGTTTGACTTGTTTAGCTTGCACATGGTTGTATTTAAACACCACAAGAAGAAACAAGATTGATTATAAAACAACGTTTCAAATAGTTGCATTGGTTTTAACTATGTATTTTTAATACATCTTGTTTGCATCTTTGGGGTTTTCATTCCTATATTGTAATGCTTTTTAGTGTTAACTGCTTTGAGTCTTCTTTGGGAGAAAGAAAGTGGGCTATAAATGCTACTAATAAATTATTATTAGTATTTATTTATTTATTTATTTATTTATTACTGCGCTTGTATACCGCTATTTCTCAGCCTAAATCGGCGACTCAACGCAGTTTACAACACTACAAAAATCAACAATATTCAGTTTAAAAGCATAAAAACACATATACAATACAAATTATTGGGCCACCAATAACAATCCAAATGCATCTCTAATGCTACTAATAAATTATATAAAAATGCTAATGCTACTAATAAATTATTATTATTATTATTATTATTATTTATGCATATTACCTATCTACATTTTAATGAAATATTAAAAAAGCATAGAGGGTGAAATTAGTCATTTTTAAAATGTTTGAATTGTTTAGATTTTATTGAAACATTGCAAGAAGCAACAAGATCTATTGTAAAACAACATTTCAAATTGTTGCATTGGTTTTAACTATGTATTTTTACTACATGTTGTTTGGCGTTAACTGCTTTGAGTCCTCTTTGGGAGAAAGGAAGTGGGATATAAACAATAATAATAATAATAATAATAATAATAATAACAATAATAAATTGAAGCAACAAGATCTATTGTAAAACAACATTTCAAATTGTTGCATTGGTTTTAACTATGTATTTTTACTACATGTTGTTTGGCGTTAACTGCTTTGAGCCCTCTTTGGGAGAAAGGAAGTGGGATATAAACAATAATAATAATAATAATAATAATAATAATAATAATAATAATACATCACACAGTCCTAGACGCTTGGAAAGTGTTTGACTTGTGATTTTGTGATACAAAAAAATCCAGCATATATCTCTCATTTGCTGTAACATAGTTGTTTTTGTGTCAGTAAAATAATAATAATAATAATAATAATAATAATAAATTGAAGCAACAAGATCTATTGTAAAACAACATTTCAAATTGTTGCATTGGTTTTAACTATGTATTTTTACTACATGTTGTTTGGCGTTAACTGCTTTGAGTCCTCTTTGGGAGAAAGGAAGTGGGATATAAACACTAATAATAATAATAATAATAATAATAATAATAATAATACATCACACAGTCCTAGACGCTTGGAAAGTGTTCAACTTGTGATTTTGTGATACAAAATCCAGCATATATCTCTCATTTGCTGTAACATACTGTGTTTTTGTGTCAGTAAAATAATAATAATAATAATAATAATAATAATAATAATTCTATTATTATTATATTTATTTATTTATTTGGGGTGCTTCTACCCCGCCCTTCTCAACCCCCAAGGGGGGACTCAGGGCGGCTTACAAAAGGCACAATTCGATGCCTAACAATTCACGAAATACAATACAATATACAATACACAAATTTACCATATAATGTCAACAGTTATAACTAATTAAAACAATCAAACAGTATACTAGCAGCAATAAAATCATCTTGTGGTCAATATTCACCAATTCATTATACAAAAGCCATAATCCAAACTACGGAAATTTCTAATTAGAACATGAAAAAGTGTGGAAAATAGTTGTATTCACGCACAAAAAAAGGAATACAAAACTGTTCTGTCATTCTAAAAAATTCTTCAAATTCTTTAGAAGACAAATATATTTTCCTCCGTGTCCTTTATCCTCTTGAAAATTCACCAAGTATTATGTGGTAACTATGGCTCATTGTTATTGAATGGTAAATGGGGGGAAACAAGAAACTAAGCAAGTCACAATTTCAAAAGTGTCATTTTCTAAATTTTGACAAATACATTTAACACAGCAGCTGTTATAAAGTTGCCGAAAGAGATGCTTAAACTATTCTGAATTCCCGGCCAAGCATGTGGCTTACAGCGGAGTAACTCCTGTTGATTTACTCCTCCAGTATTAAATCCTAAACAATCAAGTATGACATCAATCCAATAAAAGATTTAAATGTCCTGATTGAGAAGTTAGTGAATTCAAGCCAACAATGAAGTAAAAGATCTGGATCTCCTCTACTCCTTAAATACAAATACACGCCCTTGACGATGTGATATTAAGTTTTCGGGCTCACTCGCTTTATATCAGGCAGGTTTTCCGCCGTCTAAAAGTGATACTTTCCCCGCACAATGGGGATATAAAATTGCAAGGTGGGAGCAAGATAAGCCCCCACTTTCTCCAAAGGGATTTCAAAGTATGTGGAGTGTCACTCCGCTGCTGCATTCAGAGCGAAGCCTTTGAACCGTTCGCATGTGTTCACGTTTCACCGTTCGGCTTTGGAGTCTCGAGAGCGAAACACACAAGCCTTCATTGATACGTTCCTTTCTGATGGAAATCTTATAAAACAAACACGGCTCCAAACTTCGTTGCAGAGAGGTACAAGGAGGGGAAGGAGAAGAATAACAAACCACCTAACAGCCTGTTACAGGTTTCTTTTCCATCTCAGAATTAGAAATTATTTTTTCTCAGTTCTTGTGGGTTTTTTTTGGGCTATATGGCCATGTTCTAGAGGCATTTCTCCTGATGTTTCGCCTGCATCTATGGCAAGCATCCTCAGAGGTGACCTCACCTCTGAGGATGCTTGCCATAGATGCAGGCGAAACGTCAGGAGAAATGCCTCTAGAACATGGCCATATAGCCCGAAAAAACCCACAAGAACTGAGTGATTCCAGCCATGAAAGCCTTCGACAATACATTAATTTTTTTCTGTTTGTTCCATAGATTAAAATAAAAAGATGGGTGTTAATTGGTCTCACAACTGTTAAATAATCTTTTTCTGATGGCTGATTAATGACCTGTCAGAAACCACAACTAATGGACTCCATTTCTTTTCTTTTTGGGGATGCAAAAGGGACAGAAAAGATGCGAAAAAAGAATGCAACAAATGAAGTTGCAAGAACTGCTTTGGAAAACGCTTCCCACCCTGTTATGAAAGAGGCTGGATAAATGAGTTTTCCCTGCCAATATGATAAGGGAGGGAACATTCCCAAGCATAAGAAAAAAAATGACAAAATAAGGAAAACATGACACATCGACCTTCATCCGTACAGGATGCTTCTTTTCCAAGAATCAAGATATTTGCAGCTAGGGATGTTTGGAGAGACACGGTGCAATCGCTGCCCTGCTTTTGTGCATTCGGGAATGTCTTTTCCGCACAGAAAAAAAAGTATGCGATGCTGTCCGTCGTTTGCTTTGGGAAGGTAATAGGCTGTGTCGTTTGCGAGAACATAAGTTTTGTGTATATTTATCCTACACTCGCGAGGCAAGAGGAAAACCGCAGTCAATAATCCGTTCCAATTTGACACCGCTCATGAGGCAAAGCCAGTCATCCCTACTTGCCGTTGCGACGCATTTGTCACAATAAACCACTGTATGTTGTGTTTATATACAACCTTCAGGCATGTCACAGCGTTTCACCAGCCAAACGTGCTTTACTGCTGCGAACATTAAATAACCAAGAATTCGTACTTCACAACTATTCTAGTTTTGCAACATGTGGGTTATCTAGAATTGGAGAGCTGGAGGGGACAATCAGAACCATTTTGGTCGGAAATTAATCTTTGTATGTTCTTGTGGGTTTTTTCGGGCTATAGGGCCATGTTCTAGAGGCATTTCTCCTGACGTTTCGCCTGCATCTATGGCAAGCATCCTCACTACCTCTGAGGATGCTTGCCATAGATGCAGGCGAAACGTCAGGAGAAATGCCTCTAGAACATGGCTCTATAGCCCGAAAAAACCCACAAGAACCTAGTGATTCCAGCCATGAAAGCCTTCGACAATAAATCTTTGTATGATTGAACATTCCTCCTTCATTCCTCCTTTTTTTCATCCAGTTTTCTTATTCTGCAAAAAACAGAATTGAAGGGAAAAACCACAACAGGATATATACATTTTTAAAGAAATATATATATTGTTGTTGTTGTCAGTCGGAGAGATACGGAGGGGGAAAAACAGAGGCGAGGTTCTGAATTTGGAATTCTTTGTGGCTTGGAATATTTTTGCGCGGGGTGGGCCAGAAGGGGTATCCTGGGACTTACTGACAGGAGAATTTTTGACAGTTGATGGACAGATGAATTCCGTCATGGAAGCGTTAGTCGGACGCGGCAGGGCCAGATGGAAAATCGCAGCACTCACAGCTTGTCTTTAATATTAATTTTCTCTCTCTCTCTTTTTTTTTCTTTTTTGCAGGAGATCAGTATTCCCTAATTCCCTAAAATGTTTCAATGCATCTTGAGGTATTTTTTTTTCATGTCTTTCACCACCTACTCTTAGTAAGAAGTGCTCCTTTGTGTTAATGTAATTTTTCCACTCCTCTTCACTGTTAAAAAAATGGAGAGGAAAATTGTAAACAATAACATTTTTTAAAAATTGTGCAGCAACACAGCTGTTGAAAATTCTTTATCTGCACCTAGATGAGTAACATCTTAACCTTGCTTTCAGTTTTAAAGAATTGCCAGAAAGTTTTCCCTTCACAAATAGCTCATTGTGGGGTTCTCTTTATGCTTTACGCTCGCTTTGCTTAAGGGCGACACCGAACTTTTCCATCCTCCTTCAGGGCCTGCAGAAAAATGTCTCCCGACTCCCATGTCAATGGGTTCATCTACATGTAGAATTAATGCAGTTTGGTGACACTTTAACTGCTATGATTCAATGCAATATGATCACAGAAGTTGAAGTTTTGCAAGGCTTTGAGACTTCTTTGCCAAAGAGTGCAGGTGTCTCATCAACTACAAATCCCCGGATTCCATAGTATTTTGAAATAGGAGTTCATTTGGGCTCAAACTGTATTAATTTTACTCTGTAGATCAACTATGGGTAAACCCAGGTCCTGGGGGCCAGATGCGGCTCCTTGGGCTCTTTCATCAAGCCCTCCTCTCTCACACCATGCTATCCTTCCTTCTCTTTTTCCTTCCTCCTTCCCTCCTTTCCTTCCTTACCTCCCTCTCTTTCTCCTTCCATCCTTCCTTCCCTTCCACCCATTTGTCCTTCCTTCCCTCTCTCCTTCTTTCTCCTTGCGTCCCTTTTGTCTTTTCCTCCTTCTCTTTTTCCTCCATTCCCTCTCTCTTTCTCCCTCCTTCCATTCCCTTCCACCCTTTCTCCTTCCTTCTCCCTCCCTCCCTCCCTTCCTTCCTTCCTTCCTTCCTTCCTTCCTTCCTTCCTCCCTTTCTTCCTTCCTGCCCTTTCATCCTTCCCTGCTTCCCTCCCTTTTGTCTTTCCTTGCTTCTCTCTTTCCTTCCTCCTTATCTCCCTCCCTTCCCTCCCTCTTTCTCCTTCCATCCTTCCTTTTGTCTTTCATTCCTTCTCTTCTTTTCCTTTTCCCTTCCCTTCCTTCCCTCCACCTTTCCCTTTTGTCCTTCTTTCTTTCTTTCCTCTCTCCCTCCCTTCCTTCTCTCCCTCCCTTTTGTCCTTCCATCCTTTCCTTCTTTTGTCATTCCTTCCTTCCTTCCTTCCTTCCTTCCTTCCATCCATCCTTTTCTGCCCTTTTGTCCTTTCCTCCTTCCCTTCCCTTTCTTCTCATGATGTGGCCAAAGGACTTCATCTTGGCCTCTCATCTCCTTCCCTCCAATGAGTAGTCAGGCTTTATTTCCTGAAGTATGGACTGGTTGGATCTTCTCGCACTACTTATATTTTGAACTTTGGGATGATATCATTGTAGCTGCATCTGTTTTAATCATACTAGACCTTAAATACCCTAAAGGCACCAGATCTCATCTGATCTTGGAAGCTAAGCAAGCTCATGCTTGGATAGTCTCCAACAAATACTAGGTGCTGAGGACTATATTTCAGAGGAAGGCAGTGGCAAACCCTGAGCATCCTTCACCTAAGGAAACAGTTTACAATCAACAGAGTTGCCATAAGTTATCAGATGACTTGAAGGCACATACAAAAACCATCAAGGAAAGAGGAAAACAGGGGAAAGGCAGGTTGACACAGTTGACTTCGTATGTAGAGACTCTCCTTCATAGGGTTGCCATTGGTCAAAGTCAACTTGACTGTAACTAAAAACATCAAGAAAAGGAAGGAAGGGTCATCTTTAGTCCCAGCCTGGACAAAGCTTGGGATAGAAGGACAATGAATCATAGAATCCTAGAGTTGGAAGAAACCTCATGGGCCATCCAGTCCAACCCCGTTCTGCCAAGAAGCAGGAAAATTGCATTCAAAGCACCCCCCGACAGATGGCCATCCAGCCTCTGTTTAAAAGCTTCCTAAGAAGGAGCTTCTACCACCCTCCAGAAGCAGAGAGTTCCACTACTGAACGGCTCTCACAGTCAGGAAGTTCTTCCTAATGTTCAGATGGAATCTCCTTTCCTGTAGTTTGAAGCCATTGCTCTGCATCCTAGTCTCCAGGACTGCAGAAAAGAAGTTCGCTCCCTCCTCCCTTTGACTTCTCCTCACATATTTATACATGGCTATCATGTCTCCTCTCAGCCTTCTCTTCTTCAGGCTAAACATGCCCAGCTCCTTAAGCCGCTCCTCATAGGGCTTGTTCTCCAGACTCATAGGATACGCCAGACTGAGAAGGAGGCCTGATCCTTTGGCTGGGGTCAGGGAACTCGGAGACTGTTCTGAAGGCTCCTTGTCCTGTTTCTGGGGTGGGAGCTACAAGAGCATGCTCCAAAACAACCTGGGGTTTCATCCCACTTCTCCTACACTAGTCATAACCATATTTTTAGGAACTTGCATCTTATTTTCAAGCTTCTGGTAGATTTCCTAGAATCAGGATCATATTCAAAAGAGATGTAGAGCAGCGTTTCTCAACCTGGGGGTCGGGACCCCTGGGGGTGTCAGAGGGGTCGCCAAAGACCCATCAGAAAGGTGGAAGGTGAACTACATCTCCCCTAAATCACTGCCAATTCATCCCAAATCCCTCCAGTACATTCTGTTGGTCATGGGGGTTCTGTGTTGGAAGTTTGGACCCATTCTATCGTTGGTGGGGTTCAAGGGACTCTTTGATTGTAGGTGAACTATAAATCTCAGCAACTACAACTCCCAAATACAAAGCTTTAATTTCCCCAAACTCCACCAATGTTCACATTTGGGCATATTGAGTATTTGAGTATAGGAGTTCGGTGTGGGAAGTTTGTCCCAGTTGTGTTGTTGTTGGTGGAGTTTGTTGTTGGTGGAGTTTGCTCCTTGGTTTTGATGAACTATAAATCCCAGTAACTACAACTCCCAAATGTCAAGGTCTATTTTCTCCAACCTTCATCTGTGTTCATATTTGGGCATATGGAATATTTGTGCCAAGTTTGGTCCAGATCTATTATTGTTTGAGTCCATAGTGCTCTCTGGATGTAGGTGAACTACAACTCCAAAACTCAAGGTCAATGCCCACCAACACCCTTCCAATATTTTCTGTTGGGCATGGGAGTTCTGTTTGGTACAAATGATGGAATTGTACCAAACGTGGCACACAGGATTCCCATGACCAACAGAAAATATTAGAAGGTTTGGTGGGCATTGAGCTTGAGTTTGGGAGTTGTAGTTCACCTACATCCAGAGAGCACTGTGGAGTCAAACAATGATGGATCTGGACCAAACTTGGCACGAATATTTCATAAGCCCAAATATGAACACAGATTGAGTTTGGGGGAAATAGACCTTGACATTTGGCAGTTGTAGTTACTGTGATTTATAGTTCACCTACAATCAAGGAGCATTCCGAACTCCACCAACGACAGAATTGGGCCAAACTTCCCACACAGAACCCCCATGACCAACAGAAAATACTTAAGGCCATCCAGTCCAACTCCCTTCATCAGGGCAAGAAAACGTAATCAAAGCCCTCCTGACAAAGAGCCATCCAGCCATAGAGATAGATAGATAGATAGATAGATAGATAGACAGACAGACAGACAGACAGATAGATAGGATTTACACACAGAGAGATATAGTATCATAGATCTGAAAGGGACCCCTAAAGAAGGACAATTATATGTTGCATGTTCCAGAGTAAGCAAACTGGACAGTCTCCACATCAACACTGTCAAAGAAACAACAAGAAATACTGTTTACCCGCAAGCAGAAAGAAATTACATATTTTAGAAACCAACACTTCTCATTACTTTATTTTCCAGATCACCAGACTGTGCTACAGCAACACCTGGCAGGGGATGGCTAGTCTATATAAATATAAATGTAATGTTTTTTGGAGGATAGACCTTAGAATCATATAATCATAGAGTTGGAAGAGACCTCATGGGCCATCCAGTCCAACCCCTGCCAAGAAGCAGGAAAATTGCATTCAAAGCACCCCCAACAGATGGCCATCCAACCTCTGTTTAAAAGCTTCCAAAGAAGGAGCCTCCATCACACTCCGGGGCAGAGAGTTCCTCTGCTGAACGGCTCTCACATGAGTTCTTCCTCATGTTCAGATGGAATCTCCTTTCTTGTAGTTTGAAGCCATTGTTCCGTGTCTTAGTCTACAGGGCAGCAGAAAACAAGCTTGCTCCCTCCTCCCTATGACTTCCTCTCACGGATTTATACATGGCTATCATGTCTCCTCTCAGCCTTCTCTTCTTCAGATTAAACATGCCCAGCTCCTTAAGCCGCTCCTCATAGGGCTTGTTCTCCAGACCCTTGATCATTTTAGTCGCCCTCCTCTGGACACATTCCAGCTTGTCAATATCTCTCTTGAATTGTGGTGCCCAGAATTGGACACAATATTCCAGGTGTGGTCTAACCAAGGCAGAATAGAGCATGGGGAGCATGACTTCCCTGGACCTAGACACTAGGCTCCTATTGATGCAAGCCAAAATCCCATTGACGTTTTTTGCCACCGCATCACATTGTTGGCTCATGTTTAACTTGTTGTCCACGAGGACTCCAAGCCATCACCTTCATAATGCCATCAGTCAGTGGCAGCTGATGCCTTCCATGTCAGTGATGTTGCAAGTCTACTTCAGACGTCACACTGAGCTATCCAAAGTACTAAGATCCATCTCTCAAACAGGTTCAGAACCTTGGATAGCTCCTTTCCCAGTCAGACTTGAATGGATTCAACAACCTACTGACGTGGAAACCATCTCCCTCAAGGGACCTCAGATGTGTTGGAACATGCACTCTTACTTCCATGGCTGAAGTAGAGCCTAAAATACCTAAAAGTTACCATGATGGCGGAGGTTTTCTACAAAGTGACTGATTTCTTGTATTGGCAGCTGCTCTCCATCTCTTAACCTGATATCCCAATGTGTGGATCTCTCTAGGAGAGATACCACTTATGCCTATGTTGAAAAGATCTACAACAAATTTATGAATTCATGCCATATTCTAAGACCACTGTGCCAATCATATACAGGTTGAATATCACTTACCTAAAATATCTGAGAGCAGAAGAGTTTTGGATTTTTTTTCCAGATTTTGGAATATCTGTATTTGCATATTGAAATGTTTTAGAGATGGGAGTCAAGTCTAAACATGATATTCATATATGTTTAATACCTGGGAGTCACTGGTACCTGAGAATCGCAAATACCTGGGAGTCACTCTGGACCATGCTCTGACCTACAAGAAGCACTGCTGGAATATCAAACAAAAAGTGGGTGCTAGAAACAATATCATACGAAAGCTGACTGGCACAACCTGGGGATCACAACCAGACACAGTGAAGACATCTGCCCTTGCGCTGTGCTACTCTGCTGCGGAGTATGCATGCCCAGTGTGGAACACATCTCACCATGCTAAAACAGTGGATGTGGCTCTTAATGAGACATGCTGCATTATCACGGGGTGTCTGCACCCTACACCACTGGAGAAATTACACTTCTTAGCTGGTATTGCACCACCTGACATCCGCCAGGAAGTGGCAGCCAATAGTAAAAGGACCAAGGCAGTGACATCTCCGGTCCACCCCTGTTTGGGTATCGGCCAGCATGCCAACGACTTAAATCAAGAAATAGTTTTCTAAGATCTATAGAGACACTCGTTGGAACACCTCAGCAAGCAGGAGTCCAAAAGTGGCAGGCTAAAACTCAGAATCTCAATCCATGGCTGATATCGAATAAGAGACTCCCTTCTGGGCACCACAAGATGCAGAGCCAACTTTAAGAAATGGGGCCACAAAGTGGAGTCCACGACATGCAAGTGTGCAGAAGAGAAAGCCACTGACCACCTGCTGCAATGCACCCTGAGCCTTGCCACATGCACAATGGAGGACCTTCTTGCGGCAACACCAGAGGCACTCCAAGTGGCCAGATACTGGGCAAAGGACATTTAATAGAATACCAAGTCTGCAAGCTTTGTGTTTTGTTTGTTTGTAATGCAATACAACTGTTTGGTTTGCTCCTGACACAATAAATAAATGCATGTTTTATATATGGATTATACCCTGAAAGTAATTTCATGTAATCCTTGCCATTATTTTGGATGTGAAATCAAATTTGTTCACAAGTATTTATTGTGTCAAAAGCGAATTGAGGATACAGTTATAATGTAATTAAAATCGCAAACAAAGTTAAAAATTTGGCATTATACTACATTTCCTTTGACCATAAGGAGTGCCACTTGGAGTGGCTCTGGTGTCGCTGTGAGAAGGTACTCCATTGTGCATGTGGCAGGACTCAGGCTGCATTGTAGTAAGCATCTGTGGTTTGCGCATTTTCACACTCGCATGTCGCGGACTCCACTTTGAAGTCCCATTTCCTAAAGTTGGCTCTGCGCATCTCATGGTGCCAGAGCGCCGTCTGTTCAGTGCCTTCCAAGAAAACAAATGAACAATTAGAAAACAAAGGTGACACAATCTTAGCCACCATGTGGACAATTTTGGATGCTATATGAATCTAAATTTGGAACAAGTACGAAGGAATTTTTTGGAGTGGGATGTGAGTGGACAGGCTCAAATAAAACTAGTAAAAGTACATGAGGAGAGTTTCACACACTCCTCATTAATCTCATCAATAACCACTGGGCAATAGGACATTGTTTATGGTCCTCCATTATCTGGTGGGACCCTTCTCCTGCAATGGTACATTCTTTCCATGATGCACTGTTATACATCATCACAGTTCTATTACATGGATGTGTCGGCGATATTGACCTGTTTTGTTAAGTTACACATTGCAGTTTAACTTAACGCCAGGATTGTGGCGCAGCTGGCTGGGAGTCAGCTGCATTAAGATCACTACTGACCAAAAGGTCATGAGTTCGAAGCCAGCCCGGGTCTGAGTGAGCTTCCGACCAATATGTGTAGCTTGCTGTCAACCTTTGCAGCCCAAAAGACAGTTGCATCTGTCAAGTAGGAAATTTAGGTACCGCTTACACAGGGAGGGTAATTTATGAGGCCATAAAAATCTCCAGCAAGCATGCAAAGAATGAGGAAGTACTTCATCTGTGTCACAAATGGATGGTGAAGCGGCAGCTCCCCTGGTGGCCAGAATACCCTCATGAAAAAGCTGGAATGTTAAATAGCCTCTGAGTGTCTGTCTATATATGTTGTGTGTCTATGGCATTGAATGATTGCCATGTATATGTACATTGTAATCCACCCTGAGTCCCCTGCAGGGTGAGCAGAGGGGAATATAAATACTGTAAATAAATAAATAAATAAATAAATAAGTTTATGGTGAAGAAACTTTACCTTTGTGAATCGTTCAAGGCTTTAGTCTAAAAGTGAACCGACAAAAAAAGAAATATTGGCTCAAATCACAGACATAATAAACCCCCTGGTCAGTGCAGTGTGTTAAACCTCTGAGCTGCTAAACTTGTTGACCAAAAGGTCTCAGGTTCAAATCCAGGGAGCGGTGTGAGCTTCCGCTGTCAGCCCCAGTTTCTGCCAACCTAGCAGTTCAAAAACATGAAAATGTGAGTAGATCAACAGGTACTGCTCCGGTGGGAAGGTAACGGCACTCCATGCAGTCATGCTGGCCACATGACCTAGGAAGTTCTATGGACAACACTGGCTCTTCGGCTTAGAAATGGAGATGAGCACCAACCCCCAGAGTAGGACACAACTGGACTTAATGTCAGGGGAAAACCTTTACCTTTACCTTCAGACATAATGGAAACTGTAAGACAGATCTGTGCACCAGGACTGTGGCGCAGCTGGCTGGGAGTCAGCTGAATTAAGATCACTACTGACTGAAAGGTCATGAGTTCTAATCCAGCCCAGGTCGGAGTGAGCTCCCGACCAAAATTGTGTAGCTTCTTGTCGACCTTTGCAGCCCAAAAGATAGTTGCATCTGTCAACTAGGAAAATTAGGTACCAGTTCATCTATTTATTTTTATTTATTTTTTGTCGTGTCAGGAGTGACTTGAGAAACTGCAAGTCGCTGTTGGTGTGAGAGAATTGGCCGTTTGCAAGAACGTTGCCCAGGGGATGCCCGGATGATCTGATAGTGTTTTTTTTTTTTTGTATCATCCTTGTGGGAGGCTTCTCTCATTTCCCCACATGAGGAGCTGGAGCTGATAGAGGGAGCTCATCCGCCTCTCCCCGGATTCGAACCTGCTACCTGTTGGTCTTCAGTCCTGCTGGCACAGGGGTTTAACCCCCTGCGCCACCGGGGGCTCCACTTTATGGGGAGGCTAATTTAACGGATTTATGAGGCCATAAAAATTCTCCAAGAAGTATGCAAAGAATGAGGAAGCAACAGCTCCCCTGGTGGCCAGAAACTGGAATGTTAAATGTTAAATTGCCTCTGAGTGTCTGTCTATATATGTTGTGTGTCTATGGCATTGAATGTTTGCCAGGTATATGTACATTGTAATCCACCCTGAGTCCCCTGCGGGGTGAGAAGAGAGGAATATAAATACTGTAAATAAATAAATGTGTATGTTTGTTTCCTATGTGCGACAAATCTTTTATTTTAATTGTCAAAGGCTTTCATGGCCGGAATCCCTGGGTTGTTGTGAGTTTTCCGGGCCGTAAGGCCATGTTCCAGAAGCATTCACTCCTGACGTTTTGCCTGCATTCTCAGAAGTTGTGAGGTCTGTCCACCCTGGACATTCCACAGATATATAAACCTCACTTGCCTAGTTTCCAATAGACCATACAACCTCTGAGGATGCCTGCCATAGTTGCAGGTGAAACGTCAGGAAAGAATGCTTCTGGAACATGGCCTTACGGCCTGGAAAACGCAAACAACCCAAATCTTTTATTGGCCCACAAAAAGACTTTTTAAAGCTGTAGCTTTTGCTCTCAATTGATTCCGCGAAAAGGGGAGAGAAGTCAGATCAACACGACCTGTGTAAATGGGTCTCCTCGGCTCTTTGTCTTTCTATTTCTCTCTTTCTTTTTGCCTGTTAGAAATGAAATAAAATAAAAGGGGCTACTTCAGATTCTGCAGAAGTAATAATAAAGCTAGACCTAAAGGGTCACCATATGTGGAGAGCCGTCCTCTTGGGCCTTAACATATACACTTAGAGAGTGAAACAAAGAGAAGGGAAAAACTGTAATATTGGCAACTGTTGTTAGGTAGTGTAAACAATAGGCTGCCATTGGCGCGGAGCAGAGGATCGGATTCCAATAGCACTCAATAGGGAGCCTTCCTTAAAAAATTAGAAGAAGCTGGGTTGGAGCTGGCCCATGCTGGGAATGGCAGTAGAAGCAAAAACAAGAGTAAATGAATGGAAATTAAGCAGCAGGAAATGGGGATTTGGCACAAGGTCAGAATTTGAAACTGCAGAGAGGTGTCAGTGATAAGGGTTGGATAGAGTTTCTGGCTGAAAACAGAAAGAAAGAATGCAGATGTGTTCATTGAATAAAGTACAGATGTAGAAAGCAAGAAAGGGCAGCGGGAAGGAGGGAGGGAGGGAAGGGGAAGCCATCGTGGGGTGGAGATGGAACAAAAGGGAGCCCAGAAGGAATCATGTGAAGTGGAAGTGTGATTTATGTACTCTGCCCGTGATTCTTGGTGGAAATGACGGACTCAACTCCATCTCGCAAAGCCTGCATTTATTTATTTCCTGCATTCCCTGCTCTTTTTCTAAGGGAGAACCTGAGATGGACAAATCAGTCGGTTTCGGTTTCCTGTAAATCAAATGGTTTAAATAGCTGTCCCGCTCATGAAGAAATGTGTGATTTTGCATAATTTTGTAAAAAAAAAAATCAAACATGAATGGAGTAAAATGACGTCCTATTTCTGGGGCAAAATTCAGTTAAGAACACTTGGAGCAGCGTTTCTCAACCTGGGGGTCGGGACCCCTAAGGAGGTCACCGGGGGGGGGGGGGGTCAGAGGGGTTGCCAAAGTCCATCAGAAAACAAAGTATTTTCTGGGTTTTTGTAGGTTTTTCCGGGCTATATGGTCATGTTCTGGAGGCAATTTTTCTCCTGATGTTTCGCCTGCATCTATGGCAAGCATCCTCAGAGGTAGTGAGGTCACTACCTCTGAGGATGCTTGCCATAAATGCAGGCGAAACGTCAGGAGAAAAATTGCCTTCAGAACATGGCCATATAGCCCGGAAAAACCTACAACAACCCAGTGATCCTGGCCATGAAAGCCTCCGACAATACAAAGTATTTTCTGTTGGTACTGTGGGTTCTGTATGAGAAGTTTGGCCCAATTCTATCATTGGTGGGGTTCAGAATGCTCTTGGATTGTAGGTGAACCCTATTTCTGGGGCAAAATTCAGTTAAGAACACTTAGAGCAGCGTTTCTCAACCTGGGGATCGGGACTCCTGGGGAGGTCATGAGGGGGGGGGGGGGTGTCAGAGAGGTTGCCAAAGACCATCAGAAAACACAGTATTTTCTCTTGGTCATACGGATTCTGTGTGGGAAGTTTGGCCCAATTCTATCATTGGTGGAGTTCAGAATGCTCTTGGATTGTAGGTGAACCCTATTTCTGGGGCAAAATTCAGTTAAGAACACTTAGAGTAGCGTTTCTCAACCTGGGGGTCGGGACCCCTGGGGAGGTCATGGGGGGGGGGGTGTCAGAGGGGTTGCCAAAGACCATCAGAAAACACAGTATTTTCTCTTGGTCATGTGGGTTCTGTGTGGGAAGTTTGGGCCAATTCTATCATTGGTTCAGAATGCTCTTGGATTGTAGGTGAACTATCAATTCTAGCAATGACAACTCCCAAATGTCAATGTCTATTTTTCCCAAACTCCACCAGTGTTCATGTTTGGGCATATTGAGGATTTGTGCCAAGTTTGGTCCAGATCCAGCATTAGAATCACAGAATCATAGAGTTGGAAGAGACCTCATGGGCCATCCAGTCCGACCCCATTCTGCCAAGAAGCAGGAATATTGCATTCAAAGCATCCCTGACAGATAGCCATACAGCTTCTGTTTAAAAGCTTTCGAAGAAAGAGCCTCTGCCACACTCCAGGGCAGAGAGTTCCACTGCTGAACGGTTCTCACATTCAGGAAGTTCTTCCTAATGTACAGATGGAATCTCCTTTCTTGTAGTTTGAAGCCATGGCTCCATTGCATTCTAGTTTCCAGGGCAGCAGAAAGGAAGCTTGCTCCCTCCTCCCTGTGACTTCCTCTCACATATTTATACATGGCTATCATGTCTCCTCTCAGCCTTCTCTTCTTCATTGTTTGAGCCCACAGTGCTGTCTGGATGTAGGTGAACTACAACTCCAAAACTCAAGGTCAATGCCCAATAAACCCTTCCAGTATGGACAGGTAAACCGGTTTGGTTCCATCATTGGTGGAGTTGAGAATGCTCTTTAATTGTAGGTTAATTATAAATCCCAGCAACTACAACTCTCAAATGACAAAATCAACACCACCCCCCCAACCTCATCAGTATTCATATTTGGTCTCGGGCCTGTAGCTGGCGGGGGGGGGGGGGGGTAGTTGAGGGGCTTCACCCTGCCCCCTCTGAAATGCTCAGGATGGTCCACGAGAAGGCCTTACTGGTACATTATTTAAACTGTTATGTTTATTTATATGATCTGATCACCATGCTCAATATATCCCATATGCATGGGAGTATTGGGATAATGATACAAAAGGTTTGCTAGGGTAGATCCTGAGCCCCACCTGAATCAAACGCAGCCCCCCCCCCCCAATCAAAGTCCTGTTTGAGTGTATTGGGTATTTGTGCCAAATTTGGTCCAGTGAATGAAAATACATCCTGCATATCAGATATTTACATTACAATTCATAACAATAGCCCATAGATGGCCCATAGATGGTACATAACCCCACACAGATTAGGGAAATTTAACAAAAATGCAAACACAAAATGCTGCAAGTGTGGAGAACAGGAAGGGACATATTACCATCTATGGTGGACCTGTCCGAAAGCTATTACGTACTGGAAAAAGATACAAAAAACACTACAAAACATATTGGAGATTGACATACCGCGAAAAGCAGAAACCTTCCTACTAGGAATACATGATATAAAAATGGATAGAAATAAAGATAAATTTTTATTTTTACTAACAACGGCTGCAAGAATAATATACGCACAACATTTGAAGAAGAAAGACCCACCAGAAGAAGAGGAATGGATGACAAAAATACTCGACATAAGAAACATGGATAAACTGACTTATATACTATCCAAGAAAAAGGATACTCCAATGGCAGAAATAGATTGGAATCAAGTTACAACATACTTAGTAAGAGAAAAGAACTTGAAAATAATTATATAAAAGAAAAGACGGAAAATACAAATCAGGGGTGAGCAAGATATAAAAGAAGGAAAAAAGACGGAGAAGAAGAAGAAGAAGAGAAGGAAGAGGAAAGAACCTCCTAGAAGATACCAGGAAGTCAAATCCACATCCACAACAAACAAACCCCTCCCTCACTGTGTATTCTTTATTTCTATTTCCTCACCATAGACTTAATACAATCCCAATATCCAGCAAGTGGATTTGGATATTTGGTAAAAAGGAACATCTTGATGGAAGAAACCAGATACATTTTTTTCTTTTTCTTTTCTCTTTCTCTGCTTCATCTATTCTGCTACCCCCCCCCCCTTTTCTCTTTCCCATTCTTGACCCTGATACTTTTCCCGCTCAGTTTAATCTTTTTCTTTTCTTTTGGCATTATATGCTTTTATGGAAAATCAATAAAGATTATTTTAAAAAAACAATTCATAACAATAGCAAAATGACAGTTCTGAAGTAGCAACAAAAATAATGTTATGGTTGGGCGTCACCACTACATGAGGAACTGTATTAGGGGTCACGGCATTAGGAAGGTTGGGAACCTTCCACGCTCTGGTTAAATCCCGCTTAGACTACTGCAACGCTCTCTATGTGGGGTTGCCTTTGAAGACGGCTCGGAAGCTCCAATTAGTCCAACGCTCGGCAGCCATGATACTAACAGGAGCGGAGCGCAGGGAGCATATCACTCCTCTGTTGCACCAGCTCCACTGGCTGCCGATTTGCTACCGGGCTCAATTCAAAGTGCTGGCGTTGGCCTTTAAAGCCCTAAATGGTTCCGGCCCAACCTACCTATCCGAACGTATCTCGGCCTATCAGCCCACCAGGACCCTAAGATCTTCTGGGGAGGCCTTGCTCTCTATCTCGCCTGCTTCACAGGTGCGGCTGGCAGGGACGAGAGACAGGGCCTTTTCTGTGGTGGCCCCTCGGCTATGGAACGCCTTTCCCATGGAGGTAAGATCAGCCCCCTCGCTGATGGTGTTCCGAAGAAGATTAAAAACCTGGATGTTCGAACAGGCATTTGGTTAATCGATGCAATGAATGTGATGATTTCAGGAATGGTAATATGGACGACGAAACTGGATCACGATTTTAGTCATGAGATGCATTGGGTTGTTATTGTTGTGTCAATATTGTGTATTATGCTTTTATGGTTTTAAATTGTATATCGTTGACTGTTGTACCTTTGTTGTAAACCGCGTTGAGTCGCCTGTTAGGCTGAGAAACTGCGGTATACAAGTAAAGTAAATAAATAAATATAAATAAACCACTGCATTAGAGGTTACCACATTTGCAGTTGCAGCCCAAAAAATTCAGAGCTAAATGAGTAATCCTTTCCCCTGTTTGGAAACACTGCTCTAGACAAAATTACACCACACTGATATGCTAAGGAAAAATGCATGGGTGAAAAGAATAGGTGGTTGTTACTTACCAATGTGCATGCAACTTTTTATAAAAAATCTTGAAGTTTTCAAAAAGGTGAACTTAGGAAATGAGAAACTGAGGAAAACTAGAATTGTAAGGTTTCATTATTTTTTTAAGTCCATTCTAATTGCAAAACATAAAGCCCACAAGCCAGGAGATGTTTTTGGTACTATAAAAACAAGCAATTGAGTCACAGTTTTCCTGTATTTATTTGGCTTTTTTTATTTACAACACTTTTTTTTCTATTCTTCAACAGCCCAAAACTCTCTGGGTGGTTCATGAACTAAACATTCAGACCGTAACATAGACAAACAGGGGAAACATCATATCAAATCCAAATCAAACCAAACTAGCTATGGACACAAAAAAAGTCTATGCGTTGATTCGATGTCTACTTAGAATTTGTTGACTGATTTAAAACAGGACATCTAGTTATAGAGAGCTAAACCCAACGGGCAAAGAAATACGTTTCAAGAGAATCAGCCAAATGTTTGGAAAAGAGTAAGAGGAGATTACCAGGAAAGCAGAAAGTCTGGGTCAAGGGTTAACATGGTTGGACACCCCGCCAAGCCCCACACATTTTCAGGAAATCCACAGCTGAGTCCCGGGGCCTCCTGTTCATCTTCTTTGCTGCCTATGCTTATATGGTAGCTCTCTCTTGTGCGTGCAAATACTGACCATAGAGAGGAGACCGTTGTATGTTGTCTATTACTTCTCTTAAAACTTTCCTCTATGGAGTTGCAGGAACTGGCCCAGAGGGGAAAGACCACTAAAGACCATCAGTGCCTTGAGGCCGTTACTGGATGGTTGTGTGCCAGCAGGTTGAGGGTGAACCCAGCGAAGACGGAGATCCTTTGGCTGGGCCGTCCGGGTGGGAGGGAGAGCCAGCTGCCTACTCTGGATGGCGAGACACTACGTCCGTCACCTTCTGTAAAAAGCCTTGGTGTCTTATTGGACCCTCTGCTCACAATGGAGGCCCAGGTCTCTGCTATGAGCAGATCTGCATTTTTCCACCTACGTCAGGCTAGGCGACTGGCTCCTTATCTAGGAACGACCTGGCTACGGTGATCCAGGCGACGGTCATCTCGAGGCTTGACTACTGTAACGCCCTCTACATTGGCCTTCCTTTGTCAGTGATCTGGAAACCAAAGCTGGTGCAAAATGCGGTGGCTCGTCTTCTTGCTGGGGTGCCGGCGAGGTGTCGTATCACCCCAATTCTACAACAGCTGCACTGGCTTCCAATTGAGTACCAGTGCTGGTATTAACCTTTAAGGCCTTACATGGTCTGGGGGCAGCGTACCTGAGGGCCCGCTTATCCCCCTACCAACCCCAGAGATTACTTTGGTCCGAGGACCAAAATTTGCTTGAAGTCCCCAACATCCGGACTTATCACCTGACCTCTACTAGGCAGAGAGCCTTCTCGATTGCGGCCCCTTATTTATGGAATGCCTTGCCAGTTGAAACCCAATCTATCCAAGACCTACTTGCTTTTCTGAAAGCCTGTAAGACCTTTCTCTTCCGACAAGCTTTCGATGGGTGAATAACTCGGGACTACGTCTGTTCTTGGTTTATTCCATTTTAAAGTTAATTGTATTGTTTTACTCTACTGCTGTAAACCGCTCCGAGCCAAATTGGGAGTAGTCAAAAATAAATAAATAAATAAACTGGTAGAGGTGGTTGTGGCAAGAAAGAGGTAGACCCATAGAGAAACGGGTGTGTCAAGTGAATGAGGACCAACATCACCTTCCATCCATCCAGTGCTGGTTTTAACCTTGTTGTTCATTCGTTCAGTCGTCTCCGACTCCCACAAATGAACATTACATTTTTATTTATATATATTAATAATAGTTAGTAATATTAAATGCTACAGAGAGGTTTCTCCTGCCTAGTTCCCACAGTAGGTCATTTACTTTGAACCAAGCTATTTCCATCCCATAACCAAGCCTGAAGGCAGAGTGAAATGAAAATAATCAATGTCATTCACAAGCCATTGGAGCTTGGAGGCCACCACATGCTCGAGAACCTTGCCACTAAATCAGGTATAAAGACCAACTACCTCCTTTAGGTAGGTTGGGACCATTCCTTGTTGGAAAGAGGCATTACATGCTCCCATTACCTATCTAGCCAGGCTCTTTGAAACAAGTCAGGGAGGATATGTGTTCACACTTTCCAAAGTCTGACTTGGCCACGGTAGTCCACGCTCTGGTTACATCCCGGATTGATTACTGCAACGCGCTCTACGTGGGGTTGCCCTTGAAGACTGCCCGGAAGCTTCAGATGGTCCAGCGCTCGGCGGCCAGGTTGCTAACGGGAGCGGCACTCAGGGAGCACACCACTCCTCTGCTGAACCAGCTCCACTGGCTGCCAATCCGCTACCGGGCACAATTCAAGGTGCTGGCTTTAGCCTATAAAGCCCTAAACGGTTCTGGCCCCGCTTACCTCTCCGAACGCATCTCCACCTATGAACCGACCAGAACATTAAGATCGTCTGGGGAGGCCCTGCTCTCGGTCCTGCCTGCGTCACAGGCGCGCTTGGCGGGGACGAGAGACAGGGCCTTCTCAGTGGTGGCCCCTCGGCTATGGAATGCCCTACCGGCAGACATCAGACAGGCACCTTCGCTGCTGACGTTTCGGAGAATGGTTAAGACCTGGCTTTATGAACAAGCGTTTGGTTAAGCAGTGCAACCAATCATAGGAAGACGGTAAATGGAACATAGGAATGGCACAAGGATTATGAGAACGGATCTGATTTCAACTGAGGCGTTATGTTATGTCTGTTTTGTTGATCTGTCTTGTTGATTGTTAACTGTTGTGGATTGATGTTGTTGATCCTGTTTGTTGCATTGTTATGTTTTAATTGCACTGACACTGTTTGATAATTGTACCATGTAAACCGCATTGAGTCGCCTGTTAAGGGCTGAAAAATGCAGTATAGAAATAAAGCAAATAAATAAATAAATAAATAATAAGTTCTTGTCCACATCCTCAGTCTGCATAAATTGAAAATGATCCATTAACAGCAAGGACCAAGGTTACATCCGCAGGAGCTTCATTATTTGGAGAATCTGTTATCTCCAAATTGTTCATAGCAGGCTATTGAGTGGTCTAGATTCTGCTTTTGAAGACCAAGGTTCCTCTGCATGGTTCTTTGGAGATGCAACAGTGGCACAGAAACCACCATAGCAGCATATTATTATTATTATTATTATTATTATTATTTTACAGTATTTATATTCTGCCCTTCTCACCCTGCAGGGCACTCAGGGCGGATTACAATGTACACATATATGGCAAACATTCAATGCCAAAGACACACAACAGATATAGGCAGACAGTCAGAGGCTATTTAACTTTTCTGGCCGCCATCCTCCATCTGCGACACTGATTAAGTACTTCCGCATTCCCCGCATGCTTTTGCTGGAGTGCTTTGCTGGAGTCTTCTTTATGGCCTTGTAAATTAGTTAAATTAGCCTCCTCACACATAGGTGGTACTTAATTTTCCTACTTGACAGATGCAACTGTCTTTCGGGTTGCAAAGGTTGACAACAAGGTTGACTACACAATTGGTCGGAAGCTCACTCCGACCCGGGTTGGCTTCAAACTCATGACCTTTTGGTCAGAAGTGATCTTAATGCAGCTGACAGACAGCTGCACCACAGTCCCAGTGCATTGGTGGGAAAGATGTGCCTACGCCCTATATTATTGGACTGCAAATCCCAGTATACCCAACAGTAAGGACTACTGGGTGATGCAGTTCAGTAACATAAAAAAATACATTTTCCATCCTAAGGAGGGGGAAAAAAATCTCCTTCTATGCATCCAAATTGCAGCCACCTCACTTCATCAGCGACTTCTGCACATAGGTCTAACACTATCATGTCTATTTTGGCCTTGACGCCACATTTTCTATATTTAAACTGCCATGGGAATGCTCTCCTAACATTATGTTGGAAGAGTCCCTGTATTAATATTCATTTTTAACCTCCAGCTTATGAACTGCACTATTTTCTAACTCGCTTTCCCCACTCCTCAACCTGATGCTTTGCCTGCAAATTCCTTCTCCTGCACCCTCACTCGAAGCCCAAAAGGAAATTTCAGCCCACAAAGTCCAAGTGATTTTCCCCACAATGCACTAAATCACATTCTTCTGTTCCTAGACCACATAGCAGTGATGTAACATCTCATTTTATCAAAAGGAAATATGCCTTTTTGCTGGATTTTATAGCCCATTCTCTCATTGCATACCTTCTGATAATTAGGATACGTCTGGCTAAGCAAGGTTTTAGTACAATGCATGTTGCTTAAGTCACATTGACCCACCGTCTGCGCAGGGTTCTATACTTTGCACTTTAACAACACAACTGTTCAATGCTAAGGCTTCCTACCAAAAGTGAACTGTAGAGGAGAGTCTACTGAACAAGCCAGTACCTTTCGCATACCAGTAATACCATCTGTTGAGAAGTTACGAACGTGGAGGCATTACTTTTCATTCAGCCCTCGTACCCTCCTGAAACATACAGCTATACATTAAAAAATGAGACTGCAACATCATAGATGATCCCAACTTTGCTGTTCAATGATATTAATGTTAGCCCATAGGTGAAAATAAATTACTGTTAAATAACTCATACCAGCAAAACATTTCTATAAGTCTTCAGATGAAATCTACTTTGATGACTTTTCCATTCACAAGTTGTTGTCCTGCCCTCTGAAGACAATTGACATGTATTGATGGAAATATCCATAACACTGAGCCATGACCATTAAAGTGACAAGCTGGAGTGTGTCCAGAGGAGGGCGACTAAAATGATCAAGGGTCAGGAGAACAAGCCCTATGAGGAGCGGCTTAAGGAGCTGGGCATGTTTAGCCTGAAGAAGAGAAGGCTGAGAGGAGATATGATAGCCATGTATAAATATGTGAGAGGAAGCCACAGGGAAGAGGGAGCAAGCTTGTTTTCTGCTTCCATGGAGATTAGGACAAGGAACAATGGCTTCAAACTTCAAAAAAGGAGATTCAATCTGAACATGAGGAAGAATTTCATGACTGTGAGAGCCGTTCACTGAGGAACTCTCTGCCCCAGAGTGTGGTGGAGGCTCCTTCTTTGGAAGTTTTTAAACAGAGGCTGGATGGCCATCTGTAATGAACTCATACCTTTTCTTCGTAGGCCACAGCCTGGAAGTCAGTGAGCTGGCCTCCATGTTGGGAAGGCAGCTCAGGATGACGGACATGATGGTATAGGCAGAGAGGCAAGGGGAGGAGTCAGCTAACTCCTGATTGGTTCAGACCCCAAGGGGAGGAGTTGAAGGAGAGTGTAAATAGGCTGTCATTTCTGACAGAAGGGGGAGAGAAGGATTTGATCTAGGAGAGAAAAGATTAGGATTTCAGACAGGGAGAAGAGCGTTTCTTAGTGAGCTAGGAATTAGCCTGTTAGGGAATAATTAAAGAGCAAGTGCTTCTATATAGTTTGACTAGGGCAGTCAAAGTGAAGGCTTGTTTACTTGTATTAGGACAGAATACAAGTGGGTATATTTCCCTAAAGGTCAGAGTAGTCCAGGGGAAACCTAGATACTCTGGAAGACAGCCAGGGGTGGCTGGTCAAAAAATGCACTGTTACATATTACAGGATAGTGTGAGGAAAGTAGCTCATGTTAAGGAAAAGTTACTTCTTCTAAAGAAACCATTTGCTTAATAAGTCTGTGCTTCAGAAACAAATTACGCGTACCTCTCAGTAGTCAGTTGTTTGCTTCAAATACTTCAATAAACCTGTTCTCTAGTTTACTGGTAATCTGCCTCAGCTTTGTTTCATCATATAAAGTTCGATCCAGTAAGCCTCCACATCTCTACAGTTCAGTCACCAGAAAGGAAGCCAAAAGGAAGAGCCGGTGTATAGGGACATTTTACCTCAAGTACAACAACAAGACAATTCCTCACACCGTTCTCCCTTATCACCTGTAATTTCCTCCTTCATCTTGTTACAGTGGTGGCAGCGTCTCTAGTCCCTCCTGTCAGACCCAAAAGCACTTCCACACGAGTGTTGTTGTTATAACATGAGTGTGTAATGGTAGGTTTGCTGCCACCACCTCAAGTACAACAACAAGACAATTCCTCAAACTGTAATTTGGGGTGGTGGCAGCAAACCTACCATTACACACTCATGTTATAACAACAACACTCGTGTGGAAGCGCTTTGGGTCTGACAGGAGGAACTAGAGACGGTGTGTTGTCTCTCCTACCTGTAAGAATACACGATCTTCTTTACAGTGGTGGCAGCGGATTGAAAAGAAAGGTTCCCCCCTGTCACATGCAATATAAGACCCCTTATCTTCCTTACATCATCTGTCAGGTGTGATTTGAATGCAATATTCCTTCTCCTTGGCAGAATGGGGTTGGACTGGATGGCCCATGAGGTCTCTTCCAACTCTAGGATTCTAGGATTCTATTATTCTATGAAACTGCATTAATTCTACAGTGTAGATGTGCACCTGGTTCTGGAAGAAAAAGTGAGATATAAATGGTGATAATGATGGTGGTGGTAGTGGTACTGATTAGGCCTGGGTAACAACGGAAAAATTTGTTTCTAAAATCGATTCGTTTTTTGGGGTTTTTTGCGTTTCAATATTTAAAAGAATTCCGAAATTTTAATTTTAAAAAGTTCGATATTTACGAAATTTCGTAAATGTGAAAAAATTACAAAACAATAACGAATCAATTTCCGAAACAATAACGAATCGATTCGTTAATGGCGGACGCGACCGCGCAATACGCTAAAAAACCTCCAAATGGGACAGGGGGAACTTCTGAAGCTTAATTAAACCAAAAACAACTATAAAAACCCTTAGAAAACCAAAAACAACTATAAAACTTGCCCCAGACATGCGGAAATAATAACGAAACGACCTCAAAACAATAACGAAACGAATACAATAACGAAATACAAAACATTTACGAAACGATTTAAAAATTCGTTTTTTTAAAAAATTGCTCCAGACTGGTTTGTTATCGTTTTGTAATTGAAAAATTAACGAATTTTTTAACGAATTACGAAATTAACGAACGAAACCGCCCAGCCCTAGTACTGATATCTTCGAGTATCATTAAACTGGGTAAACATGTTGCCCATGTGTCAAGGCAAGACTAGTCTAAGTATAGATTCTAAAAAGCATGGTTGGTTGGGCAATTGGGCAACAACCTCATTGGCTTTGGGACAAAAGCCACGTAACCCATGGAAAATCTCTATCCCACCCTAGAGTCAGCTCTATTTTAGAAGCATACTTACGCCACTGTGTTTCTGTAGCATTTGGTGGGTACATCAATCTTTTTAAAATCCCTTTCTGTTCTGTTGGCTGCCAAAATTTAAATGGCATAGACAGAAGAACAAGAGTAATGATGGATGTCAAACCCGAACAATAGTTGTAGGGGGAGATGTGTGGCTGAGTTTTAAAACACACTGCTGAACAAGATCCATGTTGAACTGATTCAAGCACACAAATCAAACTCAGATGTAACCTGGTGCCTCGCTGGAGAGAAGCCAGCGCCATTCAGCGAAAATTCATTGCAACAAGTTTCTGTCATTAACCAGAATCTGTATATCACCACAACACTTCTCGGGCTCCGCTTGAGTGATGCTAATGGCTTCCATAGTCAAAGTGGGTGAAGGCAAACATGGTTAAGGAGCAGTTGGCAGATACAGGTCACCATGAAGTTCTCTCAAAGAACAATGCCTTCACGGGCATGAGACCATATCCCAGGACCTATCTTGGAATCCACTAACCTGTCACTTTCCAAACTTGGTCCAAAGTGTAGTGGCCAAGGCATGGGGAAACTTGAATCCTCCGGGTGCTTTGGACTTCAACCCCCATAATTTCTAACAGATGGCCCACGGGCCATATACGGCCCGCGATGACATGTTATGTGGCCCTTCAAATGCTGGACTATAAGTCCTGTATTCATCAACATTAAGTTTCCAGTACTAGAGATGGGTGTTGGGTAACATCTGGAAGGCTGTACTTTGCTCTGTTTAATAATAATAATAATACTTTATTTATACCCCGCCACCATCTCCCCAAGGGGACTCGGGGCAGCTTACATGAGGCCAAGCTCAGCAATAATATATCAGTAAAAACAACACAACAGCAAAATAAAATACAATACAAAGCATTATGAATAACATACAACCAATAAAACAAAGATTTTAAAATACAAAAATCCAACACTGTGGGCAGGGCCTAATGTAATAAATTCAAAAATTTAAAACACTGGGTGTGAACAGCAGTAGAGTATTCTGAACATATTCTCCCCTATGAACCATCAAGGATGTTAAGATCTTCCGGAGAGGCCTTGCTCTCGGTCCCACCACCTTCGCAAGCATGTTTGGTGGGAATGAGAGACAGGGCCTTCTCTATGTTGGCCCCTCGGCTATGGAACTCTCTCCTGAGCGAGATTAGATCTGCCCCCTCCCTCTTGTCCTTCAGGAAGCTAGTGAAATCCTGGATATGGAATGAAGCATTCCTAGAATAATGGCTGAGACTGGTTACAGACCAAAGTGAGCGAACTCATATGCGGACATATGAGTTCAACATGATTTTACCTTGGCGATTTGGTCTATATGTATTCTATCTAGATGTATTTTAATCTTGTATTGTTGCATGATGTTTTAACTTGTATTAGTAGCATTGAATTCTTGCTGTAAGCTGGTCTGAGTCCCTCTACGGAGGTGAGAAGATCGGGATATAAAAGTTTAAAATAATAATAATAAATTAAAAATTTATGTCTAAACAGGTTTTTTTTTATGGTAATGTAAGGAATTACTCCAATGGGTAGACAAAGTGCTTCAGAGCACATTTTGCAGAAAATTGGTCAGATCAGGATATTGTTTCGTTTATTCAGGGAAGGCACATTGGAACAGCCAAGTTTTCAGGCTCCTCCTAAAGACTGCCAATGTGGGGGCTTGCCTGATGTCCTTGGGGAGTGAGTTCCAGAGTCGGGGGGCCACCATAGAGAAGGCCCTTTCTCACGTCCCCACCAGTCGTGCCTGCAAGGGGGTGGGAGCAAGAGCAGGGCCTCTTCAGATGATCAAAGAGGTAGTGTGGGTTTGTAAATAGAAATGCGGTCACGCAGGTAGGAGAGTCCCAAACCGTTCAGGGCTTTGTAGGCGAGAACCTGCATCTTGAATTGGGACCGGAAAAAGAATGGCAGTCAATGGAGTTCCTTAAACAGGGGGGTAGACCACTCCCTGTAAGTCGCTCCAGTTAGTAATCAGGCTGCTGCCCATTGGACCAATTGAAATTTCCGAGCTGTCTTCAAGGGCAGCCCCATGTAAAGCATGTTGCAATAATCCAATCTGGAGGGGACTAAGGTGTTTAGTCAGGAGAGTAGGGTTTGGACTAGATATAAGGGTTGTTGATAGGATACCTAACTTGAAAATGTCCTATAAGTTGGAGATCCAAACAGAGCACAAAATAAAGAACATTGACCACTATGTAAAAAAAATGTAGCTGGTCCTCTGTATCCACTGATCTGTCCTTGCATTCAACCGTCCTTTGAAGTCTTCAGGGAAGCAGAAAACAAGCTTGCTCCCGCCTCCCTGTGGCTTCCTCTCAAATATTTATACATGGCTATCATCACTCCTCTCAGCCTTCTATTTGCATGCTAAACATGCCCAGCTCCTTAAGCCGCTCCTCATAGGGCTTGTTCTTCAGACCCTTGATCATTTTAGTTGCCCTCCTCTGGACACATTCCAGCTTGTCAATATCTCGCTTGAATTGTGGTGCCCAGAATTGGACACAATATTCCAGGTGTGGTCCAACCAAAGCGGAATAGAGCATGGGGAGCATGACTTCCCTGGACCTAGGCACTATGCTCCTCTTGATGCAGGCCAAAATCCCATTGGCTTTTTTTGCCGCCACATCGCATAGTTGGCTCATGTTTAAGTTGTTGTCCACAAAAGAAAGAAAGAAAGAAAGAAAGGAAAGAGGGAGGGAAGGTTGGCCACAGCAACACGTGGCCAGTACAGCTAGTTATTAATAATAATAGTCTTTTAGAAGTATTTCCTGAAGGAGTGAAAGGAGAAAAAGAAGCTAAAAGGATGAAAGCCCTCAAATACACATGCACACACCCCACCCACCATTCCTCAGACCCCCAAACTCCCAGCCAGTCCCATCAGGCATGTAGCCGGGGGGGAGGGGGGGGGCTCGGGGGGCTTCAGCCCCTCCCCCCCAGAAATTCTCATGGTGGTTCGCGAAAAGGCCTTACTGGTGCATTACTTAAACTGTTATGTTTATTCATATCATGATCTGATCACCATACTCAATATATCCCATATGCAGGGGGATATTGGGGTAATGATACAAAAGGTTTGCTAGGGTAGACCCTCTTTCACTCAGACTCAGCCCCCCCCCCGAAACCCCCCCTGAAAAAAATTCAGCCCCCCCCCCCCCAATGAAATCCTGGCTACGGGCCTGAGTCCCACTAAATAAAAAGAATCAGGAAAATAAAGAAAAATCAAAAACATTCAAGTGTGATGCTGAATATGGGTGAAAGAGCCGAGATCGGCTCCCGCTTGCTTTCGTTGTGGGTGGATTTTGGTAACAGAAAGGCCCTTACCATTATGGGCTCCCAGAGGTACCAAAGGAAATGGAAGAAAACAAATCTGCACACAAGTCTAATAAATACTACAACAATTATTACAACAACAACAACTACTACTACTACTAGCAAGGAGCCCCCGGTGGTGCAGTGGGTTAAAGCACTGAGCTGCTGAGCTTGTTGATCGAAAGGTCGCATGTTCGAATCCGGGGAGCGGCGTGAGCTTCCGCTGTCAGCCCTAGCTTCTGCCAACCTAGCAGTTCGAAAACATGTAAATGTGAGTAGATCAATAGGTACCGCTCCGGCGGGAAGGTAACGGTGCTCCATGCAGTCACGCCGGCCACATGACCTTGGAGGTGTCTACGGACAACGCTGGCTCTTCGGCTTAGAAATGGAGATGAGCACCACACCCCAGAGTCAGACATGACTGGACTTAATGTCAGGGGACTACCTTTACCTTTACCTTTACCCACAGGTCTAATAAATATTACAACAATTACAACAACAACAACTACTACTACTACTACTACAACTACCATCACCACCACCAGTTCTACTACTCCTACTAATACTACTACTACTACTAATAATAATAATAATAATAATAATAATAATAAGTACTCTTTTATTGTGGTGTCCCGAGTAATAGAAATGAATATGGGGGGAAATTAAATGGCCAATATAGCGTAATTGTAATAGGAACAGTCAAGTTTGTTGCTGCCAGAATGCTCCTCGAGCGCTTTAATTATAAAGTTTCTGATTAGATTTACTATTCTGATAACTTTTGGGATTTGCGAGGCCTGATTGAGCTGTGTGACTGGAGGAGAAAATAGATGAGATTTTGGTGGGCAATGATCAGATAACCTGCTTCTTTTAAAAAAAAAACATTGTTAGGGGCATAGTGTTATAGTCTAAACTTTGTGTACAAACTTTCGAAATTTTCCTTAATGAGAAAAAAGCTGCTTTAGGGCAAAAAATGTATAATTTGAAAATGGGGAGATGAGAAGAATTGACCTGAACAATTCATTCTATAGAACTGAATCATTTTAAAAAATTAAGCAAGGAACACAATAATGATATGTCAAGACATTTTCCCGTTTAGCCTTATGGAATTTATATACGCCAATTCTTTCCCTTCGTTCTCATTTGCCTTATTTTTTTCTTTCTTTCCTTATTATTATTGTTATTTTTTATGAGTTTATTCTTTATTTATAACTTGCTGTGATTTGCAGTGTGGGATTTGCAGACAGAGAGCTTCATCTATGCTGATGATCGCGCCATCACTGCTCACGCAGGGAACTTTGAGATGGTAGAACAGAAGCTCTCCGAAGCTCTAGGTGCTCTTACTGTCTATTACAGGGAAAACCAGCTGATCCCTAATCCATCTAAAACACAGACATGTGCCTTTCACCTTAAGAACAGACAAGCATCCCGAGCTCTGAGGATTATTACCTGGGAAGGAATCCCACTGGAGCATTGCAGCGCATCCAAATACCTGGGAGTCACTCTGGATCGTGCTCTGACCTACAAGAAGCAATGCCTGAACATCAAGCAAAAAGTGGGTGCTAGAAACAATATCATACGAAAGCTGACTGGCACAACCTGGGGATCACAACCAGACACAGTGAAGACATCTGCCTTTGCGCTATGATACTCTGCTGCTGAGTATGCATGCCCAGTGTGGAACAGATCTCACCACACTAAAACAGTAGATGTGGCTCTTAATGAGACATGCCGCATTATCACGGGGTGTGTGCGCCCTACACCACTGGAGAAATTACACTGCTTAGCCGGTATTGCACCACCTGACATCCGCCGGGAAGTAGCAGCCAATAGTGAAAGGACCAAGGCAGTGACATCTCCAGCTCATCCCCTGTTTGGGTATCAGCCAGGACGTCAATGACTTAAATCAAGGAATAGTTTTCTAAGATCTACAGAGACACTCGCTGGAACACCTCAGCAAGCGAGAGTCCAAAAGTGGCAGGCTCAAACCCAGAACCTCAATCCGTGGGTGATACCAAATGAGAGACTCCCTCCTGGGCACACAGAAGACTGGGTGACTTGGAAGGCGCTGAACAGACTGCGCTCGGGCACCACGAGATGCAGAGCCAACCTTCAGAAAAGGGGACACAAAGTGGAATCCACGACATGCGAGTGTGGAGAAGAGCAAACCACTGACCACCTGCTGCAATGCAACCTGAGCCCTGCCACATGCAGAATGGAGGACCTTCTTGCGGCAACACCAGAAGCACTCCAAGTGGTCAGATACTGGTCAAAGGACATTTAATCAACTACCAAACTTGCAAACTTTGTGGGTTTTTTATCTGTTTGTTTGTTTTGTTCTGTTAGAAATGTAATACAATGGTCTGGATGCCCCTGACACGATAAATAAAAAATAAGTGTGAGATTGTTTACAATATGATCTCATATTATTATTATTATTATTATTATTATTATTAGACATAATATTCATTATTTTACTGAATAACAATTACATTAGTAATATTGATAATTAGAGTTGTGTGCATAATTTGTTTGTTTAGTTTCTTTCAGTAATTCAGGAGCATGAAATGGGAAGCCGCCTACCCGCATGAAAATCAGCTCAACACAAAAGCAAGCTGAAGCCAATCAAGAATTTATCAATTAGGATAAAAGAAAACTACTACAAGATGGTATGGAAATGGTACCTGAACCCGACAAAGATACACAACATTGGATAAGCAAAAATGTTGGATAATAAGGAGGGATTAAGAGGAAGCCTATTAAATGTCAAATTACATTATGATTTTACAAATTAAGCACCAAAACATCATGTTTTACAACAAATCGACAGAAAAAGCAGTTCAATACATGTTAACGTTATGTAGTAATGACGTTATAATAATAATAATATCAAATAATATTAAATTTATTATTGAATAATATTTATTAATTTATTATTAATAATAAATAATAATAAATTTATGAATTTAACACCAAAACATTGCATTGAAATAGCTGTAGATCCGGGCGGGAGGCAGACTGCGTTAGATAATAGATAATACGTTGGTTGAGCGAATGTTGGATAAGCAAGACTCTTGTCCTGTATCATGTTCTGCAGTTGATGGTGGTTGGTGGTGGTAGGCCTAGCAGTTGGTTAATGTAAGTCTTAGTTCTAGAGGGTTGAGTAATCTTTAAGTAAATGTTCATGGGTGAAAGCAATTAAGGATGGAGGTATGCAAGAGATGGGTTGAAGCTGGGTGTTTCTGGATCTAAGGAGCTAGCCTTGGGACTGATCTTCAGGAGAAAAGTATTTGTCTTATATTGGTAGTAGATGCTGCTGGTTTTTCCCCAGGTTTGTGGATTTTTGGTGTCCTGACCTGTCTCCTTAACCTTTGGAATCCTGGAACCCTGAATCTTTGGACTGACTTTTGACTACGGTATAGACCAGTGTTTCTCAACCTGGGGGTCGGGACCCCTAGGGGGGTCATGAGGGGGTGTCAGAGGGGCCCATGACCATCAGAAAACATAGTATTTTCTGTTGGTCATGGGAGTTCTATGTGGGAAGTTTGGCCCAATTCTATCATTGGTGGGGTTCAGAATGCTCTTTTTTTGTATTTTGTATTCTGTATTTTTGTATTTTGTCTGTTTGTTTGCTTTGTTCTGTTAGAAATGTAATATAATTGACTGGTTGCTGATGACTCGATAAATAAATAGAATGCTCTTTGATTGTAGGTGAACTATAAATCTCAGCAACTACAACTCCCAAATGTCAAGGTCGATTTCCTTCCAAACTACGCCAGTGTTCACATTTGGGCATATTGAGTATTTGTGCCAGGTTTGGGTCCAAAGTACTTTCTGGATGTAGGTGAACTACAACTCCCAAATTCAAGGTCAATGCTCACCAAACACTTCCAGTATTTTTTGTTGGTCATGGGAGTTCTGTGTGTCAATTCCATCGTTGGTGGGGTTCGGAATGCTCTTTGATTGTAGGTGAACTATTAATCCAAGCAACTATAACTCCCAAATGAGATCAATCCCCCCCCCCCCCCAACCTCACCAGTATTCAAATTTGGGCATATCGGGTATTTGTGCCAAATTTGGTTCAGTGCATGAAAATACATCCTACATATCAGATATTTACATTACAGTTCATAACAGTAGCGAAATTCCAATTCTGAAGTAACAACGAAAATAATTTTATGTTTTGGGTGTCCCCACAACATGAGGAACTGTGTTAAGGGGTGGCGGCATTAGGAAGGTTGAGAAACACTGGTATAGACTCTTGATCCCTGGACTTTGTTGATTAAACTCTCGGTGTTTGACCAGTGGACTGAACCTTTTGAATATGGAGTTATCTTGAACCCACAACAGTGTTTGCTGTTTTCATTTTAAATTCTGTGGCTGAGTGCTATCTTTATGTTTTCTATTTTGGACTATTAAAACAGCCAGAAAGTAAGTACTGTTTTAATTAAATTGTTTTATACAAACTGGGTTTTTGTCTGGTACATCTCTGCCTAAATATTGGCAGATCCCTGGCATCGTGACAACTCTACTGTATTATCTATATAACTAAAAATGTAATGCTCATTTGTGGGATTAACAGAACTCAAAAACCACAGGATGAATTGACACCAAATTTGGACACAAGAAACATAACATTCCAATGTATATCTTTCACTCAAAAAAAATTGATTTTGTCATTAGGGAGTTGTAGTTACTGGGATTTATAGTTCACTTACAATCAAAGAGCATTCTGAACCCCACCAATGATGGAATTGAACCAAACGTGGCATACAGGCCTCCCATGACCAACAGAAAATACTAGCAGCGTTTGGTGGGCATTAACCTTGAGTTTGGGAGTTATAGTTAACCTACATACAGAGCGCACTGTGGACTCAAACAATGATGGATCTGGACCAAACTTGGCATGAATATTCCATATGACCAAATATGAACACAGATGGAATTTATGGGAAACAGACCTTGGCATTTGGGAGTTTATAGTTCACCTATAATCAAAGACTATTCTGAATGAACCCCACGAATGACAGAACTGGGGCAAACTTCCCACAAAGAACCCCCATGACCAACAGAAAATACTTAAGGCCATCCAATCCAAGTCTCTTCCCCAGGGCAAGAAAATCTAATCAAAGCCCTCCTGACAAAGAGCCATCCAGTCATAAATATAGATAGATATGATTCACACACACACAGATATAGTATCATAGATTTGAAAGGGACCCCTAAAGAAGGACTATGATAAGGTTCTTGTGGGTTTTTTCCGGGCTATAGAGCCATGTTCTAGAGGCATTTCTCCTGACGTTTCACCTGCATCTATGGCAAGCATCCTCAGAGGTAGTGAGGTTGCTTGCCATAGATGCAGGCGAAACGTCAGGAGAAATGCCTCTAGAACATGGCTCTATAGCCCGAAAAAACCCACAAGAACTCAGGTGAAACAGTTGCACAACAAGATGGAAAAATGTATTGTCGAAGGCTTTCATGTCCGGAATCGCTGGGTTGTTGTAGGTTTTTCCAGGCTATATGGCCATGTTCTGGAGGCAATTTTTCTCCAATTTTTAGGAGAAAAATTGCCTCCAGAACATGGCCATATAGCCCAGAAAAACCTACAACAACCCAAGATGGAAAAACTCTGCAGCACTTTTGTGCTGCTCACATTCATTTCCCGAATATCCTGATGAATCGTGCCCTTCGTTCCTATTTCGGTGTGATATCAAGCTTCCTTTTCTCGCAAATCCCCTGCCCCACAAATGCAGGAATTGCTGCGAACCATCAATAGCAAACTCTGGCATTTCTCATAAATCTCCCGATATATATCCAGGATCGCATCCCCTTGATGCCTCCTTGATTTCTGGATTTCTTTCCCGCTGAAAGCCTTCGGGGAAGGAAACGGCGCTCGGCACACTCCGCCGTACACAAACAAAACACAAGCTACTTTTCCAGCTCACTGATATTTCATAAAATACCATTTGTTGTTGTGCGGTTAAATTAAAAACTCGAGCTATCAAACATCAAACAGTATGTTAATGTCAAGTATGCTTGAATAAATACTAAAGAGTTCAACCAACTGAAGTGTGTGGACGCCTTGCTAATTAGCAATGAATGAGGCAGGTGTGGAGGGGAGGGGGGGAAACCCTCTTAATTTAAGCAATTTTGATAATTAATAATGTTTACTTCTAGTATCCCTTATAATAAGGCTGAGGGTTTAACCTCTTGCGAATTGTTCGCTTTAATCCCACTATATTTAAGACAACAACAAGCCAAACTAAAAAGGAAAGAGGGAAAAAGGAGTGGATCCGTTTTTAGGAAGGGAAAAATATAATCTGTCGATTGTACAATCAGAGGAGATACAATTTTGTACCAGTCCCTAATTGATTAGTTCAGCAACGGGAAAAAATAAAGAATGATTAACCCTAGCAATCATCGCATGCTCCTTCGAATAACGGCAAAGGAATGCAGCTTTGCACGATGCCGAGCCTGTCCCGATCATCGCAAAGTCAAGGTCTCAAAAGGGTAATAAATACATTTGTCTCATTAAGACCAACCACAGTTTTGCAGCCACAAAAACAGTTAATCTCCTCCAGTTCCGCTCTTGTTGCTTCCCAGAAAAATATGGATCGTAGGATGTTATTTTCTAGCTTTCTCTCACCAAGAAAGATCCACGTTGTTACCCACTTGGATTTTTTACTTTCCCGTTTTATTCACAGTTCAGTGAAGAGCAATTTAAGGTTTACAATGGACCCTAGCAAAAATTAACTTTCAGTATTTATTTATTTCTTTTTTCTTGTTTTTTTTTGTTTTGTTTTTCTGATAGCCAACTTTACTCCCAGAATGGAATTACAGATATTTTACAATATGTTGTCGAAGGCTCTCATGGCTGGAATCATTGGGTTGCTGTGAGTTTGGAGGTCAGCTGTGACCAGCAGTGCTGTAGAATTTGAAAAGGCACGAATGGAGGGCGAAAGAGAGAAACGTGCCAAGAGGAAGGCGCGTCAAGCCAACCCCAACCAGGACCGCCTTCCACCTGGAAACTGATGCCCTCACTGTGAGAGAAGATGCAGGTCAAGAATAGGGTTCCATAGTCACCTACGGACCCACCGCCAGGACACTACACTTGAAGGACCATCATCCTCGGACTACGAGGGATCACCTAAGTAAGTAAGTATGTGAGTTTTCCGGGCTGTATGGCCATGCTCCAGAAGCATTCTCTCCTGATGTTTTGCCACATCTAGGTCAGGCATCCTCAGAGGTGTGAGTTCTGTTGAAAACTAGGCAAGTGAGGTTTATACATCTGTGGAATGTACAGGGTGGGAGACAAGTGCAAATATTGGATTTGACCTCCTTAATTGGCATTTAATGGCCTTGCAGCTTCAAAGCCTGGCTGCTACCTGCCTGGGGGATCCAGCACCACCTTAAACATGAAATATATAGCCTTGTATACTTCTTTTTAACTCAGGGGGTTAGGACCCTGGTGAGTCATGAGGGGTGTCAGAGGGGTCACCAAAAGACCATCATAAAACACAACATTTTCTGTTGGTCATGGGAGTTCTGTGTGCCAAGTTTGGTTCCATTCTATCGTTGGTGGAGTTCAGAATGCTCTTTGATTGTAGGTGAACTATAAATCCCAGTGACTACAACTCCCTAATGTCAAGATCTTTTTTCCCCAAACTCCACCAGTGTTCACATTTGGCCATATTGAATATTCATGACAAGTTTGGTCCAGATTTGTCATTGTTTGAGTCCACAGTGCTCTCTGGATGTAGGTGAACTACAACTCCAAAGTTTAAGGTCAATGCCCACCAGACCCTTCCAGTACTTTCTGTTGGTCATGGGAGTGTGCCAAGTTTGGTTCAATTCCATCAGTGGTGGAGTTCAGAATGCTCTTTGATTGTAGGTGAACTATAAATCCCAGCAACTACAACTCCAAAATGTCAAAGTCTATTCCCCCCAAACTCCACCAGTGTTGACATTTGGGCGTATTGGGTGTTTGTGCCAAATTTGGTCTGGATGCATAATTATTTGAGTCCACAGTGCTCTTTGGATGTAGGTGAACTACAACTCCAAAACTCAAGGTCAATGCCCACCAGACCCTTCCAGTACTTTCTGACTGTCATGAGACTTCTGTGTGTCAAGTTTGGTTCAATTCCATCTTTGGTGCAGTTCAGATGCTCTTTAATTGTAGGTGAACTATAAATCCTAGCAACTACAATTCCCAAATATCAAGGTCTATTTCCCCCAAACTCCCCCAGTATTCAAATTTGGACATACTGAATATTTGTGCCAAATTTGGTCCAGATCCATCATTGTTTGAGTCCACAGTGCTTTCTGGATGTAGGTGAACTACAACCCCAAAACTCAAGGTCGATACCCACCCTTCCAGTATTTTCTGAATCACAACAGTAGCAAAATTATAGTTATGAAGTATTGTGATAATGGCCTAAGGACTAATCAATAAAATTACTATAGTAATGAAGTTGCAACGAAAATAATGTTATTTTTGGGGGTCACCACAACATGAGAAACTGTATTAAGGGGTCACGGCATGAGGAAGGTTGGGAAACACTGCTTTAACATGATCTGTAAGTCTATGCGCCTTTCACCTTAAGAACAGACAAGCATCCCGAGCTCTGAGGATTACCTGGGAAGGAATCCCACTGGAGCATTGCAACACACCCAAATCCCTGGGAGTCACTTTGGACCGTGCTCTGACCTACAAGAAGCACTGCCTGAACATCAAACAAAAAGTGGGTGCTAGAAACAACATCATACGAAAGCTGACTGGCACAACCTGGGGATCACAACCAGACACAGTGAAGACATCTGCCCTTGCGCTATGCTTCTCTGCTGCTAAGTATGCATGCCCCGTGTGGAACACATCTCACCACACTAAAACAGTAGATGTGGCTCTTAATGAGACATGCCACATTATCACAGGGTGTCTGCGCCCCACATCAAGGGAGAAATTACACTGCTTAGCCGGTATAGCACCACCTGACATCCGCCGGGAAGTAGCAGCCAATAGTGAAAGGACCAAGGCAGAGACATCTCCAGCTCATCCCCTGTTTGGGTATCAGCCAGCACGTCAACGACTTAAATCAAGACATAGTTTTCTTAGATCTACAGAGACACTCGCTGGAACACCCCAGCAAGCGAGAGTCCAAAAGTGGCAGGCCCAAACCCAGCACCTCAATTCATGGGTGATACCAGATGAGAGACTCCCCCCTGGGCACACAGAAGACTGGGCCACTTGGAATGCGCTGATGCAGAGCCAATCTTAAGAAATGGGGCTACAGGGTGGAATCCTCGGCATGCGAGTGTGGAGAAGAGCAAACCACTGACCACCTGCTGCAATGCAACCTGAGCCCTGCCACATGCACAATGGAGGACCTTCTTGCGGCAACACCAGAGGCACTCCAAGTGGCCAGATACTGGTCAAAGGACATTTAACCAAATACCAAATTTGCAAATTCTGTGTGTTTTTTTTCCTTTTTCTTTTTAATCTGTGTGTTTGTTTTGCTCTGTTAGAATTGTAATACAATGGTTGCTGATGACACGATAAATAAATCTCTGGGAAGGAAAAGAGCAAATGCACTTTTTTTTTTACCAAACTTGTTTTGTATATGCAAAGAAACAAACACATACAAATCACAAAGTCCTAACATTAAGGTATTTTTTATTTGAGCCGTCTTGGCAGCACATCCAGAGCCAATCATCTAATCCAAGGCTACGCTTAATGTCGAACTCTCGTTCCAAGAAGCCAAATGGAAGGAAAGGAGGAGAAAATGGCTGCAGATGTAAAAACAGACCTGGAATATTTCAATGACATGACATATCTACTGCATTTAATTAAAAGAAGAATGTATGGGAACAATGCATCCTACTCAATCCAGGTCGAAGGAACAAAATAGGCCTGGATTAGATAGGACAAGTCAACCTCCCCGGAGAGACGTCCACATTTAATGGAAGCTCCACATGTTTGATACGGAGAGAAGCAAGTGGGTGTTCCTGGATGCAGTCCACCATTCATCATAATACCACAGACTTGTTCGTTCCCAGCGAGGAGGCCGAAAACCATGAAACCATATGTGGAATATTAAAAATCGTTTAACGTTAAAATGAACATTATGAAACCATGTGGTCTGGTTGAGGCTCCGGGCCAAAAGGTTTTCGCATACTCGCCATTCATGTCAACCTTCGTGGTGAGAAGACTAAACAAGATAATACTCCAATCTCAACACATACATACATACATACATACATACATACACATACAGGCTTCCAACCAACAATGCGGTCATTACAAAAACTATAATCCAGGAAAAGAAAATGGAGTAGGAACCAAACAAAGCGAGAGAAAGAATGAAAGAAGCCCTCTGAGGCAGAGAAATTATATTTACTACACCCTTGGTATTTCACATAGGCATCTTTTCCTTGGACACAGTGTGAATCTTAGAAACAAGATCTTTTCCCCCTTGGATCTCCAAAGAATATAGTTGGATAAGTCCTACTCTTCTTTGATATTCACACATTGAACTGAGTGGAAATAAGAACACCTCCACATTGCACAATTAAACCCCTTTTATTCCATTTCACGTAATATATCGCATCTCCATCCAACTGAGTCATAAGTTTTATAATTTAGTAAGACACGTAGATCTCTTTAAAACAGTAGTTTGGGGAAGGGATTTTCAAGCTTTGGTCCTCCAGGTATTTGGACGTAATCTCTCAGAAGACGCAACCAGTTTGGCCAATGATCAAAGATTCTGGAAGCTGAGATCCAAAACATCTGGAGGACTAAAGACTGAGAACCATGGAACTGGACTAACAGGAGCTGGACGTTGGGAGCATACAACCCCCCTGCTGTACCAGCTCCGCTGGCTGCCGATCTGCTACCGGGCTCAATTCAAGGTGCTGGCACTGGCCTATAAAGCCCTAAACGGTTCCAGCCCAAAATACCTAACTGACCGCCTCTCGGCCTATGAGCCCACGAGGACTTTGAGATCTTCCGGGGAGGCCCTGCTCTCGATTCCGCCTGCCTCACAGGCACGGCTGGTGGGGACGAGAGATAGGGCCTTCTCGGTGGTGGCTCCTCGGCTGTGGAACACCCTTCCCGTGGACATCAGGCTAGCCCCCTCCCTACTAATATTCTGCAGGAAGTTAAAGACCTGGCTATTTAAGAAGGCATTTGATCAAGAAGTGCAATGACTGGCAATTGACCATAGGAATGGAACACCGGAAATGAGATCGGATTGTGGCTGACGATGAGACGATTTGGAATGTAGTAGTAAATTTGTAGTAATGTTGTTGTCTGATAAGATGTTTTTATGATTCTGATGAATTGTACAGTGTTTTGCACTATGTTTTGTAGATTGCACTTGTTTTCTTCATATTGTACACCACAATGAATCGCCTGTGGGGCTGAGAATTGCGGTATATAAGCGCAGTAAATAAATAATAATAAATAAATAACTGGAATGTTCTGCTAAATCAGTGGTTCCCAGATGAGTGACTGTATCTGTATCAGAAACTAGAGCGAATGTGGTCTATCCAATGCAATTTTCTGAATAGCACCCCAAATAACCAAATCAAAAACTGATTGGTAACACTTTTCGCACTAATGTTGGAAGGTGGTCCCTGGTCAAGGTGGTCCCTGGTCAAAGTGGTCCCTTGTCTAAGTGGTCCCTGGTCAAGGTGGTCCCTGGTCAAAGTGGTCCCTGGTCAAGGTGGTCCCCGGTCAAAGTGGTCCCCGGTCAAAGTGGTCCCTGGTCAAGGTGGTCCCCGGTCAAAGTGGTCCCCGGTCAAGGTGGTCCCCGGTCAAGGTGGTCCCTGGTCAAAGTGGTCCCTGGTCAAAGTGGTCCCTGGTCAAGGTGGTCCCCGGTCAAGGTGGTCCCCGGTCAAGGTGGTCCCCGGTCAAGGTGGTCCCCGGTCAAGGTGGTCCCCGGTCAAGGTGGTCCCTGGTCAAGGTGGTCCCTGGTCAAGGTGGTCCCTGGTCAAGGTGGTCCCTGGTCAAAGTGGTCCCCGGTCAAGGTGGTCCCCGGTCAAGGTGGTCCCTGGTCAAGGTGGTCCCCGGTCAAGGTGGTCCCTGGTCAAAGTGGTCCCTGGTCAAGGTGGTCCCTGGTCAAGGTGGTTCCTGGTCAAAGTGGTCCCCGGTCAAGGTGGTCCCTAGTCAAGTGTTTCCTGGTCAAAGTGTCCCTGGTCAAGGTGGTCCCTGGTCAAAGTGATCCCTAGTCAAAGTAGTCCCTGGTCAAAGTGGTCCCTGGTCAAGTGATCCCTCGTCAAAAAAGGTTGGGAACCATTGCTCTAAATAAATATTGCTAAGTAAAAACCCCAAGAGAGTTGGGCAAGACTTGAAGGCAAACCGTCACCACCACCACAACAAATACAACGATAACAGATTAAACTTTAAATCACCCCTCAGGAGTAGAATGTGCCCGATAGTGAATGACAATGGGAGATTAAATATATAAATTACAATCCTGGTTATAGTTCATATCCTACATTTGGAAGGAGTAGAAAATTGAAGATGGAGAAAGCTGAAAATTTTAGAATTGTCTTGTTTTTTTTTTTGGACAACGTCTACCTGTCAAAGAACACAGGTGACAGGCCTCTTGTTGTGTACTACAAATATTGTGCATTTATTTGAAACTTATAGTAAGAAATTTGTTAGTCATCCAAAGTCTATTATTTTCTCTCTCTCATTACTAAGTGTATTTTTTTGCTAGTCATTGTATTTTTTTTCTCCAACGAAGGGAATGCATTTATATTGTTTCCATTGTCACTGAATTAATCACAGTCCAGCTCTAACCACATGGAATTTGATTTCCCATAAGAGCGCTGTTTACTTTGGTTTCGTTTTGTTGGAACTCCATGTACACATACAGTGTCGGATGATTTACTGTAACATGTTTTGCTAAGCAATGTTAAAGCCAACGTAGACAGATTGCATCTTACATTACTTTCCTGGAACCAGCAACCATAATGCCTTTGTTGCAATCATGCCAAAAAAGTGACACAAACTGCATGTGTCTTTAAGTAGCAACAACTTGTGGGATGAAGTTGAAAATCCTGCAAGATCCTGACTGATTGACATCCACAAAGCGAATGAAATCCAATGGCCATTTTACAGGACTTTGATCCAACTTTCTACTCCAGCCATGAAGTTACCACGTTGTTTTTTTGCCAAGGCTGGCCAAATCCACTGTGGTGGCATAGACCTCCCTTTTACAAACAGTAGCAATGGAAAGAATATTCCAAAAATTGGCTAGAAACACACATTTTTGACTATCAGTGAACCCTAATGAGAAGAATCCTGGACTGAATATTGCATTTCAGGATTTATTGTGTACAGAATTCACATGTGGTTGTTTTGTACAAGGAAATACAATTTTCAGCCAAAGACTTTCCACATACAAATATCGTTTTCTGTGCAGAGACACCATTTCTGTCACAGAAAAGGAAATTGCCTACCATGTAGAATCATAGAGTCATAGAATCAAAGAGTTGGAAGAGACCTCCAGGGCCATCCAGTCCACCCCCATTCTTCCAAGAAGCAGGAATATTGCATTCAAATCACCCCTGACAGATGGCCATCCAGCCTCTGTTTAAAAGCTTCCAAAGAAGGAGCCGCCACCACACTCCGGGGCAGAGAGTTCCACTGCTGAATGGCTCTCACAGCCAGGAAGTTCTTCCTCATGTTCAGATGGAATCTCCTCTCTTGTAATTTGAAGCCATTGTTCCATTGCGTCCTAGTCTCCAAGGAAGCAGAAAACAAGCTTGCTCCCTCCTCCCTGTGGCTTCCTCTCACATATTTATACATGGCTATCATATCTCCTCTCAGCCTTCTCTTCTTCAGGCTAAACATGCCCAGCTCCTTAAGCCGCTCCTCATAGGGCTTGTTCTCCAGACCCTTGATCATTTTAGTCGCCCTCTTCTGGACTCATTCCAGCTTGTCATCATCTCTCTTGAATTGTGGTGCCCAGAATTGGACACAATATTCCAGGTGTGGTCTAACCAAAGCGGAATAGAGAATGGAGAGCATGACTTCCCTAGATCTAGACACTAGGCTCCTATTGCTGCAGAGCAAAATCCCATTGGCTTTTTTTGCCGCCACATCACATTGTTGGCTCATGAGCAAGGTTTGTGCAGAATAAATCCCAAATTGTGAAAATTCTTGAGACAGGAATTAGATTGCAAACATTACTTAGCACTTCCATCAAGAATTTTTTTTGCGAGAAACCACATCCCTATATAAATAGATGGGGAAAGCTGAAAATTTCCTCCCTCACAAATATACTTTTATTCCTAGGTCACCCAGGGTTTTAACATCTTAACATTTTATCTGGTGCATTTGGCCCACCATTTCTGTTTGATTTAATATATTACTTTGCACTGTTTATTTTATTTATGTAATGCACTCTACGTGGGGCTGCCCTTGAAAACGGCCCGGAAATTTCAGTTGGTTCAACGGGTGGCGGCCAGGTTGTTAACTGGTGCTCCTTACAGGGAGAGGTCAACCCTCCTGTTTAAGGAGCTCCATTGGCTGCTGATCATTTTCCGGGCCCAATTTAAGGTGCAGGTGCTTACCTACAAAGCCCTGAACGGTTTGGGACCCGCCTACCTGCGTGACCGCATTTCTGTATACTAACCCACACGATCTCTTCATTCATCTGGAGAGGCCCTGCTCACGATCCCACCTGCATCGCAAGCATGATTGGTGGGAACGAGGGACAGGGCCTTCTCGGTGGTGGCCCCTCAACTCTGAAACTCCCTCCCCAAGGACATCAGGCAGGCCCCAACACTGGCAGTCTTTAGTAGGAGCTTGAAAACGTGGATGTTCCAGTGTGCCTTCCCAGAATAAGGAATCCCAAGCAATATGTCCCAAATGCACTTTACGAGAGATTTAGGATTGTCTGCACGCCCACTTATCCCTAAAATATCCATCCTATTTCACTTTTTCACGAAAAAATTTAATCATTACATTTGCCCCGGCCACAGGTTTTTAAATGTGCCGCCATATTATCGTTATTGTTTTGCTTTGTTTATGAGTTATTTACTGTTGTATTGTTGTCGTTGGGTTTTATTGTTGTTGTATTTGGGCTCGGCCTCTTGTAAGCCGCACCGAGTCCTGCGGGAGATGGTAGCGGGCTATAAATAAAGGATTATTATTATTATTATTATTATTAATCTAGCTAGCCCCAGCAGACAAGATTCCTTTGTCCCACCCTGGTCATTCCACAGATATATAAACCCATTTTCCTACTTCCAACAGACCTCACTACCTCTGAGGATGCTTGCCATAGATGCAGGCGAAACGTCAGGAGAAAAATTGCCTCCAGAACATGGCCATATAGCCCGGAAAAACCTACAACAACCCATTATTATTATTATTATTATTATTATTATTATTATTATTTTGTTACTTTATTTTGTTTAGATGTAATTTTTCTGTTGCTATGTGTCTAACTGTGTTGTATTATTTTTGGGCTTGGCCTCATGTTACCTGCCCCGAGTGCCCTTTGGGGAGATGGTGGCGGGGTATAAATAAGGTTTATTATTATTATTATTGTTATTATTATTGACACAAAATGTCACAGCAAACGAGATCTATATGCTGGATTTCATATTATTATTATTATTATTATTATTATTATTATTATTATTATTATTATAAATAGCAGCAGCATTTAGAGGAGTGGACAACATAAATAAGTCGTAGTTGTTAAAAAGAGCCAAATTCTCATTCCAAATTAATTGAAACAGATGACAGAATATAGGTAAAGGTAAAGGTGGTCTCCTGACATAAGTCCAGTCGTGTCCAACTCTGGGTGGTGGTGCGCATCTCCATGTCTAAGCCGAAGAGCCGGCGTTGTCCATAGACACCTCCAAGGTCATGTGGCCGGCATGACTGCACGGAGTGCCATTACCTTCCCGCCAGAGTGGTACCTATTGATCTACTCACATTTGCATGTTTTTGAACTGCTAGGTTGGCAGAAGCTGGGGCTAACAGTGGAAGCTCACCCCGCTCCCCAGATTTGAACCTGTGACTTTTCAGTCAACAAGTTTAGCAGCTCAGTGGTTTAACCCACTGCGCCACCGAGGGCTCCTGACAAAATATATATCAAATAAATAAAATAAAAGTTGACAGGAAGGTAATCAATGTATTTGAAATATGTTGGAGGAAAATTCTGTGACAGCATGGGATGTCAAAAAAAAAGATGACTAAATAGTAGGGGTGTGCAATTCGGCAATATCCCATGACATTTTTGGTGTTGGTTTTTGTCTGCCCCCTGTTCTATATTTAGTAGGCTTGGGCAATCCATGGTTCTAAATGGTTCTAAAGTACTTACAAAACTAAAGTTCTGGTGGTGAAAATTTCAGAACTCTAACAAAACTCTCAACATTTCATAATAAATGGCAGCTCCTAATTGGTTCTGTCATAAAAATCACCAATAATGAAATAATAATTAAATTTTGAAAGTTTTGTTAGAGTTCTGAAATTTTCACCACCAGAACTTTAGTTTTGTAAGTACTTTAGAACCATTTAGAACCATGGATTGCCCAAGCCTAATATTTAGGGAACTTCCCAAATTCAGGAGAGGTTTCTGTTTTCATACTAGAAAGATTTGGCACCAATGGGGAAAATTTAGAAGCTCATTTCACCATCATTTTAAGGCCCATCATCATGAAACCCACCTCGCTTATAGGCCATATTTTCTACTGCAAGCCTGCCAAGTTTCAGAACATTTCACCAATCCACTAATTTTTTGGAAATTTTCAAAGTTTTTACCATAACATTAAAAAAACACACACACAAGATGGGGTTCTGGGAACTGAAGTCCCAAGCACACACCACAAGAGGGGAGGAGAATGGACACAGTCAATCAGGCTTCTGATTGGTTGCGAAAGAAACGCAGAGAAAGATAAACATCAACTCCCAGCATGCCCTGGGAGGGAGCACAAGGCTTTTTCGATGCTTATGCTGCACAAAGTGCTGCTGGGAAAGCGAGTTTCCATTTGCCTCAAGCGGGTGCAGAGGGGGTGTTTTGGGAAGAGATGGAGAAGGCTTCAAATGAGGAGTCACACTGTGAACACTGGTGGAGTTTGGGGAAAATAGAGCTTGACATGTGGGAGTTGCGATAGCTGGGATTTATAGTTCACCTACAATCAAAGAGCATTCTGAACTTTACCAGTAATAGAACTGGGCCAATTTTAGAACCCCCATGACCATCAGAAAACACTATGTATTGTCGAAGGCTTTCATGGCTGGAATCACTAGGTTCTTGTGGGTTTTTTCGGGCTATAGGGCCATGTTCTAGAGGCATTTCTCCTGACGTTTCGCCTGCATCTATGGCAAGCATCTTCAGAGGTAGTGAGGTCTGTTGGAATTAGGACAATGGGTTTATATATCTGTGGAATGGCTGGGGTGGGGCAAGGAGCTCTTCCCTGCTGCAGTTAGATGTGAATGTTTAGCTGATCACCTTCATTAGCATTTGAAGGCCTGCCTGAGCCTGGGAAAATCTGTTGCTGGGAGGTGTTAATCTGTACCTGGTTTTTTCCTCTCTGTTGTTTAGCTGTTATAATTTTAGAGTTTTTTAATACTGGTAGCCAGATTTTGTTCATTTTCATGATGCCATACATCAAGGGAACCACTGATCGCATAGGGAAGCTGATGAGGAAACACATCATACAAACAATCTACAAACCCACCAAGAAAATCCAACAAATGCTACGTTCAGCAAAGGACAAGAGGGATCCTCTCACCTCTGCAGGAGTCTACCGTATCCCATGCAGCCATGGACAAGTCTACAGAGGGACCACCAAACGCATAATTGCCCAAACACGCATCAAGGAACATGAAAGGCACTGCAAACTACTTCAGCCAGAGAAGTCAGCCATAGCAGAGCACCTGATGAACCAGCCTGGACACAGCATATTATTTGAGAACACAGAAATGCTGGACCACTCCAACAACCACCATGTCAGACTACACAGAGAAGCCATTGAAATCCACAAGCATGTGGACAATTTCAACAGAAAGGAGGAGACAATGAAAATGAACAAAATCTGGCTACCAGTATTAAAAAACTCTAAAATTATAACAGCTAAACAACAGAGAGGAAAAAACCAGGCACAGATTAACACCTCCCAGCAACAGATTTTCCCAGGCTCAGGCAGGCCTTCAAATGCTAATGAAGGTGATCAGCTAAACATTCACACCTAACTGCAGCAGGGAAGAGCTCCTTGCCCCACCCCAGCCATTCCACAGATACATAAACCCATTGTCCTAATTCCAACAGACCTCACTACTTCTGAGGATGCTTGCCATAGATGCAGGCGAAACGTCAGGAGAAATGCCTCTAGAACATGGCTCTATAGCCCGAAAAAACCCACAAGAACCTAGAAAACACTATGTTTTCTGATGGTCTTTGGTGACCCCTCTGACACCCCCTCGTGCCCCCTCCCCAGTGGTCCTGACCCCCAGGTTGAGAAACGCTGACGTAAACAGTGTTTATTCCTTCAATGTATATCCTACCATTCCCACTAACAGCATCCAAGGCAGCTAACAACCAAAATACAAGAGAAAATTCAAAAAACATAAAAATTATCAAAATATAACCATAAAAATAAATGGCTAACCACCATTTTTAGCCTGCTTCAGAAAACAAAAATATAGCAAATACAGAGTGAGTCTGTCCTTGTTTTGGGCATTCCTAAATGGAAAGCAGTCACTGAGAAGGCTCTCTCTTGAACTGTTCCAAAGATTCCTCTAATGAGAGAAAGGACAGAGAGAAATATTTGCAAGGCTTTTGAAAGCATAGCAAGCCTTTATGGGAGAATATATACGAGGGTTGAATGAAAAGTAATGCCTCGACCTTCGTAACTCCTCAACAGGTGGCAGTACTGGTATATGGCAGGTACTAGCTTGTTCAGTAGACTCTCCTCTACAGTTCCATTTTGATGGGAAGCCTTAGTATTGAATGGTTGTGTTGTTAAAGTGCAAAGTATAGAACCCTGCACAGACAGTCCGTCAATGCGACTTAAGCAATGTGCGGTCATTGAATTCTTGACAGCAGAAGGTGTCACCCCAAAGGAGGTTCATCAGAGAATGCAAGCTGTTTATGGTGATGGTGTTGATGTGAGGACTGTGCGTCATTGGGCAAATAAGTTTAAAGATGTTGAGGTGGGAACAACTTCAACATCTTCGCTGCCAGATGGATCAAGGCGGATCAGCGCTGCTTGTGTTATTGGACCTCACAGCAGCATTTGATACGGTCGATCACAATCTTTTGACCCACCGCCTAGCCATGACTGGGGTTAGGGGGATACCCCTCAAATGGGTGTCCTCCTTCCTCTAGAATCGGGGACAGCATGTGGTGAGAGGAGGGATGGTTTCCGAGAGATCTCGGCTAACTTGTGGGATCCCGCAGGGAGCTATTCTCTCTATTATTTAACATCTATATGCGACCACAATTGTGGCAAGTTCTTAGTGGGATGGGCATACCAAGCCACCTTGTCTCTCTCCTCAGGAATCTGTACAAGGACCAAGCAGCAACAGTCAGAACTGACCACGGAACAACAGACTGGTTCAAGATTGGGAAAGGCGTCCGGCAAGGCTGCATACTCTCACCCAACCTATTCAACTTGTATGCAGAACACATCATGCGATGTGCAGGGCTGGATGAATGCAAAGCTGGGGTGAAAATTGCTGGAAGATACATTAACAACCTCAGATATGCAGATGACACCACTCTGATGGCCGAAAGCGAGGAGGAGCTGAGGAGCCTTCTAATCAAGGCGAAAGAAGAAAGCGCAAAAGCCGGGTTGCAGCTAAACGTCAAAAAAACCAAGATTATGGCAACAAGAATGATTGACAACTGGAAAATAGAGGGAGAAACCGTGGAGGCCGTGACAGACTTTATATTTCTAGGTGCAAAGATTACTGCAGATGCAGACTGTGGCCAGGAAATCAGAAGACGCTTCCTTCTTGGGAGGAGAGCAATGTCCAGTCTCGATAAAATAGTGAAGAGTAGAGACATCAGACTGGCAACAAAGATCCGCCTAGTCAAAGCCATGGTATTCCCTGTAGTCACCTACGGATGTGAGAGCTGGACCTTAGGGAAGGCCGAGCGAAGGAAGATCGATGCTTTTGAGCTGTGGTGTTGGAGGAAAGTGCTGAGAGTGCCTTGGACTGCGAGAAGATCCAACCAGTCCATCCTCCAGGAAATAAAGCCCGACTGCTCACTGGAGGGAAAGATACTAGAGACAAAGTTGAAGTACTTTGGCCACATCATGAGGAGACGGGAAAGCCTAGAGAAGACAATTATGCTGGGGAAAGTGGAAGGCAAAAGGAAGAGGGGCCGACCAAGGGCAAGATGGATGGATGGCATCCTTGAAGTGACTGGACTGACCTTGAGGGAACTGGGGGTGGTAACGGCCGACAGGGAGCTCTGGCGTGGGCTGGTCCATGAGGTCACAAAGAGTCGGAGAAGACTGAACGAATGAACAACAACAATATGCGACCACTTGCCCGACTGGTACGGAGCTTTGGGCTTGAGTGCCACCAGTACGCTGACGACACTCAGCTCATTCTGAGGATGGAGGGCCGGCCCGACTCTGTGCCCGAAAATTTCCATCAGTGCCTTGAGGCCGTTACTGGATGGTTGCGTGCCAGCAGGTTGAGGGTGGATCCAGCAAAGATGGAGATCCTTTGGCTGGGCCGTCCGGGTGGGAGGGAGATCCAGCTGCCTACCTTGGATGGCGAGACACTACGTCCGTCACCTTCTGTAAAAAGTCTTGGTGTCTTATTGGACCCGCTGCTCACAATGGAGGCCCAGGTCTCTGCTGTGAGCAGATCTGCGTTTTTCCACCTACGTCAGGTTAGGCGACTGGCTCCCTTCCTATCTAGGAACGACCTGGCTATGGTGATCCAGGTGGTGGTCATCTCGAGGCTTGACTACTGTAACGCCCTCTACATTGGCCTTCGTCAGTGATCCGGAAACTGAAGCTGGTGCAAAATGTGGCGGCTCATCTTCTTGCCGGGGTGCCGGCGAGGTGTCGTATCAGCTGCACTGGCTACCAATTGAGTACCAGATTACTTTCAAGGTGCTGGTACTAACCTTTAAGGCCTTATATGGTCTGGGGCTGGCGTACTTGAAGGCCCGCTTATCCCCCTACCAACCCCAGAGATTACTTCGATCCGAAGACCAGAATTTGCTTGAAGTCCCCAACATCTGGACTTGACTAGGCAGAGAGCCTTCTCGATTGTGGCCCCTTATTTAATTAAATAAGGGGCCACAATTAAAACTTGTGCGCCAGCTGCGCCCGTACCTTGGGAAGTCAGATCTGGCCACGGTGGTCCACGCTCTTGTCACATCCCGGTTGGATTACTGCAACGCACTCTACGTGGGGTTGCCTTTGAAGACTGTTCAGAAACTACAATTAGTCCAGCGAGAAGCAGCCAGATTGCTCACCGGGGCGTCATACAGGGAGCATACCACCCCCCTTTTATGCCAGCTCCACTGGCTGCCGATCCAATTCCGAGCACAATTCAAAGTGCTGGTTTTAACCTACAAAACCCTATACGGTTCCGGCCCAGTGTATTTGTCCGAACGGATCTCCCTCTACGTCCCACCTCGGAGTTTAAGATCATCTGGGGAGGCCCTGCTCTCGACCCCGCCTCTATCTCAAGCGAGGCTGGCGGGAACGAGGAGCAGGGCCTTCTCGGTGGTGGCCCCTCACCTATGGAACTCACTCCCCGGGGAGATCAGATCAGCGACCTCCCTTCTGTCGTTCAGAAAAAAAACTGAAGACCTGGATCTGGGACCAAGCTTTTGGACATTCTGGCAGCTAAAATAAGGACCCATTGATGAGCAGGAATTGTTGGAATGAATGGACATTTCGGAACTCTGAATTTCACTGTGCATGAAATTGTTTTATTATATTATGTAGTGATATGTTTTAATGCTGCTAAATGTTTATACTGTTTTATATATACTGTTTTATATATGACAGGCATCGAATTTGTGCCTTTGTTTGTAAGCCGCCCTGAGTCCCCCCTCGGGGGTGAGAAGGGCAGGGTATAAGTAACTGCAATAAATAAATAAATAAATTTATGGAATGCCTTGCCAGTTGAAACCCGAACTATCCAAGACCTACTTGCTTTTCGGAAAGCCTGTAAGACCTTTCTCTTCCGACAAGCTTTCAATGGGTGAATAACTCGGGACTATGTCTGTTCTTGTTTTTACTGTATTTTAAAGTTAATTGTATTGTTTTAATCTACTGCCGTAAACTGCTCTGAGCCAAATTGGGAGTAGCGGTATACAAGTCAAATAAATAAATAAATACAAACATATGACTTGCATGACAAACAAAGAGTTGGACATCCTGTGACAGCAACCACCGAGTTTCACAAGCCAAAGGTTGACAGATTGATTCAGGACAACTGTCATATCAATCAGAGAGAAATTTCAAGCATAATCGGCATTTCAAAAAAATATGTGGGTCACATTATTTCTTTGCTTGGCTATCGGAAGATCTGTGCACGATAGGTTGCGGAAACGGAGTGTCGACTTCTTCCGTGACAGCTTCGGAAAACTTGTTCATCCTTGGCAGAAATGTATCCAATTGTCTGGTGATTATGTGGAAAAGTGAATAGTGGTAGTTAAAGAGCACATTCTAAGGATTGTTTCTGTGTTTGATTTATTAAAATATACCCATCCAAACCCAAGTAATGAAGGTGGAGGCATTACTTTTCATTCAACCCACGTATTTTTGAAATGTCCCGGTCCCAAGCCTGACAATCTGAACTCCTAAACTCCTAGCATGCATTCAAACTCTCAACTCATGCAAGCTGCCAAATCTGGAAGGTGAAAGTGAGACATGACCAAGTAAATAATATCCTGCACAGCTCCGGCCTTAAGGATTTGTTGCTCATAAACCATTAATATTCTTATAGACCCTTGGTGCCAAAAATGTAACTGTTACCCAAGGATAAGCAGTGTCCAAGTACAAGGAAGTAATGAAAAGGTTGACAGTGTGGGAGTTAATGAGAAAAAAGCATGACGTCTTTGAGCCGAGCACAACTACTACTGCAATTGTATTGGAGTACAACACACATACACACCAGGGATTGAAGTCCAAAGCTGGGTGGAGAACAGCTGAACCAGGAGGAGGGAAGTGATTTTTGACACAGATTTAATGAACGGTACTTCGGGCAGAGGAAGACTGAACCTGAGAAATTGTGTTGCTGAAAAACAGGGGCAGGGAGGAAGGAAGCACACAATGTACGACTAATTGAAAAGGGATGAAATTGTCATGTAGAATCGCCTAAACTCCCGAGTCCTTGCCAACCGTCTGGCTCAAGGTGCATCCGAAGTAAGGCAATGACCTGGAGCCTGTGATTACTTCCTGTAGAAACCAGATTTTAGTTGGAGAATTGAGTCTTCACATTCTAGGGAAAATGTGATGGAATCCCAGCCGTGCCATACATGATCTAATTCTGGTTTGGGCCTGAAAAGTAGCCAAACCACAGGCTATCAAAAAAAAAAAAACTCTATCCACATATTACTCAATGTTTTGTGTCTTCCAAATATCTTGGAGGACCACTCCTCCAGATACTTTGGACTACCTGGCTAGCATCACTGATGGTCAAAGATTATTGGAGTTGACTTGCACGTTCTGTAGGGTGCCAAGTTGGCTAACTCCAACTCTCTCACTGCCAATGTGCTTTTGCTCTCCATGCGTTCACTGGAAAACACTTTGTCCCACCTGCGAATTCAGCCAGCACAGAGGAGGCTCTCAGTACAAACAAATGAATAAATGGCACTGATTGCTTTGATTGTGCTTTTTCTGTATGGCAGCGGGTTGGACTAGATGGCCCATGTGGTCTCATTCAGAGGGTTGGACTAGATAGCCCATGTGGTCTCTTCCAGGGGGTTGGAATAGATGGCCCATGTGGTCTCATCCAGGGGGTTGGACTACATAGCCCATGTGGTCTCTTCCAGGGGGTTGGACTAGATGGCCTATGTGGTCTCCTCCACGGGGTTGGACTAGATGGCCCATGTGGTCTCTTCCAGGGGGTTGGACTAGATGGCCTATGTGGTCTCTTCCAGGGGGTTGGACTAGATGGCCTATGTGGTCTCCTCCAGGGGGTTGGACTAGATAGCCCATGTGGTCTCTTCCAGGGGGTTGGATTAGATGGCCCATGTGGTCTCCTCCAGGGGGTTGGATTAGATGGCCCATGTGGTCTCTTCCAGGGGGTTGGACTAGATGGCCTATGTGGTCTCTTCCAGGGGGTTGGATTAGATGGCCCATGTGGTCTCCTCCAGGGGGTTGGATTAGATGGCCCATGTGGTCTCTTCCAGGGGGTTGGACTAGATGGCCTATGTGGCCTCTTCCAGGGGGTTGGACTAGATGGCCTATGTGGTCTCCTCCAGGGGGTTGGACTAGATGGCCCATGTGGTCTCTTCCAGGGAGTTGGACTAGATGGCCCATGTGGTCTCTTCCAGGGGGTTGGACTAGATGGTCCCTGTGGTCTCTTCCAGGGGGTTGGACTAGATGGCCCATGTGGTCTCTTCCAGGGGGTTGGACTAGATGGCTCATGTGGTCTCTTCCAGGGCGTTGGACTAGATGGCCCATGTGGTCTCTTCCAGGGGGTTGGATTAGATGGCCCATGTGGTCTCTTCCAGGGGGTTGGACTAGATGGCCCATGTGGTCTCTTCCAGGGCGTTGGACTAGATGGCCCATGTGGTCTCTTCCAGGGGGTTGGACTAGATGGCTCATGTGGTCTCTTCCAGGGGGTTGGATTAGATGGCCTATGTGGTCTCCTCCAGGGGGTTGGACTAGATGGCCATGTGGTCTCTTCCAGGGGGTTGGACTAGATGGCCCATGTGGTCTCTTCCAGGGCGTTGGACTAGATGTAGGTAAAAACACTTTTGGACCCATAGATTAAGAACCACTGCTCAAGACAGACATCTTTTCCAGACCTACCTGGAAATACTAAGGGTTGAATTGCCCAACTTTTGCAGTTGTATTACTTTGTTTACATGCAAGATACATGCTTGTAATAATGCAATTTCCACCATGCAAGATACATGCTTGCAATAATGCAATTTTCACCAGCTACTCAAAATTTTACAGTTGCTTCTACTCTTACTGCTAACATTATCTGGCAGAGACAGATCTATATGATACAGGCATATAACCTGCCAGCTCCAGAGTCCCAAATGCACACTGAGATGTTGAAGCCAGAGGACCTAGAGGGAAACAGACTGTAACTTAATACACTAAGAATGAACTACGCTTGCAATTACGCCATTCGAATGCAAAACATCAAGTTTTAGGAAAGAAAAAACTGGTGTGTACACACACACACTTGACATTTTTCATGCTGAGATATGTTCCCTGAGAACTGGAGAAGTAATTCTGAGTCCTGAGATTTGTATGCTCTAGATCAGTGGTTCTCAACCTTCCTAATGCCACAACCCCTTAATATGCTTCCTCGTGTTGTGGTGACCCCCAAACATAACATTATATTTGTCACTACTTCATAACAGTCATTTTGCTGCTGTTATGAATAGCAATGTAAATATCTGATATGCAGGATGTATTTTCCTACACTGGACCAAATTTGACACAAATACTCAAAACACCCAAATTTGAATACTGGTGGGATTGGGGGAGGGTATTGATTTTGTCCTGTGGGAGTTGTAGTTGCTGGGATTTATAGTTCACTGACAATCAAAGAGCATTCTGAACTCCACCAACGATGGAATTGAATCAAACTTGGCACACAATACTCCCATGACCAACAGAAAATACTGGAAGGGTTTGGTGGGCATTGACCTTGAGTTTTGGGAGTTGTAGTTCACCTATATCTAGAGAGCACTGTGGACTCAAACAATGATGGATCTGGACCAAACTTGAATGTGCCTGAATGTGAACACTGGTGGAGTTTGGGAAAAATAGTCCCTGACATTTGGGTGTTGTAGATGCTGGGATTTATAGTTCACCTACAATCAAACAGCATTCTGATATCCACCGACAATGGAACTGAACCAAACTTGGCACATAGAACTCCCATGATGAACAGTTGTAGTTGCTGGGATTTATAGTTCACCTACAATCAAAGAGCATTCTGAACTCCACCAACAATTGAATTGGGCCAAACTTCCCACACAGAACTCCCGTGACCAACAGAAAATATTGGAAGGGTTTGGTGGGCACTGACCTTGAGTTTTGGGAGTTGTAGTTCACCTATATCTAGAGAGCACTGTGGACTCAAACAATGATGGATCTGGACCAAACTTGAATGTGCCTGAATGTGAACACTGGTGGAGTTTGGGAAAAATAGTCCTTGACATTTGGGAATTGTAGTTTCTGGGATTTATAGTTCACCTACAATCAAACAGCATTCTGATATCCACTGACAATGGAACAGAACCAAACTTGGCACATAGAACTCCCATGATGAACAGTTGTAGTTGCTGGGATTTATAGTTCACCTACAATCAAAGAGCATTCTGAACCCTACCAATGATTGAATTAGGCCAAACTTCCCACACAGAACCTCCATGACCAACAGAAAATACTGTGTTTTCTGGTGGTCTTTGGCGACCCCTCCGACACCCCCTCACGACCCCTCCAGGGGTCCCAACCCCCAGGTTGAGAAACATTGCTCTAGATCAGTGGTTCTCAACCTGGGGGTCGGGACCCCAAGAGGGGTTGTGAGGGAGTTTCAGAGGGGTCACCAAAGACCATGAGAAAACATAGTATTTTCTGTTAGTCATGGAGGTTCTGTGTGGGAGGTTTGTCCCAATTCTATCGGTGATGTTCAGAATGCTCTTTGGTTTAAGTGAATTATAAATCCCTGCAACTACAACTCCCAAATGTCAAGGTCTACTTTTCCCAAACTCCATCAGTGTTCACATATGGGCATATTGAGCATCTGTGCCAAATTTGGTCCAGATCCATCATTGTTTATGTTCTCTGGATGTAGGTGAACTACAACTCCCAAACTCAAGGTCTATACCCACCAAATCTTTCCAGTATTTTCTGTTGGTCATGGGAGTTCTGTGTGCCAAGTTCAATTCAATCATTGGTGGAGGTCAGAATGCTCTTTGATTGTAGGTGAACTATAAATCCCAGCGACTACAACTCTCAAATGACAAAATCAATCAATCCCCCCTAAACCCACCAGTATTCTAATGTGGGCGTATCAGGTATTTGTGCCAAATTTGGTCCAGAGAATGAAAATCCATCCTGCATATCAGATATTTACATTATGATTCATAACAGTAGCAACATTACAGTTACGAAGCAGCAACAAAAATAATTTTATGGTTGGGAGTCACCACAACATGAGGAACTGTATTAAGGGGTCGCGGCATTAGGAAGGTTGAGAAACACTGCTCTAGATGGAAGAATAATCGAGTAGCACCCTCCACTATAGAGTCATCCCAATGTGCAGGAACACAGTATTTATTTCAATTCCTGGCAAAAAAAATATTGTTTTTGTTTCTGGTTGTTGTTGTTGTTATTGTTGTTCTTTTTTTTTTTCTCCAAACAGCTCCCTCTAGACTACAGAAAGGTTGGAATTGGAGTGATTTCCATAGATAGAGAAAAACACGTACGATGCCCTTCTAATTCCACCCCCATCTCCCTAGTCTTAGGGGAGCACAGATCTCTCAAAGGCCCTCAGAAGCAGGTGTGCATGTATTTTAAGTCATAGCAAATCAGTCTAATTAAGTATTCCTCCAACTCACAAAACTTCCCTTCGAACTGATGAAAATCAAGCCACAACAAATGGAGCTACTCTTGGGTAAACAAATGCAACAAAATGACATGGAAAACAGAATTTCATGGGGGTGGGAAAGAGAACATCATTGTCTCATGTGATCCCAAATTAACAGAGACATCAGACACTCTTGTATACTTCTACGTCTGGATCCAATCTAGATTTGGTGATAGAGCAAACCCATTCAAAGAAAGTGTCATAGTTGTTTTGTACTATAAAAAAAAACTGTTGTAGGGCAGATTTCTTTCTTCTTTTGCACAAAGCTTCACTGGGTTGCAAAGACTGACCAAGTACAAGACTCCTGACCTCAAGATCGTGTTAAAAACCAAAATATGGATCGTCGATGTTGCAATTCCAGGCGACAGCAGGTTTGAAGAGAAACAACTGGAAAAGCTGACACGATATGAGGATGTAAAGATTGAACTGCAAAGACTCTGGCACAAGCCTGTCAAGGGGGTCCCAGTGGTGATTGGCACACTGGGTGCAATGCCTAAAGACCTTGGCTTGCACTTAAACATGATCGGCACTAACAAAATTACCATCTGCCAGCTGCAGAAGGCCACCTTACTGGGATCTGCACGCATTATTCGCCAATACATCACACAGTCCTAGACACTTGGGAAGTGTCCGACGTGTGATCCAATTCAACAGCCAGAAGAGTGATCTTGTTTGCTGTGGACTCATCTTGTTGTGTTTATAATAATAATAATAATAATAATAATAATAATAATAATAGGTAAAAGTAAAGGTTTTCCCCTGACATGAAGTCCAGTCGTGTCTGACTCTGGGGTGTGGTGCTCATCTTCATTTCTAAGCCAAAGAGCCAATGTTGTCTGTAGACACCTCCAAGGTCATGTGGCCGGCATGACTGAATGGAGCGCCATTACCTTCCTGCCGGAGCGGTACCTATTGATCTACTCACATTTCCATGTTTTCAAAGTGCTAGGTTGGTAGAAGCTGGGGCTGACAACGGAAGCTTATGCCGCTCCCCGGATTCAAACCTGCAACCTTTCGGTCAACAAGCTCAGCAGCTCGGCACCTTAACCCACTGCGCCACCGGGGGCTCCAATAATAATAATAATAATAATAATAATAATAATAATAATATCTAAGTTTGCTGAGTCAGTTATGACCTTCTCTTCAAAGTTTTGGGAGATCTCTAGGAGCAGCAATGAAGTATTGCTATTCCAAAGCCATTTTAACATCCTCCATTTTTAATGAGTTTGCAAGATGTGGGAGGGAATACACAAAGCTGAAGTGTCACATTATGCAGCCACAGTTTTCTTATCCCTTTTATAGACAATCCTGAAAAAGGTGGAATAAGAGCAGGGAAGGTGTAATAAAATCGACTTCCCTTTGAAAATCATAGAATCAAAGAGTTGGAAGAGACCTCATGGGCCATCCAGTCCAACCCCATTCTGCCAAGAAGCAGGAATATTGCATTCAAATCACCCCTGACAGATGGCCATCCAGCCTCTGTTTAAAAGCCTCCAAAGAAGGAGCCTCCACCACACTCTGGGGCAGAGAGTTCCACTGCTGAACGGCTCTCACCGTCAGGAAGTTCTTCCTCATGTTCAAGTGGAATCTCTTTTCTTGTAGTTTGAAGCCATTGTTCCGTGTCCTAGTCTCCAGGGAAGCAGAAAACAAGCTGTGACTTCCTCTCACATATTTATACATGGCTATCATGTCTCCTCTCAGCCTTCTCTTCTTCAGGCTAAACATGCCCAGCTCCTTAAGCCACTCCTCATAGGGCTTGTTCTCCAGAACCTTGATCGTTTTAGTCGCCCTCCTCTGGACACTTTCCAGCTTGTCAATATCTCTCTTGAACTGTGGTGCCCAGAATTGGACACAATATTCCAGGTGTGGTCTGACCAAGGCGGAACATGCCCAGCTCTTTAAGCCGCTCCTCATAGGGCTTGTTCTCCAGACCCTTGATCATTTTAGTCGCCCTCCTCTGGACACATTCCAGTTTGTCAATATCTCTCTTCAACTGTGGTACCCAGAATTGGACACAATATTCCAAGTGTGGTCTAACCAAAGTGGAATAGAGCATGGAGCGCATGACTTCCCTAGAGCTAGACACTAGGCTCCTCTTGATGCAGGACAAAATCCCATTGGCTTTTTTTGCTGCAACATGACATTGTTGGCTCATGTTTAATTTGCTGTCCAGGAGGACCCCAAGATCTTTTTCACATGTACTGTTCTCAAGCCAAGCGTCCCCCATTCTATATCTTGAAATAAAATCTTGAAATAAAAAACAATACCTCACTACCTCTGAGGATGCTTGCCATAGATGCAGGCAAAACGTCAGGAGAGAATGCCTCTAGACCATGGCCATATAGCCCGAAAAAAACCTACAACAACCCAGTGATTCTGGCCATGAAAGCCTTCGACAATACAATATCCGTGAAAATTCCACATTGGGCTAGCTTTTAGGAAGCTAAACATGGTCTGTTCCATGTTGGGCTGGAATTGATGCAACAAATAGACATCTTGTGAAATGGATTCTTTCAAAACTGTACCAACTGTCTTGGAACATCTAGGACTGAATGGAACAGTCTGGTTGCATGGCATAAATAATTGAAAGGCGTTTATTGCATAACAAGAGTCTTGTAAAGATTTTGCAAAAGGCGTATTTTAAAAAAAAAGGCTAAGAGTTCCTTGCTGTTTCTCCCCCTTTGCTATATAAAAAAGATCTGAAATGAAGATGGTGGCATGCACACAGCAAAGACCGCAACTCCAATAAATTCCAGATGAAAAAGTCTTCCAGGGGCCTGGAGCAAGACAGAAGCAACGCACTCGCTGTGGATTCTAATTTATGATCTCTGAATTATATGGTGGGAGGATCAAGCAGCAGAAGTTTACAACAGAAGTTATTGCAGGCAAATGTCACTTGTTATTTTTAAATCACTCACTAATCTCGTAGCGCATGACACACTGGTTTCCCACATACAGACATCCAAGACACCTACATCTTCTGCTTATTACTAGGTTTGGAGACTAACAGATTTTTTTTGTGCCATTCAGAAGGACAAGCTCGAATATTTACTGCCTCCTGAGTCACTAATTTTGGGGAAGCATTGAGCTGAATTTTTTTCTTAGTTCTTTTTATTATGTCTTTTATTATTATTATTATTAATTTAATAATAATAATAATAATAATAATAATAATAGACATAATAAGAACTAAGAAAAAAATATCCCACTGGAGCATTGTAGCAGTCACTCTGGACTGTGCTCTGACCTACAAGAAGCACTGCCCGAACATCAAGCAAAAAGTAGGTGCCAGAAACAATATCATACGAAAGCTGACTGGCACAACCTTGGGATCACAACCAGATACAGTGAAGACATCTGCCCTTGCGCTGTGCTACTCTGCTGCGGAGTATGCATGCCCAGTGTGGAACACATCTCTCCACGTAAAACAGTGGATGTGCCTCTGAATGAGACATGCCGCATTATTATGGGGTGTCTGCGCCCTACACCGCTGGAGAAATTACACTGCTTAGCTGGTATTGCACCACCTGACATCCGCCGGGAAGTAGCAGCCAATAGTGAAAGGACCAAGGCAGAGACATCCCCAGCCCACCCCCTGTTTGGGTATCAGCCAGCACGTCAACGACTTAAATCTAGAAATAGTTTTCTTAGATCTACAGAGATACTCGCTGGAACATCTCAGCAAGCGAGAGTCCAAAAGTGGCAGGCTCAAACCCAGCACCTCAACCAATGGCTGATACCAAATGAGAGACTCCCTCCTGGGCACACAGAAGACTGGGCGACCTGGAAAGCACTGAACAGACTGCGCTCTGGCACCACGAGATGCAGAGCCAATCTTAAGAAATGGGGCTACAGGGTGGAATCCTTGACATGCAAGTGTGGAGAAGAGCAAACCACTGACCACCTGCTGCAATGCAACCTGAGCCCTGCCACATGCACAATGGAGGACCTTCTTGCAGCAACACCAGAGGCACTCCAAGGGGCCAGATACTGGTCAAAGGACATTTAACCAACTACCAGATTCACAAGTTTTGTATTCTGTCTGTTTGTTTGCTTTGTTCTGTTAGAAATGTAATGTAATGGACTGGTTGCTCTGACACGACAAATAAATCTTTGCGCATTGAATGTTTGCCTTTTATGTTTGGAATCCGCCCTGAGTCCCTTTGGAGAGATAGAGCGGAATATAAATAAAGTATTATTATTATTATTATTATTATTATTATTATTATTATTATTCTATGGAGGGGAAAACTTGTCCCCCAGTAAAATGCTACACATTACCAAACTAACATGTCCATAGTACTGTATATTAATACATGAATATATATGGATGTATTTATTTATTTACGGCATTTCTACCCCGCCTTTCTCACCCCGGAGGGAACTCAAGGTGGCTTTATATACAAGCAATGATTCGATGCCTTAAAACACAATGTACACTTCAAAAAATATCAAAACAGATTTTTAAAGTGTATTAATAATAATAAAATAATAAAACTTTATTTATACCCTGCCACCATCTCCCAAGGGACTCGGTGTGGCTTACGTGAAAACAATTAAAACATTTAAAAACAAGTTCCAATGTGTTGTTCACATTTCCAACATTTGTTATTGATATTTTTATACATCAAACTAAGTTTCTGTGGTGTCATATAACACCTAAAGAACACCTTATACCAATTTTATTTCAGTTCTGTTGCATACGTATATTTTAATTTTTTATTCCACATCAACTCCCATTCTTTCAATTTTATGGGTCTACCTATATTGGTGGCCCATTTTATCATATGTTCTTTCATTAATTCTGTTTCTGTGGCCCACAGAATAATAATACAACATGGTGGTCCTGCCCCAAAGCCAGACGCTACTGGAAAATGATACAAGAGGCAAGTCAAAAAATCCTAAAAGTCAACATATAGAGGAAGCCAGAATACTTCCTAATAGGAATTACCGATGAGGACATAAAGCTTGAAGAAAACGAAGATATTTTGTTTACATATCTGACGACTGTGGCCAGAATAATGTATGCCAGAAAATGGAAATTAAAGGATACGGTGACTGAAGAAAAATGGCTAAATAAAGTCTGGGAAATAAAAGATATGGATAAATTGACCTTGTATTTGTGCCAAATTTGGTCCAGTGAATAAAAACACATCCTGCATATTAGATATTTAGATTACGATTCATAACAGTAGCAAAATTACAGTTATGAAGTAACAATGAAAATAATTTTATGGTTGAGGGTCACCACAACATGTGGAACTGTATTAAGGGGTCGCGGAATTAGGAAGGTTGAGAAACACTGATCTAAGGAGATCTGTGATTATTTGGTCAAAAATCGTTGGTTACAAATATACAACAATGTGTTCTTTCTGTGCAGCACTAACAAACTAAGAAGTGTGTACATATTACGTTCTTGTGGGTTTTTTCGGGCTATAGAGCCATGTTCTAGAGGCATTTCTCCTGACGTTTCGCCTGCATCTATGGCAAGCATCCTCAGAGGTAGTGAGGTCTGTTGGAATTAGGAAAATGGGTTTATATATCTGTGGAATGGCTGGGGTGGGGCAAGGAGCTCTTCCCTGCTGCAGTTAGGTGTGAATGTTTTAGCTGATCACCTTCATTAGCATTTGAAGGCCTGCCTGAGCCTGGGAAAATCTCTTGCTGGGAGGTGTTATGATGTGCCTGGTTGTTTCCTCTCTGTTGTTTTGCTGTTGTAATTTTTGAGTGTTTTAATACTGGTAGCCAGATTTTGTTCATTTTCATGGTTTCCTCCTTTCTGTTGAAATTGTCCACATGCTTGTGGATTTCAATGGCTTCTCTGTGTAGTCTGACGTGGTGGTTGTTGGTGTGGTCCAGCATTTCTGTGTTCTCAAATAATATGCTGTACATATTGTGTCAAAGTATGGGGAGGAGGGAATTGGCCCTGTATAAGAAAGGAATGCGGGCCCAAAAAAAAGTCAAAAAGAAAGGAACACATGCAACTGATTTTATATAGTGAATGAAATGTGTAATGTTAGCACAGCGATGGCGGGTTTTTAAGGTACTTTTCAAAGAAGTGCATTTTTCCCTGACATCTGAGGTCTGCAGAGATTTTATGTTTGCCACATTCAGCAGTTTGAATGTCAACGGGGTCAAGGTACCAGAATTCCCGATGGACGGCCTGAGAGCTCATCCAGAACAATCAAACTACTGGCCGCCCCTCCTTGCTCATTATCCAGCTGACTATTGGGGTAAGAGAATTCACCCCGGTGGCTTTAAAGGAGAGATCCAGAGCCAGAAAGATTAATTAGGGAGATTAGACTGCTCTAATAATTCGGTGTTCTAACTCTTTGAAAGGGTGGCCTTCTCCTTCTAAAGGGAAGTAAACGAAAAGGAGAGGGAAAGGGGGAAAATTACTCCTAAACCATGCATAAGTGTTTAATGAACCACTTTTTTGCAAAACACATTTAACTTGCTTGCTTATTTTATTTATCGTGTCATCAGCAACCCGACATTTGTATTACATTTTTAAGAAAAACAAGCAAACAGACAAAACACAGAGTTTGCAAGCTTGGCAGTTGATTAAATGTCCTTTGACCAGTATCTGGCCACTTGGAGTGCCTCTGGTGTTGCTGCAAGAAGGTCCTTGCAGCAACAAAGCAAACAAACAGACAAAATACAAAAATGCAAAATACAGAATACAAAATTTGTGAGTTTGGTAGTTGTTTAAATGTCCTTTGACCAGTATCTGACTACTTGGAGTGCCTCTGGTGTTGCTGCAAGAAGGTCCTCCCTTGTGCATGTGGCAGGGCTCAGGTTGCATTGCAGCAGGTGGTCAGTGGTTTGCTCTTCTCCACACTCGCATGTCGTGGACTCCACTTTGTGGCCCCATTTCTTGAGATTGGCTCTGCATCTCATGGTGCCAGAGCACAGTCTGTTCAGCGCCTTCCAAGCCGCCCAGTTTTCTGTGTGCCCAGGAGGGAGTCTCTCATTTGGTATCAGTCATTGATTGAGGTTCTGGGTTTGAGTCTGCCACTTTTGGACTCTCGCTTGCTGAGGTGTTCCAGCAAGTGTCTCTGTAGATCTTAGAAAATGATTTCTTGATTTAAGTCGTTGATGTGCTGGCTGATACCCAAACAAGGGATGGGCTGGAGATGTCTCTGCCTTGGTCCTTTCACTATTGGCTGCTACTTCTCGGCGGATGCAGGTGGTGCAATACCGGCTAGACAATGTAATTTCTCCAATGGTGTAGGGCGCAGACACCCCGTGATAATGCGGCATGTCTCATTAAGAGCCACATCCACTGTTTTAGTGTGGTGAGATGTGTTCCACACTGGGCATGCATACTCAGCAGCAGAGTAGCATAGCGCAAGGGCAGATGACTTCACTGTGTCTGGTTGTGATCCCAAGTTTGTGCCAGTCAGCTTTCATATGATATTGTTTCTAGCACCCACTTTTTGCTTGATGTTCAGGCAATGCTTCTTGTAGGTCAGAGCATGGTCCAGAGTGACTCCCAGGTATTTGGTGCGCTGCAATGCTCCAGAGGATTCCTTCCCAGGTAATCCTCAGAGCTCGGGATGCTTGTCTGTTCTTAAGGTGAAAGGCATATGTCTGTGTTTTAGATGGTTTTCCCTGGTTTTCCCTGTAGTAGGCAGTAAGAGCACCTAGAGCTTCGGAGAACTTCTGTTCAACCATCTAAAAGCTCCCTGCTTGAGCAGTAATGGCACGATCATCAGCATAGATGAAGCTCTCTGTCCCTTCTGGCAGTGGCTGGTCATTTGTGTAGATGTTGAACATGGATGGAGCAAACATGCTCCCCTGAGGCAGGCCGTTCTTCTATTTCTGCCATCTGCTTCTCTGGCCCTGAAACTCAACAAAGAAGCTCCTGTTTTGTAGCAGGTTTCCTATGAGGCGGGTGAGGTGGTCGTCCTTTGTGATATTATACATTTTTCTCAGGAGGAGGCAGTGGTTTACGGTATCATAAGCCGCTGACAGGTCTATTAGATCAGCCCCCACCCTCTTAACATTTCAAAAAAAGTTAAAGCCTGGCTTTTTGATCAAGCTTTCCCAAATGCAGTTTAGCAGACAAACTCTGACCTTTGGAAGGATTGGACCATGTGATTGGGTAATGATTTTAGTAATGAGACGCCGTGGGTTTATACTTTTATCGGTTTTATTTTATTTTATCAACTGTTATTTATGCTAAATGTTTTAATTGTTCTTTGTTATTGTAGGCATCGAATTGTGCCATTTATAAACTGCCCTGAGGCGCCTTCGGCTGAGAAAGGCGATATATAAATATGGTTAATAATAAATAAATAAATAAATAAATCTATATAAATAAAAATGCAATGTTCGTTTGTGGGATTAACAGAACTCAAAAACCACTGGACGAATTGACACCGAATTTGGACACGATACACCTAACAACCCAATGTATGTCCTTAACTAAAATATATATATATATATATTTCATTTGGGAATTGTAGTTGCTGGGATTTATAGTTCACCTACAATCAAAGAGCATTCTGAACCCCACCAGCAATGGAACTGAACCAAACTTGGCACACCGTTCTCCCATGACCAACAGAAAATACTGGAAGGGTTTGGTGGGCAGTGTCCTTTGGTTTTGGAGTTGTAGTTCACCTACATCTAGAGATCACTGTGGACTCAAACAATGATGGATCTGGACCAAACTCTACACAAATACTCAATATATCCAAATGTGGGAACAGGTGGCGTTTTGGGAAAATAGAATCTTGACATTTGGGAGTTGTAGTTGCTGGGATTTATAATTCACCTACAATCGCAGAGCATTCTGAACCCCAGCAATGATAGAATTGGGCCAAACCTCCCACGCAGAACCCCCATGTGGGCCACAGCTACGCATGGCAGGGGACAGCTGGTAAATAAGTAAATAAATATATGGTTTTGTATTAATTTGATTAAATAAAAATACATTAAATAAAAATTAAATAAATAAATGGTTTTGTATTAATTTGATTAAATAAAAATTAATTATATAAAAAAGCAAAGCTGTCACTATTTCAGTTTCTCCTGTGCAAAATTTTGTATTTTGCAGTATTTCGGAATTCTGAGTAAGAGAGAGGTCAACCCTCCTGTTTAAGAAGTTCCATTGGCTGCCATTTACCTACCGAACCCAATTCAAGGTGCAGGTGCTTATCTACAAAGCCCTAAATGGTTTGGGACCTGCCTACCTGCGTGACCACATCTCCGTCTATGAACCCACATGTTCCCTTCTTTCATCTGGAGAGGCCCTGCTCACAATCCCACCTGCGTCGCAGGTGCATTTGGTGGGGACGAGGGACAGGGCCTTCTCTGTGGTTGCCCCCCGACTTTGGAACTCCCTCCCCAAAGACATTAGACTAGCACCCACATTGGCAGTCTTTAGGAAGAACTTGAAGACCTGGCTATTCCGATGTGCCTTCCGGTGCGTTTGGTCCCTCGTCCCCACCAAACGCACCTGCGACGCAGGTGGGATCGCAAGCAGGGCCTCTCCGGATGAACGAAGGGAGTGCGTGGGTACGTGTGAAAAAGATCTTGGAGTCCTCGTGGACAACAAGTTAAACATGAGCCAACAATGTGATGTGGCGGCAAAAAAAGCCAATGGGATTTTGGCCTGCATCAATAGGAGTATAGTGTCTAGATCTAAGGAAGTAATGCTACCCCTCTATTCCGCTTTGGTTAGACCACATCTGGAATATTGTGTCCAATTCTGGGCACCACAATTCAAGAGAGATATTGACAAGCTGGAATGTGTCCAGAGGAGGGCGACTAAAATTATCAAGGGTCTGGAGAACAAGCCCTATGAGGAGCAGCTTAGGGAACTGGGCATGTTTAGCCTGAAGAAGAGAAGGCTGAGAGGAGATATGATAGCCATGTATAAATATTTGAGAGGAAGCCACAGGGAGGAGGAGGGAGCAAGCTTGTTTTCTGCTTCCTTGGAGACTAGGACGCGGAACAATGGCTTCAAACTACAAGAGAGGAGATTCCATCTGAACATTAGGAAGAACTTCCTGACTGTGAGAGCCGTTCAGCAGTGGAACTCTCTGCCCCGGAGTGTGGTGGAGGCTCCTTCTTTGGAAGCTTTTAAGCAGAGGCTGGATGGCCATCTGTCAGGGGTGATTTGAATGCAATATTCCTGCTTCTTGGCAGGGGGTTGGACTGGATGGCCCATGAGGTCTCTTCCAACTCTTTGATTCTATGTTTCTATGATTCCCAGAATAGGATGACTCACAGCACTATGTCCCAGAAGCACTTTACTAGAGTTTAAGACTCTCTGCACATTGCACTTGCCCAGAATCCCAACATATCACCTTTCACACCCAGCACTTTTTAACCTGTACCCATCACTGGCCTGGCCCTGGTTTTTATTGCGTGATGGTGTAATGTTTTTGTCATTGCTTATGTTTTTAATTTGCTTTGTATTGTATCGTTATTGTTTGCTGTTGTTGTGTTGAGGCCTTGGCCTTTGTAAGCCACATCGAGTCCTTCGGGAGATGTTAGCGGGATACAAATAAAGTTTAATAATAATAAATGTTCAACCAGTAATAGGATCGTGGTGTCCATTTTGTCTCCGTATTTTGTATGCTTTTGTTGCAAGGGTAGCTGCCCCTGTCTTGCACCAGTGTCACACCACGAGGCCCGCAATAATCTCTATTCCCTTCGCGAGAGAGTGCAGGCCAGAGACAGAAGTGTTCAGGTTGAAACCTAACATCCGATGAGCCTTCCAGTATCCGTGCGCATTCTTAAAACCTCCTCCAAACTCCGAGAAGCTGAATGCAGCAGTTGGTTGCCCCCCAGCACTTCCCTTCGAACGGTGGCACCCGGCGCCAACCTCTCTCCCTTGCCTCATTTTTTCAATTCCTTTCCCTGTCACTTTGGAAGCAGGAGGGGAAAATGACCCTTTGTCACTTTGATGGGGAAAGTAAAGCACCATGAACCCCGGCTGTCCAGCAGGAAAGTCTCTCGTCACAGACCGGTGGGCAGGCTGGCCTCAGCCCCTGAGCCCATCAGAAGTGTCTGTCATGGGACTCTCGTCACTTTGTGCAAATGGGAAGGAACCGTTACACAGACCCAGTTGCCTTTCGCCTTCCAACCCTCCCCGCAATTGGAGAGGAAGAAGGCAAGGCAGGGAAAAGGAGGAAGAGAAGGCAGCTGGAGGAGGTCCAAGCACAATTAAGAAGCAGCCTCTAATAATAATCTATATACATAAAAATGTAAAAATTGCGACAGCAAAAACAGCAGAGAGAAAAACAGGCAGGGACATCTAATCACCTTTCTAGAAGAGTTTGCTCCAGGCACAGCTAGCCCATTGTATGCTAATCAAGGTGGTCAGTTGAAAGATCCACACCTAGCCCAACTTACAAAAGCCTTTTGTCTCACCCTGGTCATTCCACAGATATATAAACCCCTTTTTTTCCCAGCTCCAGCAGACCTCACCTCTGAGGATGCTTGCCATAGATACAGCCGAAACGTCAGGAGAAATGCCTCTAGAACATGGCCATATGGCCCGAAAAAACCCACAAGAACTGAATGTAATGTTCGTTTGTGGTATTCACAGAACTCAAAAAACAGTGGGCCAAATGACACCAAATTTGGATAGCATACACCTAACAACCCAATGTATGTCCTTCACTCAAATTTTTTTGATTTTGCCATTTGGGAGTTGTAGTTGCTGGGATTTATAGTTCACCTACAATCAAAGAGCATTCTGAACTCCACCAATTATGGCACTGAATCAAAGGTGACACACAGGACTCCCATGAGCAACAGAAAACACTAGAAGGGTTTGGTGGGCATTGACCTTGAGTTTGGGAGTTGTAGTTCACCTACATCCAGAGAGGACTGTGGACTCAAAACAATGATGGATCTGGACCAAACTTGGCACGAAAACTCAATATGCCCAAATGTGAACACTGGTAGAATCTGGGGAAAATAGACTTGTCATTTGGGAGTTGTAGTTGCTGGGATTTATAGTTCACCTTCAATCAAAGAGCACTCTGAACTCCACTAATGATGGAATTGAACTAAACTTGGCACACAGAACTCCCACATCCAACAGAAAATACTGGAAGGATTTGGTGGGAATTGTCCTTGAGTTTGGGAGTTGTAGTTCACCTACATCCAGAGAGCACTGTGGACTCAAACAATGATGGATCTGGACCAAACTTGGCACAAATATTCCATATGTCCAAATATGAACACAGATGGAGTTTGGGGGAAATAGACCTCAACATTTGGGAGTTGTACTTACTGGGATTTATAGTTCATCCACAGTCAAAGAGCATTCTGAACCCCACAAACGACAGAATTGGGGCAAATTTCCCACACAGAACCCCCATAACCTGCAGAAAATACTTAAGGCCACCCAGTCCAACTCTCTTCACCAGGGCAAGAAAATCTAATCAAAGTCCTCCTCACAAAGAGCCATTCACCCATAGATATAGATAGATATATATGATTCACTCACAGATATAATATCATAGATTTGAAAGGGACATCTAAAGCATGACAATGATTTGTTGCATATTCCAAAGTAGGCAAACCACACACTCTCCACATCAACACTGACAAAGAAACAACAAATACTGTTTACCCACAAACATAAAAAAGTTACATAAATTAGAAACCATTACTTTATTTTCCAGATCACCAGACTGGGCCACAGCAATGCATGGCAGGGGATGGCTAGTAATAAATAAACTTTATTTGTACCCCGCTACCATCTCCCCAAAGGACGTGGTGCAGCTTACATGAGGCCGAGCCCACAATACAACAATAAACAATAGCAACAGTAATACAAAACAATAAATAAACTCATAAGCAGAAAATAAGCAATAAACAATAACACAACGCATTTAAAAACCTATGGCTGGGCCAAATGTAATAATTTTAAAAAATTAAAAAATAATGCTGGGCATGACAAGGTGACATATAACTAGGATAGAAGTTTTGGGGAGGGATGAAATGTGCAGACACACCTAGATCACTAGTAAAGTGTGTTTAGGGACATATTGCTTCCTTATTCTGGGAAGGCACACTGAAACAACCACGTTTTCAGGCTCCTCCTAAAGACTGCCAGAGTTGGGGCTTGCCTAATGTCCTTGGGGAGTGAGTTCCAGAGTCAAGGGATGTCAGGTTTTACAGTGTATTGTAATGTAATATAGCTGAGTCATGCACTGCTAATGGGCTTCTATTGGAAATGCTGAGTCATGCATTGACTGTATATAGAACTTCATTTGGGGAATGTGTTCTGGCCTAGTCCAGGTGATTGGGAATGATGTAATCCTGGGTCTGAGTTAAGTTAATGGGTTGGGAACCAATCAGTGATTGCTATGTGTAAATGAATTGTATATAAGAAAGTCGTGTACAGTGTATATTTCTCCTTGTGCTGTGATGTTGTTCGTCGAAGGCTATATGTAATTAAAAGAACCTGTCTGCTAAGACAAGATATAACTGTGTGCTGTGGTAAGTTTGTAATATCATCTAGACTGGGGGAAAGACAATGGTAAAACTGACAATGGCCGGGCATGTGCTCAAGTATCTGTAAAAGGTTCCAGCGTGGCTGCAGGCTGTGGGAGCAGTTGACTGAAAATACTGTGCAGGAAGAAGCTACTGGAAAGCACTGAAGTTGTGCAACTGATCTGCTGCTGAATTGTGAAGTTATTCTCTTTTTTTTTTAGATATTTTTTTTATTGATTTTCATTTACATACACATTATTAAAAACAGGTATTGGATATAGAGGGAGGTTACAGAGGGAGGTTGTAGTGGGGAGAGGAGGGTTGGGGAAGGGAGGGTAAGGGTTTCGGGTGGGGGGAGAGGATTGGTGGTGGGGGAGGGGGGACGACAGGGGTGGGGTTTGGGTACTTCCAGGTTTATCCGTCGTGGTACAAACATGTTTGGGTTTACTTATTAAATTCGACTTTTACATTTTTTTTCCTCTCCATACTATATTCTACATATATATTAAGTTTTATTTTGCGCCTTGCGGCTAGCTTCTTTAGGAGTATAAAAAGTATCACTATAGTTAATTGCTCCGGGCATATAAGCCCTTATTTTTTCTTTAACAGAAGCTACTGGAAAGCACTGAAGTTGTGCAACTGATCTGCTGCTGAATTGTGAAGTTAATCTCAACAAGGGGCCACCACCGAGAAGGCTCTCTCCCTCGTCCACACCAATCGCGTTTGTGATGGTGGTGGGAGCGCAAGCAGGCCCTCTCCGGATGATCGAAGAGATCGTGTGGGTTTGTACACAGAGATGCGGTCATGCAGGTAGGTGGGTCCTAAACCGTTCAGGGCTTTGTAGGTAAGCACCTGAACCTTGAATTGCGTCCGGTAAATGAACGGCAGCCAATGGAGCTCCTTAAACAGAAGGGTTGACCACTCTCTGTAAGGAGCGCCAGTTAATAACCAGGCCGCAGCTCGCTCGTTGAACCAAGCCTCTCTCCTTGTGCTTAAGACTAAGCTGCTGTGGAGTGTTCTTTTGTTATTATTACTAATTCAAGGACTTTGGCTTACTGCAAAAGCTCTGGGATCTGACTCCTTCCTGCCATCAAACGCACACATCCAGGAGGAGGAGAGAGAGCCCTCAGCACTGTTTCACTGGCAATAGTCAACGTTTCCCTTATTTTTCCATACCTGCTACATGACTGGCTGGCTGCGTCCCTTAAGCAATTTGCAAAGCAGCCACACATCAAGATGGCTGGTGGGAACAGCGAGGTGTCAAGTTACTCAAATTAGATCGGGGACTTGGTTGGCAGGCACCTGCGGAATTTGCCTGGGTCATAATTTCCCTTGTAATATTGCAAGGAAGCTTTGGGCAGATACGGATGTGTTTTTCTTGACAGGGAATGCAGAAAATGGTGCCAGGGATGAATACATACAAGCTGAGAGAGGAATTAAATCAATAGGCTTGCAAGATTTCAGGACCTGGCACTGAGTCTCCAGTTTGCATAGGACCTCCAGGCAAGAGAAGAGGGTTCGAACTCTCCACTTTTGGTGGGCTCGTCTCAAGGCAAGAGGAAAGGACTGTATGGAAATTTCTAGCTCAGTAGTAGAGCAGCAGGTTGCTACAATTTCTACGGTTTTATTCATTTGTTTCTGCAGCTTGTGGGGGAAAACTCCCTGGGGGGCCCTGCTAGGTTAGAGGCAAATAAAGGCAACTCTTCATAGTGACAGATCCTGCATCCATTGATTCGAGCATCCATGAAAACACTCCCTACCAAAAAGAAAAAAAAAGAATTCCAAAAAAGCAAATATTAATTTTGCCATTTTATATGGGGTACCATTTTACTACACTTCTGTATTTAATGGGACTTGAGCATCCATAGTTTTTGGTATCCATGGCAGGGGGGGGGGGGGGGGATCCTGGAACCAAACTGTAGTCTAGATTAAATATCCTTCATCCTACATCCTAAAGTCAGTGTAAGTCAACCCAAGTCCCTTCGGGGAGACGGTGGTGGGATATATCTCAGTCCTGGGATGCACCAGAAATTACAGGTGTGCAATTCGACCAAAAGGCATGCCGTTTTGGGGCCCATTTTCAGCTAACCCCTTATTCTGTTTACTGGGAAGTTACTCAAATTGGGAGGGGTGCTGCCATTTTAATTTGGCAAAAATTCGGCCCATTGGGCCCATTGGCTACAATCTGCATGAAATCTACCTCGGTTTTAGATCCCATTTACAACTGCAGGCCTGCCAACTTTCAAAACAATGCATCAATCTACTGATTTTTAGAATTAAGTTTTAACCATAACAATTTTTAAAATAAGACAAACGACAAGAGAGGGTTCTGGGAATTGTAGTCGCCGGTTGTGTCCTTAAACAGGAGGGTTGACCGCTCCCGTAAGGAGCCCCAGTTAACAACCTGGCCACTGCCTGTTGGACCATCTGAAATTTCTGAGCCGTTTTCAAGGGCAGCCCCACGTAGAGTGCATTACAGTAATCCAGTCTAGAGGTGATTAATGAATGGACCACCCTGGCCAGATCCGCCTTCACAAGGTACGGTTGCAGTGAGCGCATGAGTCTTAATTGTGCAAAGGCCTTCCCAGCCGCCGCCGATGCCTGAGCCTCAAACGTAAGTGAAGAATCCAGGAGGACACCCAAATTGCGGACCTGTGACTTCAGGGGGAGTGCAACCCCGTCCAACACAGGTTGCCACCCTATACCCCAATCTGGTTTACGATCGACCAGGATGACCTCTGTCTTGTCGAGATTGATCTTTCTGAAATATATACAGAAAGTAAAGACTTTCTGTATATATTTCAGATTTCAATATTAATGTCAAAAATACGTAGTATGATTTTATATAGGATTTGTGCTACATTAGAACAGTCAAGACAAATATCACTTAAGTAAAATAAACATTAAATATTAAATAACCAGAAAAATAAAATAAGGTGTAAACACTAAACTAATCTGGGAATCTGCTATTGCAACACATCCAATGAAGTGGTTTAAAACCAGTATAAAAAAGATTAGGACTAAGTACGTTCCAGTCTACTTGGAATACATGAAGCGTGTTGAAGAACTGGTCCAAGAGTCCAGAAGAGCCTTGACTCCCCATGTGACCATCACCCCACTTTCTTTGCTAGTTAGCTCGTACCCAGTATGCTTTATTATCCCAATTGTTTGCCTTAGATAGTTGAGCAAAGAGTTTTCATGGTTGCCTCTCGCTAGCATCGGGGCACTCGTCATCCAGACAGCCAGGCACTCGTCCAACACTCGAGGAGCCTCCTTGGAGTTAGGTGGAAAAGAGTAGTAGAGTTGCATGTCATCTGCGTAGAGATGGCACCCAACTACAAAACTCTGGATGACCTCTCCCAGCGGTTTCATGTAGATGTTAAAAAGCATGGGAGACAGAATGGAGTCTTGCGGGACCCCACAGGTCAAAGGCCAGGGGTCCGAGCAGGTGTCACCCAGTTTCACCATCTGGGATCGACCCTCCAGGAAGAACCGGAGCCACGACAAAGTCGTGCTTCCAAGGTCCATCCCGGAGTTTACCTGTGCAGCTAATGCAGCCTTCTAGTCTTCCACAGTTGTCTAGCTCTGTCCTAAAAGATCCTCCCCAAAACATAGAACAGGATCTGCTTTTTGTAGAGCAGAATGGCAATATAAACAGCAAGGAATGATAAGCACAAGTAGAAAATAAATACCAAAGGGTTCTGTGTCTCATTCAAAGTTAGCACCCAGGTTTCGTTATCTATCTCGATGACACACTCCCATTTGTTCTTTCTGAAGGAACCATTCCCTAAAGTCACCTTCCTAGCCTGCAAGGTTCTCCTCTGCTTTTGACAGATGAACGCTCAAATACTACGCATATTGTCCCTATCAACCCCTGACTGACGTTCTCAGCTGGGCAAATTAAAGCGCAATGTTTCATCTTGTTTTATGATACGTATGATGAACCATATGTTCCCCAAAACAAAAGTGTCCAAATGTGGAGGGAGGAGGGGAAGTTGACGGATAAACAACACAGCACATTCGAGGATACTGTGTCTTTTCCAGGGGTTTCTCATTAATCTCAGGAACAAAGGGAAAAATAGGACTAATAGAAATTATCGTGCACAGAAGAGATGATCATAGGTAACAACGCACAAGGTCAATGAAAGGTGTGTTACTGGCCTCTTTTCCCATAAATTATGGTACTTTTGGCTCATGCTCAAGACCAGCCAAAACATTTCAGGACTGCGGGAAGATTATAATTATCTGCCCGTGCTCCCAGAAGTAACAAAAACCATAAACACCAAAGTAAAGTCCCACTTCCAAAGAGTTGAGTGACTCAAGGAAAAATAGGACTAGATCAGTACCATTAGTGTTGCCAGAAAGGAGACTGATTGACACCTCCTCCCCAATGTTTCATAATTCCTGATATATATTTCCATTCCATGCTATATAATTGCCATATATACTCGAGTATAACTCGAGTATATATTTTAACATGTATGCAGAACACATCATGCGAGGATGTGCGGGGCTTGAAGAATGCAAAGCTGGGGTGAAAATTGCTGGAAGAAACATTAACAACCTCAGATATGCAGATGACACCACTCTGATGGCCGAAAGAGAGGAGGAGCTGAAAGGTGAAAGAAGAAAGCGCAAAAAGCCGGGTTGCAGCTAAACGTCAAAAAAACCAAGATTATGGCAACAAGAATGATTGACAACTGGAAAATAGAGGGAGAAAATGTGGAGGCCGTGACAGACTTTGTATTTCTAGGCGCAAAGATGACTGCAGATGCAGACTGTGGCCAGGACATCAGAAGACGCTTCCTTCTTGGGAGGAGAGCAATGTCCAATCTTGATAAAATAGTCAAGAGTAGAGACATCAGACTGGCAACCAAGATCCATTGCCTAGTCAAAGCCATGGTCTTCCCTGTAGTCACCTACGGATGTGAGAGCTGGACCTTAGGGAAGGCTGAGCGAAGGAAGAGAGATGCTTTTGAGCTGTGGTGTTGGAGGAAAGTGCTGAGAGTGCCTTGGACTGCGAGAAGATCCAACCAGTCCATCCTCCAGGAAATAAAGCCCGACTGCTCACTGGAGGGAAGGAGACTAGAGACAAAGTTGAAGTCCTTTGGCCACATCATGAGGAGACAGCAAAGCCTAGAGAAAGGAATGATGCTGGGGAAAGTGGAAGGCAAAAGGAAGAGGGGCCGACCAAGGGCAAGAGGGATGGATGGCATCCTTGAAGTGACTGGACTGACCTTGAAGGAGCTGGGGGTGGTGACGGCTGACAGGGAGCTCTGGCGTGGGCTGGTCCATGAGGTCTCGAAGAGTCGGAGACGACTGAACAAATGAACAACAACAAAGCTGACCCGAATATAAGCCGAGGCATCTAATTTTACCACAAAAAAACTGGAAAAATGGATTGACTCAAGTATAAGTCAAAGGTGGGAAATGCAGCAGATACTAGTAAATTTCAAAATAAAAATAGATACCAATAAAATTACATTAATTAAGCATCAGTAAATTAAATGTTTTTGAATATTTACATAAAAATGACATTTAAGATAAGACTGTCCAGCTCTGATTAAACCATTATTCTAACCTTCTTCAATGTAAATGTGTTTACGTATCCTTCCAATAATAATAAAGAGAGAAAAATAAGAAATGCAACAACAACAACAACAATGCTACAATGTAATAAGGGTTTCTGGACCATAATAAATAAATGTATGTAATAATAATAATAATAATAATAATAATAATAGAAGAGTAAAATAATGGAAATGTAATAACAGTAATAATAGAGTAAAATAATAAATGTAATAATAACAATAATAATAGAGAAAAATAATAAATGTAATAATAATAATAATAGAGTAAAATAATGGAATGTAATAATAACAATAATAGAGTAAAATAATAAATGTAATAATAACAATAATAATAGAGAAAAATAATAAATATAATAATAATAATAATAGAGTAAAATAATGGAATGTACTAATAACAATAATAGAGAAAAATAATAAATGTAATAATAACAATAATAATAGAAAAAATAATAAATGTAATAATAATAGAGTAAAATTATGGAATGTAATAATAACAATAATAGAGTAAAATAATAAATGTAATAATCAAAATAGAGAAAAATAATAAATATAATAATAATAATAGAGTAAAATAATAAATATAATACTTATATAGTAATATAATAAATGTAATAATAATAATAATAGTGAAATAATAAATGTAATAAAATAATAATAAGAACAGAGTAAAATAATAAATAACCTTAACTCGAATATAAGCCGAGGGGAGCTTTTTCAAGCTAAAAAAAGGGCTGAAAAATTTGGCTTATATTCAAATATATGCGGCCCTTTTAAAAATTAATTTTGAAAATTCAAACTTTCATGGAAGGTCTCATTCTGTAAAAGTAACAAGAAGTCTTTAATGTTACTATAAAGTTTTCATTTCTCTAACCAGTTCATTAACCAAACGGCATTTGTTTCCAGGATCACTGGGATAATTTTAGATTTTTCTCCATACGCCACTGAATTCATTTCAGCTCGAAATAAATATGATGTTGAGAATACGCATAAGACAGCTGTTAGATAAATTGATGTAACTGCTAAAACATACTGCTGTAATTGTTAAACAATGATAGAATCAAATGAAAATATGGCATTAAAGAGGGGACGGCGCACCAATCCGATTCTCAAAGAACAGATGAAAAACCGCTCAGTGTTGACTTTAGGGGTGCTAGTAAAAGATGTAAAAGGATGCTATGCCGAGACGTAACTGTCATTCTGGAACTGGTTTCAATGAGACATGGCAGAAAGGGCAATTGTAGGAATGGCACCCTTGAGAACCGGACTACCAGTGACATTAATGACACAGTTTGCCATGGCATGGAAGCCTTAGCTTTCCCATTTTGGCAGCATAGGCATGTCTAGACTGAAACCCTGGCATGAGTTGGGGAGGAGTATTTCAATCCAAGTTGGAGATGGGAGGTCATGCTTGCAATTGGCACTTGGAGAGGGAGAATTGCAATTGAAGAATTGCAACTGGAGAAGGAGAAGCTCCCCTTGGAGTGAATTGAAGTATTTCCCCACAAGGTGTGAGAATGCTGAGCTGGAACCAAACTATGTCAGATGGCAAAGAATTAAAGTGGTCTACTACCTGCACAAAAAGGGTCCCATTAGGATCTAGCTCTCTGCAACAGTAAACTTGTACCAAACGCAAGCATTTTGGATAAGGGGTATGTCATCAATTGGGGGCCCCTTCCCCCAGAACCAACTGCTACTCTGAGCCAGAGTGAAGAGAGAGGGGGCCAGGGGACAGTTCCACCTTGTCTCCTGCATATGTCAAAAGGTGGTGACCCCTCACCCCAGCACCAACTGCTATTCTGAGCCAGAGTGAAGAGAGGGGGGGGGGGCAAGAGACAGTTCCATCTTGTCTCTTGCATATGTCATCAGTTGGGGACCCCTCCCCCCAGCACCAACTGCTACTCTGAGCCAGAGTGAAGAGAGAGGGGGGCAAGAGACAGTTCTATCTTGTCTCCTGCATATGTCATCAGTTGGGGACCCCTCCCTCCAACACCAACCTCCGCTCTGAGTGAGAGTGAAGAGTGAAGGGGCCAGGGGACAGTTCCACCTTGTCTCCTGCATATGTCAACAGTTGGTGAGCCCTCCCCCCAGCACCAACTGCTGCTCTGAGCCAGAGTGAAGAGAGAGGGGGTCAGGGGACACTTCCATCTTGTCTCCTGCATATGTCATCAGTTGGGGACCCCTCCCTCCAACACCAACCACCGCTCTGAGCCAGAGTGAAGAGAGAGGGTACCAGGGGACACTTCCATCTTGTCTCCTGAATATGTCATCAGTTGGGGACCCTCCCCCCAGCTGCTCTGAGTTAGAGTGAAGAGAGAGGGGGTCAGGGGACACTTCCATCTTGTCTCCTGCATATGTCATCAGTTGGGGACCCCTCCCTCCAACCCCAACCACCGCTCTGAGCCAGACCGAAGAGAGAGGGGGCGTGGTCCAAGCCACTCTCAGAACTTTCCTCCAACACAACAATTCAAAAGCATATGGTTTGGTTGCCCTGTGAAATTTAGCTCCATCACAGCTACATCCAAAGCTTGAAAATGGAAGGCTCCTTTTGAATCAAATTCTTAATATTGGGGGGAGGGGGGAGCAGCAAGAGGCATGTTGGAACTCGCTTCAAAAGTGCTAAACATCCAAACTAGATCCGAATCAAGGGTATTTCCACACAAGCCTACTAGATAGCCTCTGTGGTTCCTTTCAGGTCTACAATTCTATGATCCTATCATTTTGAATCTAAATAGCGGAAAACTTGAGGTCTGGTACATCATTCCATTTCTTGCTTGCTTGATAGAGAAGCAGCAATGGAAGAACAATTGCCTTGTAGTAAGGACCCCAAATAAGGTAGCCAATATAGTTGGGGGTAGGAGTTTCCAAGCTACCATTTGTGAGTAATGCTTCTCCTCCCACATCAAAAATTCATAAGGGGAACTCGCAAATGTATCCCCAAGGTGTCATAGACCTTGCCAGAAAGAGAGACTATAATATCAAATGATACATTTCCCTGGAAAGAGAGGACTGACGCCTTGGTCTCAAACCCACAACAGAAACCCCAGGGAGCCTCACATCAGGCTCCAGTCCAGCAGGGCAAGGAAGCGGGTCAAGTGGGTCAATTTCTGCTCACCTCTGACCTCCATAGGGAAGTTAGGTTTCTACCTTCCTGATTCTGAAGTTGTCCTGCCAGGCACAAACCTCCCAAGCACCTTGGGAAGGAAGGGAGCTGCTCCTATATCTATCTGAGATGCTGAATTAGAAAGCAACTCCCTTTCCCAACTTCACAATCAAGCATTCAATCAGATTGCTCATAACATCCAAGCTGCGATATATAAGACTGTTGCAAATCTCTCCTACACTTCCTCCACTGATTTTCATTCGATTTATTTAAGCAAGCTGTCAAACTGTTTAAAAGCTATTTCAGTTTTGCAGTCCACTAGTCTCTCACCCAACAACAGCCTTCTTCCGAGAGTATCGGGGAAATAGAGGTCGTTCTTTACAGTAGTTAGCTGCGGTTTATTTAGATAATTACAGAGTTCGCAATTTGGTGATGTTATTCCTGAATGAGCAAATTCTGCAGCTTTCTCTACTTTATTTATTTACTAGCCGTCCCCTGCCACGCATTGCTGTGGCCCACATCAGGGTTCTGTGGGGAGGTTTGGCCCAATTCTATCGTTGGTGGGGTTCAGAATACTCTGTGATTGTAGGTGAACTATAAATCCCAGTAACTACAGCTCCCACATGTCAAGATTCTATTTTCCCCAAACCCCACCAGTTGGGCATATTGAGTATTCGTGTAGAATTTGGTCCAGATCCATCATTGTTTGGGTCCACAGTGATCATTGGATGTAGGTGAACTACAACTCCCAAACCAAAGGTCACTGCCCACCAAACCCTTCCAGTATTTTCTGTTGGTCATGGGAGATCTGTGTGCCAAGTTTGGTTCAATTCCATTGTTGGTGGGGTTCAGAATGCCTTTGATTGTAGGTGAACTACAAATCCCAGCAATACAACTCTCAAATGTCAGGATTCTATTTTCCCCAAACTCCACCAGTGTCCACATTTGGGCATATTGAGTATTCGTGTAGAATTTGGTCCAGATCCATCATTGTTTGGGTCCACAGTGATCACTGGATGTAGGTGAACTACAACTCCAAAACTACAACTCCAAACCCTTCCAGTATTTTCTGTTGGTCATGGGAGAACTGTGTGCCGAGTTTGGTTCAATTCCATTGTTGGTGGGGTTCAGAATGCTCTTTGATTGTAGGTGAACTATAAATCCCAACAACTACAACTCCCAAATGTCAAGATAGATTTTCCCCAAACTCCAGTAGTGTTCAAATTTGGACATATTGAGTATTCATGCCAAGTTTGGTCCAGATCCATCATTGATGGAGTCGAGAATGCTCTTTGATTGTACGTGAACTATAAATCCCAGCAACTACAACTCCCAAATAACAAAATCAATTTTTTTAGTGAAGGACATACATTGGGTTGTTAGTTGTCTTGTGTCCAAATTTGGTGTCAATTTGTCCAGTGGTTTTTGAGTTCTGTGAATATCACAAACGAACATTACACTGCTATTTATATAGATGACATTTCTAGCCCGCCTTTCTCAGCCCTCAAGGCGGGTTACAGATTGGCAACAGTTCGATGCCACACATTCATAAAAGATACAAAGATACACACATAGCAACATAGGAGGCTCCACTGGCTGCCAGTTTGCTACCGGGCACAATTCAAAGTGCTGGCTTCGGCCTATAAAGCCCTACACGGCACCGGCCCAAATTACCTGTCCGAATGCATCTCCCCCATGAACCATCGCGGAGATTAAGATCCTCCGGAGAGGCCCTGCTTTCCATCCCACCTTTGTCACAGGCGCGACTGGTGGGGACGAGAGACAGGGCCTTCTTGGTGATGGCTCCCCGGCTATGGAACTCCCTTCCTGGTGAGATCAGGTCAGCCCCCTCCCTTCTGTCCTTTAGAAGGATGGTAAAAACTTGGTTGTGGGACCAAGCTTTCGGGACAGGGCAATAAAGAGGCAATAGGAAAGATGCCCAGGCCAATTAGATTTGACGTGGATGGCTAGGACGGTTTTAAATGGTGTATTTTTATATTTTGATTAAAAAAAATAACATTTATGTATTGTATGTGAATCTGTATCCAGGCATTGAATGTTTGCCGTGTATCTGCTGTGCTCCGCCCTGAGTCCCCTTCGGGGTGAGAAGGGTGGAATATAAATGTTTTAAATAAATTATAATTATAATTATAAAACCATATAATCACCGGAGTCGTCCTTTGGTCAATTATGATTGGTGGCTCCCTTGTCAATGAGGTAGTGATAGTGAATCCACCCCAGACTTTAACCTGCATCTTAAATGAGTAAATTCGCTGCCCCGCAGACAACCATTACCAACCATTGCATTTGGACAGACTTTATGACTACTAGGCATGTGCAAAAAAATTGGAGGACTCGGAAATCGGAAGGAAATCGGAAGTTTTGTAAGTCGGAAGCCATATCCAAAGTGTTTGCGTGGCCTACATCAAATATTTTAGAATCGAAATTTACCCCATGCTTTTACCCAAGTCAACCCCAACCGGGACCACCTTCTACCTGGAAACCAATGCCCTCACTGCGGGAGAACATGCAGATCAAGAATTGGGCTCCACAGTGACCTACAGATCCACCGTCAGTACACTAATCCTGGAAGACAACAAGGGATCACCTAAGTAAGTAAGTAAATAAGTTTAAGAAGAAGGAAGATAGAAGCCTCTAAATTTCCCACAAATTTAGTAATTTAATTATGTGCATGCATAATTACGGTAATGAAGTAGTTCATTATTCTCGTTATAGTCATGGAATTTTCACTATGTATACTTTAGAAACACTTTAGAAATGAAGCATCCACACACACACACACGCCGTTTTGTATTGACTTTTGAACCATTTTTGATGGATCGCACATCCCTAATAACTACACTTTACTTCCAATCTTCTCTCCATATTAGCATCTTTAAAACAATGTAAAAATGTCACCAACAGTGTTGTAGAATTTGAAGTCCCCTGAAGTCACAGGTCCGCAGTTTGGGTGTCCTCCTGGACTCATCACTTATGCTTGAAGCTCAGGCATCGGCAGTGGCCGGGAGGGCCTTTGCACAATTGAGACTCACGCGGCAACTGCGACCATACCTCGTGAAGGCAGGTCTGGCCAGGGTGGTCCATGCCTTAGCCACCTCCAGATTGGACTACTGTAATGCGCTCTAGGTGGGGCTGCCCTTGAAAATGGCCCGGAAATTTCAGTTGGTTCAATGGGCGGCGGCCAGGTTGTTAACTGGTGCTCCTTACAGAGAGAGGTCAACCCTCCTGTTCAAGGAGCTCCATTGGTTGCCGTTCATTTTCCAGGCTCAATTCAAGGTGCAGGTGCTTACCTACAAAGCCCTAAACGATTGGGACTCACCTACTGTGTGACCGCATCTCCGTATACAAACCCACACGATCTCTTCGTTCATCTGGTGAGGCCCTGCTCACGTTCCCACCAGCATCGCAAGCGCAATTGGTGGGAATGAGGGACAGGGCCTTCTTGGTGGTGGCCCCACGACTCTGGAACTCCCTCCCCAAGGACATCAGGCACTCTCCAACACTGGCAGTCTTCAGAAGGAGCTTGAAAACATGGATGTTCCAGTGTGCCTTCCCAGATTAAGGAATCCCAAGCAATGTCCCTAATGCACTTTATGGGAGAGCTAGAATTGTCTGCACACCCTTCTATTCCCAAAATATCCATCCTACCATACCTGGACATGCCCAGCATTTTTTAGAATTTTAACCATTACATTTGGCCCTGCCACAGGTTTTTAACAGTGTCGGGTTTTTGTTATTGTTCTGCTTTGTTATGAGTTATTTCTTGTTGCATTGTATTGTTGTTGTTGCGTTTTTGCTAATGATGTACTTTGTGCTCGGCCTCTTGTAAGCCGCACCGAGTCCTGTGGGAGATGGTAGCGGGGTACAAATAAATTATTATTATTATTATTATTATTATTATTATTATTAGGTTCTTGTGGGTTTTTTCAGGCTATAGGGCCATGTTCTAGAGGCATTTCTCCTGACGTTTCGCCTGCATCTATGGCAAGCATCCTCACAGGTGAGGATGCTTGCCATAGATGCAGGCGAAACGTCAGGAGAAATACCTCTAGAACATGGCCCTATAGCCTGAAAAAACCCACAAAAACCTAGTGATTCCAGCCATGAAAGCCTTCGACAATATTATTATTATTATTATTATTATTATTATTATTATTATTTTATCTCCATATTCACGGGAAACATTATGACAGGCAACCCTCCACTCCACTCCCAGAAAGACGTCCACCAAGGGATCACAGAGTCATAGACAACAACATCAAACACATCCATATACTAAAATCTGTGAATCATGTCATACTGTATGACTTTACGAACATCCAACTATGTTTCCCTTCTTCTGACCGGGTATGTCTCCATTTTTCAAAGATCCGTGCTCAGATAATGGTGAAAATTCCATCATGTTTGGGATGTGGTCTGTTTAAAAATCTTGCGAGACAAAATCTGTTCTGGCTCTCCGATAAATATTATGACTCTGTCGAATCAAACTGGATGTAAGCAAACAAATGTGAACACCGAGGACAGCAGATAGCAGTGGTACAGGATTGTGTATATTTATGAATGGGCGACTCTCACGCTCCATTTCACTTATTTCCTCATTTTTTTTAACATTATGCTCAATCTTTCCAACTTTCTCATCGGTTTCTGATTTGGTGAAATGCATACATGCATGTCTTTCTCAAAATGCAACCTTTTTGGTATGAATGTTTCTAATATTTGAATTTCCACAAGCTGGAAATACTTAACTCCCTCCAAGAAAAGTATTTTTGTGCACACTTGTCTATGCAAGTCATTCATATGCATTTTTACATATACAGTCAGCCCAAATTTGGCTGTCAGTTAGGTGTCAGTTTTGTGGATTAGGTGTCAGTTTTGTGGATTTGATTATTTATGGATTTGTGGTGCAGAGGGTTAAAGCACTGAGCTGCTGACTGAAAGGTTGGTGGTTTGAATCAGGGGGCAGGGTGAGCTCCCACTGTTAGCTCCAGCTTCTGCCAACCTATTATTATTATTATTATTATTATTAACTTTATTTGTACCCCACTAGCATCTCCCGAAGGACTTGATGCGGCTTAGAAAGGCCAAGGCCTCAAAAACATAGCATAACAAATACACAACTTAAAGCAAATCAAAACAATTAAAGCAATAATAAAAACAACAAAAACAATAAAAACAATACACCAAAACACAATAAAACTGGGACCGGGCTAAATGTAATAGGTACAGATTTAAAGTGCTGATGTGACAGGTGGTATGTCGGATTTTAGGGTAAGTGCAGTGTGCAAGCAACCTTAAAGTCTAATAAAGTGCTTCTGGGATAGGTTGTTGGAGATTTCCTATTCTGGAAAGGCACATCGGAACAGCCAGGTCTTCAAGTTCTTCCTAAAGACTGCCAACGTAGTGGCCTGTCTAATATCTTTGGGGAGGGTGTTCCAGAGTCAGGGGGCCACCACAGAAAAGGCCCTGTCTCGCGTCCCCACCAGACGCGCCTGTGACGCAGGTGGAATCACGAGCAAAGCCTCTCCGGATGAGCGAAGAGAAGGCGTGGGTAGTAGTTTGAAAACATCTAAATATGAGTAGATCAATAGGTACCTCTTTGGTGGGAAGGTAATGCTGGCCACATGACCTTGGAGGTGTCTACGTTCTTCGCCTTAGAAATGGGGATGAGCACTATCCTTCAAAGTTGGACACAACTTAATGTCAAGGGGAAAAGTTGACAATAGAATTCTGTTCAATTCAGCACGGAAGAGAAGATTGATTCCTGCCCTTCCCAGTAGACTCAGACAAAAGTACACTGCTGCACTAAAATACCTCGCTCGCTTGTGTATTCTTCCTCCTTAATAACTTTTTATCACCTTAGCCATATGCTCAAATTGCTTCAGACTGTACAATGTTGGACCAAGTTATAAAGATAAAGGTTTCCCCTTGATATTAAGTCTAGTTGTGTCCTACTCTGTGGGGTGGTGCTCATCTCCATGTCTAATCCAAAGAGCTGGCATTGTCCATAGGCACCTCCAAAGTCATGTGGCCAATATGAGTGCATGGAGCACCATTACCTTCCAGCAGAAGCGGTACCTATTGATCTACTCATATTTGAATGTTTTCAAACTGCTATGTTGGCAGAAGCTGGGGCTAACAGTGAGAGTTCACCCCACCCCTAGATTCGATAGTAATAGTAATAATAACCTGCCTGTCCTTGTGGCCCAGTTTACCTGTCCAAACTTATTCTCCCCTACAAACCATCAAGGGCGTTAAGATCTTCCGGAGAGGTCCTGCTCTCGGTCCCACCACCTTCGCAATTGCGTTTGGTGGGGATGAGAAACAGGGCCTTTTCTGTGGTGGCTCCCCAGATATGGAACTCTCTCCCGAATGAAATTAGATCTGCCCTCTCCCTCTTGATCTTTTGGAAGCAAGTGAAGTCTTGGTTGTGGAACAAGGCATTTGTGATGGCTGAGACCAATAATTGACTAAGGTATTGACCACAATTGATTCCTGCTCTTCCCAGTAGACTCAGACAAAAGTGCACTGCTGCACTGAAATACTTCGCTTGTGTATTCTTCCTCCTTAATAACTTTTATCATCTTAGCCATATGTTCAAATTGCTTGGCCAAATGCATCCCAGTTTCAGACTACACTGAAATACTTCGCTTGTGTATTCTTCCTCACACCCCCCCCCCCCCGATTCGATAGTAATAGTAATAATAACCTGCCTGTCCTTGTGGCCCAGTTTACTTGTCCGAACATATTCTTTCCTACAAACCATCAAGGGCGTTAAGATCTTCCAGAGAGGCAGTTGCGTTTGGTGGAGATGAGAAACAGGGCCTTTTCTGTGGTGGCTCCCCAGATATGGAACTCTCTCCCAAATGAAATTAGATCTGCCCCCTCCCTCCTGATCTTTAGGAAGCAAGTGAAGTCTTGGTTGTGGAACAAGGCATTTGAAGAGTGATGGCTGAGACCAGTAATTGACTAAGGCAGGGGTCCTCAAACTTTTTAAACCGGGGGCCAGTTTACTGTCCCTCAGACCTTTGGAGGGCCGGACTATAGTTTGTTTGTTTTTTTAAAAAAATCAATTTAAAAATCCCTCTGCACATTGCAGATATCTTATTTTGCTGTGTGGAAGGGTTCTTTCTAGCCCTCTTTAGGCAGTAATTCCAGGAGCAGAGAATGGGAAATCTTCCTATTTCTAGTCTGACCAAAATCTGGCTACCAGTATTAAAAAAAAACTCTAAAATTATAACTGTAAATAAAGAACAACACTCAAACACAGGGGAACTCCAGACAAGAAACCATCAGGGCCAGCTAATCACCTCTCAACAAAGGATTCTCCCTAAAAACTGTCAGGCTATGAAGCGGCAATCAAGGTGGCCAATTGAAACATTCATACCTACCTCCAACAGACAAGAGTTCTTTCTCCCACCCTGGATCTTCCACAATTATCCTAGTTAAAGGTTTTCCTCTGACATGAAGTCAGTCCTGTCTGACTCTGGGGTGTGGTGCTCACCTGCATTTCTAAGTCGAAGAGCCAGTGTTGTCCGTAGACACTTCCAAGGTCATGTGGCCAGCATGACTGCATGTAGCGCCGGGGCAGCCTCCCTTGGCTGGCTCAGGCTGTCCATCGGGCCTGACGGATAGCATGAGCCAGCCAATGCAGGGGCACTGTGTGTGGGGGGGGGGGCGCTCCTCCTCCGCGGGCCGGATCAGGGCCCTTGGCGGGCCGGAAGTGGCCCGCGGGCCATAGTTTGGGGACCCCTGGACTAAGATATTGACCACAATATGCGGACTATGTTGGACATTGTTTCTATCCTGGCTTTTTATTGTTTATACATGATGTTTTAATGATTTGTTTGTGAGCACTGAATCCTTGCTGTTAGCCGATCTAAGTCCCTCTATGGAGGTAGAGAAGATCGGGACAGAAATGTTTTAAATAAATAAATAAACTTATGGTGACCTCATGGATTTTGAAAGGTTTTCAAATGTGGTTTTGGCAGTTTTCACCCCTGAAATATAGCTTACAATGTCTGGTATCTATTGGTTATCTTCCATCCAAGTATTAACCAAGACTGGCGCTACGTACCTTACAAATCCAGACAAAATCTCATACTTTTATGTATTCTGACCCTAAGACATCTATAATAAGATATCACCTTGTTGCTTTTTTGGGTCATTACGGTCTTTGCCTGGCTTCAAGATGGCGATGACTCTTGCTTTCCTCCAGATTTTGGGGATCTGACAGGATGCAGTGCAGTTGTTCATCAGCTCCAGCAGCCAGCGCCTTGCTTTGGGACCAAAGTTCTTGATTTGTTCCATCCGTAGATCATCCAGGCCAGCTGCTTTGCCATTTTTACATTTATTGAGAGCCATGTCCAATTCAGTAGGTGTAAAGGGTTCGTGGAGGTTGTTGTTCTCAATCTCTGGTTGCCTGGCTATTGGTTTCTTTCCTACTTTGGTGGCAAAGTTGGGTTTCCCATTCTTCAAGAGTTGGTGTGCTATCTGATCTGCCTTTATGTTGGCATGGGTATTAGTTTGTGAGGGGTCATTGCTCAACCGTCTCAGCAGCCTCCACACCTTCTGGCTGCTCCTGCCCATGTCGACCTCTGTGATCAGCTTGATCCACTGTTCTTTCTTGGCTTCAGAGATGGAGGACACAATGCTCTGCGCTGCCTGAAAGGTTTGCTCACTAAATGGGTCTTCGTTGTGGAGCCTGCAATAGTTTTCCAACAAGGCAGCTGTTTCAGGAGTAATGCCCTGAAGGTAGTTGGTTCTGCAGCCTCTTGGTATGGAGGCCCGTGAGCAGGTTTTCACAATTTCAATAAATGCATGCCCAGTGTGGAACACATCTCACCACACTAAAACAATGGATGTGGCTCTGAATGAGACATGCCGCATTATCACGGGGTGTCTGCGCCCTACACCACGGGAGAAATTACACTGCTTAGCCGGTATTGCACCACCTGACATCCACCGGGAAGTAGCAGCCAATAGTGAAAGGACCAAGGCAGAGACATCTCCAGCTCATCCCTTGTTTGGGTATCAGCCAGCACGTCAACAACTTAAATCTAGAAATAGTTTTCTAAGATCTACAGAGACACTCACTGGAACACCTCAGCAAGCGAGAGTCCAAAAGTGGCAGGCTCAAACCTGGAACCTCAACCAATGGCTGATACCAAATGAGAAACTCCCCCCTGGGCACACAGAAGACTGGGCGACTTGGAAGGCGCTGAACAGACTGCGCTCTGGCACCACGAGATGCAGAGCCAACCTTCAGAAATGGGGCCACAAAGTGGAATCCATGACATGCGAGTGTGGAGAAGAGCAAACCGCTGACCACCTGCTGTAATGCACCCTGAGCCCTGCCACATGCACCATGGAGGACCTTCTTGCAGCAACACCAGAGGCACTCCAAGTGGCCAGATACTGGTCAAAGGACATTTAACTAACTACCAAACTCACAAGTTTTGTATTTGTCTATTTGTTTGCTTTGTTCTGTTAGAAATGTAATATAATGGACTGGTTGCTCTGACACGACAAATAAATAAAAAAAATAACCTTGTTGCTGTTGTCGGTCTTCATTTCATTCCAAGCTTCTGGCAATGCTAGGAACTAGGGCTGGGCGGCTTCGTTTCGTTAATTCGTAATTCGTTAAAATATTCGTTAATTTTTCAATTACAAAACGATAACGAACCAGTCTGGAGCAATTTTTTTAAAAAACAAATTTTTAAATCGTTTCGTAAATGTTTTGTATTTCGTTATTGTATTCGTTTCGTTATCGTTTTGAGGTCGTTTCGTTATTATTTCCGCATGTCTGGGGCAAGTTTTATAGTTGTTTTTGGTTTTCTAAGGGTTTTTATAGTTGTTTTTGGTTGAATTAAGCTTCAGAAGTTCCCCCTGTCCCATTTGGAGGTTTTTTAGCGTATTGCGCGGTCGCGTCCACCATTAACAAATCGATTCGTTATTGTTTCGGAAATCGATTCGTTATTGTTTTGTAATTTTTTCACATTTACGAAATTTTGTAAATATCGAACTTTTTTAAAGGAAAATTTTGTAATTATTTTAAATAACGAAATGCAAAAACCCCCAAAAAACGAATCGATTTTAGAAACAAATTTTTCCGTTGTTACCCAGGCCTACTAGGAACTCATCATGGGACTCTCTTGGCTAGATTTGTTCAAAGAAAGGTTGCCAGTGCATTCCTCTGAAGCTGAGAGCAGAATCGGATTTGAACTATCAACCTTTCAGTCAGCAAGTTCAGCAGATCAGCGGTTTAACCTGCTGCGCCACCAGGGATCCAAGATATTTATTTATTTACTTTATTTATTTACCGCTTTTCTCAGCCCTCAGGTGACTCAAGGCGGTGAACAACATCGATACAAAACACAACATCGAAACAAAACAAGATATAGCAGGGAGTTTTCCTGGGACCCTTCTCCTCTGGGATCTACCCACATTGATTTTCTGGAAGTCAGCAGGAAGACCCTAAATGTATGGATTCTGACAACCCATTGGCTTCAGTCCCGAGAAGAAACAATTCTAATCCCAAAATTACCAATGTGTATTCATTGTTTCCATTGTTTGTCTCACTCTAACTGCACCTAAAGAGGAAGCCAGAAGAAGATGAGGGAAAAATCTCTCTCTGGTTTTTCCCAAAATAAAGAAAATTGAGTTCTTTGCAAATAAAGAAAAACAGGGGTGTCAAGACACCAGCAGGGAAAGGTGCCATATTCCAAACACATGAACGATGCCGGGAAGGCTAACTCCACTCAGCTGTGTTTGATCAAGGTTAGCAGAAATGGTTTACAAAACAGAAAACAGCCATCCGATTCCAGGAGAAATTGCTCTTTATTTCACTCCCCTACGGTGGGTGCCTAGTCTTAGGAGCCAAGAGAGTTTCATATAAACACACGTGTTTGCTTGGCTCTTTCCGTGGGCGATGGAAAAATGCCACGCAAATTAGCACTTCCTGCCTAAAAAAGGAATGCCAAATCTGGCATCAAACAGAGACTGGAGAGAAGATGACAGATGAAGGAACCAAACAGAGTGCTGGAAGCAAAGGCCATCATCCAAATGCCCCAGAAACATTTGTGTTTGGTTCAGAACATCATACCTCGAAGCTGTTCCAAACTGTAAAAGCTCCCAATGATGGCATGAACATTTCGGTAAGGAAGGAACTCATGAAATACTTAGTGTGCTTCCTTGGCAGCCTTGGTTAAGAGACTGTGCTACTTGAGACTAGTAAAGAAATAACATGGGTTGTTGTAGGTTTTTCCGGGCTATATGGCCATGTTCTGGAGGCAATTTTTCTCCTGACGTTTCGCCTGCATCTATGGCAAGCATCCTCAGAGGTAATGAGGTCTGTTGGAACTAGGAAAAATGGGTTTTATATATCTGTGGAATGACCAGGGTGAGACAAAGGACTTTTGTTTGCTGGGGCTAGCTGTGAATGTTTCAGCTGATCACCTTGATTTGCATTCAATGGCTTGGAAGCGCCTGGGGGGAATCTTTTGTTGAGAGTGATTTCATGTGCCTGTTTGTTTCCCCTCTGTTGTTTTGCTGCTGTAATTTTTGAGTTTTTTAATACTGGTAGCCAGATTTTGTTCATTTTCATGGTTTCTTCCTTTCTGTTGAGATTGTCCACATGCTTGTGGATTTCAAAGGGGAAACAAACAGGCACATGAAATCACTCTCAACAAAAGATTCCCCCCAGGCGCTTCCAAGCCATTGAATGCAAATCAAAGTGATCAGCTGAAACATTCACAGCTAGCCCCAGCAAACAAAAGTCCTTTGTCTCACCCTGGTCATTCCACAGATATATAAAACCCATTTTTCCTAGTTCCCACAGACCTCATTACCTCTGAGGATGCTTGCCATAGATGCAGGCGAAACGTCAGGAGAAAAATTGCCTCCAGAACATGGCCATATAGCCCGGAAAAACCTACAACAACTCATGGATTCCGGCCATGAAAGCCTTTGACAATACAAAGAAATAACAACTGAATAAAAAATTGCTGGTGACTATACCACTGTGATATAGAGAGTATCCTAACTTACTACATCTGCATGTGGTTTGGTAACTGCACAGTTGCAGACAGGAAGGGTGTGCTGGTATGTCTGTACCAGGAGCTCCAACTTTACTTTCTTTCTATTAAGTCAGGGGTCCTCAAACTAAGGCTCAGGGGCCGGATATGGCCCTCCAAGGTCATTTACCTGGCCCTCGCTCAGGGTCTGCACACACATGTACACAAACACACACACTGATCTGGCCACAGTGGTCCACACTCTTGTTACATCCCGAATAGAGTACTGCAACACACTCTACATGGGGTTGCCCTCAAAGACTGTTCGGAAACTTCAACTAGTCCAGCGAGCGGCAGCCAGATTGCTCATCGGAGCGTCATACAGGGAGCACCACCCCCCCTTGTTGTGTCAGCTCCACTGGCTGCCGATCCAGTTCCGAGCACAATTCAAGGTGCTGGTTTTGACCTACAAAACCCTATACGGTTCCGGTCCAGCATATCTGTCCGAACAGATCTCCCTCTATGTCCCACCTCAGAGTTTGAGATCATCTGGGGAGGCCCTGCTCTCGACCCCACCGCTATCACAAGTGAGGTTGGTGGGGACGAAGAGCAGGGCCTTCTCAGTGGTGGCCCCTCACCTATGGAACTCACTCCCGGGGGAAATTAGGTCATCAACATCCCTCCTCTCCTTCAGGAGGAAATTAAAAATGTGGTTGTGGGACCAGGCCTTCGGGCAATCTGACAACTAGATAAAGACAATTGGACGACTAGGACTGACGGGACTGACAAATTGGAATTTGGACTATGAGGTGGTGAATGCTGAGCGTTAATTAGGTGAAATCGGTTTTATTGGTTTTATTGTTGCAGTGCTGAAACTGATTGCTACTTGTTTAATTGCTGCTATATTGTTTTTATTCTACTGTTATGTTGATGCCGGCATCGAATTGTGCCTTTGTAAGCTGCCCTGAGCCCCCCTCTGGGGTGAGAAGGGCGGGGTAGAAGAAACCGAAATAAATAAATAAATAAATAAATTACACTTTGGTCTTGAAAAGATGAGTTGAAGGTTTCTCATTCATGGGGTCATGAAACAACTTGAAAGCACACAACAACAACAACAACAACAACAACAACAACAACAACAATCCTATCTCATCAGCCAAAAGTAGGCCCACATTTCCCATTAAAATACTAATAAGTTTATGTATTATTAATTTATTATTAATTTACAGTATTTATATTCCACCCTTCTCACCCCGCAGGGGACTCAGGGCAGATTACAATGTACATATACATGGCAAACATTCGATGCCATAGACATATAACACATATAGACAGACACTCAGAGGCTATTTAACATTCCGACTTCTGGCCAACAGGGGAGCTGTCGCTTCACCCTCTGTTTGTGACTTTGATGAAGTACTTCCTCATTCTTTGCATACTTCCTGGAGATTTTATGGCCTCGTAAATCAGTTAAATTATATTTCTTAAAAATGTTATTCATTCTAATTATTGTATTGTTTTTAAGTGTTTTTTGCAGTACAAATAAGATATGTGCAGTGTGCCTAGGAATTCATTCATGTTTTTTTCAAATTATAATCTGGCCCTCCAACAGTTTGAGGGACTGTGACCTGGCCCTCTGTTTAAAAAGTTTGTGGACCCCTGTATTAAGTGTTTGCATGCATTCCAAAGTTTCAGCGATTCTGCAAAAAGGGGACTTCCTTTGGTTTGCAGTCATAGGGCAAGCCACCTGTCTATCATCGTTAGGTTTGGTTCCGCCCCTTGTTCAGGGCAATGGGAAGGGAAGGGAGCCATTTTTTAGTTAGTCTTAGTGAGGAAAGCTAAGTTAGAGGACATAGACAAGCTTCACCTGCAGAAAAGCTTCATTTCTTAGGACATTCCGGGGAGAAATTCCCAAAGCTCTGGCTGGGAGCTTGCAGCCTCTCAGCCTTACAGCATCTGAGGGAAACAGCCCTAAAGTCTTAAAGAGGGAAAACAGCTTTGCAGACCCAAAGAACTCCAGCTGGAGAATCTACAAGCTTTGTCTGGTAGGTTTACTCGGTACCAAGACGCAGTTTGGAATCGGTAGTAGATCCCACACCAACAAAACTTAGATAACAGACAGCTTGGGAGGGGTTAAAAAAGGGTTTTCCTCTCAAAGTATAAGAGCAATTAACGAAGACAGTTGCCTGTCCCTTGTGGACAAGATGAAGGAAGCCACCAGTTGATTAAAAGCCTTGAAGCATTTGTTTGACTCATTGAAGATTTGAGAAATATCTGTTGAATTTGTTCAATAATCAAGGACTTTGTTTAACCTTTCAAGCCATCTAAAGACCATTTCTTCAGGAAAATCCTTGAGGGCCTCTTTCGTGGCGCCCTGGCTTCCCGCTGGGCACAAGGTGCACGTCCTATTTCAAAAGACAATTATTACAGGCCTAGTGCGCGACAGAACAAAGGGGCTCCAAAGGGTCAAGAAACTCAGCAGCTCAGCACTTTAACCCACTGCGCCACCGGGAGCTAAGTCTGGGATCACTGACAAAAGGAACAACAGAGCTATGGCTATCCCACATAGATCTGTTTCACCACCATGGTTCCTAACAAAGGAAATGTCACAACTTGAGTCTCCAAAAGAGGGTGAGAAATTGGTCCATGCATTACACATTGTCACTCGTTTGTAGGCACTTGCTGCCGTGTAGCTGAACATGTGAAAATCCATAATGGAAAAATGTTGTATCTGTGTTGACATGAGGGAAAATATGAATTTATCAGGATGGATAGGCTGCGCCATTTGATATCAAAGCCACAACAACCAGAGGCGGCCCTAGGTAATTTTCAATGGTAAGCAAACAGTATTTTGGCACCCACCCCCCACCCCCCCCAACCAATCACTGATATATATTTTCTGTTCGTCGTGGGAGTTCTGTGTGCCATATTTGGTTCAATTCCATCATTGGTGGAGTTCAGAATGCTCTTTGATTTTAGGTGAACTATACTTCCCAGTAACTACAACTCGCATATGTCAAGGTCTATTTTCCCCCAAGAGCGCATTAAGAGCGCCCCTGGGGAAAATCAACTATACTGCAAATGCTGACTTCCGGTCGGCGTTCATGGAGGCAGGACGCAGCTAGGCTGAGCTCCGGCTCGCTTATCTCAACTCGCGAATTGTATTGCCGTTGGGTAGAGTCTTCTGCTCCCCTCCCCCGGTGGATTGATACCGGGGGGTACGCAAGGGCCCAGCAGGTACCCTCTTGTACCTGGGCGCGCGAACGGCGACGCGAGAAGCGGTCCTTCGGGTCCGCACCCACTGCCTTTCGACGCCGGAGAAAATTTGAAGGACTAACAGAGCGGTATGGAACGAAAGGGACACAAGGTCCCACTGGAAAAACTTGGCATCCAGCAGGACAAGGAAAAGGCACCTTTGTACTAAACCGCTAACCAGGTGACTGAATGGGAATTATATAAAATAATAGGTTTACTCTCTTGGGTAAAGTGTCTCCTCGCGTGAAAAAGAGCAAAGAAGCGGAACGCAGACCGGAGAGGTTAACGGACGCCGATCTCCTTACTACAGCGCCATAGCAGAATAGCCAAAGCAGTCAGCATAGCCAACTGAGAGCCAAGGCTAAGCCCAACGGACCTACTCAGACTACTCCGACTGATTACTCTGAGAGTATGGTGACCTACCTGTGAGTAAACGATCGGGGCAAGCACGCAGAGGGGAGACGCAGAGACGCGGAGGAGGAGGAGGAGCTCGGGAGGCGGAGGCGGAGCCCAACAGTGGACGCAGTAGACGCAGACGTGGTGACGTCGGAACGCGGTGACGCTAGAACGCGGCGACGTGGGAAAGCGGCGTGGCGTCGCGCCGCACATGTTAGGAAGCCGGAAACAGGAAGAGCGGAAAGCGGAAGCGGACGAGGCCAGGGACGCAGCAGCAGTAACCCATTCAACCACTTCGTGGGAAGGGTTTCTAAGGGGATAACCCAGGACTGCACGCCAAAAGAAGAACGACCACAGCTGAAGCTGGGCGGCAGCAAGACCCCAGAGGCCCTAGAGAGCCCGCACAGCTTATAGCTCAAGGTTCTAAGAGAAATAGCAAGGAAGACAAGGTACAGGAAAGGCTAATTCCTCTTCCTCATAAGGGCAAAAAACGCGGGCCTACTTAAAGACGGTTAAAATCTAAGACTGACAGAGAAAGAATTAGCTCCCTTGCGCCCGGCCCTGTGTCTTACTTTAGCTGACCGCCCGCCAATTAGACATCAGCCTCTCACATTGACTAACAAAGACAACTAAGACTATAAAGACAATTAAGACTGTTAAGACTGCTAAGTCTACTAAGGCCATTAAGGCCCTTTTGACTTCCTGCTCAGTTTAAGAGCTGCCAGTTTGTTAAAGTTTGGCCTTAGGGGGATAGATCTCTTATAAAGCGTCAAAATGTCCTTCATAATTACTTGCTGATACTCCCCACCTGCCCCCTCTCCTCCCAAACCCCCTCCCTAACTACCCCTCTTGGTGGTCTGTGGGCTGGGGTGGGGGCCTGATAAGGGGAAGGGATTTGAAGCTCGGGGGGGACTGAGGGCGGTCGGTTGAAACTCGGGCGGAATACAGAAAGCCCCTAACAAACTTAAAGTGTGAAGGAACTGATCAAGGAAGGAAATATGACCACCCCCAAAACAAAGCTAGAGAAAGAGATCAAAGACCCTAAAGGCACTGGAAGAAGAGGATCCGGCCAAGAAGAAGTCAACATGAAAGACATCTGGAAAGAACTCCAAAAGTTAACAGAGAAAATTACGGAAAATCAGGAAGAAAACAAGAAAGACCTAACATCAATTAGAGAAAATCAGATAAAACAACAGGCGCAACTAGAACTAATTAGAAAAGAATTTAAGGAAGACATAACAACAATTAAAAAAGACATCTCAAAGGCCTTTACGGAAATCAACGATAACAAGATGGAAAATAGAAAACTAGGGAAAGAACAAAGGAAAATACAAAATGACCTGGAACACCTGATGGCCAAAAATGACAAATTGACAAAAGAACTAGAGAGGACCCAAAATGAAGAACTGGAGCATGCACTGAGATTAAGAAACCTCAAGGAAGAACCCCTAGAGGACCTAAGAGATAAAATAACCAAAATGCTCGCGAATGTGATCGGAGCACCGGTGGAGAAGATGGAGACGGAGATAGATCGAATATACCGGGTTCAATCGGCGTTCGCCAAACAAAACAAATTGCCGAGAGACGTGATGGTCCGCTTCATGCGCAAGCACACGAGAGATCAAGTGCTTAAAAACTCTAATCATAATCCGATAGTACACGAAGGAGAAAAAGTTATAGTACTTAAAGAAATACACAAACTAATCCTAGACAGACGTAAAAAATACACATTCTTGACTCAAGAACTCAAAAAACACAATTGCAAATATAGATGGGACAAAACGGAAGGTCTTATGACCACGTTTAGAGAAAGGAGATATTGGATTAAAGACACCGAGAAGGCCAATGAACTTTTTAAACTTCTTAAAGATCACAAGAGCAACACGAATTCAGACTCCTCATCCGGAATAGGTAATATGAGAAAAAGACCACGCCCAGACTCCCCCTCTAAAGAAGAAGAAAAAGCTGACGAGACACCGAGACCAACTGAGGAAGAGGACGAAAGCAAAAAGGAGGAGGAAGCAGTTGGAGGACTAAACATACATGACTATGACTGAACGACAAATAAAATGCTACTCCTTAAATGTAAACGGGCTTAACTCGGCATGTAAAAGGAAAAGATTGTTTGAAAAAATTAATAAAGATAATTATCAAATCATTGCACTGCAGGAAACCCATATTTGTACTAGGCATGTCGCCCATCTGACCCAAAAGAGGCTCGGAAGGGAATTTTACTCAGCCTCTATTGAAAAAAAAAGGGGGGTGGTAATCTATATCAAAGAGGATATACCAGCGGAATTAAGTTTCAGGGATCAAGAAGGGAGAATAGTCGCAGTCAAAGTTAAATTGGGCGGGGAGAATATTTTGATTTGTAATATATACGCCCCCAACGGGCCCAAAAGCAAATTTTTGGATTTTTTGAAAGAGAGCCTTTTGAAAACAGAATTCGATAGCCTGATAGTTATGGGCGACTTCAACGGCATATTAGACACAAACCTAGATAAAAGCCAAGGTTGCAGGAAAAACAAAAATAACTCCCTTCTCCCTAAAAAATTTACTGCGCTCAAAGAAGAATTCGATCTAAAGGATGTATGGAGGCACTGTCACCCGGAAAAAAAGGAATATACATACTACTCGTCCCGATATAAATCATGGTCTAGGATAGACATGATTTGGGCCTCCAATACAATACTGTCCAAAATCGAAAGAATCCAAACAATCGCGAGAGACCTATCGGATCACTGCGCATTAGAGTTGCAAGTGTATAAAAAGATAGAGGTAAGGAAGTGGAGACTGAACGATAACCTACTTAAAACAGACTTGAGCATAAAGAAAAATAAAGAACTGTTAAGGGAGTTTCTACAGCTGAACGACCTACCAGATACTTCTCCGCTAATACTATGGGACACACTAAAAGCGGTGACGAGGGGGTACTTAATCCAGCAAAACGCGATTAAAAATAAGAAGAAAAACCAGGAGATAAAACAGCTGGACAAACAGATCTCTGAAAAAGAACAAGAACTAAAAAGAAACCCGGGTCACCTAAAAGGAGAAAGAAACCTGAAGTGGCTTAAAAAAAGGAAACAACATCTTGAGATTGAGTCTCTGGAAAAAAAATATAAATATATTAAGCAACAAGAATTTGAACACGCAAATAAACCCGGAAAATGGATGGCCAGGAAAGTAAGGAAGAAAAAACAAATACAGCGAATAATTAAAATCAAAAAAGGAGACAGCTATTTAACGAAGGATACAGACATCATTAAAGAGTTCCAGGAGTACTATACAGCCCTTTACAACAAAGACGACACCCAAGAAACAGAAATCACAAGCTACCTAGCCAAATTGAAGCTAGATAAAATCACAGAGTCTCAGAGAGAGGCCCTCAACAAAGAAATCACAATCCAGGAAATCTCAGAGGCGATTGCGAGCTTGCCCGCCAATAAAGCTCCGGGACCAGACGGTTTTTCGGCTTGTTTCTACAAGACCTTGAAAGAAGAACTCTTACCGCCCCTTCAAAAAGTGATGAATTTAGCGTTGAGCTCTGGCCATATCCCGGAATCGTGGAAAGAGGCGGAAATTGTACTAATAGGGAAAGGAAACACAGAGCAATCAGACAAACTAAATTACAGGCCGATTTCGTTACTGAATTCGGATTATAAGATCTTCGCCACTATTCTTGCAAAAAGGCTGAAAGGATTTCTATCCGTATGGATAGGGGAGGAACAAGCGGGCTTTCTCCCGGGAAGAAGCACCAAAGACAATCTAAGAACGATTCTCAATACCATAGAGTACTATGATCACAACACACAAAAGAAACTAGCTCTACTTTCACTGGATGCCGAGAAAGCTTTCGACAACCTAAGTTGGAAATTTCTGAAGCTGCTCTTAGAAGAAATCGATATAGGCTATGCCTTCAAGAACGCAATCCATTCCATCTATTCGGAACAAGAGGCGAGACTTCTAATAAATTCACAACTGTCGGAAGCAATAAAGATCACCAAAGGCACCAGGCAGGGCTGCCCCTTGTCCCCTCTCCTCTTCATCATGGCCCTCGAAACACTTTTAAAAACAGTCAAAGAAGACAAAAACATCAAAGGCATGAGGATCGCCAAACAAGACTACAAGATCAGAGCCTACGCAGATGATGTCATCTGCATCATTGATGATCCTATTAATAACATCGGGAGTTGGCTGGACAAATTGGAAGAATATGGCATGGTCTCGGGATTTAGAATTAACAAAAATAAAACAACCCTCCTAACTAAAAATATGACAGCCGAAATGCAAGAAGAACTGAAAAACCGGGCAGGCCTCTCAATCAGCAAAACAATAAAATACCTCGGGATCTCGATTACGGCCTCTAATGCTCAACTGCTCAAAAACAATTACGAGAAGACATGGAAAAGGGTGAGAGAGGACTTAACTAAATGGAAGACACTGAACCTCTCCCTCCTAGGTAGAATAGGGCTAATTAAAATGAACATCCTGCCCAGGCTTCTATATCTTTTTCAGAACTTGCCTATCATTAGAAACAACAAAGTCTTCGACCAATGGAATAAAGACCTATCCAAGTTTATTTGGAACGGGAAGAAGCCTAGGATGAAACACCGTATAATGATTGACAGGAAAGAAAAAGGGGGCTTTGGCCTCCCCAGCCTCAAAATCTATTTTGAGGCCTGCGCCCTCGCCTGGATAAAGGACTGGATTACCCTGAAAAAAGAAAATACCCTAACACTGGAAGGCTTTAATCTCAGAGCGGGATGGCATGCGTACTTGTGGTACGACAGAGCCAAAATAGAAGCGAATTTCGGAAACCACTTCGTCCGCTCCGCTCTACTTAAAGTCTGGAATAAATACAAAAAACTCCTCCACGATAAAACCCCACTTTGGCTGTCACCGCTTGAGGCCAAGCAAAGGCGGCTGCTAGGCTGGCAGCTCTGGCCAACATACAAAGAACTCCTGGTAAAAAATAGAAACGACAATTCCTGGAACCTGAAACCACAGGAAGAACTGACCCGATCTTTCAAAAACCTGACATGGTTACAATACTTCCAACTCAGAGAAACTTATACACAAGACTCGAAGTTCGGATTTGAAGAAAAAAGGTCCCCTGGGGAAACCATTTGGAAAACCGAGAAAAAAATCATCTCTAAACTTTACAACCTATTACTAAACTGGGAAACGGAAACTGAGGAAATCAAAAACTGTATGATCCTCTGGGCCAAAAACATTGGCCGCCCGATAAGATTATCAGAATGGCAGTCAATATGGCGAAAGAAGCTGAAGTACACGTACTCCTCTGCGCTGAAAGAAAACTGGTTAAAAACCTTCCATCGATGGTATCTAACACCACACAAATTAAGCAAAATGTATCCAAATTACCAGAACACGTGCTGGAAATGTAAAGCTCACCCCGGCACTTACTTTCACATGTGGTGGTCCTGTCCAAGGGTACAGAAATTTTGGCTAGAGCTCCAGACTGAATCTCAAAAAATTCTGAAGAAGAAGCTCCCTAGAAAACCTGAGTACTTCATTCTAGGACTGACGGACAACGATTTCGAACTTAACAACAATGAAGACGTAATTTGGACGTACATCTCCACAGCAGCGAGAATAGTCCTGGCAAGGCATTGGAAGGAAGAACAAATACCTAACATCGAAGAATGGCTAGACAAGATCTCCGAGATAAGAGATATGGATAAATTGACGTTCCTGTTGAGATCAAGCTCCGGCAGGCCAGTTAGACAAACAGACTGGTCCCAATTTGACGAATACGAAAAGGAGAGATACGATGTGCATGAAATGGAGCAAAAATAGAAGAGACACAGTTACTCTGAACTATAACCCGCATGGTGCAAACTAGACCAAGGGATCCAAATGGGATCCTGGTAGAGAAACTGAGAGTTCCCTGCGCGGAATCCAAGCGGAAGTCCCTTTTAACCCCCTATACCCATCCCCATCATATCGAGGAAGGACCTGGGAATTATTTTCTACCGAACGCCCGACCTTAATATGGGCGGTAATAATAAAAGACCAGATATAAGGTACTAATCTTTAGGTTGTAAGGAGTCTGCCAAGGGTCAAGGTTCTTCTTTATCAGGGGACAAACAAGCAAGGCAGACACACTACAACCCATCTGCGATCGCGAGTATATAGCATAAAGACATATAAATACTTATAGTAATTTCCTTCCTACCCCCTTCCTTCCCTTACCCTCCCCCATCACCTCCCCCCCTTACCTCCACTGTCTACTCCCCCTCCCCCTGTGTCACGATTTTATCTTTTGTATGACAAAATTCAATAAAGATTATATATAAAAAAAAAACTATACTGCAAATGCTTACTTTGCGTAATAGGTTGAGCCGCCCCTGACCACAACAAAATTGGTTTGAACTCTGCTATAATGTCATTGCCCCATTTTCAAATCCAGAGGTCAAGGACTTAAGCAAGAATTGGACCATGTTCCTAATGCAGAGCTTGAGCTTCCTTTCCTTGAGCTAGAGATCTGAACAGATGCTGACATTTTCCCTTTCCTATTTCTACTTATCTCTGGTTATGTTTCAAATATGTCTGAATATGTCTGAACACGAGGAAGAACTTCCTGACTGTAAGAGCCGTTCAGCAGTGGAACTCTCTGCCCCAGAGTGTGGTGGAGGCTCGTTCTTTGGAAGCTTTTAAACAGAGGCTGGATGGCCATCTGTCAGGGGTGATTTGAATGCAATATTCCTGCTTCTTAGCAGAATGGGGTTGGACTGGATGGCCCATGAGGTCTCTTCCAACTCTTTCATTCTATGATTCTATGAGTGTGCTTTGCTTGTACACGGTGAGAATACAATCTGCCATACAACCTTTGTTCCAGGATTTAAATACCTTTCAAGTTGATGGAATCCAGGAAAAAGGAATACCTCTGACTTTGCCATTAGAATAAGTCCCCGTAGGATATAATGTTCTGTGATATACTAAGTTGTTGTGCCAGAAAAAAAAATCAAGTGGGGATTGGATGATGCTCAAATTCAGTTTGGAGGTTACTGGATCATCTTGTTGATTTCTGTGTTGAAATCCAGCTGCAAATATCAAATGTCCGCTATCCAAGCCATGCAGGGTTTGTGTCAAAACACTAAAAAATGAATTATAAATAGTTTAACTTCTGTACAAATATTTTTACTTTGCAGACTTCCGATTGGATTATTTTTCCCCCCATTGCTTTACAAAACATGGTGTTGTCCGTCATGGGTATTATTTATTATTTATTACAGGTACTTTTACCCTGCCCTTCTCAACCCCCGGGGGAGGACTCAGGGCGGCTTACAAAAAAGGCACAATTCGATGCCTATACACTTTACACAAAATATACAAAACCAAAGTTAAAAACAGTTAGCACAATTAAAACAATCCACAACTAGTACATAACACATCATATAAAAAATCATATAAAAACTATTCTCGTGCTCAGCGTTCCATAGTTCTAGTCCATTAATCATTAATCATCGTCAAAGTTCTTTCTTCATCTGCCCATTTGTCCAAATGCCTGGTCCCAAGTCCATGTTTTCAGTTTTTTCCTGAAGGAAAGGAGTGATGTTGCAGATCTAATTTCCCCGGGGAGTGAATTCCACAGGTGAGGGGCCACCACCGAGAAGGCCCTGCACCTCGTCCCCGCCAACCTCACTTGTGATAGAGGCGGGGTCGAGAGCAGGGCCTCCCCGGAAGATCTTAGACTCCGGGGTGGGACGTAAAGGGAGATCCGTTCGGATACTGGGCCGGAACCATATAGGGTTTTGTAGGTCAAAACCAGCACTTTGAATTGTGCTCGGTACTGGATCGGCAACCAGTGGAGTTGACATAACGGGGGGGGGGGGTATGTTCCCTGTATGACACCCCAGTGAGCAGTCTGGCTGCCTCCAGCTGGACTAGTTGGAGTTTCTGAGCAGTCTTCAAAGGCAACCCCACGTAGAGTGCGTTGCAGTAATCTAATCGGGATGTAACAAGAGCGTGGACCACCATGGCCAGATCCGACTTCCCAAGGTATCCTGTTCACGGTCTCTTAAAGCTGTTTCATTGGTTCTATAGGGCCTCCCAAATTGAAAATTCTTTCTGTTGTGAACCTACTGTCTGTACATTCTTTTGTTTTTGTGCTTTAAAATTGTTGACAGCTAATGATGACCCAAACATAAAACTATCATCAGTGTTTTCTTGCAAGATTGGTTCAGTGCGAGTTTGCCCTTGCCTTTCTCTGAGACTGAAATAGAGTGATTTTCCCAGGATTAAATAGTGGGTTTCCATGATCAAGTAGGGATTTCAGTCCTGGTTTCATGGAGTCCTCGTCTAGCAGTGTGGTGCACATGTGCGGGGTGAGGGAGAGCAGGTAAAGCTGGAGGGAGGCTCATGCCAGCGAGTCCCTTCAAGGAATGGGGGTTCTGTGTGAGAAGTTTGGCCCAATTCTGTAGCTGGTAGGGTTCAGAATGCACTTTGTTTGTAGGTGAACTAAACCATCAAAGATGTTAAGATCTTCCAGAGAGGCCCTCCTCTCGGTCCCACCACCTTCACAGTCGCGTTTGGTGGGGACGAGAGACAGGGCCTTCTCTGTGGTGGCTCCCTTCAAGGAATGGGGGTTCTGTGTGAGAAGTTTGGCCCAATTCTGTAGCTGGTAGGGTTCAGAATGCACTTTGTTTGTAGGTGAACTAAACCATCAAAGATGTTAAGATCTTCCAGAGAGGCCCTCCTCTCGGTCCCACCACCTTCGCAGTCGCGTTTGGTGGGGACGAGAGACAGGGCCTTCTCTGTGGTGGCTCCCCGGCTATGGAACTCTCTCCCTGGTGAGATTAGGCCTGTCCTCTCCCTCCTGTACATCAGGAAGCAACTAAAGCCCTGGATGTGGAATAGGCATTCACAGATTGATGGATGTTCTGGTACAGTCTAAGTGGTAATGGACAACAACAATTGGATTGAGTTGGATGATGAGTTGGATGATGTTGACCTATTTTTATACGCATTTTAGAACTTATTTAATATGTATGTTTTTATGATGTTATTTATTGTATTATATAGCATTGAATTTTTGCTGTTAATCGTTCTGAGTTCCTCCACAGAGGTAGAGAAGAATGGGATACAAAGGTTATAAATAAATATAAGGTGGAGATGTAAGAAAGCACAAGAGTATTGGAAGAATATACATATAGAGGCACAAAAGATATTAGAAATCTCATTTCATAGAATCATAGAATCAAAGAGTTGGAAGAGACCTCACGGGCCATCCAGTCCAACCCCATTCTGCCAAGAAGCAGGGATATTACATTCAAATCACCCCTGACAGATGGCCATCCAGCCTCTGTTTAAAAGCTTCCAAAGAAGGAGCCTCCACCACACTCCGGGGCAGAGAGTTCCACTGTTGAACGGCTCTCACAGTCAGGAAGTTCTTCCTCATGTTCAGATGGAATCTCCTTTCTTGTAGTTTGAAGCCATTGTTCCATTGCGTCCTAGTCTCCAGGGAAGCAGAAAACAAGCTTGCTCCCTCCTCCTCCCTGTGGCTTCTTCTCACATATTTATACATGGCTATCATGTCTCCTCTCATCCTTCTCTTCTTCAGGCTAAACATGCCCAGCTCCTTAAGCCGCTTCCTAGAAAACCAGAATACTACCTATTAAATACTACGGACTCAGACATTAATTTAGACTCAAATAAAGATATATTATTTACGTATATTGTAACAGCCACAAGAATAATATATGCAAAGTTTTGGAAAATGGACAATATACCGGAGGTAGAGGAATGGTTCAATAAAATCCAAGAGATTAAAGATATGGACAAATTAACTTTTCTGTTGAGAAAGAGTTCGGGAAATCCAATAAGAGAGACAGACTGCTCACTGTTTGAAAAAACTTTTAAGGAAAAGAGGTAAGAAGCTCTAAGATAAAGACAAGGTAATAAGGACAATATTAACGGAGCGAAGTCACAGATTGGAAGTCAACGACGTCTTTTTTTTTGTGCTTTTTTTAAAAAAATCTTTTTGCTGTCGAACTCTTTTTTGTGTTTCTTTTTTCTCCTTTTTTGAGGCTAATTTTGGTGTTTGTTTTAAGTCTGATTTATCCGAATTTCTCAATTTTCTATTTTCCTACTTTCCTATACATCAATGTTCTCCCACTTTCCCTGTAAAATTTCTATGTTTATATAATGTTAAAAATCTAAATCTGGAAAAAAAGTTATAAATAAATAGGTGAACTATAAATCCTAGCAAGTACAACTCCCAAATGTCAAGGTCTATTTTCCTCAAACTACACCAGTATTCACATTAGGGCATATTGAATATTCACGCCAAGTTTGGTCCAGATTGATCACTGTTTGAGTCCACAGTGCTCTCTGGATGTAGGTGAACTACAACTCCAAAACTCAAGATCAATACCCACCAAACTCTTCCAGTATTTTCTGTTGGCCGTGGGAATTCTGTGTGACAAGTTTTGCCATTATGTAATTTTAATTAATATCACTGTTTAATTGTTATGTAACAGGATTTTATATTGTTGGTTTACATTGTTGTTATTGATACTGTTGGCATTGAATTGTTGCCTGTGTTAGCTGCCCTGAGTCCCCCCTCGGGGGTTAGAAGGGCGGGGTAGAAATGGTGTAAATAAATAAATAAATAAAATTTTGTTCAGTTGCATCATTGGTATAGTTCAGAATGCTCTTTAATTGTAGGTGAACTATAAATCCCAGCAACTACAACTCCCAAATGAAAAAATCAATGCCCCCTCCAACCCCACCAGGATTCAAATTTAGGAGAATTGGGTATTTGTTCCAAATTTGGTCCAGTGAATTTAAATACATCCTGCGTATCAGATATTTACATTATGATTCATAACAGTGGCAACATCACATTTATGAACTAGCAATGAAAATAATCTAGCATGCTGGTCGCTTCTGTGCTAGAAACAACAAGCTGACTGGCACAACCTGGGGATCACAACCAGACACAGTGAAGACATCTGCCCTTGTGCTGTGCTACTCTGCTGCTGAGTATGCATGCCCAGTGTGAAACACATCTCACCACGCTAAAACAGTGGATGTGGCTCTGAATGAGACATGCCGCATTACCACGGGGTGTCTGCGCCCTACACCACTGGAGAAATTACACTGCTTAGCCGGTACCGCACCACCTGACATCTGCCGGGAAGTGGCAGCCAATAGTGAAAGGACCAAGGCAGAGACATCTCCAGCTCATCCCCTTTTTGAGTATCAGCCAGCACATCAACGACTTAAATCTAGAAATAGTTTTCTAAGATCTACAGAGACACTTGCTGGAACACCTCAGCAAGCGAGAGTCCAAAAGTGGCAGGCTCAAACCCAGCACCTCAACCAATGGCTGATACCAAATGAGAGACTCCCCCCAGGGCACACAGAAGACTGGGCGACTTGGAAGGCGCTGAACAGACTGCGCTCTGGCACCACGAGATGCAGAGCCAACCTCAAGAAATGGGGCTACAAAGTGGAATCCACGACATGCGAGTGTGGAGAAGAGCAAACCACAGACCACCTGCTGCAATGCAACCTGAGCCTTGCCACATGCAGAATGGAGGACCTTCTTGCGGCAACACCAGAGGCACTCCAAGTGGCCAGATACTGGTCAAAGGACATTTAACCAAACTCACAAATTTTGTATTTTGTCTGTTTGTTTGCTTTGTTCTGTTAGAAATGTAATATAATTGACTGGTTGCCCTGACACGACAAATAAATAAATAAAATAAAATAATGAAAATAATGTTGTGGTTGGGGGTCGCCATGACATGAAGAACTATATTAAGGGATCATGGCATTAGGAAGGCTGAGAACCACTTCACTAGAGTTAGTCATGTGCACAATCCCACAGAAATCACGTTCAGTAGTTAGAAAAAGGAAATAAAATGGAAAGCATTATGTAATCAAGGCTCATTGCAATAACTGCTCCATTTTCCTGGGGTTTGCTCATAGAGCTTTCCGAGTTGTCTTTCAGCATGCCATTAAGTATGATTTTATGGCTCCCTCGATGTAAGTACCCAAGAACTACCAGGTCCTGGAGATTTACAACCAGTTTTAAGCTCAGGTAATGATGTTTAATTTGTTATTGGCTGCCTAAAGGTTAACAAAGAAATAACTCAAACGATTAGTTCAGGGATAACATGTTACAATGGGGCAATTAAGGGCGATGCATGGCAATGCAAAAAAAAGGAGATTGATCTCTCGTTACGCAAGGAAAATGGAAGAATTCCGGCCTCAGAACAGATTAAGTTCAAACAAAACGCTCATGTCAGCCACTTGGTGCAGAAAAACTAGACTAAGCTTAAGTTAAACATAGCTAAATATTAAAAAGGGAAACAAGGCAGAGAGCAAAGACGTTACTGAGTTGGTTTCGGAAGGAAATAAAGTTGCAGGACACTCAGTTGGATCACAATTCTGATTTGGACCAGGTGTGGTACTGAAATCCCATACATCCATGAAAGAGATGGGGAGAAACACCTTTAGGGAAAATAGGAACTGGGGAACGGACTGGAATTGGGGCAAATGTGAACCGTAGCCAAGCTGGCATTGAGGCCAAAGAAATGTAACTGTGTGTAACTTATAGTTTGGTTCATCAAAAGATTCTAACAACATGAGCATCAACACTTCTGGTTGAATCACAGCTCATTGGAAAATTCTCTGTTACACCAGCTCCACTGGCTGCCGATTAGCTTCCGTGCACAATTCAAAGTGCTGGTTTTGACCTATAAAGCCCTAAACTACTCCGGCCCAGTTTACCTGTCCGAACAGATTCTCCCCTATGAACCATCAAGGTTATTAAGATCTTCCGGGGGGGGGGGGCTGCTCTCAGTCCTACCACCCTCACAATCACGTTTGGTGGGGACGAGGGACAGGGCCTTCTCGGTGGTGGCTCCCCGGCTTTGGAACTCCCTCCCACTAGAGATTAGATCTGCTCTCTCCCTCCTGACTTTCAGGAAACTAATAAAGACCTGGCTCTGGAATGTGGCATTTGAGGACTGAATCTATAACCTTCGTCCACAAGGAAGGAGGATGATGAACTGTGACTGTGACTGTATTGACGACTTGACTTGGGTAATGTGATGATGATGTTTTTACTGTACTATTTTAATCTGTAACGATGTTGCACTCTGTTGTTTTTGTATATTATTGTATTTGCATTCATGCTGTAAACCGACCTGAGTCCCTCGTTCGAGGTGAGAAGGCCAGTATATAAAACTTCTAAATAAAATAAATAAATAAATAAATAAATGCCTTGGATGGTTTTAAGAAGGAATATGTAGACCAGCATTTCTCAACCTGGGGTTTGGGACCCCTGGGGGGGATCACGAGGGGGTATCAGAGGTGTCACCAAAGACCATCAGAAAACACAGTATTTTCTGTTGGTTGTGAGGGCTCTGTGTGGGAAGTTTGGCCCAATTCTATCCTTGGTGGGGTTCAGAATGCTCTTTGGTTGTAGGTGAACTAGAAACTCCAGCAACTACAACTTCCAAATGTTAAGGTCTATTTTCCCCAGACTCCACTAGTGTTCACATTTGGGCATATTGAGGATTCATGCCAAGTTTAGTCCAGATCCATCATTGTTTGAGTCCACAGTGCTCTCTGGATGTAGGTGAACTACAACTCCCAAACTCAAGGTCAAGGCCCACCAAACCCTTCCAATATTTCCCCTTGGTCGTGGGAGTTCTGTGTGTCTAGATTGGTTCAATTCCATCATTGGTGCAGTTCTGAATGCTCTTTGGTTGTAGGTGAACTAGAAATCCCAGCAAAACAACTCCCAAATGTAAAGCTGTATTTTCCCCAAACTCCACTGGTGTTCACATGTGGGCATGCTGAGTATTCGTGCCAAGTTTGATCCAGATCCATCATTGTTTGAGTCCACAGTGCTCTCTGGATGTAGGTGAACTACAACTCCAAAACTCAAGGTCAATGCCCACCAAACCCTTCCAATATTTTTCTGTTGGTCATAGGAGTCCTGTGTGCCTAGATTGGTTCAATTCCATCATTGGTGGAGCTCAGAATGCTCTTTGATTGTAGGTTAACTATAAGTCCCAGAAACTGCAACTCCCAAATGACAAAACCACCAACCCCACCAGTATTCAAATTTGGGTGTATTGGATATTTGTGCCAAATTTGGTCCAGTGAAAGAAAATACACTCTGCATATCAGATATTTACATTACGGTTCAGAACAGTAGCAAAATTGTAGTTATGAAGTAGCAACGCAAATAATGTTATGGTTGGGGGTCACCACAACATGAGAAACTGTATTAAGGGGTCTCGGCATTCGGAAGGTTGAGAATCACTGCAATAGACTCATAAAATCAGAGCAGAGTGGTATACTTCACTTTCCTTCTTTGAAGGTTTAAACAAATTGGATGGGCATCTTTCAGGAGTGCTTTGGTTGCATGACAGGAGATTGGACTGGATACCCATCATCTAACATTCTTGATCAGGCATGGGCAAACTTGGCCTTCCAGATGTTTTGGACTTCAACTCCCACAATTCCTAACAGCCTCAAGCCCTTTCCTTTCCCCCCTCAGCCGCTTAAGCGGCTGAGGGGGGAAAGGAAAGGGCTTGAGGCTGTTAGGAATTGTGGGAGTTGAATTCCAAAACACCTGGAAGTCCAAGTTTGCCCATGCCTGTTTTAGTCATTGCAACTGAAGTAGGACCACATTATTCTGAAGCTACTATTTCATTTAGGATTTGCCAAAATGTATACATTTTTTTCAACCCTGAAACAAAAAAAAAATCAAATCTTTCAAAACAAAATTGTGAGAAAACACAGAACGGTCAGATTTCTCCCACCTGAAATACCAGTGTAATTTTCATCCCTTAAAACTTGAAAGATTATATTTAAAAAATTTAAAAAATGTATTTAAAAGCATCTATGGAAAGGTATTGAATTGCAATTTTGGTGTTTTCTAATTGCCTTCTCAATTGCCTTGCCCCATTTTTTTTAAAGCTTGGCCCTAACAATAGGCACAAAGAACAGGCGGGATTATTTTTAATATATATGTGTTGTTTTGATAATTTTATGCTTATGTTGTTTTAATAATTTTGTGCTTATGTTGTTTACTCTGTAAGTTTTGGTGTTTGTTACTTGGAAACCGCCTTGAGTCCCCTTGGGGAGATAGAGCAGTATATAAATAAAGTTTTTTATTAGAAACACAACAAGATGAGTCCACAGCAGACAAGATCACTCTGCTGGCTGTTGAATTGGATCACACGTCGGACACTTCCCAAGGGTCTAGGACTGTGTGATGTATTGGCGAATAATGCATGCAGATCCCAGTAAGGTGGCCTTCTGCAGCTGGCAGGTGGTAATTTTGTCAGTGCTGATTGTATTTAAGTGCAGGCCAAGGTCTTGAGGCACTGCACCCAGTGTACCGATCACCACTGGAACCACCTTGACTGGTCTTTGCAGTTCGATCTTTAAATCCTCATATTGTGTCAGCTTTTCCAGTGGTTTCTCTGCAATCCTGCTGTCACCTGGGATTGCAACATCGAGAATACTTTGTTTTTTAACACAATTGTGAGGTCAGGAGTATTGTGCTTCAGAACTCTGTCTGTCTGAATTCGGAAGTCCCAGAGTAGCTTGACGTGTTCATCCTCTGTAACTCTTTCCGGCTTGTGATCCCACCAGTTCTTTGTCACAGGCAGATGGTGTTTGTGGCACAAGTTCCAATGAATCATCTGAGCAACAGTGTTATTCCTCTGTTTGTAGTCTGTCTGTGTGATCTTCTTGCAGCAGCTGAGGATGGGATCTATTCTTTCATCTGCTTCCTTGCAGAGTCTACATTTGGGATCTGTCATAGACTTTGCAGTTCTGGCTTTGATGGCCTTGGTTCTAATGGCTTGCACTTGGGCTGCCAGAATCAGGCCCTCCTTTGTCTCCTTTTTCAGAGTCCCATTTGTGAGCCACAACCATTTTTTTTGTCAATTTGGCTCTCAGTGTTTCCGAGGAACTGTCCATGGAGTGCCTTCTTTTGCCAGTTTTCTCTTCTGCTCTGGATTGTGTTTTTACAGTATTCCCTCTTTGTCTTTTGTACTTTAAGCAGTTTACTACTCTTGACTTCCCTCAATGTTGGTTCTTGACTGCATTTTACATAATTTGCCAGGGCATGTTTCCCTTCTACCATTTGTTTAACTTGCAGAAGCCCTCTTTTTTCTGCCTCCTGATTTTCTGGGCAGGTAAAGTCTGTTGACATCACTACACGGGTATCATGAGTAGTAGATTGTCATCAGTTTTCTTGTTTTTCTGTCCAGATCCTACAGCTCTGCTTGGGTCCATTTAACACTCCCAGCAGTGTATCTAATGACGGGGATGGCCCAGGTGTTGAGAGCCTTGATTATATTTCCACCATTTAATTTGCTCTTTAAAACCTTTCTGACTCATTATTATTATTATTATTATTATTATTATTAGAGCCCCCGGTGGCACAGTGGGTTAAACCCCTGTGCCGGCAGGACCGAAGATCAACAGGTCGCAGGTTCAAATCCGGGGAGAGGCGGATGAGCTCCCTCTATGAGCTCCAGCTCCTCATGCAAAGGGGACATGAGAGAAGCCTCCCACAAGGATGATGAAAACATAAAATCATCCAGGCGTCCCCTGGACAACATCCTTGCAGAAGCGACTTGCAGTTTCTCAAGTCACTCCTGACACGACAAAAAATATTATTATTATTATTATTATTATTATTATTATTATTTAAATGCCAATTGCTGTAAAAATAAGGAGACATTGCTATCTGAAAATGACACCAAGTGGAGACAGATTGATTCATCCTATGTAAGTCTTTCGTTGCTCAAAAGTGTACAGCGGATGGTGCTAACAGGCACTCAGAATTGAGCAAGCAAGCACAATTGCAACCTTATTGTATATAGATATCAAGCTGCTATAACTGCATTAGATAAATGTTGTATTATCGAGCTGTACTTGCTGTGTGTGCACCCATAGGCCTAACATAGATGCAATATCTATTTTCAAGGGGATTGAAGTGAGCGTCCAGTGCTATTGAACTAATGAGCAAACTCTGAAATATGAGCTAAAGACAGCTCCCTAGTGGCTGCCGACTGCGCCACAGATCAGAGAGGAAACCCCTTTCAGGAGTCCATCAGCGCAGACCGTTGCTGACAACTTGGAACTATGCAACACCGAGATTTATTTCACAGACAGCCACAGACAAGAATTTAGCACCCCTTAAGCTGGCCTCCTGCTTAGCCGAGAAGGTGTTAAAATGGAACCAAGCAATGCAAGCTAGCTCTCCCTTTCCTCTCCTCTCTTTCTCTCCACTTCTCCATTCCATTACACTCTGTTGCAAGTAATCAAATAGTCACCTGTTCCAAGGGACAAAATGCTCCAAGGACGAAGAAAAACAGTCTCTGTATATGTATGAGTGTCTTTTATGTCCAAGAGTTGAGAAAGAAAAGGGAGAGAATGCCAGGCGAGTTGAGCTCGGGCACTTCCAAAACTCTCCAAACATTTTGCACAACCTTTACTTCTTACGAATTAATTGATTCTGGGATCACATCAAATGCTGCCTCTTTCCAATTTTGGAATTGCCTTCATTCTTCTTAAAGAAGCGAAATGGGAGAAGCCAATGAAAGAGATTGTTTGGGTTTATTTTATTTATTTATCATGTCAGGAGCAAATTGAGGACACAGTTATAATGTATTTGAAAAATACACAAACAAACTTAAAAACTTGGCATTATACTAGATTTCCTTTGACCAGAAGCTGGCCACTTGGAGTGCCTCTGGTATCACTGTAAGAAGGTCCTCCATTGTGCATGTAGCAGAGTTGAGACCGCATTGTAGTCGCTGCTCTGTGGTTTGCTCTTCTCCACACTTGCATGTCATAGACTTAAGGTTAACTCTGCATCTTGTGGTCCCAGAGCCCAGTCTGTTCAGCACCTTCCAAGTCACGCAGCCTTCTGTGTACCCATGATGGAGTCTCTCATTCTGTATCGGCCATGGCTTGAGGTTCCGAGTTTTAGCCTGCCACTTTTGGACTCTCGCTTGCTGAGGTGTTCCTGCGAGTATCTCTGTAGATCTTAGAAGGCTTGTTGCTTGATTTAATGTAATGGTACCCCAACAGAGGATGGGCTGGAGATGTCACTGCCTTGGTCCTTTGAATGCGGGCTGCTATTTCCCAACTGCTGTCAGGTGGTGTAATACCAGCTAAACGGTATAAGTTTTCCAGTTTTGTAGGGCGTAGACATTCTGTGATAATGCAGCATGTCTCATTAAGAGCCACATCCATGGCTTTAACATGGTGAGATGTATCCCACACTGGGCATGTGTATTCAGCAGCAGAGTAGCAAAGAGCAAGGGCAGATGTCTTCACTGTGTCTGGTTGTGACCCCAAGGGGGAGACATGAGAGAAAGCTCCCCATAAGATTGTAACACATCCAGGTGTCCTCTAGGCAACGTCTTTGTAAACAGTTTGAGGGACTGTGACCTGGCCCTCTGTTTAAAAAGTTTGAGGACCCCTGATCTAGGATAAGGCATCTCAGTCTCCCAGAGACATATTTTGCTCCAGAGTCTACACAGGACTGAACCTTCTGTGTAGGCATTACCAATCCCATAGCTGTAAAGAGTGGTTCCCATTTCAGGGATTCAGTGACTTCCACAACAAAGGCGCAGGTTCAGAGGGTTTTATTCCAAATTGTAAAGGAGAGATTCAGGTGCTGCATGTGGCCTTTAAGACTCAGGCATGTGGCTCCTAAGCCTCCATACCTCCCACAACTAAAAACAATGTGGACCAATTTTTAGGTATTTTTCCACACAAAAAATCCTCCCCCTTCAAGCTTGACTACTATTGACTTCTTTCCTTCAACCCAATTTAAATCCCTCCATCAGGCACCCACTTTGAGAGAGAGAGATCACTTTGCAGGTGATTTGTTTTGCATCAAGCCACCCCAAATTTGCTTCCCCCAATCCTTTGGAGTCTCCAAACCAGAGGCGGCCCTAGGTAATTTTAAATGGTAAGCAAACAGTATTTATTTTCTGTTCGTCGTGGGAGTTCTGTGTTCCATATTTGGCTCAATTCCATCATTGGTGGGGTTCAGAATGCTCTTTGATTGTAGGTGAACTATACATCTCAGTAACTACACTTGCTGCACTTGCTCCCTTGCCTGGCCCGCTTTGGGTCCGGAGGCGTGCCTGAAGGCGTGTGCACCAAAAGTCACCTCTTCTCCTGACTTTCTCCTCAGCCATTGGGACCAAGAGAGAGAGAGAGAGAGAGAGGTAGAGATGCCCACCTTTCCTGAAGGTAGACGCAAAAACAAAGGAGGGAGCGGAGGTGGGAGATACCTCCAGCCGGAGGGTCTCTCTCTCTCTCTCTTGGTCCCAATGGCTGAAGAGAAAATCAAGAGAAGAGGCGACTTTTGGTGCGCATGCTGGGGTCTTCAAACACGCCTCCAGACCCAAAGCGGGCCAGGTGCGGTGGCTGTGGCCGGGTGGAGCAGGAACGAAAGGAGCTAGGCGAGGCTCAAGGGCCTTTGGGAAGACGATCGCCCGGCAGCGAGGCAAGAAAACCGAGGCTCCCCCGGACTGCTAGAGCTGTTGTGAGCTGAGGGGACGCTCCTCAAGTGGCAATTGAGGGGCATTTACTGAGACGCCTCTGCGCCCCTGGCAAAAAAAAGTGTTCTGCGACCGCTTACTTCGCGTAATGGACGAGCCGCCCCTGCTCCAAACCCTAAAAAATAAAATATGTCCCCAAACTGAGCAAAATGATGGCTCTAAATGATACCGTGTCACTCCTGGTGTGTCTGAAATGTACTAGTGCAGAGGTCCTCAAACTAAGGCCCAGGGGCCAAATACGGCCCTCCAAGGTCATTTACCCGGCCCTCGCTCAGGGTCAACCTAAGTCTGAAATGATGAAAGCACACAACAACAACAATAATCCTATCTCATCAGCCAAAAGCAGGCGCACACTTCTCATTGAAATACTAATAAGTTTATATTTGTTAAAATGGTTTTTCATTTTCATTATTGTATCGTTTTTAAGTGTTTTTTGAACTACAAATAAGATATGTGCAGTGTGCATAGGAATTCATTCATTCATATTTTTTTCCAAATTATAATCCGGCCCTCCAACAGTTTGAGGGGCTGTGACCTGGCCCTCTGTTTAAAAAGTTTGAGGACCCCTGCTTTATACTCCCGCCTCTCGAACGAGACCACTAGCGCTCTGCTACGTCTTCAACTGACTGAATGGTGCGCATTTTAAAAAAGGAAGTTATGCTGTCTCACCCTGTATATTATTATTGGAAGATCTGTGCACGATGGGTTGCGGAAACAGTGTCAATTTCTTCCATGACGGCTTCAGAATACTTGTTCATCATTGGCAGAAATGTATCTAATTGTGGAATTATGTGGAAAAGTGGATAGTGGAAGTTAAAGAGCACATTCTAAGGATTATTTCTGTGTGTGATTTATTAAAATATTTCCATCCAAACCCAAGTAACGAAGGTGGAGGCATTACTTTTCATTCAACCCTCATATGAATCAAGGGGTTTTCTCCATGCAAAAGAGGGGGTTTTGATTCTCAAAACTGTGGGTGAGAAACCAAATCTGGTAGAGTATATTCTTTCCATCCAAACCCAAGTAACGAAGGTGGAGGCATTACTTTTCATTCAACCCTCATATGAATCAAGGGGTTTTCTCCATGCAAAAGAGGGGGTTTTGATTCTCAAAACTGTGGGTGAGAAACCAAATCTGCCTAGAGTATATTCTTCCAGCAGCCTTTAAAATAATGGAGTGCAAAACAGCCGGGAAGGGGGGGGGGGAGGAGGAAGCAAACGGCTGCCTAACAAGCAAATTCAGCAAACACCCAAAGGACAGATGAGGTTGATTACATTCATCTCACACCGTACAAGAAGCACCTTATTGTGATTATATACCGCAGCGCCACAGACAATATTCCCAAACCTGACTTCTTATGTAAAACAAAGCCAAAAAAAAGTGCTTCTGTTCTGCATCGTTATGCACATTTACATCCCTTGGCTTCAGTAGCAAACGTCCCTGATTGCAACCCAAGAGAATTCAGATACGGCTGCGGGTTAGGAAGAGATACCTCTCTTGTGACATTTCAGAGCAAATTATGGGAGAGATACATCTCACCCTGCATGAGCAGGAAAAAGAGATTTACAAGACCCGTGCGTCTCCCACCACAAAGGCGCCTCATCCTGAAATCCCAATACTGGGGGTCCTTGATATCGAAAGTACGTATAACACAAAGTAATGTTATCACAATCCCATTCCAAGCTTCTCTTATCTAGGAATGCACTAAATACATCCCTAGGCCCTATCTACACTGCCCTTTATAATAAAGTCTGAAATTGCATTATATGGTCAGTGTAGACCAGTGGTTCTCAACCTTGCTAATGTCGTGACCCCTTAATGCAGTTCTATATGTTGTGGTGACCCCCAACCATAATATTGTTTTCGTTGCTACTTGATACCTCTCATTTTGCTACTGTTATAAATCGTAATGTAAATATCTAATATGCAGGATGTATTTTCATTCCAGATTGCCAGTATCCGCTGGCGAATGGAGAAAGGCAGGGAGTTTCAGAAAAACATCTACTTCTGCTTCATTGACTATTCTAAAGCCTTTGACTGTGTGGATCATAATAAACTGTGGCAAGTTCTTGGTGGGATGGGCATCCCAAGCCCCCTTCCCTCTCTCCTGAGGAATCTGTACAAGGACCAAGTAGCCACAGTCAGAACTGACCACGGAACAGGAGACTGGCTCAAGATTGGGAAAGGCGTCCGGCAAGTCTGCATCCTCTCACCCAACCTTTTTCACTTGTATGCAGAACACATCATGCGAGGATGTGCGGGGCTTGATGAATGCAAAGCTGGGGTGAAAATTGCTGGAAGAAACATTAACAACCTCAGATATGCAGATGACACCACTCTGATGGCCGAAAGCGGGGAGGAGCCGAGGAGCCTTCTAATCAAGGTGAAAGAAGAAAGCGCAAAAGCCGGGTTGCAGCTAAACATAAAAAAAACCAAGATTATGGCAACAAGAATGATTGACAACTGGGAAATAGAGGGAGAAAACGTGGAGGCCGTGACAGACTTTGTATTTCTAGGTGCAAAGATGAGTGCAGATGCAGACTGTGGCCAGGAAATCAGGAGACGCTTCCTTCTTGGGAGGAGAGCAATGTCCAGTCTCAATAAAATCGTTAAGAGTAGAGACATCAGACTGGCAACCAAGATCCATTGCATAGTCCAAGCCATGGTCTTCCCTGTAGTCGCCTACGGATATGAGAGCTGGACCTTAGGGAAGGCTGAGCGAAGGAAGATCGATGCTTTTGAGCTGTGGTGTTGGAGGAAAGTTCTGAGAGTGCCTTGGACTGCGAGAAGATCCAACCAGTCCATCCTCCAGGAAAGAAAGCCCGGCTGCTCACTGGAGGGAAAGAGACTAGAGACAAAGTTGAAGTCCTTTGGCCACATCATGAGGAGACAGCCAAGCCTAGAGAAGGGAATGATGCTGGGGAAAGTGGAAGGCAAAAGGAAGAGGGGCCAACCAAGGGCAAGATGGATGGATGGCATCCTTGAAGTGACTGGACTGACCTTGAAGGAGCTGGAGGTGGACTGGTCCATGAGGTCACGAAGAGTCGGAGACGACTGAACGAATGAACAACAACATTTTCATTCACTGGACTAAATTGAACACAAATACCCAATATGCCCAAATGTGAATGTTAGTGGGGTTGGGAGGGAGGATTGATTTTGTAATTTGGGAGTTGTAATTGCTGGGATTTATAGTTCACCTACAATTAAAGAGCATTCTGAACTCCACCAGCAGTGGATTTAAACTGAACTTGGCACACAGAACTCCCATGACCAACAGAAAACTCTGGAAGGGTTATGTGGGCATTGACCTTGAGTTTGGGAGTTGTAGTTCACCTATATCCAGAGAAGTGCTGTGGATTCATGCAATGATGGATCTGGACCAAACTTGGCACGAATACTCAATATGCCCAAATGTGAACACTGGTGGAAGCTGGGGAAAATAGACCTTGACATTTGGGAGTTGTAGTTACTGGGATTTATAGTTCACCTACAATCAAAGAGCATTCTGAACTCGACCAACAATAGAATTGGGTTAAAATTCCCATACAGAGGAGCCCCCGGTGGCGCAGTGGGTTAAAGCACTGAGCTGCTGAGCTTGTTGATCGAAAGGTCGCAGGTTCGATTCTGGGGAGCGGCATGAGCTTCCGCTGTCAGCCCTAGCTTCTGCCAACCTACTCATGCAAATGTGAGTAGATCAATAGGTACCGCTCCGGCGGGAAGGTAACGGCGCTCCATGCAGTCATGCCAGCCACATGACCTTGGAGGTGTCGACGGACAAAGCTGGCTCTTTGGCTTAGAAATGGAGATGAGCACCAGAGTCCCAGAGTCAGACATGACTGGACTTAATGTCAGGGGACTACCTTTACCTTTACCCTCCCACACAGAATCCCAATGACCAACAGGTAGAGAAGGAAGAAAAGAGAGAAAAAGGAAAGGAAATAAAAGTTGGGGGGGGGGAGGAAGGGAAGAGGAAGGGAAGGAAGGAATGAGAGAAAGAAAGAAAGAAAGAAAAGAAAAGAAAAGAAAAGGAAGAGAAGGGAGGGAGGGAGGGAGGGAGGGAGGGAGGGAGGAAGGAAGGAAGAAAAAAGGGAGGGAAGGAAGGAGAGAAAGGAGAGAAAGAGGGAGAGATTGGCCACAGCAACGCGTGGTGGGTTCAGTTAGTGTTACTAATAATATTACAGCATAATATAGTAATCTTATATAAATAATAATGTAATGTTCGTTTGTGGGATTAACATAACTCAAAAACTACTGGGTGAATTGACACCAAATCTGGACACAACAGGCCAACGCGTGACCATCACTCATAAAAACACTGAAAAACACAGCGGAAGGGACTTAAAAAGCAAAAAAACCCATTACAAAACATGCACAAAACCACATATATACACATATATACACACAAATATATACACAGATATATACACACACATGTATATACACACAAAACACAGCAACGCATGGCAGGGGACAGCTAGTATATAATACTAATATTGTGCTATGGCAATACTATAATATATTGTATTTTCATATTCCTTGGAAGCCGCTCAGAGTTCCTTTTGAGGTGAGAAGGGAGACATATAAATATCGTAAATAAATAAATAAATTTTCTCCCCTTCTGTTTTTGGGGTTGTCTTGTTTATTAAGCCGTGTTTTCCCTTTGAGTTGACTATTGTTTTCTCAGCCCTCCTGTCACAAAGCCGAGGTCAAATCAACACGACCTTTTGCTGGTACAAGGAGGTTGCTAAATAATTCACATGGCCAACTTGATTCCTGGGTCCACATTTGTTTTTTCCACTCCTCTAATCAAGATGCTCATTTAATTCTATTCCAGCACCTGTTCAGCAATTAACACCCTACAATTTGCATCTTACCCTGACATTTGCTATCTTTCCAATTAGTTTTTATATCAGTATAATTAGGTAGGGTTATTACAGTGCATCAAACAGGGTCGAGGCTATTCCCAAGTCTTTTAAGCTCTTCCCCAGATTTGTTTAGGGAAGCCACGGAGGGTAAATGGTTGATTAGGATCACTGTTTTTCTTCCTCATTCAGATCAGGAGAAAACTGTTTCCCCATGTGGCTTGTGAAAGAGCAGGGAAAATATATCAAGCTCCAAGGATGGATATGCTGTCGCTCCTGAAAAAAACGGAGGGGGGGGGCACATTTTTTGGCAGGGTTACGGAGAACAGCGGTGCCATAACCTTGCATTTTGTAGCATTGGCTTCGAAAGAAATGGTGCTACTTCTTAAGACACTGGCATCCTATTCATTGAGCACAAACAAAAATCTGTTGGGATCTAGATTTTAAATGCTATTGGATAAGGATTTGTATATTGGCTTATTTTCTCCCCTGAGGCATGCCACCAGATCTTATTTATCAATAGAACAGAGCCTTGATCAGATTGCTAACAGGAGCAGCACTCACGGAGCATACTACTCCTCTGTTGCGCCAGCTCCACTGGCTGCCAGTTTGCTACCGGGCACAATTCAAAGTGCTGGCGTTAGCCTATAAAGCCCTAAATGGTTCTGGCCCTACTTACCTCTCCGAACGCATCTCCTCCTATGAACCGACTAGGACACTAAGATCATCTGGGGAAGCTCTGCTCTCTGTCTCGCCTGCATCACAGGCACACCTGGCGGGGAGACAGGGCCTTCTCAGTGGTGGCCCCTCAGCTGTGGAACGCCCTGCCTACAGATATCGGGTCGGCCCCCTCCCTGCTGGCGTTTCAGAGGAAAGTGAAGACCTTTCTGTTCGAACAAGCATTTGATTAAACAGTATAACTGAGCATAAGAATACGGAATAATGGATGATGAGACTGGATTCTGATTTTACTGTTGAGGCACTAATGATTGTTATACTGATGTTTAAATGTTTATGTTATAATTGTTTTTAACTGCCTTATACTTGTCTTGTGATGTTTTGTAATGATGTTGTTAACCGCTTTGAGTCGCCTGAGGGCTGAGAAAAGCGGTATAGAAATAAAGTAAATAAAATAAATAATAAATTGATCAGGCCAGGATATAAAGAGATTCCATAATTATAATTATTTTTAATTTTTAATCAAATATATCACCCCATATGCTATGCTACTCTGCTGCTGAGTATGCATGCGGAACACCACTCACCACGCTAAAACAGTAGATGTGGCTCTTAATGAGACATGCCGCATTATCACGGAGTTTTAATGTGATATTGCACAACCTGACATCCGCTGGGAAGTAGCAGCCAATAGTGAAAGGACCAAGGCAGTGACATCTCCAGCTCATCCCCTGTTTGGGTATCAGCCAGCACGACAACGACTTAAATCAAGAAATAGTTTTCTAAGATCTACAGAAACATTTGCTGGAACACCTCAGCAAGCGAGAGTCCAAAAGTGGCAGGCTCAAACCCAGAACCTCAACCCATCACTGATACCAAATGAGAGACTCCCCCCTGGGCACACAGAAGACTGGGTGACTTGAAAGGCGCAGAACAGACTGTGTCCTGGCACCACGAGATGCAGGGCCAACCTTCAGAAATGGAGCCACAAAGTGGAATCCACGACATGCGAGTGTGGAGAAGAGCAAACCACTGACCACCTGCTGCAATGCAACCAGAGCCCTGCCACATGCACCAGGGAGGAGTTTCTTGCGGCAACACCAGAAGCACTCCAAGTGGCCAAATACTGGTCAAAGGACATTTAATCAACTATCAAACTTGCAAATTTTGTATTTTGTTTGTTTGTTTGTTTAAAAATGCAATACAAGTGTTTGGTTTGCTCCTGACATGATAAGTAAATAAATACCCCATATGATATGTTATGCATATATTGTTGGAAATAGCAACTTTCTTCAAGCCTCCACTAGTTGTTTGTTATGTATATAATTGAGATTGCTTTATGTTATGTGTGTACTGGTATGCAGTTTTCCTTAACTCTTTGTTGTGGGAGGAGCTGCAGACTGTGTGATCAGATCTGGGACTATTCAGGACTCAGACTCCATTTTAGAAACAGTATACTTTTAGAAGTCACTAGAAACAGAATGCTGGACCAGAGAGAAGCTTTGGATAATAATAATAATAATAATGTATTGTCGAAGGCTTTCATGGCTGGAATCACAAGGTTCTTGTAGGTTTTTTCAGGCTATAGGGCCATGTTCTAGAGGCATTTCTCCTGACGTTTCGCCTGCATCTATGGCAAGCATCCTCACCTCTGAGGATGCTTGCCATAGATGCAGGCGAAACGTCAGGAGAAATGCCTCTAGAACATGGCCCTATAGCCCCAAAAAACCTACAAGAACCTTACTAATAATAATAATAATAATAATAATAATAATAATAATAATTTATATCCCACTTTTCTCCCTAACAGAACCCAAACCAACTCACAACATAATGCAATACAAATCAAAGCACATTTAACATAAAATATAAGACAAAAATCACACAAAGTATAATAATGTCCAGAAATAAGATATAAATATATATTAAACATTAAAAACATTTAAAACCAATTACAATTATTGTGGAGACTCATCACTTAAATGTTTCAAGAAGTGCTCTGACTTCTAAGCAAAAAGTGGCTGCTAAAAACAATATTATACGAAAGTTGACTGGCACAACCTGGGGATCACAACCAGACACAGTGAAGATATCTGCCCTTGCACTATGCTACTCTGCTGCTGAGTATGAATGCCCAATGTGGAACACATCTCACCACGCTAAAACAGTGGATGTGGCTCCAAATGAGACATGCTGCATCATCATAGGATGTCTATGCCGTACACCACTGGAGAAATTATACTGTTTAGCTGGTATTGTACCACCTGAATACATCAGAAAGTAGCAGCCAATCATGAAAAGACCAAGCAGTAACATCTCCGGCCCATCCTCTGTTCAGATATCAGAGCGTACCAACACCTTGAATCTACAGAGACACTTGCAGGAACACCTCAGTAAGCGAGAATCCAAAAGTGGCAGGATAAAACCCGGAACCTCAACCCATAGCTGATACCGAATAAGAGACTCCCCCCTGGGCACACAGAAGACTGGGTGACTCAGAAGGTGCTGAACAGACTGCGCTCTGGCACCACGAGATGCAGAGCCAACCTTCAGAAATGGGGCCACAAAGTGGAATCTACGACATGCGAGTGTGGAGAAGAGCAAACCACTGACCACCTGCTGCAATGCAACCCGAGCCCTGATACATGCACAATGGAGGACCTTCTTGCAGCAACACCAGAAGCACTCCAAGTGGCCAGATACTGGTCAAAGGACATTTAATAGAATGCCAAATTTGAACAGTTTGAAAGTGGTAAACAGACTGCTCTGGTAGAGCCAATCTTCAGAAATGGGGCCTCAAAATAGAGTCCACAACATGCTTTTCTGTGTTCTCAAATAATATGCTGTGTCCAGGTTGGTTCAAGTGTTCTGCTATGGCTGACACAGAAATGCTGGACCACTTCAACAACCACCATGTCAGATGACACAGAGAAGCCATTGAAATACACAAAAAGCTTGTGGACAATTTCAACAGAAAGGAAGAAACCAATAAAATGAACAAAATCTGGCTACCAGTATTAAAAAGCTCAAAAATCGTAATGGCAAATAAAGAACAAAACTCAAACACAGGGGAACTCCAGACAAGAAACAATAAGGAACACCTAATCACCTCCCAACAAAGGATTGCCCCAGGCAGTAAGAAGTCAGACCTTGAAACTGCTGAACCATTAAATGCTAATCAAGAGCACCTGATGAACCAACCTGGACACAGCATTTTATTTGAGAACACAGAAATGCTGGGCCACTCTCACAACCACCATGTCAGGCTACACAGAGAAGCCATTGAAATCCACAAGAAGCATGTGGACAATTTCAACAGAAAGGAAGAATCCATGAAAATGAACAAAATTTGGCTACCAGTATTAAAAAAATTCTAAAATTACAACAGCACAACAACAGAGAGGAAACAAACAAGGACATCCAATCACCTCTCAACAAAAGTTTGCTCCAGGCACTGTCAGGCCATTATATGCTAAGCAAGGTAATCAGTTGAAACTTTCACACCTGGCTCCAGCAGACAAGAGTCCTTTGTCCCACCCTGGTCATTCCACAGATATATAAATCCATTTTCCTAGTTCCAACAGACCTCACTACCTCTGAGGATGCTTCCCATAGATGCAGGCGAAACGTCAGGAGAGAATGCCTTTAGACCATGGCCATATAGCCCGAAAAAACCTACAACAACCCAGTGATTCTGGCCATGAAAGCCTTCGACAATACATTAATCAAAGTGGTCAGTGGAAACATTCACACCTACCTTGAACAGGCAAGAGTTCTTTCTCCCACCCTGAACATTCAACAACTATATAAACCTCACTTGCCTAGTTTCCAACAGACCTCACAACCTCTGAGGATGCTTGCAATAGATGTGGGCTAAACGTCAGGAGAGAATGCTTCTGCAACATGGCCGGAAAACTCACAACTATGATAACTCTCCCAAGAAATAACACCAATGCTTAGAAGTATGGATAGCAAGTTCTTTTCTTTGGTAATGAAGTCATGTTTGTTAAGGAAAACAATGGTTGGGAACACTGTTGCCTTTGGGGATACCATTTCTTAGTAACTTTTTGAAGTTACATCTTTTAAAAAGTAACTACTTTTTAAAGTTACAGTGTATTCCTCAAAATGCTTCGAGGAATGTTTCCAAGTGTTATGCCATTTGTTTCAGGGCCAGGAAACAAAGAATAACAAGCAAGAGAAAAATTAAATACTTTTCCTCAAATGGCAACCTTAACGGTAATCAATTCTTTTCCAGTCTTGCAAAGTACTATGTAACAAATCACCTTTAAAGTAACTTTTTAAAAAATCTGCTATGATTCATCAGCCTAATTAAGAAAAAAGGCTATAAATAGAAAGACTAAAAGGGAACAATTTCAAAATAGACCATGCATAAATGTTAATTTCAAGTCACGGGCTCCTTCTAAAAATTCATCACAAAAGGCATTCTCAATTTCATCACAGTTCTCAGGTTTGTTCAGAGCCTCAGGGGAGCGTGCTCTCTCCATCCATGTTCAACTTCTACACAAATGACCAGCCACTGCCAGAAGGGACAGAGAGTTTCATCTATGCTGATGATCGTGCCATCACCTCTCAAGCAGGGAGCTTTGAGATGGTTGAACAGAAGCTCTCCGAAGCTCTAGGTGCTCTTACTGCCTATTACAGGGAAAACCAGCTGATCTCTAACTCATCTAAAACATAGACATGTGCCTTTCACCTTAAGAACAGACAAGCATCCCGAGCTCTGAGGATTATTGCCTGGGAAGGAATCCCACTGGAGCATTGCAACACACCCAAATACCTGGGAGTCACTCTGGACCGTGCTCTGACCTACAAGAAGCACTGCCTGAACATCAAGCAAAAAGTGGGTGCTAGAAACAATATCGTACGAAAGCTGACTGGCACAACCTGAGGATCACAACCAGATACAGTGAAGACATCTGCCCTTGCGCTATGCTACTCTGCAGCTGAGTATGCATGCCCAGTGTGGAACACATCTCACCACACTAAAACAGTGGATGTGGCTCTTAATGAGACATGCCGCATTATCACGGGATGTCTGCGCCCTACACCACTGGAGAAATTACACTGCTTTGCCAGTATTGCACCACCTGACATCCGCCGGGAAGTAGCAGCCAATAGTGAAAGGACCAAGGCACAGACATCTCCAGCTCATCCCCTGTTTGGGTATCAGCCAGAACATCAATGACTCAAACCAAGAAATAGTTTTCTAAGATCTACAGAGACACTCGCTGGAACACCTCAGCAAGCAAGAGTCCAAAAGTGGCAGGCTCAAACCAGAACCTCAATCCATGGCTGATGCCAAATGAGAGACTCCCTCCTGGGCACACAGAAGATTGGGCGACTTGGAAGGCGCTGAACAGACTGCGCTCTGGCACCACGAGATGCAGAACCAACCTCAAGAAATGGGGCCACAAAGTGGAATCCACGACATGCAAGTTGTCTCTATCTGCAAAATTGCTGTAAATCCCAAGATACATAATCTACTGGAATATTCAGTGACCCATAGACAGGCAAGATATTGTACCATTCTTTGCCAGAAAGCTGGAAACACAGCACTAGTATTGCAATATCCCCTAGACGTAAGGTTGCTCGCTCCCCAACCAATGGCAGCATGCGACTGGTTAACCACAGCAATGCATACAAGACAAAGCAATCCTTCTGCTACCAAAAAGCTCTGCCAGCAATAGATATTTCCTTCTTGTGGCTTGGGATGTTTGCAACGAAAACCATCTGGGTAATACTCTAAGTGCCGCAGTCCGGTGGAGGTTTATTTGGGAAAAATTCCCACCGGCTCAATTCCAAGTGGGTTGCAATCTCACACGTCCGGAAGCTTGTTCTGAATTTTCTACTCACAATATCATTTTTTTGGGGGGGGGGGGGGGAGTGGGGTTGTCCTATAGAGAGAAATGAAGTCTTAGAGAGTTGAAGTGAAATGAAAGTAAATAAAGAGAGAGAGCAATGGTTTAAGCATTGAGTCTCAAGTGTGGGATATACGAGGGTTTCGATTGAGCCTTTGCTACAGAAACCCACTGGGTGACTGGGTTGTTGTAGGTTTTTTTCGGGTTATATGGCCATGGTCTAGAAGCATTCTCTCCTGACGTTTCGCCTGCATCTATGGCAAGCATCCTCACTACCTCTGAGGATGCTTGCCATAGATGCAGGCGAAACGTCAGAAGAGAATGCCTCTCTAGACCATGGCCATATAGCCCAAAAAAAACCTACAACAACCCAATGATTCTGGCCATGAAAGCCTTCGACAATCCACTGGGTGACCTTGGGCAAGTCACACTCTCTCAGCCTTCAAGAAGGGCTCTCCACCCTCTCTGTCAAAAAACAATAATGTACATTTAATTTAAATATCAAAAAATAAAAAACAAAATCTATACACATAATAAAAGTGAAAATGTGTATGTGGCTGGGAAATCTGTTGGAAACTAAGCAAGTGAGGTTTCTATATCTGTGGAATGATGTCCAGGGAGGGAGAAAGAACTCTTGTCTGTTGGAGGCAAGTGTGAATGTTGCAATTGGCCATTTTGATTAGCATGTATTGGCCTTGCAGCTTCAAAGCCTGGCTGATTTCAATTCTGATCAAGGTGGCCAATTGCAACTTTCACACTTGCCTCCAACAGACAAGAGTTCTTTCTCCCACCCTGGACATCATTCCACAGATATAGAAACCCCACTCGCCTAGTTTCAAACACACCTCATAACCTCGGAGGATACTTAACACCGGTAAGAATAGCATATATGAATAAAAACAATTCAACAAATTGTTGGAGAGGATGTAAAGAACCAGGAACATATATACATATGTGGTGGCAATGTAAATATGTAAATAATTTTTGGGAGAAAGTATTTAGAGAAATAGAAAGCATAATGAATATGAAAATAGACAAAAGTCCTAGTATAGCCTTATTATCATTATATACCAATAAGCAACTGAAAAAGGAGGATAAAGAAGCGATAACAAACTTACTAACTATAGCAAGACTGCTCATAGCAAGGAATTGGAAAAAAGAAATGAATATACGAATAGAGGAGTGGTACAAGGAAGCATGGAAAATGGCATTAAATGATAAACTGACATGTATATTAAAGGTTAAAAAAGGTATATGGAAACAAAGTGATTTTGATGCTATATGGGGTAAATTTGTGGTAAATGGATTAAAAAATAAGGAAGGAAAATTACCGTCACAAGAAGAAATGAAATTTTGGACAGATGAAATGTAAAAAATGTGGCTTGAGACGGGTGGAGGGGAGCACAGAGGTGAAAAAAGGGGGAAAAAAAGAGAAAAGGGGAGGAAATGTCAAAGCAAAACAACAAAACAATATGTTAAAGAGGTTGATGTATAAAATGCAACAGTATGTAATAAAAAAAAATAAATATTCTCATCCAAACCCAAAAAAAAAAAAAAAAGACAATACAAAACAATATGTATATGTAAAAAAAACCCTATAAAAACAAATTTACAATAAGAAATAAACATATTTAAAAACAAAACAAAAAAAAAAAAATAACCTCGGAGGATGCCTGCCACAGATGTGGGTGAAACGTCAGGAGAGAATGCTTCTAGAATACGTCCAGACAGCCCGGAAAATAATAATAATAATAATAATAATAAACAACTTTATTTGTATTCCGCCACCATCTCCCCAAAGGGGACTTGGGGCGGAAAACACACAACAAACCAGTGATTCTGGCCATGAAAGCCTCCAACAACACAGTATTTGACCCATATTTGCTTCTGTGTTTTATTTTACACTTAAATACTCTAAATGTACCAGATCCTATCTAATACTGGAAGCTAAGATGGAAAATGTGGTTTATATATCTGTGGAATGTCAGAGCCAGCTAATCACCTCCCAACAAAAGATTCCCCCAGGCAGTAAGAAGCCAGATCTTGAAACTCTAGGCTATTAAATGCTAATCAAGGTGGCTGATTGCAACATTTACACCTATCTCAAACAGACAAGAGTTCTTTCTCCCACCCTGGACATCATTCCACAGATATATAAACTCCACTTGCCTACTTTCCAACAGACCTCACAACCTCTGAGGGTGCTTGCCATAGATGCAGGTGAAATGTCAGGAGAGAATGCTTCTAGAACATGGCCATACAGAACAAAAAACCTACAACAATGTGGTTAGTTAGGCAATTGTTGTTCAGTTTATGTGCATGTATGTACCTGCAAGTATTGCTGTTTTCTTTGTGTCTATTCTATAAAAAAACTAGCCGTCCCCTGCCATGCATTGCTGTGGCCCAGTCTGGTGATCTGGAAAATAAAGTAATGAGAAAGTGTTGGTTTCTAATATATGTTATTTCTTTATGCTTGTGAGTAAACAGTATTTCTTGTTGTTTCTTTGCCAGTGTTGATGTGGAGAGTGTCTGGTTTGCCTACTCTGGAACATGCAGCATATCATTGTCCTTCTTTAGGGGTCCCTTTGAAATCTTTGATACTGCATCTGTCATATACATATGTGTGTGTGTGTGTGTGAATGGCTGGATGGCTGGATGGCCCTTTCTCAGGAGGACTTTGATTATGTTTTCTTGCCCTGGTGAAGGGAGTTGGACTGGATGGCCTTAAGGCAGCATTTCTCAACCTGGGAAGTTAAGACCTGGGGAGGGGAGGTCATCAGGGGGGTGTCAGAAGGGTCACCAAAGCCCACCAGAAAACACAGTATTTTCTGTTGGTCATGAGGGTTCTGTGTGGGATGTTTGGTCCAATTATATCGTTGTTGAGGTTCAGAATGCTCCTTGATTGTAGGTGAACTATAAATCCCAGTAACTACAATTGCCAAATGTCAAGGTCTATTTCCCCCAAACTCCGTCTGTGTTTATATTTGGGCATATGGAGTATTCATGCCAAGTTTGGTCCAGATCCATCACTGTTTGAGTACACAGTGCTCTCTAGATGTAGGTGAACTACAACTCCAAAACTCAAGGTCAGTGCCCAACAAACCCTTCTAGTGTTTTCTGTTTGTCAGGGGAGTCCTGTATGCCAAGTTTGGTTCAGTTCCATTGTTGGTGGAGTTCAGTATGCTCTTTGATTATGTCAGAATTTTGTATTATTTAGATCATTTCTTAAGTGAAAAATGGATAAGTGGTTGCAGGAATCATGTCCAGTCATTGTAAGACCAGCAACAGTCAAGCCACCTGTGAGAGCTTAGCTACTACAAATTAAGAGACTGAGAATGTAGAGAATAGAGAAGAGATAGAGAATGAGCAGAGAATGCTGATGCTGAGACTGTGAAGAAAGCAAGAACTAGAGGAAGAGGAATAGATTCCTGTAAAAGCTCAAGGAAGGTTTGCTGGAATATTGGGATTGATGGATTCAATCTGTTATTTGTGACTATTGCATAAACATTTACTTTATTTGAAGAAAGTTTGTCTTCTGTGGATTGCATTATTTTCTCAACAGGGCGCAGCTTCCGAGAAGGGGGTTTGAATGTGTGAATACAACTCAAACTATAAAGCAGCAACACCATAGCTGCGACAGATTATAGGTGAACTATAAATCCCAGCAACTACAACTCCCAAATGACAAAATCATAATTTTTGAGTGATGGACACTCCTTGTGTCGTGAGACATTTTTTGCCAAATTTGGTGTGATTTCGTTCATTGGTTCTTTTGTTTTTAAAGTACTCATTATGCACAGAGCATTTATATAGATAGATTGAACTCAAAATGAAGAAGGAAAAGAGTACCAAAAGTTTCATTTTGCATCTTTGAAGATTGTTGCACATTATTCAAACCAGTTAGAAATGAGTATCTTTTCTCTACGAAGATGCATTGTGCAAAATGAAAGCCTGCTCCGAGCTCATCCCAAGACGTTCCGTGTCCAGAGATTAGAGCCACCGGCAGCCAGAGTCTCAAGCGGGGATGAATGGGGCTCGTTTTCATTGCCTCATTTGTATCCATTCATCACTCATTTGGGGGTCAAGGGCTTCCCTTCTCCCGCAGCAATGGAAGTCCTCTCGGCAGCTGTCTCCTGGCAGCTGCCATTTTATTCCTCAGAATGGCCCAGATGGCCACTCATTCCGGGCCATTTCGGGGATGCCGAGGGGGAAATACCATGCGCGGCCCTCCCAGTGGTGTCCACCACTGCCACATTTGTCAAGCATTGAAATGGGGAACATGGGGGAGATGGGCCACGGGTACAACAAGACAAATATCGGTGGAAGAAATACAAAACACACATATCCGATTTCAACAAAGAACGACAAAATTGCTAAATATTGAAACACCAAGGATTCACTGAATTAAGACATAAGGGACTCTCAGTTAACTAGAACTCAAGCAACTGGAACTTTTTACACACTGGCAAAAATATCCAACACTTTAAATACAAATTAAAATCAATCAATTTTGAGCCAAAACGTACACTTATGTTAAATTATGTTAAACTTCAGTGAAGTTCATTTGATTGAAAAGTTTCTTTATAATGTAGTAAAACCTTGTCACATTAAGTTAAATTTGTCTTTATTTTTCTTAACATGCTTTTGATTAGGATTTTTTGTTAGGGCATGAAAAGTCAGTCGGTGAGTGTGTTAACTGAAAATTCAAAGCACGAAGCTGATTGGTTGGGCCATACCTAAGAAGCTAGCTGAGCCTGGGAGTTTTGGCAACAGTTACATGCTTAGGCTTTAGCTGTGTAGGAGCTTGCAGACACAGAGAGACAGTTTTTGCTTCATGAGCTGCTGGAAGAAGATCTCCCACATGGACATCTAAATACTATTTGAATATCTCTCGAAAAAGACATTATGTGGGTCAATGTGACTGTTCTCATGATTGTATATATGTTGCTCTGCATTACTAACTTCTTGTTCCTTTCTGATCATCTGCATGGCTTCTGTTCAACCATTGAACAGAAACTCTCTGAAGCCCTAGGTGCTCTTACTGCCTATTACAGGGAAAACCAGCTGATCCCTAATCCATCTAAAACACAGACATGTGCTTTTCACCTTAAGAACAGACAAGCATCCCGAGCTCTGAGGATTATTACCTGGGAAGGAATCCCACTGGAGCATTGCAGTGCACCCAAATACCTGGGAGTCACTCTGGACCGTGCTCTGACCTACAAGAAGCACTGCCTGAACATCAAGCAAAAAGTGGGTGCTAGAAACAATATCATACGAAAGGTGACTGGCACAACCTGGGGATCACAACCAGACACAGTGAAGACATCTGTCCTTGCGCTATGCTACACTGCTGCTGAGTATGCATGCCCAGTGTGGAACACATCTCACCACGCTAAAACAGTGGATGTAGCTCTTAATGAGACATGCCGCATTATCACGGGGTGTCTGCGCCCTACACCACTGGGAAAACTACACTGTTTAGCTGGTATTGCACCACCTGACATCCGCCGGGAAGTAGCAGCCAATAGTGAAAGGACCAAGGCAGAGACATCTCCAGCCCATCCCTTGTTTGGGTATCAGCCAGCACGTCAATGACTTAAATCAAGAAATAGTTTTCTAAGATCTACAGAGACACTCGCTGGAACACCCCAGCAAGCGAGAGTCCAAAAGTGGCAGGTTGAAACCCAGAACCCCAATCAATGGCTGATACCAAATGAGAGACTCCCCCCTGGGCACACAGAAGACTGGGCGACTTGGAAGGCGCTGAACAGACTGCGCTCGGGCACCACGAGATGCAGAGCCAACCTTCAGAAATACGGCCACAAAGTGGAATCCTCGACATGCGAGTGTGGAGAAGATTGAATCTCTTCTGACAAGTCATTCCACATCTTGGGAATGAAGCATTAAAAAGGGACATTGTTGACAGTTCATTATTAAATGTCCTGGTTTCTCCTCCTCCTGTTTTCCTCCTTTGTCCTCAGGCTTACTTCAGTTGCTGCAACCTGCGTTCACATTGCACCCAAACACTCCTATGAATCATATAGTTCATGCAGTTAATATCCAAGCCATATCTGATTCAGAACTGGAAAATAGAGGGAGAAAATGTGGAGGCCGTGACAGACTTTGTATTTCTAGGCGCAAAGATGAGTGCAGATGCAGACTGTGGCCAGGAAACCAGAAGACGCTTCCTTCTTGGGAGGAGAGCAATGTCCAATCTCGATAAAATCGTAAAGAGTAGAGACATCACACTGGCAACCAAGATCCATTGCATAGTCAAAGCCATGGTCTTGCCTGTAGTCACCTACGGATGTGAGAGCTGGACCTTAGGGAAGGCTGAGCGAAGGAAGAGAGATGCTTTTGAGCTGTGGTGTTGGAGGAAAGTGCTGAGAGTGCCTTGGACTGCGAGAAGATCCAACCAGTCCATCCTCCAGGAAAGAAAGCCCAGCTGCTCATTGGAGGGAAGGAGACTAGAGACAAAGTTGAAGTCCTTTGGCCACATCATGAGGAGACAGCAAAGCCTGGAGAAGGGAATGATGCTGGGGAAAGTGGAAGGCAAAGGGAAGAGGGGCCGACCAAGGGCAAGATGGATGGATGGCATCCTTGAAGTGACTGGACTGACCTTGAAGAAGCTGAGGGTGGTGACGGCCAACAGGGAGCTCTGGCGTGGGCTGGTCCAGGAGGTCACGACTGAACGAATGAACAACAACATCTGATCCAGGAATGCTCCAAGAATCCATCCAAAACACTCTCCAGTCTTTCCCTGATTCTCTAAACTCACAACGTAGAGATTGCTAGTGCTAGCATTTCTTTGACCAACCACTCTTTGGAGACCCTAAGGGAGGACCACACAGTTCAGCAACTAAAATTGCCCTCTTTGGCTGAATATGTGACAGAATTCACACACGGGATGGGAGCCATTAAGCGTCATGTGTGAAAACGCTCTCATCAGCTTTCCTTGGGAAGGGAAGAAATTTGGGTACGTGTCGAGCCTCAAGGGTTCAATCGCCCACTGCCGACATGGGCAGCAAAGCACCACCAAAGGAGAGAAGGAGGAAGAAAGAGAGAGGGGCCTATTCTTTGGCTGTCACTATCAGGAACACAATCACTAATCCAGTACAAATACCTCTCCAGGAAATGGATTCTGTTTCAAAGGAAGAGGGAAGGCTTTGGGGAGAGTTCTTTGGGGAGAACAGCAAAGTCAGTGAACTTGCGAAGATTTATCGCCCTGCAAACTGAAGCCTCTTTTGTAGCCAAGGGGGTCTGGGAGAGAGAAGGTGACAGCAGAATGGAGGGGGGCTCCACTGGAAAATATCACCTCCCTCCCTCCGCCTCCTCTCCGGGGATCAAGGCAGCAATTCATTATCCCCAACTCTTTCCACCTTGAGGCCTCCTCTAGTGGAGGAGGTGGATGCCAATCACGCCCCGGCCCTGCAAACTTGGGCTTCGAAGGGGGTTTTTTGGCCAGATGTGGGGTTTCAGCTGCAGGAGTCCAGGAGGGAATGTTAATTTCTCAAGTTCAGATCTATGCCTCCAAGGGTGAAAAGTCGGGGCTCACCCAACTCATCTCACCAATGTCTTTTCTGACATTCGGACCTTGTCTCGAGAAAGCAGAGGTGATCAACATCCAGGGAAAACCTGACGCCCTTTTCTCTACAATGGTGCCCGATTGAGGTAAAGGTAAAGGTTTTCCACTGACATTAAGTCCAGTCATGTTCGACTCTGGGGTGTGGTGCTCATCTCCATTTCTAAGCCAAAGAGCCGGTGTTGTCCGTAGACACCTCCACAGTCATGTGGCCGGCATGACTGCATGGAGCACCCTTACCTTCCCACTGGATCAGTACCCATTGATCTACTCACATTTGCATGTTTTCGAACTGCTAGGTTGGCAGAAGCTGGGGCTAGCAGCGGAAGCTCACACCACTCCCTGGATTTGAACCTGCTAACTTTCGGTCAACAAGCTCGGCAGCTCGGCGCTTTAATCTTTACATAGTGCCCTATTGCAGTCATCTATATACATAAAAATGTAATGTTAGTTTGTGGGATTAACATAACTCAAAAAACACTGGATGAATTGACACCAAATTTGGACACAAGACACATATCAGACCAATGAGTGACCATCACTCCTAAAAACAAAAACACACACAGTAGAAAGGACTTAAAATCCAAAAAACACATTACAGCACATGCCCAAAAATGACTCCCTGCAAGGGAGGAAGGAAAGATAGAAAAAAAGGGAAGGAAGGAAAGAGGGACAGAAGAAAGGAGAGTAAAAAAGAGGGAAGGAAAGAAACATACTAAAATGATCAAGGGTCTGGAGAACCAGTCCTATGAGGAGCGGCTTAAGGAGCTGGGCATGTTTAGCCTGAAGAAGAGAAGGCTGAGAGGAGATATGATAGCCATGTATAAATATGTGAGAGGAAGGAGATTCCATCTGAACATGAGGAAGAACTTCCTGACTGTGAGAGCCGTTCAGCAGTGGAACTCTCTGCCCCGTAGGGAGTGTGGTGGAGACTCCTTCTTTGGAAGCTTTTAAACAGAGGCTGGATGGCCATCTGTCAGGGGAGATTTGAATACAATATTCCTGCTTCTTGGCAGAATGGGGTTGGACTGGATGGCCCAGGAGGTCTCTTCCAACTCTTTGATTCTATGATTCTATGAAAGAAGGAAAGAGAGAAGGAAGGGTGGACGCAAAGAGCGAAAGAGTTATAGAAGGAAGAAAGAGAGAAAAAGAAGGGAAATAAAAAGTGGGGGGAGAGAGGAAAGAGGTAGAGAATGAAGGAAGGAGAGAAGGGGGGAAAAAGAAGGAAGGAAGGAAGGAAGGAAGGAAGGAAGGAAGGAAGGAAAGAAGGAAAGAAGGAAAGAAGGAAAGAAGGAAAGAAGGAAAGAAGGAAAGAAGGAAAGAAGGAAAGAAGGAAAGAAGGAAAGAAGGAAAGAAGGAAAGAAGGAAAGAAGGAAAGAAGGAAAGAAGGAAAGAAGGAATGAAGGAATGAAGGAAAGAAGGTTGGCCACAGCAATGCGTGGCAGGTACAGCTAGTTTACCATAAAAAAATAAAAAAAATTGCAAAGGAAAACAAATGCATATCCAGCAGGTTTCCTATACTTCTATTCATTTCCATGCAACAGAGTACGAAGACTTAGAAACATTTCAGAAAATGGGATAAGGGAATGCAGTAGACTCTCAGTTAACCAGAACTCTCAAGCAACTGGCAAAAAATCAAATAAATAGTAAGGTAAAGGTTCCCCCCAACATTAAGTCTAATCGTGTCCGAATCTGGGGGGTAGTGCTCATCTCCATCTCTAAGCTGAAGACCTGGCATTGTCTGTAGACATCTCCAAGGCCGTGTGGTCGGCATGACTGTATGGAGCGCTGTTACCTTCCCACCAAAGCGGTATCTATGAATCTACTCACATTTGCAGATATATAAACCTCACTTGCCTAGTTTCCAACAGACCCCTCAACTTCTCATGATGCGTGCCATAGATGTGGGTGAAACGTCAGGAGAGAATGCTTCTGGAATATGGCCATACAGCCCAGAAAACACACAACAACCAAAGGACTTCATTTTAAAAACAACTCAGCAGCAATTAGTATCCAGAGCAGCCAAAACAACAACATTACAAAAGTGACAACAGAAAACTTTAAAATACAAACAAACACCCTTTTGGGGGATATTCATTTAATTACGGCAATTAAAAATACGTTTAAATACAAACGGAGCAACAAAAAAAGACATAGATCCTCGAAATGAATTCTCCAAAATCACCCTTGTGAAGAAAGGAGTAACATCGTGAACCGACCAAGCTTTACACTGGGTTATTGTGAGTTTTCCAGGCCGTGTGCCATGTTCCAGAAGCATTCTTTCCTGACGTTTTGCCTGCATCTATGGCAAGCATCCTCAGAGCTTGTGAGGATGCCTGCCATAGAGACAGGCAAAACGTCAGGAGAGAATGCTTCTGGAACATGGCCATACTGCTCGGAAAACTCACAATAATTCAATGATTCCAGCCATGAAAGCCTTTGAGAAGATTTACACTATTTCTTTGGAATCCGTTTGTTTCTAATAGATGAATGAAACATATGCTTAACTATATCCTTAAAATGCACATCGATCGGCTTGACTGTGTGCTCACTTTTATTAGGAAGGTCATAAAATTATCCTTCCGTATCCTGTGCATCTCTGTCTTTCACGGACATATTCTCCAAGGGGTTTCTTGCTCTTAGAAAAAGCAAAATACAGTGTCAAAAAGGAAAGGAAGAAAGAAAGGATTTTCTCCCTACCCTAGAAGTAAAATGTCACACAAGTTGTTAAGAACTGCTAAAGCAGTGCTTCTCACCCTTCCTAATGCCAGGACCCTTAATATATTTCCTCCTGTTGTGTTGTGTTGTGTTGTGTTGACCCTCCAACCATAATATTATTTTTGTTGCTACTTCACAACTGTAATTTTGCTCCTGTTATGAATCGTAATGTAAATATATGATATGCAAGATGGATTTTCATTCACTGGATCCAATTTGGTACAAATACCCGATATACCCAAATTTGAATACTGGTGGGATTTGGGGGGGGGGGGGTTGTCATTTTGGGGGTTGTAGTTGGTAGGATTTATAGTTCACCTACAATCAAAGAGCATTATGAACCCCATCAACGATTGAATTGAACCAAACTTGGCACACAGAACTCCCATGACCAACAGAAAATACTGGAAGGATTTGGTGGGCATTGACCTTGAGTTTTGGAGATGTAGTTTGCCTACATCCAGCGAGCACTGTGGACTCGAACACATGATGGATCTGGACCAAACTTGGTACGAATACTCAATATGCCCAAATGTGGACACCAGTGGAGTTTGGGGAAAATAGACCTTGAAATTTAGAGGTTGTGGCTGCTGGGATTTATAATTCACCTACAATCAAAGAGCATTCTGAAACCCACCAACAATGGAATTGAACTAAACTTGGCACACAGAACTCCCATAACCAACAGAAACTACCGGAAGTGTTTGGTGGGCATTGACCTTGACTTTTGGAGTTGTAGATCACCTAAATCCAGAGAGTACTGTGGACTCAAACAATGATAGATCTGGACCAAACTTGTCACGAATACTCAATATGCCCAAATGTGAACAGTGATGGAGTTTGGGGAAAATAGGCCTTGACATTTGGGAGTTGTAGTTGCTGGGATTTATAGTTCACCTACAATCAAAGAGCATTCTGAAACCCACCAACAATGGAATTGAACTAAACTTGGCACACAGAACTCCCATGACCAACAGAAAATACTAGAAGGGTTTGGTGGGCATTGACCTTGAGTTTTGGAGTTGTAAATCACCTACTTCCAGCGAGTACTGTGGACTCAAACAATGATGGATCTGGACCACACTTGGCACAAATACTCAATATGCCCAAACATGGACACTGGTGGAGTTTGGGGAAAATAGATCTTGACATTTGGGAGTTGTAGTTGCAGGGATTTATAGCTAACCTACAATCAAAGAGCATTCTGAACCCCACCACCGATGGAATTGAACCAAACTTGGCACACAGAACTCTCATGACCAACAGAAAATACCAGAAGGGCTTGGTGGGCATTAACCTTGACTTTTGGAATTGTAGTTCACCTACATGCAGAGAGCACTGTGGACTCAAACAATGATGGATCTGGACCAAACTGGCCACGAATACTCAATATGCCCAAATGTGGACACTGGTGGAGTTTGGGGAAAATAGACCTTGACATTTGGGATTTATAGTTCACCTACAATCAAAGAGCATTCTGAACTCCACCAATGATGGAATTGAACCAATCTTGGCACACAGAACTCCCACGACCAACAGAAAATACTGTATTTTCTGATGGTCTTTGATGACCCTCTAACATCCCCCTTGCAACCCTCCCAGGGGTCCCGACCCCCAGATTGAGAAATGCTGTCCTAAAGTGTCAAACACATTACTTTAATTGAAATAGGGCTTGCATGTATAGTCAAGAAAGAGGGGCAGCAAATGGGGAAAGGGAAGAGAAGGGCACACAAAATCATGTCACAAACTCGAACTGCCAAAATGGTTAAGGTCACTGCTTCTGAAGGACAGCCATGTCTCGGGCACGTTACCATGCAAGACCACGACTCTGTTGATGTTGCTTGGTTAAATAAGAGCACTGACAGTGATGTTTTTGAAAGCACAGAAGTCAAGAGAGAGGAAACAAGAGAACCAGATGTCTTGAAGGGACACTGGGAACTCTTAAAGATAAAGGACACCCCCCCCCCTTCGCTCCCTCCCACCCGCCACAACCTCCTCTCTGCTCTCCTTTATCAAAATGTCCCAAAGGAGCGTTTGCAAGCACTCTTGTCAACAAGTTGATGCTGACACCGCATTGTACATTGCCTGACTTCTTGCTTAATGCAAGGCTTTGAACAGAACCAAAAAGCAACATTCTTCCTTAGACTTCCTTTCGGTCTTTTCTTATTTCGGATGCAAACAGATGACACAAAAAGGAAATCACGTGTAACGAATAGAGCAACGAAATAAAGGATGGCAAATGAGTATAAGACTCCAAAAATAGATTTTTTGGACTCCACATAATACATTTTTTGTGTTATCCAAGCTCTGTAGGAGATATTTGATAATATGTCTTGTCGAATGCTTTCATCCCTGGAATCATAGAATCAAAGAGTTGGAAGAGACCTCATGGGCCATCCAGTCCAACCCCATTCTGCCAAGAAGCAGGATTATTGCATTCAAATCACCCCTGACAGATGGCCATCCAGCCTCTGTTTAAAAGCTTCCAAAGAAGGAGCCTCCACCACACTCCGGGGCAGAGAGTTCCACTGCTGAACGGCTCTCACAGTCAGGAAGTTCTTCCTCATGTTCACATGGAATCTCCTCTCTTGTAATTTGTAGCCTTTGTTCCGCGTCCTAGTCTCCAAGGAAGGAGAAAACAAGCTTGCTCCCTCCTCCCTGTGGCTTCCTCTCACATATTTATACATGGCTATCATATCCCCTCTCAGCCTTCTCTTCTTCAGGTTAAACATGCCTAGCTCCTTAAGCCGCTCCTCATAGGGCTTGTTCTCCAGACCTTTTATCATTTTAGTCGCTCTCCTCTGGACACATTCCAGCTTGTCAATATCTCTCTTGAATTGTGGTGCCCAGAATTGGACACAATATCACTGGGTTGTTGATAGTTTTTCAGGCTATATGGCCATGTTTTAGAAGCATTCTCTCCTGACGTTTTGCCTGCATCTATGGCAAGCATCCTCAGAGGTTGTGAGGACCTCACAACCTCTGAGGATGCTTGCCATAGATGCAGGCAAAACACCAGGAGAAAATGCTTTTAGAATCATAGAATCATAGAAACCTCATGGGTCATCCAGTCCAACCCCATTCTGCCAAGAAGCAGGAATGTTGCATTCAAATCCCCCCTGACAGATGGCCATCCAGCCTCTGTTTAAAAGCTTCCAAAGAAGGAGCCTCCACCACACTCCAGGGCAGAGAGTTCCACTGCTGAACGGCTCTCACAGTCTGGAAGTTCTTCCTAACAGTCTTCCTAGAACATGGCCATATAGCTAGTCTATATAAATAAAAATGTAATGTTAGTTCGTGCTACTACCAGAACTCAAAAACCACTGGGGGAATTGACACCAAATTTGGACACAAGACACCTAACAGTCCAATGTATGTCCTCCACTCAAAAAATTGATTTTGTCATTTGGGAATTGTCATTGCCGGGATTTATAGTTTATCTACAATCAAAGAGCACTCTGAACTCCACCAATGATGGAACTGGACCAAACTTAGCACACAGGGCTCCCATGACCAACAGAAAAAAACTGGAAGGGTTTGGTGGACATTGACCTCGAGTTTGGGAATTATAGTTCACCCACATCCAGAGAGCACTGTGGACTCAAACAATGATGGATCTGGACCAAACTTGACACAAATATTCCATGTGCCCAAATATGAACACAAATGGAGTTTGGAGGAAATAGACCTTGACATTTGGGAGTTGTAGTTGCTGGGATTTATAGTTCACTACAATTAAAGAACATTCTGAAACCCACAAACGATAGAAATGGGGCAAACATCCCACACAGAACCCCCATGACCAAGAGAAAATACTTAAGATCATCCAGTCCAACTCCCTTCACCAGGGCAAGAAAATGTAATCAAAGCCCTCCTGACAAAGAGCCATCCAGTCATAGATATAGATAGATAGATAGATAGATAGATAGATATGATTCTCACGCACACAGAGATATAATATCATAGATTTGAAAGAGACCCTTAAAGAAGGACTAGGATATGTTGCATATTCCAGAGTAGGCAAACCAGACACTTTCCACGTCAACACTGACAAAGACACAACAAGAAATACTGTTTACTCACAAGCAGAAAGGAATTACATACATTAGAAACCAACACTTTCTCATTACTTTATTTTCCAGATCACCAGACTGGGCCACAGCAACTCCTGGCAGGGGACAGCTAGTTGCTCATAAATTCAAAAAAGGAAGCTGTGGATGAAAGTGGATGGAGGAGAGAGAAACTTGGGCATTTTAGCAAAAGCAGAGAAAGTGGGACAGCAGAGGATCGATCAGGACTGTCCCTGCTACACTGAAAGAATGGGAAGACATATAAAACACAACAACGGATCATAAAACTCACAAAAAGGAAGACTCACAATATAGAAAAAAGTGACATGCCACTTCTATCAGAAATTACCACAAAGTTGCATGGGGGGGGGGGGGGGGCGGGACTAGAACAAAATAATATCTTACTATTTCTAGTCAATTGATACTGGAAGAAATTAATTCCCAGCCCTCACCAACGCAATCCGTAATTGCAAATGACTACCAGAGTTCTCCTGGGAAATGCATTGACAAATCAATGTCTATAGGGTTTTTCTTTTTAATCACAAACACGCAGTAGCTAAACTAACTGCAGATATATGCAGGTTTGGGGGGGGGGGGGATATACAGAATTTCCCAGGATTTTGCATTCACTTTGGATTTTTTGGCCCTATATTGTATTACTAGCTGTCCCCTTCCACGTGTTGCTGTGGCCCACATGGGGGTTCTGTGTGGGAGGTTTGGCCCAATTCTATCGTTGGTGGGGTTCAGAATGCTCTTTGACTATAGGTGAACTATAAATCCCAGCAACTACATCTCCCAAATGTCAAGATTCTATTTTCCCCAAACTCCACCAGTGTTCACATTTGGGCATATGGAGTATTCGTGTAGAGTTTGGTCCTGTTCCATCATTGTTTGAGTCCTCAGTGCTCCCTGGATGTAGGTGAACTACAACTCCAAAACCAAAGAACACTGCCCACCAAACTCTTCCAGTATTTTCTGTTGATGATGGGAGAACTGTGTGCCAGGTTTGGTTGAATTCAATTGTTGAACTGAACCATCAAAAATGTTCTCTGATTGTAGGTGAACTATAAATCCCAACAAATGCAATTCCCAAATGTCAAGGTTTATTTTCCCCAAACTCCACCAGTGTTCATATTTGGGCATATTGAATATTTGTGCCAAGTTTGGTCCATATCCATCACTGAGTGCCATGCTCTCTGGATGTAGGTGAACTACAGCTCCCAAACTCAAGGTCAATGCCCACCAAACCCTTCTAGTGTTTTCTGTTGGTCAGGGGAGTTCTGCGTGCCAAGTTGGTTCAATTCCATCGTTGGTGGGGTTCAGAATGTTCTTTGATTGTAGGTGAACTATAAATCCCAGCAACTACAACTCCCAAATGACAAAATCATAATTTTTGAGTGATGGTCGCTTCTTGTGTAGCGAGACATTTTGTTGCCAAATTTGGTGTGATTTCGTTCATTGGTTCTTTTGTTTTTAAGGTACTCATTATGCACTGAGCATTTATATATATATAGATATTTAATAAGTATTCTGCTTTTCTCCCATAGTAAACATAAGTCTAGTCGTGTCCGACTCTGGGTGATGGTGCTGATCTCCATTTCTCAGCCAAAGAGCCGGCGTTGTCCATAGACGCCTCCAAGGTCATGTGGCCAGCATCACTGCATGGAGCGTCATTACTTTCCTGCCGAAGTGGTACCTATTGATCTACTCACATTTGCATGCTTTCAGACCGTTAGGTGGGCAGAAGCTGGAGCTAACAATGGGAGCTCACCATGGATGTCATGCTGGAAGAAAAGTAGGCTACAAACTGGATGAGCCAGTACCATTAAAAATTAATATAAATCATCTATATAAATAAAAATGTAATGTTCGTTTGTGGGATTAACAGAACTCAAAAACCACTGGACGAACTGACACCAAATTTGGACACAAGACACCTAACAACCCAATGTATGTTCTTCACTCAAAAAAATTGATTTTGTCATTTGGGAGTTGTAGTTGCTGGGATTTATTGCTCACCTAAAATCAAAGAACATTCTGAACTCCACCAACAATGGAATTGAACCAAACTTGGCACACAGAACTCCTATGATGAACAGAAAATACTGGAAGGGTTTGGTGGGCATCGACCTTAAGTTTTGGAGTTGTAGTTCACCTACATCCAGAGATCACTGTGGACTCAAACAATGATGGATCTGGACCAAACTCTACAGGAATACTCAATATGCCCAAATGTGAACACTGGTGGAGTTTGGGGAAAATAGACCTTGAAATTTAGGAGTTCTAGTTGCTGGGATTTATAGTTCACCTACAATCAAAGAGCATTCTGAACCCCACCAATGATGGAATTGAATCAATCTTGACACACAGAACTCCTATGACCAACAGAAAATACTGGAAGGGTTTGGTGGGCATTGACCTTGAGTTTTGGAGTTGTAGTTCGCCTACATCCAGCGAGCACTGTGGACTCAAACACATGATGGATCTGGACCAAACTTGGCACAAATACTCAATATGCCCAAATGTGAACACTGGTGGAGTTTGGGGAAAAAAGAATGTTGACATTTGGGAGTTGTAGTTGCTGGGATTTATAGTTCGCCTACAGTCAAAGATCATTCTGAACCCCACCAACGATAGAATTGGACCAAACCTCCCATACAGAACCCCCATGTGGGCCACAGCAATGCATGGCAGGGGATGGCTAGTAATATATAAATAAGGAAAGGTTGTTTTAAATTAACCAGAGAGTTGTCAAAATGTCTGAGTGAAGAATAGGTTGTACTAGAGATAGAAGTGTCTCTCCCTGATTCTCCTCCTTCGCTGAATCTCTTTCTCTCCCCCTCTTTTCCTGCTTCTTGCTCAATTGGTTCACAGTCACCGAAACCCAAATAAGCCAAGTGTTTAAATAACATCTTCGAAGTCACAGTAAAGATAGGGAAAAAAATATATTGCTTCCTGTCACGGCCAAATATTAAACACAGCACACACCTAATGACTCTATTACTCTCCGGGGAGAGCGCTTTATGAACAATAAAGTCCCAACAGACGCGCACTGTTTGGACTTGGAAGCCTCATTATGAGCTCACTGATCCAGGACAATTTACAAGCTCCGTGGCATCCACTTGGAAAAGAAAATGTTTAAAGGAAAGAATAAGAACATTGGGAGGATCCCGAGGTATAAATGGCCTCCACAGAAAAGAAATAATAATAATAATAATAATAATAATAATAATAATAATGTAATGTTCGTTTGTGGGATTAACATAACTCAAAAACCACTGGGGGAATTGACACCAAATTTGGACACAAGACACCTAACAACCCAATGTATGTCCTTCACTCAAAAAAACACTGAAAAACACAGCAGAAGGGACTTTAAAAGCCCCCAAAATGACGAAAAGCTAAATGACAATACAGAAAAAAGGGAAGAAAGAGGGAGGGAAAGAAAGAAGGAAGGAAAGAGAGAAGGAAGGAAGGAAAGAGGTAGAGAAGGAAGAACGGAGAGAAAGAGGGTGGGAAAGAAAAAGGGAGAAGGAAGGAAAGTTAGAGAAGGATGGAAGGAGAAAAGGAAAGAAAAGGGAAAGAAGGAAGGAAAGAGGAAGCAAAGGAAGGGGGGAATGTAGAGAAAGAGGGAGGGAAGGAGGGAAGGAAAGAAGGAAAGAGAGAAGGAAGAATAGGGAGACAGCAGAAGAGAAAGAAAAGGGGGAAAGGAAGGAAAGAGAGAAGGAAGGAAGAAGAAAAGGAAAGACGGGAAGGAAGGAAAGAGGGAGGGAAGGAAGGAGGGAAGGAAGGAGAGAAAGAGGGAAGGTTGGCCACAGCAAAGCGTGGCAGGTACAGCTAATAATAATAATAATAATAATAATAATAATAATAATAATAATAATAATAATGTTTGTTTGTGGGATTAACAGAACTCAAAAACCACTGGGGGAATTGACACCAAATGTGGACAGAAGTCACCTAACAACCCAATGTATGTCCTTCACTCAAAAAAACACTGAAAAACACAGCAGAAGGGACTTTAAAAGCCCCCAAAATGACGAAAAGCTAAATGACAATACAGAAAAAAGGGAAGAAAGAGGGAGGGAAGGGGAGAAAAGAAAGAAAAGAAAGAGGGAGGGAAAGAAAGAAGGAAGGAAAGAGAGAAGGAAGGAAGGAAAGAAGTAGAGAAGGAAGAAAGGAGAGAAAGAGGGTGGGAAAGAAAAAGGGGGAAGGAAGGAAAGTTAGAGAAAGATGGATGGAGAAAAGGAAAGAAAAAAGGGAAAGAAGGAAGGAAAGAGGAAGCGAAGGAAGGGGGGAATGTAGAGAAAGAGGGAGGGAAGGAGGGAAGGAAAGAAGGAAAGAGAGAAGGAAGAATAGGGAGACAGCAGAAGAGAAAGAAAAGGGGGAAAGGAAGGAAAGAGAGAAGGAAGGAAGAAGAAAAGGAAAGACGGGAAGGAAGGAAAGAGGGAGGGAAGGAAGGAGGGAATGAAGGAGAGAAAGAGGGAAGGTTGGCCACAGCAAAGCGTGGCAGGTACAGCTAATAATAATAATAATAATAATAATAATATAACATAATGTTGGTTTGTGGGATTAACATAACTCAAAAACCACTGGATGAATTGACACCAAATTTGGACACAATATGTCTATCAGGCCAACGAGTGATCATCACTAAAAAAATTGAGTTTGTCATTTGGGAGCTGTAGTTGCTTGGTTTTATAGTTTACCTACAATCAAATAGCATTCTGAACTCCACCAATGATGGAATAGAACCAAACCAACAGAAAACACTAGAAGTGGTTTGGTGGGCACTGACCTTGAGTTTGGGAGTTGTAGTTCACTTACATCCAGAGAGTATTGTGGACTCAAACCATGATGGATCTGGACCAAACTTGGCACAAATATACCACAAGCCCAAATATGAACAGATGGAGTTTGGGGAAAATAGACTTTGACATTTGGGAGTTGTAGTTGCTGGAATTTACAAT